>NC_079503.1:26274698-26974738 GCF_030052815.1 Hevea brasiliensis
ATGGTTTCTCAATGAAGTTGGCACATTTGTGCCTAGATTTCACCCCAAATTAAGTCTCATACCAATTGAGTTACATTCAAGGTTATAGGCCAAAATATACACTGCCCTCACTTTGCCATTACACACCCAAACTTCAAACACACACTTACCTTTTGCAAAGGTTCACTTCCATACCCTATCAAACTGTTTGGCTTTATTACCAACAACATTTCCTACATTACATTAGCATTATTTTTGGGCAGATTCAATCACCATCAACACACCAATTATCATTCACAATCACAATTCCTAAGTACCATTACAAACACACTAAACATTACAAACTTTAACAAAGGATTCTCAAAAATACAAACTTACCTTTTATTTGTAATCTTGCTGCAAACCTTCACCAAACTTCTCAAAATTGGTATCAATATCTTCCTTGTGATGTGTAGACAAAGTTTAATGAAGGACACTTAAGAAAGAATGGAGTTGAAAATGGAGGATGGATCAAGCTTTGCCTAAAACGCCATGGAGGTTTTGTGTTCTTCAATCGGCATTCTTGAGAGAATATGAGGAAAATGGAATTTCAGATGGTGAGTGGACCATATCAGCCACATTTCAATATTAAATTAATCCTATAGTGGTCCACTAAGAAGAATTAAATCATATATTAAGTTAACTTTCCCATAATCCACATTTAACCCATGATTTCCACTATTTATTTTAGGTACCACCAAATTAATTTTTCATTTCATTTTCTAAGTGTAATACTAATTATTTTTAATGGAAATTTAGGTCAAAAGACACTTGGGATGTCAAATGACCATAATGCCCTTGTTCGGTGGCTTTTCCGATTTTTCTGCTGCCGTATTTTGTCTGCTTTTCGATTTCTCACTTTTCTTTGTACTAATTATTTAATTTTCTTTGATCTTTCTAATGATATTTATTCTTACGATAAAGTTCTATTTAAGTCCTAAAAATGTTTTCGGGGTTCCCATGAGTCAGCTAGTCAGCGTCCCAGTGACTTCAGTCTTGATCACCATCATTAGGTTTCTGGCTGCAAACTTGATCACATTTCTTTGCTATTATTTTTCCTTTGTTTTTCTTGTATTTTCTTTTCTTGTATTTCATTATTTTATGTCTCCTCCTCCATCTTGAAGTGTAGTTCTAGGCATCCTAGTTTGTCCGACAAAGACCAGTCACCTGAGCAGTGAGCAGCACTCACCAGAACTTAGGGGTGTTACATAGCCACTTTCCATGACATCAAAACTTCACTTTCTTCCTTTCTTTTTACTGTCTAAAGCTTGCTCTAGGTGTGAGGATGAGTTTTCTGAAGAAAAGCTAGGTTTTTTAGGTGCTTTTATGGGTTATCTAAAGCTTGGTGGAGCTTTAATGGTGGAGCATGGAAGGGAGCTGGTTCAGCCAGCTGAAGAAAGAAGATAAAGTCTGATTTTTTTTCTTTCATTTCTACCCATTCACTCATTTTAAGTGGTTTAAAGGCATGTGTTACAATGTGATTGGGTGGGAGTATAATAATGACATCATAATGATGTCAAAATTCCAAATTTCCTTCATTTTCTTTCCTTTTCTTTTCTACTCATTTTCAATTAAATTTTTATTTTCTTTTCTACTCATTTTTAATTAAATTTTTAGCAATATATATTCACATTTTATATCATAATAATTATTTAGTTAACTGGACAAGTCAGTCAAAAATCATCTTTGAAGACGAAATGACCAAAATGCCCTCCGTTTAGCTTATTGAGCCAAAATTGTCTATGCCAATTGAAAAAATTTTCTAAGCCTTTTATTTGCATTCTAATGCCATAGAAACCTCAATGACTCTTCTTTGGAATCCCAAAAATTATTTCATGAATTTTTCCTTGGGTTTATGGCTCCTAGCTGTGAAGACTGCAACTTCCCATTGGGTTACCCATCGCTAAGGCACCGGCTCATTTAACTTAGTTGTATTTCATTTCTAAAATTTTTCCTAAATTTTTCTTATTAATATTTGAGTTATTTATGATTCCTCACTCTAGTCTAAATATTTTTCCAGACGTTTTTATCTATCCGGACAACCGGTCAAGGCATGATAGAATGCACGAATTGTTATAGTGAGGGTGTTACAGTCTATCGGAAGTTTGAGTGCTAATTGTTTGCCTAGTTTTACAACCACAACAAATGCATGGATTGCTAACAAGTAATAAAGTGATGAGTAGAGTATCATTCCCACGAGGAGTTATAGGCGTAAGTGCTAAACTACACAACAATCTTAACTATTTAAACTACCAAAAATTATAAGAGGATAAATTCTAAACTAAAACGAATAACTGTTGAGAATTAAAGAAAGTGAATCTGGAAACTTAAAGAGAATTCTAATTATGTGAATAATTCTAGAATTTTAGATTTCACACCTTAACCTTGTTATGGCTTTAATCTTACTTTGTCAATGGATTGAGTGTTTGTTGCTTGATGGAAATTAATCCTAAAGTATCCTAGATCCTCTCTCAAGGTATCTAAGGTGTATTTCAATTAGAGCCAAACCTTACTTTTGTTAGTGATTAGTTATAATCAAAACCCTTTGTGATCTATGATTAATTTTGGAATTCCACAAAGGTTATTAGCATATTTCTAGGTCAGATTTCCTAGGTTCAAAATCCTAATTTTCTAATACTAATATTCACCTCTCAATTCATCAATTACTATCTTAGATCATGACTAGGTGGGTACCAACACATAACATGCAATAAGAACACAAGAGATTGAATCAAAGAACAAAACTCAATTCCATTAAATAAACTCAATACATATCCATAATAATAATTCAAGAATGCCACTTTCTAAATTTCAGAATTTTAGGAGTTACTCACTCATGGTGAGTTTAACAAATATAATGTAATAAAAGTAAAAGCACATAAAACTAATCTGAAGACTAAAACAAAATAACTGAGGGAGGATTCTGTAGCTGTAAATTTGTGGAACTTTGGCTGAGAAGTCTGTCCTTAGCACTGATGTTATCCTTCTTCAAAATGGCTAGGGTTCCTCAGGAAGGCTTCTCTCAAAACTCTTCCGTTTATGTGTGTATGTAGCTGTATCTCTTTTCTTCTCCTCTCTCTTTCTATTTTCTACTGGCTTTTATTTATATTAGGTGTCCTAGGGTTAAGTTGTAGAGTCCCAAGGGCATTAAAAGTCCAATTGGTATACCAAAATAGGAGTTTGAGTCGGATTTAGAAAGTTGCTGAAACGTAGTACACGGCTCATGTGTCACTACACAGACTGAAACGTGTAAGTTGCTAGAGCTAATGGCCTCTTTTCTTATGGGGGGCATAAATTACACAGGCCTTGAATGCTTACATGAGTCAACTTACACGACCCGTGTACTTGTGCATGCTCCATTTACTTCTTCAAGCCTTGGTGACAGAAGGTTACACGGGTCTCTGAAGGTTACACGGCCTGAGTTACATGGCCTGTGTACTATGGCTTTCCTACAACTTTTTTAAGTCTCACCAGGCAAGAGGTTACATGGGTCCAAGGCTGTGTTTACACGACCAGTATAAAGTGTATCAGCAACTTTCCTTGCTTCTTAAGTTCTTTCAAGCTTCCTTCTTTACTCCTATGCCTTGAATTTCCTTCATAACACCTAAAAATATGTAAAAAAAATATAGATTTTAGTGTGGATCAGTGAAATTTACAAAAACTAATCAAATTATCAAGTATATATGCAATTACCTATCTAAATGCCGTGAAATGTTGTAAAATTGTGCTTAAAAATATCTATATAATATAAGTGTATTATGTGACACCTTACAGTCTATAGTGTAGTTGAGCAAGATATGCCACACAATGTACCGGAACACCATAACTTATCTCATTGATATTTATCAGTTCTTAATTTATTTATTATAGTTATTAACTGAAATTTATGAAATTGATCTCATTTAGATCATTTATTAAAATTATAAATTAATTTGCGGCTCCAAAAATTTTATAGAAAATCCAGCAGAGTGACGGCTAAAAATGGAGAAAAAAGTTCTTGAAACACATGAAAAACACTTTCAATAATTTTCAATCATTCTCAAACTCCATTTGTATCATATCAATTTACAACAATTTCTTAACAATTCCAACATTTTTCATTCATTCATTTCACATCATCGCCATGCTCAAATCATAAATAAATTCTCATATATTATTTATAATCACAAGTTACACATACTTATATTAATAAAAACTTATATTACATTTGTTTCAAATATACACGATAAAATAAGAGTTTAATTACAAAACTTACAAAAATTACAAAATACAAAATGGGATCTAGTGTCCTACCAATGCACTGTAGCCTGTGAGGTGACACGGACACAATGTAGAACTATGAATGGCCTTACCCAATCTGTGGTCTACTAGGCCCTCTGTCCAAATCTTCAGTACCTACGCATTGCAAAAGCGACGCGCTAAGCATAAAACTTAATGATGCCAATAATACAAGAAAATATAATATGCAAATAAAAATAATAATTTCCTAGTTATTGTTAGTAGTATGCCCTAGAGCATATCATTTAGTATGTATCTTGTACATATTTTTATTAATAAAGGCATTTCCACTTTTAGTTTACGTAAGATATTAATGTGTAATAGAAAAGGTCCATTGATATTTTGTTAGAAATTCTATTCTTAAGTTGTCAAGAATATGAGTGATGATTTCTAGTACAAAGTATCATAAATAGGTTCACAATCGAGGACACTTCATAATAAGGACATGACTTATCCAGAAAGATTGTATTCATGTTTGTTCCCAAGTTATTTATATGAGATATAAATAAGATGGAATGGTGAATCTCATGCCATATGCAAACATGATAGGCACTTATACATGATAAGTAGGCCGAACCAGTGACGCTTATGACAAGCACATGTAGTTAACTCTTGTCAATGTTTTGTCATAAATTATATCAGTGCATATAATCTTTAGACTGAGATAGCATGATTATCTTGTATATAGGTAGTTTGAGTTTGAATCTGCTTTCATACTTATCTGTGTATGGGTATATGGGTATGTGTTGGCTCCTACTAGTTATATATGGAGGTAGGTGTTGATCAAGATGGAATCTGTTCCTCTAAGTAAATAGAGATAAAATCCTATGTTTATTTAATTGTTCTTGATGTTTCAAGTTCCGGGCCAGGACAGATAAGATTTATTCAGAAAAGAGTTTCTGATGAGAAAATCTTTTTAATCAAGAACTGGAATTAAAAGAGAACATAATATTCATAACAAATGGAGTTTGACATAAACCATGACTCCAGCTTGACTTGGGATTTTGTAATAGAGAGATTCCAATGCATGGTAACATATGATTATAGGTTCATTTAAGGTAAACCTTATTACTAATTGGGTGACTATGGCATGCTATGCTAGGTGTTAACCATGGTCTATGAGGTGCATAAAATGATTTAATGAAATCATTTATGGTAAGAAAGAGTTTTGATGATATTAAGAGTTGATATCATATCTCATTGCCAATTAGTGATGAGCCTAGTAAGTCACACACATACACAAGTTATCACCTAATTAAATATGATTTAATTAATTAATTAAAAAGTTTAATTGATTAATTAAATAGGTTTGGTTTGCAATTAGATTGCAAAGTCCCTAGCATGACTTGAAATCAAATCTAGATTATTGGATGTATAGTATAAGTTAAATTTATATTTAAAGTGTTTAAATATGAATTTAATTAATAAGAAATTAATTAATAGAGATTAATAAATTAATTTGTATTTGATATAAATTAATTAGAAGAAGAGAAATAATTATTTTGGGTAAAGAACTCACAATTAAGACACAGGGGCATTTTGGTTATTTCACAGTGTGACACGTGGCACCATGAGATGGTGATACATGGCATTACACATAAGCTTGCCAAATATCTTTTAATCATGTAAGATGATTAAAATTAAGATTAAATATAGGTTTGACACTTGGCACAATGTGATTGGGTCACTTAAACCTAGAGCTAATCAAAGGGTGAAATGTGGCAAGGGTTTAATGTGTTAACCTAGCTATATAAGTGTTGTTATGAGAAAAAATAAAACATAAGCAGCAGCCACTCTTTTGTGCCGCCACCTTGGTGTGCAATTCTCTCCTCTTCTCTTCTTCTCTCATCAATCCAAGAGATTAGAAAAACAATCTCTTGAATTAAGAACACTAGAAATTATTTCTAGTGTCCTGTTAACATCTCTAATCTTTTAAAAGGCAGAACTTGATTTTCTAATTAATAGAAAAAGCTTTAGAAGCTATTCAAGGGCTACCATAGGTGTTCTTGATGTGGGCAAACTAGAGGGACAACATTTGGTGTCTGAAGGCGAATCTCAAAGGCGCAAATACAACTGCGATTGCATCAAGAGATTTGCGTGTTTGTTCTTCATTTAATCTAGGATTCTAAAATTAATCTGATTAATTTTAAAACCTTAAATAGCAAATACAGATCCAAAACATATTAAAGAGTTTTAATATATTGTTTATCATTGAAATCAAATAGATAAAAATAAATCTTGCATGATGCATGTACGCTAGGTGAAAATTTTTGAATTCAATAGTATAAACTTGTGTTTTTCATTCTTTCGTTCCTTCAATTGGTATCAGAGCCACTAAATTTGCGATGTAGATTTTTGATTATATGATTTAATTGTGTGTTTTGATCATGAGATGATTTATCCATTACTGTTGCAATGGAGGTGTGGCGGCATGCTTGAAAAACACCATCAATAGTGCGCATGGTTTGGCTTCCATGTGTGGTTCAAGGTTTGGCTTTTAATTCTTCAATTGTTGTATGATCTAAGGCCTATTCTTTGACTAATTAAAGTGTTTAATTAGTAGTTTTAATCACACAATTAAATTATGATTCAAATAAGAATTTTAAAAATTATTTGAATGTGATTCAAATCTGAATTTTAAAAGTTGTTTGAATGTGATTCAAATCTGAATTTTTAAAGTTGTTTGAATCATATTTAAATCTGATTTTTTATAGTTGTTTGAATAATATTTAGATCTGATTTTTTAAAAAATGTTTGAATGTGATTCAAATCTGATTTTTTAAGAAATATTTGAATGTGATTCAAATCTGAATTTTTAAATTTGTTTGAATGAGATTCAAATTTGAATTTTTAAATTTATTTGAATCATATTCAAATCTGGATTTTTAAGTTGAATATGAGATATTCAATTTAACTTAAGTATGTATGTTTTATTTAATTGTTAAATAGTGATATACATGATGGATGATCATGGACTATAAAAGACTAATGTGATCAGTTTATTTCTTTTATGTTTCTTTGGGATTGTAAATTAATTAATTTATTTTAATTTATTTTGGGCATGTATTATTAAGTTTGTAATAATTTTTGGGTTGTAATTTCATTTATTTAAATTTTTGTAAATTTGCCTTGGTATGCCAAGGATTACTATGTAATATTGGATTACAAGAAGTTTAAGGAGGTCGAGCATTGGTGGGACCGGGGAGAATTCAACATCAAGTGTTGATTATGTATTCCTTCAGCAACTCTTGTAAAATGAATGAATGAAATGCACCTAGAATACTGATTCAATTCTTGGTGGCTCAGAATTGAATCCCTTAGAAAGTCCATGATCATACCATATTTACTGCTTATCCATGATTGCATGAGATGTATGGGAATGTATGCAATTATATGATATATGCATGCTAAATGGATAATGTGCAAAGTGAGACCTAAATAGTAATAATGATGACCATAAAATCTTCCAAACAAATGATTAAGTTGGAAATGCTATAATTAAAGTAATTATAACATAGGCCCTCCATTGGGGCAATTATTTTAAGAAATTTTAAATAGTTGCATAAGATGCAATTAATTTAAGAGATTTTCTTAAGAATAATTATTAAGCTTGAATGTTATAAATATGTAAATGGTTTGGTGTCAATATTTGATGTAACTGATGACTTTATAATTTTTTGCATAATTACTTGCTGAATGGGATCAACTTAACTAATGCAAGATAAGTCAATAATGGATGTACCTGAGATTTTGAGCATTAGGGGCTAAGTAAAGGATTGAACCTCACATGAGATGTGATGGGCAAGGAGTTGCTCACTTATAGTTTATTATAATTCCAATAATGGATGTACCTGAGGATGATCAATAGAATTATAAGAATTCAATCACCCACTAGAAATCCATCCAACTAGGATTTCCGTTTTCTACTTTGGAAGTGTAGGATTCTCTAAGTTAATAGGAGGACCAATTTGATTAAAAGGCCATAATCATTTTGCTTAATTACATGATACATTTACTAATTAATCTGGTTATTTTCTGCAGTTAATTTTCTGATAAAAATGAGCACAGAACAACCACCACCATCTAATATCCTTGCAAGCATACTTGATCGCAATAGGTTGACAGGACCTAATCTCTCTGATTGGCTAAGAAATTTGAAACTTGTCCTGAACCTTGAACATATAGGATATGTTCTAGATTCAAATGTTCCTGGTCCCTTACCTCCAGAGGCCACTCAAGAGGAACATGAAACTTTGGACAAGTGGAAGGAGCATGATATGAGAGCTAAGTGTTACATGCTTGCTTCCATGAGTAATGAGTTATAGAAGCAGCATGAGAACATGCAGAGTGCGAGTGAGATCCTCCTTCACCTACAAGAGTTGTATGGTGAGCACAACAGGAAAGCTAGGTATGAGATATCTAGGCAGCTGTTCCGCATGAGGATGTCTAAGGGATAGAATGTTGGGGATCATGTCCATAAGATGATTCGACTGATTGAGCAGTTGGAACATCTTGACTTCAACATGGATTTCCAACTAAAGACGGACTTGATCCTTCAGTCCCTTCACGAGTCTTTGGGAATTTTGTGACAAATTTTCATATGACTAAGCAGAATGCACCTTAGCGGTTTACTCAACATGCTGGTTATTGCCTAAAAGAATATGTCGGGCAATAAAGGAAAAAGGTAGCTTTGATTGCATCTTCTTCTCTTTGGAAAGTCCAACAAGAAGAAGGGCAATAAGAAAAAGAAACCTCGATTCTGGTCCTTCTAAGAAAGCGACTAAAAAGAAAGGGAAGACTAAAGGCGATGGAGGCAAAGGAAAGTGTTTCCACTACCGGAAGGATGGGCACTAGAAAGGCGCACAGAGTATCTTGCTTCTCTGAAAGACAAGAAGGATAAACCTTGGAAGGTATGTCCATATCTTGTTATTTAGATTCTAATGATACTCATAGTTCATCTATAACTTGGGCTTTAGATACTGGTACCAGTTCTCACATTTCTAATGATATGCAGGAACTAGCTAATAGTAGCAGCTTGCGTTCTCAAGATGTTAAGAGTCGGATTGGCAATGGCTCAAGCTTGAAGCTTTAGCCATAGGATCTAAATCTTTTACATGTTTGGACATGTTTTGTGTTTGGATAATATTTTATATGTACTGATGCTTTTAAGAACATCATTTCTATATCGATTTGACTAGAAATGGCTATGAATTTGATTCATAGATGATGTTTACAATATTTATTTTGGAAATAAATATGTTGGTTCGGGTTATATGAATGATGGTCTTTATTATTTGCATAATAATGACAAACACAAAATGAATGCAAGTGATCTAAATGAATGCAATGCCATGGTGAAAACCAACTCAAGTTCAAAATTTATTTGGCACTTAAGGTTATGTCATGTTGCAGAAGATAGGATTGCAAAATTGGAGAAATTGGGGATTTTATCCTCATTGGGCTCTGAGCCTACTCCAACTTATGAATCTTGCCTTCAGGGCAAAATGACTAGATCACCCTTTATTGGACAAGGGCTAAGAGCTGAAAATATTTTGGAGCTAATATATAGTGATGTATGTGGTCCATTTAAAGAAATGGCTAGAGGGGGCTTTCATTATTTTATTACCTTTACTGATGATAAATCAAGGTTTGTTATTTGTATTTGATGAAATACAAACATGAATCCTTTGAAAAGTTCAAAGAATTTAAATCTGAAGTAGAAAATCAAACAGGAAAGAGTATTAAAGCTCTTCGATTAGATCGTGGAGGTGAATATTTGAGTACTAAATTTGATGAATACTTGAGAGAGCACGGCATTGTTTCCCGGTGACTCCTTTAGGAGCATACGGCTAAATGGTGTCTCACGAAGGAGAAATCGTACCCTATTGGATATGATGCGTAGTATGATGATCTATACTGATATGCCAATCTCCTTTTAGGGATTTGCATTAGAATCAGCTTTGTATATTCTGAATAGGATTCCATCAAAATCAGTTTCTTCCACACCTTATGAGATATGGCATGAAAGAAAACCAAGTCTTAAGCATGTTAAGATTTGGGGTTGTCCTTATATCAAAATCTTTGAACAACGATAAATTGGAGACGGATCGAGAAAAGGGTCGATTTGTTGGATATCCAAAAGATAGTTTTGGATATTATTTTTATTTGCCTACTTCACAAAAGGTTGAGATAAGTAGAGATGCCACATTTCTTGAACAACAGTTTATTCAAGAAGGACGCAAAGGAAGGCAGATAGAGTTGGAATTGGAGAATTCTGACCAATCAACAGATCATATGGATATAGATCCATCTAGTCATCTTACACCCATTAATGAAACATCTACAGCTGTTCCTCATAGAACAACCAGGGTATCTCACCCACCAGTGAGATATGGTTTCCTTCATGAAGAAGAACAAGAGTTGTCTACTCATAAAGAATTAGATCACGGAGATGATCCACTTACCTATGAAGAAGCTATATCAGATATAGACTCTTCAAAATGGATTGATGCTATGAAATCAAAGATTGATTCCATGTATAAGAATCAAGTTTGGGATCTTCTTGACCCACCTGAAGGTATTGTACCTATAGGGAATAAATGGGTTTTCAAGAAGAAAATTGGTTCTGATGGAAAGGTAGAGACCTATAAGGCAAGGCTAGTAGCGAAAGGGTTTCGCCAAAGGCAAGGAATCGACTAAGAGGAGACTTTCTCGCTTGTTGCCATGCTTAAATCAATTAAGATTCTATTAGCAATAGCTGCATACTATGATTATGAGATTTGGCATATGGATGTCAAAACTTTTCTCAATGGATACATTGAAGAAAACATTTTCATGGAACAACCTAGGGGTTTTAAATTCCAAGATGGTTCCTAAGTATGCAAGCTAAAGCGATCCATTTGTGGGTTGAAGCAAGCTTCGAGGAGTTGGAACATCCGTTTTGATAAAGCCATTAAATCCTTTGGTTTTATCAATAATAAGGATGAGCCATATGTATATAAGAAGGTTAGTGATAGTGCTATCACTTTCCTTATTTTATATGTGGATGACATACTGTTAATGGGTAATGACACAGGTATGTTGACAACTATAAAGGCTTAGTTGTCAAATACATTCTCCATAAAAGACTTAGGGGAGGCAACCTATATTCTTGGGATTTGCATCTATAGAGATAGAGCGAAAAGAATAATTGGTTTATCCCAAAGTGCATGAAAACAGGAGTTAAAGAGGTTTAACATGCTTGATTCCAAGAGAGGATTGTTACCAGTGAGACATGGTATCCATCTTTCTAAAGAGATGTCTCCAAAGACACCTGAAGAAAGAGATAAAATGGCCAGGATTCCATAGGCTTCGGCTATTGGAAGTTTAATGTATACAATGTTGTGTACTTGGCCGGATATTGCATATCTTTATTAGTTTGACTAGTAGGTATCTATCCAATCTAGGTTTGGAACACTGGATAGCTGTCAAGAATATCCTTAAGTACTTGAGAAGAACTAAGGATTTATTCTTGATTTATGGAGGTGGAGAGTTGCAATTGGATGGTTATACTGATTTTGATTTCCAATCAGATATCGATGATAAAAAGTGTACCTCTGGATAGGTGTTCATTTTTAATGGATGTGCGGGTTGGAAGAGTTCCAAGCGAGCACGCATTGCAGATTCCACTCTGAGGTGAGTATATTCTTGCATCGAGATCTTGCAAAGGAAACTGTTTGGATAAAGAAGTTCGTGGCAGAACTTGCAGTAGTTCCTTCCATTGAGTCAACAGTTCCACTACACTGTGACAACAATGGAGTAATCATACAGGCTAAGGAACTAAGGTCTCACCAAAAATCCAAACACATAGAAAGGCGCTACCACATTATTAGAGAAATAGTTAGGCGAGGCGATGTAGCCATGCAGAAAATAGCATCAGCTGAAAATCCAGCTGACCCATTCACTAAGCCTATGTCACAGACTTCCTAGGCCGACATCTTGAGAAGATGGGTCTAAGATATTATAATGAATGGCTCTAGTGCTAGTGGGAGATTGTTAGTAGTATGCCCTAGAGCATATCATTTAGTATGTATCTTGTACATATTTTTATTAATAAAAGGCATTTCCACTTTTCCATTTACATAAGATATTTATGTGTAATAGAAAAGGTCCATTGATATTTTGTTAGAAATTCTATTCTTAAGTTGTTAAGAATATGAGTGATAGTATTTCTAGTACAAAGTATCATAAATAGGTTCACAATCGAGGATACTTCATAATAAGGACATGACTTATCGGAAAAATTGTATTCATGTTTGTTCCCAAGTTATTTATATGAGATATAAATAAGATGGAATGGTGAATCTCATGTCATATGCAAACATGATAGGCACTTATACATGATAAGTAGGCCAAACCAGTGACGCTTATGACAAGCACATAGAGTTTACTCTTGTCAATGTTTTGTCATAAATCATATCAGTGCATATAATCTTTAGACCTGAGATAGCACAGTTATCTTGTATATAGGTAGTTTGAGTTTGATACTGCTTTCATATTTATACTGTGTATGGGTATATGGGCATGTGTTGGCTCCTACTAGTTATATATGGAGGTAGGTGTTGATCAAGATGGAATCTGTTCCTCTAAGTAAATAGAGATAAAATCCTATGTTCATTTAATTATTCTTGATGTTTCAAGTTCCTGGTCAGGACAGATAAGATTTATTCAGAAAAGAGTTTCTAATGAGAAAATCTTTTTAATCAAGAACTGGAATTAAAAAAGAACATAATATTCATAGCAAATGGAGTTTGACATAAACCATGACTCCAGCTTGACTTGGGATTTTGTAATAGAGAGATTCCAATGCATGGTAACATATGATTATAGGTTCATTTAAGGTAAACCTTATTACTAATTGGGTGACAATGCCATGCTATGCTAGGTGTTAACCATGGTCTATGAGGTGCATTAAATGATTTAGTGAAATCATTTATAATAAGAAAGAGTTTTGATGATATTAAGAGTTGATATCATATCTCATTGCCAATTAGTGATGAGCCTAGTAAGTCACACATATACACAAGTTATCAACTAATTAAATATGATTTAATTAATTAATTAAGAGTTTAATTGATTAATTAAATAGGTTTGGTTTGCAATTGGATTGCAAAGTCCCTAGCATGACTTGAAACCAAATCTAGATTATTGGACGTACAGTATAAGTTAAATTTATATTTAAAGTGTTTAAATATGAATTTAATTAATGAGAAATTAATTAATAGAGACTAATCAATTAATTTGTATTTCATATAAATTAATTAGAAGAAGAGAAATACTTATTTTGGGTTAAGAACTTACAATTAAGACACAGGGGCATTTTGGTCATTTCACAGTGTGACATGTGGCACCATGAGATGGTGATACATGGCATTACACATAAGCCTTCCAAATGTCTTTTAATCATGTAAGATGATTAAAATTAAGATTAAATATAGGTTTGACACTTGGCACAATGTGATTAGGTCACTTAAACCTAGAGCTAATCAAAGGGTGACATGTGGCAAGGGTTTAATGTGTTAACCTAGCTATATAAGTGTTGTTATGAGAAAAAATAAAACATAAGCAGCAGTCACTCCTTTGTGCCACCACCTTGGTGTGCAATTCTCTCCTCTTCTCTTCTTCTCTCATCAATCTAAGAGATTAGAAAAATAATCTCTTGAATTAAGAACACCAGAAATTATTTCTAGTGTCCTGTTAACATCTCTAATCCTTTAAAAGACAGAACTTGATTTTCTAATTAATAAAAAAAGCTTTAGAAGCTGTTCAAGGACTGCCATAGGTGTTCTTGGTGTGGACAAACTAGAGGGACAACATTTGGTGTCCTGAAGACGAATCTCAAAAGCGCAAATACACTGCAGTGCATCAAGAGGTTTGTGTGTTTGTTCTTCATTTAATCTATGATTCTAAAATTAATCTGTCACACCCTACCCGTCTGTAAGGCATAACATGGTCCCGTAGTATACCTAATGAATTACCAACTCCGTCTACTGTAACATCCTCCCGGTAGCAATTCCGTATATTCTACTGTTCCGGTGACCAGTGTCGGTCCGGACAGCTAGACCTTTTGGAAAAATATTTAAACTAAAGTCAGGAATCATAATTAACTCAAATATTAATAAGAAACACTTAGTAAAAATTTTAGAAATAAAATACAACCAAGTTAAGCAGGGGTGCCTAGCGAGGTAACCAGAGGAAAGTTGCGGTTCGCAGCGAGGAGCCCTAGACCCGGGGTAAAAATTATAAAATAATTTTTGGGACTCCAGAGAAGGTTCATTGAGGTTCCTATGGCATTAGAATGCCAAGAAAATATTTAGAAAAATTTTTCAATCGGTACAGACAATTTTGACCCGTTAAGCCAAACGGAGGGCATTTTGGTCATTTCGCCTTCAGAGGTGATATTTGGCCGACTTGTCTAGTTAAGTAAATAATTATTATGATCTTAAATATGAATAAATATTGCTAAAAATTAAATTGAAATGTGGTAGAAAAAAAAAGAAAAGAAAAATCAAAAATTAAGCAAATAATGACATCACATGATGTCACTCACTTACTCCCACCCAATCACCACTTGACAAAACTAATAAAAGAGATAAAATGAACTTAAAATGAGATAAAAAAAGCAAAAGAACCAGCAGTTTCCTTCTTCATACGGGCTGGAATAAGAGAGAAAGAGAGAGAAAAGGAAAAGAAAGAAAGAAAGAAAGGAAGAAGGAGAAGGAGAAGTAGCAGAAATAGGGGTTCAGCAGGGCAGCATATTTCTTTTCCGTCCAGGTGAGTTTGGCTCAACATCTAAGGCTGATTTTTGGATATGTTTAAGCTATGTATGTGTGTAAGTTATGGTAAAAATTTGGTGATTGTTCAACGGTTGGATTTGGAGAAACATATTGTTGAACACAGGCTGTCTGTAGGTTGAATTCTGAATTTTGGCTACTGAAATTTGAGAAAAATAAATAGTTAGGATGCTTATAAAATTATGAAATTTGGTACGAATGATATTTGGGATGTTGAGGCTGTTGTGTTAAAATTTGGTGAATTTTAGACTTGTAGTTTATGAGATATAAATTGTTTTGCATGAGCTGTCTGAGTAAGACTGATTTCTGCAAAAATTCAGATTGTGAAGGGTTGGATGAATGTTTTGATATCTCATGATATAGAGACGATTTGATGCTGAAATTTTTACTGATATTGTATAGGGATGTCTTGAATATATGGTATAAATTTGGGATTTATCTAACGGTTAGATCATTATATATAAATTTGAATGCACAAGCTGCCAGATTGGGTATTAATGGGTTAATGGATTTAAGATTTATGATGGGAGTTTAGTCAATTTAAGGGAAATGCTATTGAATTTTTATTGGATATTTAATTTAGGAAAGTGAAGTTATAATTGATTACGATTATTATGATTCTAGAAATCTTGAAGAAAAACAAGCTCAATGATGGTTTCAAAAAGGTTAGTGCCTATTATGCATACATCTTTCTCTTTCCATGATTAGAGACCTAAAATAAGCAAGAATTTGTGAATAAAATGAATGGAATTTATGTGTATGTATACAATGAATTTTGGCAGCCCTAGGGAGGAACAAGATTAAGTGTTTTTGATGGACTTAGAGTGGACTAAAGATGATGTTTAAGGTATATATATATATATATATATATATATATATGTATGATGAATTGGTGTGCTAACTAAGGTAATTGGTGTAATCCTTGAAAATGAGCTAGGGTTTGGGAGTGAAACTTGGATTTAGCTTATGAAATTGTGAAAGAACATTTTAATGGTCAATTAGTGACCATTTGAGGCAAGTTCGCCATAATTTGAAGAGATTTAGAGTGATGCAAAGTGAATGTGTAGGCTGCCTAGGGATAGCAGCAGGGTGACTAAAATTTCAGTCCACTTGGACAGCCATAACTTTGGCTGTGTAAGTTCAATTGGTTTTTGGCCAATTGGACATGAAACTAGGCTTATAATGGCACATTTTTGCTGAAGAAACCATGCCCAAAAGACCAAAGCAAGAGGACCAAAAATTGGCCCCAATCCGGATACCCTGCAAACAGCCCCTGCAGAATGACCAAATGAACAGTAACTGTTCATTTGGCCATAACTCACTGTAGAATGGTCAAATTGACCTGAAATTTTTACAGCAACAAGATATGATATAGACAAACAACTTTCATGAAGAACATTACCCCAAATTATGCCATTAACCCATTCAAATTATTGGGCAAAGTTAAGTTATCAAACCTGCAACTCTGCAGATTTTCACTTGAGCAGTAATGTTTGGATGGCTATAACTCTCTCTAGAAAACTCGGATTTAGGCGATTCTTGAACCGATGGAAACCTAAGGTATGGTAGAACATTTCATATGAAGAAAGTTAGACCAAATTATGAACCTAACTTGATCAAATTATTGACCAAAGTTGGACCAAAAATCTGCCAGACCCAAAATCTCAGCATGAACAGTGCACGTGAACAGTAAACTTATTTTGGCCATAACTTGAGCTACAAAACTCCGATTGAGGTGATCCAAAAGTGAGAATACACTTAAGACAATAAGGAACATTTTCTATGAAGGAAGTTTTGTCAAATTCCAACAGTAAATCGACCAATGGAACAGTGCAACTTGAGCACTAAAGCGCAAATTGGCAATTTTGCCAAAATGACCTAAGCTTTGAGAAAGTGACCAAAACCAACAAGTTTTAAATGCAAAATGTGGTACATTGGGAGTGTTAAAACCAATGCACCTATTGTCTATGCAAAAGTCAACATTTTAGTTTACTAATGAAGTGAATAGTGACATGAAAACTTGAAATTCAAAAATGTGAAACTTAAAAATGCAAAATGCCCTAGTAGGCCTAATGTGATTGGTTTGGATAGTTTGGCATGCCAATAGGGTATTATTTTAGCAGTACTGCGAAAGGCTTTATGCTGTGTTCATGGCTTTATGCGTATTCATGGCTTTTATGCGTATTTATGGCTTTTATGCCCGATTATGTGATATCATGGCTTTTTAGCCATCATTGCATCGTGGTAGGCGTTACTGCGTCCCATGGTATGACGCCCGAGGCACGCGGTGTCAATGCCAACGACCCGTTATCCAGTCCAGTCATCCAGTATAGGTTACTTGGGCATGGAAAAGTATAACTGTGGTTGCACTGATTATTAAAGAAAATACGAAAATTAAGTATCAGGAATGATTACAAAAATACAAAGAAGCTCAAGATCACGAAGAAAATAATTAATGAAATGCATGAAGAAGTTAATATCATAAAACATGATTAGCCCTCGACTAAACAATAAGTTAGTAATTAGTCAATTCTTATGAACGCAATAGCAAGGAAATTATTATTTTTATTTGCATATTATATTTTCTTGTATTATTGGCACCACTAAGCTTTATGCTTAGCGTCGCTTGCAACAGCGTAAGTCTGAAGATTTGGACAGAGGGCCCAGTAGACCACAGATTCGGTAAGGCAGTTCACAGTTCTGCATAGTGTCCGTGTCACCTCACCTTCCACAGTGCATTGGTAGGACACTAGATTTCATTTTGATATTTTGTAACTAATTTCTATTTTCTCATATGTATTTGAACTTATGTAATGAATTTTGATATTCATGTAAATAATGAAAATTGTATTTGTGAATGGAAGAGTGAATGTCTATTTATGACTTGTACATGATTAATAAATGAGATGAATGATTGAAAGCGAATGGTTGAAAAATATTGAGATTTTGATATTGGAGTTTGTGAATGGATGA
Organism: Hevea brasiliensis; assembly: GCF_030052815.1. Taxonomy (NCBI): domain Eukaryota; kingdom Viridiplantae; phylum Streptophyta; class Magnoliopsida; order Malpighiales; family Euphorbiaceae; genus Hevea; species Hevea brasiliensis. The sequence goes on from NC_079503.1 coordinate 26,292,800, forward strand.
ATATGATTATTAGAAGTGTTTTCACAGTTCGAAGAAGCTGTTTTCTCCATTTTAGCAGGTACTCTGCGGATTTTCTTTAAAATTTTCGGAACCTCAAATAAATAATAATTTCGATAAATGGTTTAAATAAATTATATTTCATAAATTATATTCAAAACTACGATAAAAATGAATTAAGATAAAATAGAGTGCTCCGGCACACTGAGTGGCATAACTTGCTCGGCTACACTGTAGGCGGGTAAGGGGTGTCACATTTAGTGGTATCAGAGCGCGGTTTAGGCGTTTCTGGACCTAGATAGATTGCATATCATGCATTGCATTCATAAGAGTCGAGGTGACACAATTGCAGATCTGTATTTCCTGTTTATTTTAGGTTAAGGTATGAAATAAGAGAGTGAAGAGACAATGAGATAGCGAATGGAGATGAGAAGGAGACTATATTTAAGATGAAAAAGGATGAGTACATAACTGTTTGAGGATAGGATTGAGACTAGGAGAAAGTGAAGTATGATAACACAGAAAGGTGAAGAAACAAGGAGGTAGCAACTCCCCGATTACTTAAGTCAGGTAAATTTCGAGGACGAAATTTAAATAAGAGGGGAAGAGTTGTAACATCCTCCGTGTAACAATTAGTACATTCTCTTTATTAGGTGACCAGTGTCGGTCCGGACAGCTAGACCTTCTGGAAAAATATTTAAACTAAAGTCAGAAATCATAATTAACTCAAATATTAAGAAGAAACACTTAGTAAAAATTTTAGAAATAAAATACAACCAAGTTAAACGAGCCGGTGCCCTAGCGAGGGGTAACCCAGAGGAAAGTTGCGGTTCTAGCGAGGAGCCCTAGACAGGGAAAAAATTATAAAATAATTTTGGGACTCTAGAGAAGGTTCATTGAGGTTCCTATGGCATTAGAATGCCAAGAAAATATTTAGAAAAATTTTTCAATCAGTGCACAATTTTGACCGTTAAGCCAAGCGGAGGGCATTTTGGTCATTTCGCCTTGAGGTGATATTTGGCCGACTTGTCTAGTTAAGTAAATAATTATTATGATCTTAAATATGAATAAATATTGCTAAAAATTAAATTGAAATGTGGTAGAAAAAAAAAGAAAAGAAAAATCAAAAATTAAGCAAATAATGACATCACATGATGTCACTCACTTACTCCCACCCAATCACCACTTGACAAAACTAATAAAAAGAGATAAAATGAACTTAAAATGAGATAAAAAAAAGCAAAAGAACCAGCAGTTTCCTTCTTCATACGGGCTGGAATAAGAGAGAAAGAGAGAGAAAAGGAAAAGAAAGAAAGAAAGAAAGGAAGAAGGAGAAGGAGAAGTAGCAGAAATAGGGGTTCAGCAGGGCAGCATATTTCTTTTCCGTCCAGGTGAGTTTGGCTCAACATCTAAGGCTGATTTTTGGATATGTTTAAGCTATGTATGTGTGTAAGTTATGGTAAAAATTTGGTGATTGTTCAACGGTTGGATTTGGAGAAACTTATTGTTGAACACAGGCTGTCTGTAGGTTGAATTCTGAATTTTGGCTACTGAAATTTGAGAAAAATAAATAGTTAGGATGCTTATAAAATTATGAAATTTGGTACGAATGATATTTGGGATGTTGAGGCTGTTGTGTTAAAATTTGGTGAATTTTAGACTTGTGGTTTATGAGATATAAATTGTTTTGCATGAGCTGTCTGAGTAAGACTGATTTCTGCAAAAATTCAGATTGTGAAGGGTTGGATGAATGTTTTGATATCTCATGATATAGAGACGATTTGATGCTGAAATTTTTACTGATATTGTATAGGGATGTCTTGAATATATGGTATAAATTTGGGATTTATCTAATGGTTAGATCATTATATATAAATTTGAATGCACAAGCTGCCAGATTGGGTATTAATGGGTTGTGGATTTAAGATTTATGATGGGAGTTTAGTCCAATTTAAGGGGAAATGCTATTGAATTTTTATTGGATATTTAATTTAGGAAAGTGAAGTTATAATTGATTACGATTATTATGATTCTAGGGGAAATCTTGAAGAATAACAAGCTCAAGGTTGGTTTCAAAAAGGTTAGTGCCTATTATGCATACATCTTTCTCTTTCCATGATTAGAGACCTAAAATAAGCAAGAATTTGTGAATAAAATGAATGGAATTTATGTGTATGTATACAATGAATTTTGGCAGCCCTAGGGAGGAACAAGATTAAGTGTTTTTGATGGACTTAGAGTGGACTAAAGATGATGTTTAAGGTATATATATATATATATATATATGTATGATGAATTGGTGTGCTAACTAAGGTAATTGGTGTAATCCTTGAAAATGAGCTAGGGTTTGGGAGTGAAACTTGGATTTAGCTTATGAAATTGTGAAAGAACATTTTAATGGTCAATTAGTGACCATTTGAGGCAAGTTCGCCATAATTTGAAGAGATTTAGAGTGATGCAAAGTGAATGTGTAGGCTGCCTAGGGATAGCAGCAGGGTGACTAAAATTTCAGTCCACTTGGACAGCCATAACTTTGGCTGTGTAAGTTCAATTGGTTTTTGGCCAATTGGACATGAAACTAGGCTTACAATGGCACATTTTTTCTGAAGAAACCATGCCCAAAAGACCAAATTAAGAGGACCAAAAATTGGCCCCAATCCGGATACCCTGCAAACAGCCCCTGCAGAATGACCAAATGAACAGTAACTGTTCATTTGGCCATAACTCACTGTAGAATGGTCAAATTGACCTGAAAATTTTACAGCAACAATATATGATATAGACAAACAACTTTCATGAAGAACATTACCCCAAATTATGCCATTAACCCATTCAAATTATTGGGCAAAGTTAAGTTATCAAACCTGCAACTCTACAGATTTTCACTTGAGCAGTAATGTTTGGATGGCTATAACTCTCTCTAGAAAACTCGGATTTAGGCGATTCTTGAACCGATGGAAACCTAAGGTATGGTAGAACATTTCATATGAAGAAAGTTAGACCAAATTATGAACCTAACTTGATCAAATTATTGACCAAAGTTGGACCAAAAATCTGCGGACCAAAATCTCGGCATGAGCGATTGCGTGAGCGATAAACTTATTTTGGCCATAACTTGAGCGACAAAACTCCGATTGAGGTGATCCAAAAGTGAGAATACACTTAAGACAAGAAGGAACATTTTCTATGAAGGAAGTTTTGTCAAATTCCAACAGTAAATCGACCAATGGAACAGTGCAACTTCGGAGCACTAAAGCGCAAATTGGCAATTTTGCCAAAATGACCTAAGCTTTGAGAAAGTGACCAAAACCAACAAGTTTTAAATGCAAAATGTGGTACATTGGGAGTGTTAAAACCAATGCACCTATTGTCTATGCAAAAGTCAACATTTTAGTTTACTAATGAAGTGAATAGTGACATGAAAACTTGAAATTCAAAAATGTGAAACTTAAAAATGCAAAATGCCCTAGTAGGCCTAATGTGATTGGTTTGGATAGTTTGGCATGCCAAGAGGGTATTATTTTAGCGATCTTGCGAAAGGCTTTATGCTGTGTTCATGGCTTTATGCGTATTCATGGCTTTTATGCGTATTTATGGCTTTTATGCGATTATGTGATATCATGGCTTTTTAGCCATCTTATTGCATCACGTGGTAGGCGTTCTGCGTCCCATGGTATAATGACCGAGGCACGCGGTGTCAATGCCAACAACCCGTTATCGATCCGGTCATCGATTATAGGTTACTTGGGCATGGAAAAGTATAAGCGTGGTTGCTTGATTATTAAAGAAAATACGAAAATTAAGTATCAGGAATGATTACAAAAATACAAAGAAGCTCAAGATCACGAAGAAAATAATTAATGAAATGCATGAAGAAGTTAATATCATAAAACATGATTAGCCCTCGACTAAACAATAAGTTAGTAATTAGTCAATTCTTATGAACGCAATAGCAAGGAAATTATTATTTTTATTTGTATATTATATTTTCTTGTATTATTGGCACCACTAAGCTTTATGCTTTGCGCGTCGCTTTGCAGCGTGAGGTAAAAGATTTGGACAGAGGGCCCAGTAGACCACAGATTCGGTAAGGCAGTTCACAGTTCTGCATAGTATCCGTGTCACCTCACCTTCCACAGTGCATTGGTAGGACACTAGATTTCATTTTGATATTTTGTAACTAATTTCTATTTTCTCATATGTATTTGAACTTATGTAATAAATTTTGATATTCATGTAAATAATGAAAATTGTATTTGTGAATGGAAGAGTGAATGTCTATTTATGACTTGTACATGATTAATAAATGAGATGAATGATTGAAAGCGAATGGTTGAAAAATATTGAGATTTTGATATTGGAGTTTGTGAATGGATGAATATGATTATTAGAAGTGTTTTTCACAGTTAGAAGAAGCTGTTTTCTATTTTTAGTACGGTACTCTGCCGGATTTTCTTTAAAATTTTCGGAACCTCAAATAAATAATAATTTCGATAAATGGTTTAAATAAATTATATTTCATAAATTATATTCAAAACTACGATAAAAATGAATTAAGATAAAATAGAGTGCTCCGGCACACTGAGTGTCATAACTTGCTCGGCTGCTTGTGGCGGGTAAGGGGTGTCACATTTAGTGGTATCAGAGCGCGGTTTAGGCGTTTCTGGACCTAGATAGATTGCATATCATGCATTGCATTTATAAGAGTCGAGGTGACACAATTGCAGATCTGTATTTCCTGTTTATTTTAGGTTAAGGTATGAAATAAGAGAGTGAAGAGACAATGAGATAGCGAATGGAGATGAGAAGGAGACTATATTTAAGATGAAAAAGGATGAGTACATAACTGTTTGAGGATAGGATTGAGACTAGGAGAAAGTGAAGTATGATAACACAGAAAGGTGAAGAAACAAGGAGGTAGCAACTCCCCGATTACTTAAGTCAGGTAAATTTCGAGGACGAAATTTAAATAAGAGGGGAAGAGTTGTAACATCCTCCGTAACAATTCAGTACATTCTCATTCGGTGACGATGTCGGTCGGACAGCTAGACCTTCTGGAAAAATATTTAAACTAAAGTCAGGAATCATAATTAACTCAAATATTAAGAAGAAACACTTAGTAAAAATTTTAAAAATAAAATACAACCAAGTTAAACGAGCCGGTGCCCTAGCGAGGGGTAACCCAGAGGAAAGTTGCGGTTCTCGCAACGAGGAGCCCTAGACCCGGGGAAAAAATTATAAAATAATTTTTGGGACTCTAGAGAAGGTTCATTGAGGTTCCTATGGCATTATAATGCCAAGAAAATATTTAGAAAAATTTTTCAATCGGTACAGACAATTTTGACCCGTTAAGCCAAACGGAGGGCATTTTGGTCATTTCGCCTTGAGGTGATTTTTGGCGACTTGTCCAGTTAAGTAAATAATTATTATGATCTTAAATATGAATAAATATTGCTAAAAATTAAATTGAAATGTGGTAGAAAAGAAAAGAAAAGAAAAATAAAAAATTAAGCAAATAATGACATCACATGATGTCACTCACTTACTCCCACCCAATCACCACTTGACAAAACAAATAAAAAGAGATAAAATGAACTTAAAATGAGATAAAAAAACAAAAGAACCAGCAGTTTCCTTCTTCATACGGGCTGGAATAAGAGAGAAAGAGAGAGAAAAGGAAAAGAAAGAAAGAAAGAAAGGAAGAAGGAGAAGGAGAAGTAGCAGAAATAGGGGTTCAGCAGGGCAGCATATTTCTTTTCCGTCCAGGTGAGTTTGGCTCAACATCTAAGGCTGATTTTTGGATATGTTTAAGCTATGTATGTGTGGAAGTTATGGTAAAAATTTGGTGATTGTTCAACAGTTGGATTTGGAGAAACATATTGTTGAACACAGGCTGTCTGTAGGTTGAATTCTGAATTTTGGCTACTGAAATTTGAGAAAAATAAATAGTTAGGATGCTTATAAAATTATGAAATTTGGTACGAATGATATTTGGGATGTTGAGGCTGTTGTGTTAAAATTTGGTGAATTTTAGACTTGTGGTTTATGAGATATAAATTGTTTTGCATGAGCTGTCTGAGTAAGACTGATTTCTGCAAAAATTCAGATTGTGAAGGGTTGGATGAATGTTTTGATATCTCATGATATAGAGATGATTTGATGCTGAAATTTTTACTGATATTGTATAGGGATGTCTTGAATATATGGTATAAATTTGGGATTTATCTAACGGTTAGATCATTATATATAAATTTGAATGCACAAGCTGCCAGATTGGGTATTAATGGGTTGTGGATTTAAGATTTATGATGGGAGTTTAGTCCAATTTAAGGGGAAATGCTATTGAATTTTTATTGGATATTTAATTTAGGAAAGTGAAGTTATAATTGATTACGATTATTATGATTCTGGGGGAAATCTTGAAGAATAACAAGCTCAAGGTTGGTTTCAAAAAGGTTAGTGCCTATTATGCATACATCTTTCTCTTTCCATGATTAGAGACCTAAAATAAGCAAGAATTTGTGAATAAAATGAATGGAATTTATGTGTATGTATACAATGAATTTTGGCAGACCTAGGGAGGAACAAGATTAAGTGTTTTTGATGGACTTAGAGTGGACTAAAGATGATGTTTAAGGTATATATATATATATGTATGATGAATTGGTGTGCTAACTAAGGTAATTGGTGTAATCCTTGAAAATGAGCTAGGGTTTGGGAGTGAAACTTGGATTTAGCTTATGAAATTGTGAAAGAACATTTTAATGGTCAATTAGTGACCATTTGAGGCAAGTTCGCCATAATTTGAAGAGATTTAGAGTGATGCAAAGTGAATGTGTAGGCTGCCTAGGGATAGCAGCAGGGTGACTGAAATTTCAGTCCACTTGGACAGCCATAACTTTGGCTGTGTAAGTTCAATTGGTTTTTGGCCAATTGGACATGAAACTAGGCTTATAATGGCACATTTTTGCTGAAGAAACCATGCCCAAAAGACCAAATTAAGAGGACCAAAAATTGGCCCCAATCCGGATACCCTGCAAACAGCCCCTGCAGAATGACCAAATGAACAGTAACTGTTCATTTGGCCATAACTCACTGTAGAATGGTCAAATTGACCTGAAAATTTTACAGCAACAAGATATGATATAGACAAACAACTTTCATGAAGAACATTACCCCAAATTATGCCATTAACCCATTCAAATTATTGGGCAAAGTTAAGTTATCAAACCTGCAACTCTGCAGATTTTCACTTGAGCAGTAATGTTTGGATGGTTATAACTCTCTCTAGAAAACTCGGATTTAGGCGATTCTTGAACCGATGGAAACCTAAGGTATGGTAGAACATTTCATATGAAGAAAGTTAGACCAAATTATGAACCTAACTTGATCAAATTATTGACCAAAGTTGGACCAAAAATCTGCCAGACCCAAAATCTCAGCATGAATAGTGCACGTGAACAGTAAACTTATTTTGACCATAACTTGAGCTACAAAACTCCGATTGAGGTGATCCAAAAGTGAGAATACACTTAAGAAAATAAGGAACATTTTCTATGAAGGAAGTTTTGTCAAATTCCAACAGTAAATCGACCAATGGAACAGTGCAACTTCGGAGCACTAAAACCGCAAATTGGCAATTTTGCCAAAATGACCTAAGCTTTGAGAAAGTGACCAAAACCAACAAGTTTTAAATGCAAAATGTGGTACATTGGGAGTGTTAAAACCAATGCACCTATTGTCTATGCAAAAGTCAACATTTTAGTTTACTAATGAAGTGAATAGTGACATGAAAACTTGAAATTCAAAAATGTGAAACTTAAAAATGCAAAATGCCCTAGTAGGCCTAATGTGATTGGTTTGGATTGTTTGGCATGCCAATAGGGTATTATTTTAGCAGTACTGCGAAAGGCTTTATGCCTGTGTTCATGGCTTTATGCCCGTATTCATGGCTTTTATGCCCGTATTTATGGCTTTTATGCCCGATTATGTGATATCATGGCTTTTTAGCCATACTGACTGCATACGTGGTAGACGTTCTGCGTCCCATGGTATGACGGCCCGAGGCACCGCGGTGTCCAGTGCCAACGACCCGTTATCGATCGAGTCATCGATAGGTTACTTGGGCATGGAAAAGTATAACTGTGGTTGCACTGATTATTAAAGAAAATACGAAAATTAAGTATCAGGAATGATTACAAAAATACAAAGAAGCTCAAGATCATGAAGAAAATAATTAATGAAATGCATGAAGAAGTTAATATCATAAAACATGATTAGCCCTCGACTAAACAATAAGTTAGTAATTAGTCAATTCTTATGAACACAATAGCAAGGAAATTATTATTTTTATTTGCATATTATATTTTCTTGTATTATTGGCACCACTAAGCTTTATGCTTAGCGCGTCGCTTTGCACTTGGCGTAGTGCTTGAATATTTGGACAGAGGGCCTAGTAGACCACAGATTCGGTAAGGCAGTTCACAGTTCTGCATAGTGTCCGTGTCACCTCACCTTCCACAGTGCATTGGTAGGACACTAGATTTCATTTTGATATTTTGTAACTAATTTCTATTTTCTCATATGTATTTGAACTTATGTAATGAATTTTGATATTCATGTAAATAATGAAAATTGTATTTGTGAATGGAAGAGTGAATGTCTATTTATGACTTGTACATGATTAATAAATGAGATGAATGATTGAGAAACGAATGGTTGAAAAATATTGAGATTTTGATATTGGAGTTTGTGAATGGATGAATATGATTATTAGAAGTGTTTTTCACAGGTTCCGAAGAACTGTTTTCTCCATTTTTAGCCGGTACTCTGCCGGATTTTCTTTAAAATTTTCGGAACCTCAAATAAATAATAATTTCGATAAATGGTTTAAATAAATTATATTTCATAAATTATATTCAAAACTACGATAAAAATGAATTAAGATAAAATAGAGTGCTCCGGCACACTGAGTGGCATAACTTGCTCGGCTACACTGTAGGCGGGTAAGGGGTGTCACATTTAGTGGTATCAGAGCGCGGTTTAGGCGTGAGTTATGGCCTAAGACTTGTAGGTATGGGTCTTAACTATTCATGGTTAAAATTTCAGGTCAATTGGACCTGTTTTGAGTGAGTTATGGCCTAAACACTAACTGCTGCCCAAATGGTCAGTTTTTAGGTCTCAATTGCATCTAATCCGAATTGGTCATTTTTTTATGTCACCTTGCAAGCAGAATTTTGGTATGCTTTCTCAATGAAAGTTGGCACATTTTGTGCCTAGTTTCACCTCCAATTGGTCTCATACCAATTGAGGTTACACATCTAAAGTTATTGACTAAAATGCATACTGCCCTTAACTACCATGCTTAAACACACATCAATTACACATGTACCTTACTATATGTTCACTTCCCTTACCATTTCTATTTTGGTTCATTACTAAAACCATATCCCACTTTACATTAACATCACTTTGGGCAGATTATAAACATCCTTAATACACCAATTAAAGCTCACATTTACAAAGTCTAATTACAATCACATACACACCTAAACATCACTAATTCTTACATACACTTTACACAATCAATCTTTACACATATCCATAAATTCTCAAGGTCAATATTCTGCCAACACCTTCATGAACACACACATTTATCCAAGTGTCCCAAGGCTGCCGAAAATGTTTCTCAATACCAAAGTGCCCTACAAATCATTAATTTCCATCCAAGTGCAAAAATCACTATATACATATGAAGCAATTTACTAGGATATTAAATCACCATAACTAACCTCATTTCTCATCAAATATATGCACAATTATTTCATCAATTACATGACTCCATGGCTGTCCAAAATGAATATCTCAATAACTCTTCAAACCTAAAAATTTTCTTCACAAAACCAACACCCATAACATGAACACAAAGTTTAACAAAGCTATCTTCAAAAATGCTAACTTACCTTATGGTTGGAACTTGCTAAACCTTCACCAAACTTCTTGAATTTGGTATCAAACTCTTCCTTGTGATGTGTAGACAATTTTTCATGAAGGAACCTAAGTGTTTAGAGGTGAAATGAGGGAGTGGATGAAGGTTGCATGAAAACGCCCATGGAGGTTTTCTCCTTTCCTTCAATTCGGCAATGTTGAATTCAAGTGAGAAAGATGAATTGCAGATGATAAAATGAGTGTACACCTGCCCCATTATCTTTAATTTATTCCTTTAGTGGTCCACTTACTTAGGTTAAATCATATTTTATGTTTAACTTTCACTTATTCCACATTAATCCTTAATTCTTGCTATTCACTTTAGGTACCACCAATTTAATTTTTCATTTCATTTTCTAAGTGTAATATTATTTATTTTTAATGGACATTTAGGTCAAAAGACAATTCGGGATGTCAAATGACCATAATGCCCATGTTCGGGTTGCATTCAGATTTTTAATATCTAAGGTTTTGTCTGTTTTTCGATTTCTCACTTTTCTTTGTACTAATTATTTAATTTTTCTTTGATCTTTCTATTGATATTTATTCTTTAATAAGGGTCTATTTAAGTCCTAAAAATATTTTCTAGGGTTCCCCGTAGTCCAGGGCTAGTCAACAGTCCACGCCGTGACTTCCCGGTGCGGTCTCCCATCGCTAGGGTTCCCGGCTCGCTTAACTTGGTTACATTTCTTTGCTATTATTTTTCCTTTGTTTTTTCTTGTATTTTCTTTTCTTGTATTTCATTATTTTATGTCTCCTCACTCATATTGAAGTGTAGTTCTAGGCATCCTAGCTGTCCGGACAACACTGGTCACCAGAACAGCAGAACGCACTATCGAACTTTGGGGTGTTACATAATCTGATTAATTTGAAAATCTTAAATGGCAAATACAGATCCAAAAAACATATTAAAAGAGTTTTAATATGTTGTTTATCATTGAAATCAAATAGATAAAAATAAATCTTGCATTATGTATATGACCCTAGGTGAAAATTTTTGAATTCAATGGTATAAACTTGTGTTTTTCACGCTTCCGTTCCTTCAGTGATTATGTTCATAAAAAAAAGAATAATTACTAACTTATTGTTTAGTTGAGGGCTAATTACATTTTATGATATTAACTCCTTCTAGCATTGTCGACACCATATTTTGGCCGATCCCCAGAATTAATAAACTTTGAAATCGATCCCCAGTACTAAATCTCTCTGTGCTAGATAACCACATTTCCGATCTCTCCTCACAAGGAATTGAATCAATGCTAAGTCCTCACATCAGTCAAAGCCTTACCGGTCTATTAAATCACTCACCGATCTCTCAAACCCATTGTCGAATCTCCTGACCAGTCAAGTATATTCCTGATCTCTGTTGACAAACGAAATTGAACTGACACTAGATCTTTGTTACCATTTTTGTTGCCAATCTCCCTTTCAAAAGTTTAAGAATAATCAAAGGTTCCGTTCCGGTTTAATGATGATCCCGATCTTAAATGTTCAAGCCCAAATTTCTAATTTTAATCAAGTCCCGTTTAGCGTTGGTTCCCTACCGATCTCATGCTCATTGTGTTTTCCGATCTCTCACACTTAGGTTAATAATCACTTTCAGTTATTTCAACATACTCAGACAATCAAGTGTTTAAATAATTTAGAAATTTTCTGATCACAACCATTCATCGAACAAAAGAGGCATTCCATTTCATTTCATTTCAAGAATTTGTACAAGTTATTGGTGTGGAGGATCGCTTCACTGATCTACATCTTGTCCGTCCCCTATCTCACCCTCAGCCTCCTCCTCACTCTCCTCACCTTCATCATCGAGAGCCAGGTTGGCCATCCAGGAGAAGTCCTCCTCAGGGTAACGCTTCTTGAGCTCAGCCAAGAGATCTCTGTGAGCATTCACATAAGTGCCGGCCACTCCAGTCACTATCTCTTCTTCTTTCACCTTGAGTTCCTCAGCAAGGTGAGCGAGTTGAGCAGCTTCATCGGCCTAGAGCACTTGCACTTCTTCAAAAGCGTGAGCTTGCTCAACCAGCTTGTCCTCATAGAACTTCATTCGCCCCTCAATTTGAGATATGTAGCCCTGAGCGGATGAAAGTTGAGATCGGAGGGAGGCTGCCTCATGACCCATCCTCTCGACCTCTTTACCCAGGCGATGCGCCTTCTCCCGTATGATGTGCTGGTTCACCAGGCACTCCACGTTCAAGCTCATGGATCGGGTCAAGATATCATCAAGGTTATCCGGAGACAGCCTATCCCAATCTTCTCGAAGACAGATAGAGGACGCCAAGACCTTAGCGAAACCAGGGTTTTCTCGAACCGTATGATTCTTCTCCAGTGAGTGGACTAAGACTTAGGCACCGCGGGAGATAGTCCTCACATTAGGTTGAGAAGAACCCTCTTCTGCATTCGAAGCAACTGGAGGAGGTGGAGGCGGCTCTTCCCGACGAGGAGGGGATCGGACCACTTCTGCGATCACCGGTCCCGAAGGTTGAGATGAGCCTTCTTGTATTTCCCCGGGCTCATGCCTGGGTGTCTGCATTTCCTCAACTCGTTTCATCTCCCGTACCTTCCGGGAGATCTCCCTCTTTCACTTCCGGCTCTCCTTGGAGGCTTCGCCGCTGGCCATACCTGCACAAAGAAGAGGTCAGTGAGATCGCTAAGGTCCTGAGATCTGAGATGTAGAAAATACCGATGCCGAGGTCAGAGAGCTGGAGTCCGCGATCTTTGCCGGTGATCAATTCCATAGTCCAATGGTGCAGCTCGGCGGTCACTACATCCAAGCAAGAGAACTTCTCTCTGGACGCCTGCTCCTTCAACTCCATCACCATGGCGCCCTCTTCCCTATTCAACAGGAGACGCTTCGGAATTAAAGGGCCTTGGTGTAGCCAGCTATGAGGGAAACCCTCAAAGCCATTCGGAATTTTGCTCCTTAGAATGAAAAAGCGGTTCTTCCAATTTTTTAGGGAGGAGGGCAGATCGATGAAGAGCCCGCAATGTGGCTTCGCCTGGAAAAACCAGTACTCGTCGTCCTTTCGACGAGTTAACCTATGCAGTTCGACGAATACCTTAGGCATAGGACGGAATCCCTTAGCTCGGCAGAGGCCTCGAAAGGCTAATAAGATCCACCACGAGTTCGAGTGAACTTGAGCTATGCACACTTGGAAAAATTTTAAGACTTCCTTAAAGAAGTCGTCAAGAGGGAACCGCAGCTCGGCTTTCAACTATTCTTCGTATACCATAATCATGTCGTTCTCTTTGAAGAAATGATCGGCCCGGAGATCGCTGTGACACCGGATAAGTTCATATGAATCGGGCTCAATGTTATACTCCTGGCTGAATGACTGCAAATCGGTTTCTTGAAGGACTGATGGTAGCTCATCCATGGGAAGATTCTCTCTCCCTGAAGAAGGCGCATGCCTTGATGACGTCACTTGTTCCCGAGCTGGGACGGAGACTCTAGGAGGTTCAGGTCACGCCCTTGGCCGGACCACCTCTACTTCATCAGATGACCACGAGAACTGGATGGAAGGAGGACTCGCCACTCTCTGACCTTCGGCGCCGCTCATTTTCAAAGGAAATAAAGAATTTAAACTAAAAGAAGGATCTGAACCCTTACCGGAGCTTGATCGGAGTCGGAAGAGCTTGAGAAAACGAGATAATTTCAAAGTTGTTCACGAGAAACTAAAAATGACACAAGAGAGCAAATGGCTAACCCCCACCCCTATTTATACTCGTTCGAGCATTTAATGCTCACGGCATCCCAAGCGGTGCATCGGTCAGCGAGATCTGCCAGCTGTTTCTGACACATCTCATAAATATTCTGGAAATTCCATAAAGAGATCGGCTGACTAGAGATCGACAGATTAAGATAAATATTTTGAATTGCGGATCATTTAGGGTCATTTAAATTAAAGGTCAGATGGGTAAATACTTCAGAGATCGAAAAATAATTAATGCAATAATAATAAGATGATAATTGACAAAATAAAATCTTTATTTCCAGAAGATCGGATTACATCATTTGGGCGATCTCTAGAGATCAGATTGCATTAAAATTGGACTACATCATTTCTGTGATCTCTAGAGAGCAGATTACATTGAAAATAAAATACATCATTTGGGCGATCTCAGAGACCGGTGGAACATCCCATCTAAAGGGCTTATGTCAAAGCCCACATTGTGACTGATCCAAAGGATGTCATTGACGGGAACCGAGCCGCTGTCGGAACACCCAATGTGGAGGAAAGCCGCTGTCGGAACACCCAGTGTGGTGAGAAGTCGAATAAACTTGGAAGAGCAACCGCCAAGGGTCTGCGGAACATTAGCAGTCTTCTCGGCCGAAATTGGTTCATCGATTATACCGATCGAACGACTCGAGATCGGCACGATCGAGGTCCGCGATCTAGATCGGTTAATTGTTCCAGTTCTCTCACCATCATCAGACAAGGTTATCACGATTATTCGAGCACCGGGGTCGTAAATTTTCAGTTGGGGAATAAAGAGGTCCATCAGAAAGGGATCAACAGCCACAATCATGGCCGGAACTTCTGCCGGAGCAGCTAGAACTGAAAAGTAAGAAGGAAGAGAGGAAAATTGAATAAAGAAAGTCTCTTTTGTCAGGGGTATATATAGGGGAAAATCGGGCATTTATTGCTAAGCAGAAAATGAAGCGGACGCTTCGGGAATTGAGGGGAATTAATGCCTTGACCGGACCGGGCCTGGTTAAGGGAAATATTGGAATAATAGAGATCGGAAGAGGAGAGACCGGTATGAAAGATCGGAGAAGGATCATGTTAAGAAGATCGGAAAGGAAGAGAGAGCAGAAAACAAAAAGAATAAGGCGCCTACCGCCATCACCATAATCAGAGCCGAGGTAGTTAAAGCGTTCCAGGTAAAATCTCAACCGCACGCCCCAGAATCGCCCGCATTTCTGACATGCGTATGTCAGGACAGCGCTGTACATTCTAATCTCCACCGTTGATCTTACTTGTAAGGATGAGCTTGGAGCCCTTGGATCGAGAAAGAAAACGACAAGATCAACGCCTTTCATTCCCAGCCCTCGGATCACCCCGGATAAGAGAATTTGGGACCGTCAGATTAGAAGAAGAAAATGACAAATATTCTAAAGGGGATCTCAGTCGTCCGTTCTGATCCTCTTTAATTCCTGAGCCTCAGATCATGTCCTTCGAAATCCTGACCCTCCATCTCCCTCAAAATAGATCCTGACCCTTCATGGGGAGCACCCGGTTCCTATAAATACCTGCATAAAAACTATTCATAGAAAGGGAACGAAAAAGAAGGAAGTTACGATAGCGGAAGAACTCTGAAATTTAATTCAGATCATTACTTAGCTTTCATAAGAAGAACTTTTGAAACTAGTTTTCTGAAGTATTTTCTTAAAAAGATTTTGAACACTGAAACTTTCCATTTTCAGCTCGTTTATCATCCCGCAGCGTTCAAATTTTGCAGTTCCTTGTTATCTTTATATTCACTTCCACCGTCCATGTTCGATCTCGTTTAAACTCGGGTATAATTCTGACTCGATAGCATTTAGTGAAGCACTCTTTGTTCTAAGGCGAATCTTATTCTACTGGCTATCAACTTGCAATCTTATTGCATTTTGTGATTCTCGGTTAGTTCACTAGAATCGACTCCTTACAGGTCAGTATTTATGTTGCCATTTTATTAAGTTTAGTTCTTGTTTTACGCATTTCCATTTTTCTTTCTTTACGTATGTTATTTTCTTTAAGTTCATATCACGCTAGAAAGATACAGAGAAAGGTTGTGCTCTAGTTTATATCCGTGTCGATACCTTTGTTAATCTTTATTATTTCTAAGCGTAAGTCATCTAGTTCCAAGCGATACATAAGTGGTTGGATGAGATGTGGGTAACGGCAACTTAAGAGTCCTTTTGAAATAATGAAAGGTCTGAATAATAAGCCTGGAAAATGGTAAAGCTGAGTCACTAGAATGACTCAGTAGGTCATAGGGCAAGACGTCATAAGACAGAGTAAAACCAAACCCTGGATAACTAAATGGAATAGATCGGCTACCAAAAATGCTGGTGAGGCGACCATATAGGAAGGTCGGAGGATTCGTTTTGGAATCCCCTGCCCAGTCCTAAGGTACCAATAAGTTAAAGAAATCTTGCGCAGACCCCCTGACACCTTTGAACGTCAGAACCCTTAGCCTTAGGTCCTCTCGATAGGTAAAATTTAGAGAGATCGGAAAGACCCTTATCTGACTACCGTTTAAATAGAAGAGATCAGAAAGGAGTCTTTATCCGATCCTCAACCAGAATTTCAGCAAATATTTAAAAGAGATCGGAGGAGAGTTTTTATCCGATTCTCAAGCTTAAAAATTTTAAAGAGATCGGAGGAGAGTTCTTATCCGTTTCTCAAGCTTAAAAATTTTAATAAATATTAAAGAGATCGGACGAGAGTTCTTATCCGTTTCTCAAGCTTAAAAATTTTAATAAATATTAAAAGAGATCGGAGGAGAGTTCTTATCCGGTTCTCAATCTAAAATTCAAATAAATATTAAAAGAGATCGGAGGAGAGTTCTTATCCGGTTCTCAATCTAAAATTTAAATAAATATTCAAAAGAGATTGGAGGAGAGTTCTCATCCAATTTCAAAAATTGGATTCTAATAAAATAGCCCTTCAAACAAAGCTAATATACAACAGTAACTCACTAAGGTTATCTCATTTACTTATGTATCTGGGTAATCCAAACTTAGTGAAAAATTAAATATTTCTTTTTGTTAAAAGGATTAACATTTCCAATTCAAGCCCTCCTAACTAATTTATAAAAAAATGCGAAGTTAAATCTACTTACCCTTATTAAGGGACGAGGTGGGGTGCCTAACACCTTCCCCACCTGTTTACGGACCCCGAACTTAGAATCTCTGTTTTGAAGTGGTTTTCTTTCAATTTGTCTTCACAAATGGTTTTCTTTAGTTTCCCTCAAAACTAAAGTGGCGACTCCTCATTCTTTTCCACTTCGGTGAGGGTTCGTTCAGGCGACCGCAAAATCCCTTGCGACAGCTTGGCGACTCCACTGGGGAGTTTTGACTTGACCCCGGTCCAGAGGTCCAAGAGTAGATCTAATTTCTCAATCAAATTATAGTTAGGTGGGCTCACCCGGTAATATTTTATGAGTTAATTTTTATTTATTCCTACTAACTGTTTTGCTTGTTTTGCTTGTTTTACTCCTTGCAGTACTCTTTGTTTGAAAAAAAAAAGAAAAAAATAAAAAAAGAAAATAAAATCCCCCTGAATTGGGAAGAGGTAAAGATGTCCCTTCACACACTGAACACTCACACAATGTCCTCACACACTTCAGCCCTATACCTGGGCTTTCTTACCTTTTTAGGAAAGTAGGAGGGGGTCATGTAGCGGTACCCGTGGGTTCTACCCCGTTAGTATCTGTGAAGGCTTCTGCTCAAATTGAAACTCGTTCTATTCACTGTGATATCCATGGAATTTTCCCGACAATATCATGGGGATAGAATGAGGCTCTACTGTTTACAGTAGGGACAATTTGGGAACCTGTGGCTCTTAGAAAACTAGATCCTGAGCTAAACTATCACGATAGCTGAAAGCTGTAGTAAGATACCTTATAAGATAGAACTATCCAATTAGGTAGCACTCATCCGGTATCAGGAGTCTCCCTATCCTAGGACAAAAGGGGCATACTTACTCTTACCCTATTCTGTTAATTTTATTTTGTTCTTATTTTTAAAGGTAATCTTGAATCATATTGTTAAGAAAACCTACACATTTTCCTACTTTGATGAATGTGTAGGTACTACTCTGCCAACAATATAATACAAGATTACCTGAATTTATCCTGCTAACGAGTTTTTCCACAGGCATCACCAAACCAAAAGTCTGTAAAAAGGATAGGCATCATTTTTATCATGGCATCCTTGAGTCAGTCGGCAGAAGAAGTTCAGAATGCTAAACTTTGGTCCAAATCAGCTCATACTCCAGTACCCCCGCAAAATGATGTTTCCAAGTCACATGCTAGCTTGTTACCTTCATTGGATCTGAATAAAATTGAGGTCAGAATGAACAGCCTCGAGGGTCTGTCTAACGGTTGGAGGTCGCTTCCCTATCAGGTTAAGGCACGATTTGAGAAGAAGTACGGGAGGATTGCAACCCTAATGCGAGTCAATGTCCAAATCCCGGCATTAAAGGCCATGTTGTCAGTTTGGAGTCCTAAGTACGGAGTATTCTCTTTCAATGATATTGATACAGTTCCCACTATGGAAGAATATCAGACATTACTAGAGATTCCTTACCTGACGCAAAATCGGATTTACCTTCATCTAGAGCATAGGCAGGCTTGGAAACGATTGACACATATGATTGGTATTTCCCCAGAAGAAGTAAAGTCAAAAGAAACCGTCAAAGGAAACACGCATGGTTGGTATTGGACACATCTCAAGAAATGGTTAGATCAATACATCCAAGAGAAACAGTGGGATCGAGCTTCAATGACACTCGCCTTGGGAATCTATGGCCTGATTTTGTTCCCGGGACCATCGGGAATCATAACCCGCAAAGACGGTGGAAGTATTGCAGGCGTAGAAAGCGGAGGTCAATCCGATATCGGCAATTCTTGCGGAGACCTTATTAACCCTTACCTACTACAGACAACAGGGCAAAGGGTCCATTAAGTGTTGTTCTCAATTGTTGTACCTCTGGATTATCAGTCACATGTGTCCTGTGGAGATAGAAGGATTGACTTGGTACCTTGACCAGCCTCCCATCGAGAAGATGACCCGGTTGTTAATCAGTCCGAAGAATGAACAGCAGTGGCGGGAACGGATTTTGAGTTTCAATAGCCATGATTACTGTTGGAGGAAACTATGGGCGTCAGGCCAATCCATTTTGATCAGCACGGGAGGTAATCAGTCGGTATCCCTAATCGGAGTGACCGGATACACAAGTTACACTCCGGCATTGGTAATTAGGCAGTTTGGCTCAACACAGTCCAAAATCAACATTGAAGAATACCACCAAGGTCATTTCTACCATGAGATCAAGGAAGAGGAAGGGTTGAAAATGGCTCACAGATCTTGGGAAAACATCTCTCTGATGGAAAGGTCGCCTAAAGGTCCAAGTGCCACACACGATTATCTTGAATGGAGGGCTGACCGAGACCGAGAACACTCAACTGCAGAATTCGAAGACAGTGACCCTCGCCGAAACGTCCTATTAGAAGAAGCTGATAATCGTCTGGCTGACTCACTACAAAAAGCAAATACCGAGAACTCACAATTGCAAGAACAAATGAAACCGTTGGAGAACCAACAGCGGAACCTTAAAAGAAAGGTGAGAAGACTCAGGGAAGAGGCAAGGGCCGAAAAGATAGGGTTCGAAGAGCAAGAGGAACAATGGGAAAAGGAAAAAGACTCTCTCCAAGCTATGGTAAAAGAAGTAGAAATACAAAATAGTAAGCTTCAGAAAAAAATAAAATACCAAGAAATACTCGTTGAGGAGTATAAACAAGAAAACAAAAAGAAGAAGCTCGAATTGAAAGAACAGGCACTACTCATCAAAGATATCTTGAAAGAATGCGCTAAGGAAAGGAAGGAGAAAGAAAGACAAGCTGCTCCTTATCAAGAGCTGAAAGAGAATGTTGACCAGCTGGAGAGAACAATAGCACAGGGAAAACAAGAACTATTACCTGAATCCGAGTATGCTCTGAAAGCTTTTGACCCTGCCAAACAAGAAGAAAGGTTATATGAGTATCTCAGAAAATGTCATCTCATTATAAAGAACCTCCCAGAGCCTAGGCCGATGTAAAGAATACGGTGTACAAATTATTCAGTTAATGAAATAATTTTTGAACCATTGTTTAGCAAATTTGTGAATGAATAATATGACTCCCGTAGGAACTCCCTCGCTAGGGTTATATGAAAATTGAATGGGCTATATGGACAGGTATCATAAATGCGCATTCAATCCAGTCATTCACAGTCAGACTATCGAATGATGCCATGATAAAGTTGATGCAACCATCCTTTCGCGGATTTTATTCTGGCTCCCAAATGCCACTGTATCCTTCGTCCGGACCAGGACTTTTAGTTTTTTTTTTACGAAATTCTAAATTTGTTAAAACCTTTTTTTTTTTTTTTTGACTCCTTACAGAAAATCAACATTGCTTCAAACAAGGCAAGCCTGACCAAGCACACGGTTCAACCCAAGCGAGTGTACTTAACAAGATCCCGAACAAAGAAGATAATGGAAGATCAGGAACAAGTACAGAACCTACAAGGGCAGGTTTTTGAATTGAAGGATCAGGTCTCAGAACTTATGAGACTAATGAGGGAAATGTCCCAGAATAAACCTGCTTCAGAACCTAACTTACCACTACCTCCTCCACCTCCTACAACAATGGATCCCTTTCAGTCGCCTATCCCGGACCATGAATAATGACCTACCTTACTCTCATTACCCAACCGTTTCAAACACCGACCCATACCCTTCAATTCTAATCCCTCCAGTTCACTCCACCCCTCACCTCCCAACTGGGGGAGCATTTCATGCAGTGGGAAGAGAAAATATAACGAGAGAAAACGAGAAACTATTTGCTCTAGAAGAGAGATTGAGAGCGATCGAAGGACTGAATATGTATGGTTCAGTCGATGTGGCATCGCTCAGATTGGTTCCTGATGTGGTGGTGCCGCCCAAGTTCAAAGTCCCTGATTTCGACAAGTACACTGGGAATTCTGACCCTCGCATTCACTTGGCCACCTATATCGCCAAGATGTCCACTCTGATAGATGATGACAGACTGCTAGTCCACTTCTTTCATGAGAGCCTCTCCGGGGCAGCCCTGAGGTGGTGCATTCTGTTGGACGGGAGCAAACTGCGCTCCTGGAAGGATTTAGCTGATGCCTTCTTAAGACAGTACAAATTTAATTGTGATGTGGCCCCTACAAGAAGGGACCTCCAGAACCTGGTGTAGAAAGACAGGGAAAGCTTCAAGGAGTATGCCCAGAGATGGAGAGAAAAGGCGGCAGAAGTACACCCCCCTGTGATCGATAATGAGCTATGCTCTCTGTTCATCGAGACTTTGAAAGCTCCTTACTTCAACTTGATGATTGGAAACACTTCCAACAGCTTCTCCGACATCATCCAGGCCGGTGAAAGAATAGAGGCCAATTTAAGAATGGGACGACTGCAGGAGTTGGCTGAGAACCCTGCAAAGAAGACTGCCAATTTTGGCAAGAAAAAGGAGGGTGATGTGCATTCCATCACCCGGCAGAATAATTACTCTCCACTTCCCCAAAATAACTACCGGCCATATCCTTCCCCTCATGGCCAAACCGTCGCGAACATTCCACCTCCTTTCCCAAATTATCCACACCCGCGCCCACAATACCCACCACTTGCAAATTATTAACCTAGACCACCTCCTCCACCTACCCAACCCAGACCGCCTCAAAATAACCCCAGACCCCTAAGAAATCCGGATCCACCCCTTCCCTTCCCACTCAGTGAAATATACCGATACCTCGTCGGTATAAACCAGATAGTACCCGTTCCCCTAGACCCAATTCAGCCACCCTACCCCAGGTGGTATGATGCCACTGCCCGTTGTGAATATCATGGAGGCGCACAAGGGCATTCGACTGACAACTGCGGGGCACTCAGAGGGAGAGTGCACGCTTTAATCCGGAACGGGTGGTTGAAGATTGAGGGAAATGGTTCCCTCCCCAATGTTACCTCAAACCCGTTGCCCAATCATAATGCGGGCAATGGAGTAAATATGATAGAACCTGGGGAGGAATGCAAAGGGTCTCCTCTAGAACCATCCATTGATGTCATCCACCTGGATTCCTTGTATGAGGCTCTGGTCTCGCCAATAGCTAAGGGGCAAGAACTAGACAACTGGACACCAGAGGACATCCCTGTACTCAATCTCGAGTAAAGTACCTTTGGTTATCTACACTTGATCATTTTGTCCATGGTGGCAAGTGTAACTCTGTAAATGGACCTTTTTCTTATGGCATAAATATTAATGAATTAATAGCGCATTTTAAATCCAATTCTCTCTTTCTTTCCTTTTGAATTCCATCCTTATAATATGTTCTATTTTCATTCATTCAGGACCATTCATCAATTAACACCTAATAATTCAATAGACTCAGAAATTCCTCTGGTTAATTTTGAAATCCCCATGACTGCCATTACTTCAAGTGAATCTGAGGAAGATCTTACAGAAGAAAGAGGTGAAAAGGATGAACCTTCCCTATTGCCTTGTGGAGACAAAACACGCACCATGAACTTAGGTACTGAAGAAGTAAAAAGGGAGCTTAAGATAGTGGAGAGTGAAGAATCGGGAGACATGATCAGTTTTCTTAGAGAATTCCTGGATGTATTTTCCTGGACCTATGATGATATGGTTGGTTTAGACCCCCAGATAGTGACGCACAAAATTCCCCTTATTTCGGGGACAATCCCAGTGAAACAGAAACTAAGAAGAATGAATCCCGACACACTGCTCAAAGTTCGGGATGAAGTCAAGAAACAGTATGATGCTGGGTTCCTGGAAGTAGTCAAATATCCCCAATGGATAGCTAACGTTGTCCCGGTTATGAAGAAGGACGGGAGAGTTAGGGTGTGCATTGATTACAGGGATCTTAATAGAGCAAGCTTAAAGGATGATTTCCCTCTCCCCCACATTGATGTGTTAGTAGACAATGCTGCGGGATTGGTCAGATGTTCATGCATTGATGGGGCATCTGGGTACAATCAAATCCCAATGGATGAGGAAGACAAAGAGAAAACCGCTTTCATCACTCAATGGGGAGTATTTTGCTATCGGGTCATGCCTTTCGGGTTGAAGAATGCCGGTGCTACCTATCAACGCGCTATGGTCACATTATTCCACGATATGATGCACAAAGAAGTGGAGGTATACGTGGATGATATGATCATCAAATCTAGGGGAGAAGAGAGCCACGTACAGGTGGTAAGGAAAGTATTTGAGAGACTCAGAAAATATCAGTTGAAACTGAATCCCACCAAATGCATATTCGGAGCTAGGTCAGGGAAATTATTGGGATTCATAGTGAGCGAGAAGGGAATAGAGGTAGATCCCGATAAAGTTCGAGCTATTCAAGAGATGCCATCCCCAAGAACAGAAAGGGAGGTGCGCAGCTTCCTGGGAAAATTGAACTATATATCAAGGTTTATTTCCAATCTCACCGCTAAGGCCGAGCCTATTTTCAGACTGCTCCGAAAGAACAACACCACTCAATGGGATTCAGTTTGTCAAGAGGCTTTCGAGACAATCAAGCAGTATCTGTCAAGCCCACCAGTATTGGTTCCACCCGTGGCGGGGAGGCCTCTGATCTTGTATATGGCAGTCCAACAGAACTCGATGGGATGTGTTTTGGGACAACATGATGACACTGGCAAAAAAGAGAGGGCCATCTATTACTTAAGTAAAAAGTTCAATGATTGTGATTCGAGGTACTCTTTCTTAGAGAAGACTTACTGCGCGTTAGCCTGGACAGCAAACCGCCTCAAGCACTACATGTTGAATCACAAGACATGGCTCATCTCCAGGATGGATCATATCAAATATGTATTCGAAAGCCCATTCGTACCAGGCAGGATAGCCAAGTGGCAGGTCATACTCTCCCAATATGACATAGTCTATATTACCAGGAAGGCGGTGAAAGGTAGCGTGATCGCTGACCTTCTAATAAAAAATCCTATCCAGGATTATGAAGCCCTGGATTTTGAGTTCCCTGATGAGCATATTAATGAAGTAGACTGCGAAGAAGAGAGGCCAGCCGATGTATGGGAAATGTATTTCGACGGAGCTGTCAATTTGTCCGGTAATGGAATTGGAGCTGTGTTAATATCCCCGGATGGAAAACACTTTCTGATAGCTATCAAGTTGAGATTTGACTGCACCAACAACGTCGCAGAATACGAAGCTTGTGTGATGGGTCTACAGGCTGCCATTGAAATGAAAATCAGGAAGTTAAAGGTATATGGAGACTCAGCCCTGATCATCTATCAAGTCAAGGGAGAATGGCAAACTAAGGATCCTAAACTAATCCCGTATCAGAAGTACTTACTGGAGCTGATTAAGAAATTCGAAGAAAACTCTCTTTCACTCATCTTGGCAGAGATAAGAATCAATTTGCTGATGCCTTAGCTACTCTAGCTGTTATGGCTCAAATCGAAGAAGGGCAGATGACTCAGATACTGAAGATTAAGACAAGGAATGAGCCAGCTTATTGCTTCGTGATTGAAGAAGAACCTGATGATGAACCTTGGTATCATGACATCTTGGTCTACTGAAAAACCAGAGAATTCCCTTCGGGAGCAAGCAAAAATGAAAAGACGATGATTCGGAGATTAGCATTGGGATACTTCCCCAGTGGAGAGAGCCTATACAAGAGGAGCTCCAACGGCGAATTGTTGAGATGTGTGGATGCAAAAGAGGCGAAGAGAATCCTTTTTGAGACTCATGAGGGAAACTGTGCCACCCATACTAATGGACATATGATGGCTAAGCAAATCATGCGACGGATATTTACGACCACCATGGAAAAGGACTGCATCGAATATTTCCGAAAATGCCATAAGTGTCAGATCTACGCAGATCCGATAAATGTTCCACCTCACAAATTGTTCAACCTCGTTTCGCCATGGCCTTTCGAAATGTGGGGCATTGACGTGATTGGTCCCATCAACCCTAAGGCATCCAATGGGCACAGATTTATCCTGGTAGCAATCGACTATTTTTCTAAATGGGTCAAAGCCACATCATACGCCCATATTACACAGAACACGTTTCTCAAATTCCTCAGAAACAATATCATATGCCAGCATGGTCTCCCCAATGAAATCGTCACTAATAACACCAAGAATCTGAATGGTCCTAAGATTCAGAAATTGTGTGATCAATACAAGATCCGACATCTCAATTCCTCCCCATACCGTCCCCAGATGAATGGAGTGGTGGAAGCCGCAAACAAAAATCTCAAAAAAATAATTCGGAAAATGACAGTCACATATAGGGATTGGCATGATATGCTTCCCTATGCTCTACACGCATACCGGACTTCTGTAAGAACCTCAACCGGGGCAACTCCATACTCACTGGTTTAAGGGATGGAAGTAGTATTACCTATTGAAGTTGAAATTCCTTCCTTAAGGATTCTGAAGGAATCGGGGATTGATGAGTCAGAATGGATCCAGTCAAGGTTGGATCAATTAAACTTGCTGGACGAGAAAAGGTTAGCAGCAGCATGTCATGGACAATTGTACCAGAAGAGAATGGCTAGGGCATTTGACAAAAGCATTCGCCCACGCGAATTCCAACCCGGGGACCTAGTTCTGAAGAAAATGCTGCCAAATCAAAGCGATCCCCAGGGCAAATGGTCACCAACCTACGAGGGACCCTATGTGGTTAAAAAGGCATTTTCTGGAGGAGCCTTGATCTTGACCCACATGGACGGTGAAGAATTGCCAAGACCTGTGAATGCTGACACCGTCAAGAGATACTATGCCTAAAAAAAAAAAAAAAAAAAAAGGGTAGGAGTGAAAACCCGAAAGGGCGCTCCCAGCAAAATGTGTGAAAGAAGGCGAAAACCCCAAAGGGGCGCTTTCTGTAAAATGAGTGAAGGATGAAAACCCGAAAGGGCGTCTTGAAAGAGTGAGCAAAAAAAAAAAAACAAAAAAAAAGGGGCGCCCCTGGAACCAAAAAATGGAGAAATAAGGGAGAAGCACGAAACCGAGAAAGGAAATGAATCATCACGACATGAAACTTCAGAAATGTTTGAAATAATGGCAGTTAAGGGATTTCAAAGCCAGCCACAAGGAATATGTGATATCTATCCTTGTACCCTTTTCCTTTGAAATTCTATCTTTGTTTTTATTAAAGCTATAATAAAGTCATATTTCGTTCCCTATGCTTTTATCTTCCCTTTACACTCACTCTTTAACATTATCTCTCTGCAATCTCGTTATTTAATGCGCTATTAATCTGTTAAAATTTTTTGCCATAAGATTAGGATTTGACAATTGATAACCCCACGTACTCTACTATGAGATTTGCAGGGAATGACTTGGAGAAAAGGGGGTAGGGGTGAAAACCCGAAAGGGCATCCTAAAAAAAAAAAAAAAAAAAATACGGGTGAAAACTCGGAAGGGCGCTTCTAGTCATATAGACGAAGGGGAAGTGAAAACCCGCAAGGGCACTTTTCGGGAGAAAGTCGAAAAAAAAACAGAAATGAGGCATTGGAAGAAATGAGGCCATAGGTCAAGTCTTGCAACTCGTCCTCCATTCATCATCGGCCTTAAGGATTCTGTTAAGTACACTTCATTGGGTAAGAACTTCTTGTGTCCGGATTAGGCTTGCTTTGTAAGTGCAATTTACATTTCCTGTTATCAACCTCTGGTTACTTGATCTAAGTTGATTTTAATTTTCTGCAATTTACATTTCCTGTTATCAACCTCTGGTTCCTTGATCTAAGTTGATTTTAATTTCCTGCAATTTACATTTCCTGTTATCAACCTCTGGTTCCTTGATCTAAGTTGATTTTAATTTCATGCAATTTAAATTTCCTGTTATCAACTTCTGGTTCCTTGATCTAAGTTGATTTTAATTTCCTGCAATTTACATTTCCTGTTATCAACCTCTGGTTCCTTGATCTAAGTTGATTTTAATTTTCTGCAATTTACATTTCCTGTTATCAACCTCTGGTTCCTTGATCTAAGTTGATTTTAATTTCCTGCAATCTACATTTCCTGTTATCAACCTCTGGTTCCTTGATCTAAGTTGATTTTAATTTCCTGCAATCTACATTTCCTGTTATCAACCTCTGGTTCCTTGATCTAAGTTGATTTTAATTTCCTGCAATCTATATTTCCTGTTATCAACCTCTGGTTCCTTGATCTAAGTTGATTTTAATTTCCTGTAATCTACATTTTCTGTTATCAACCTCTGGTTCCTTGATCTAAGTTGATTTTAATTTCATGCATTTAAATTTCCTGTTATTAACCTCTGGTTCCTTGATCTAAGTTGATTTTAATTTCATGCAATTTAAATTTCCTGTTATCAACCTCTGGTTCCTTGATCTAAGTTGATTTTAATTTTCTAGTGTTTTAACTTCTGTTGCCGATCTCTAGGTCACTAACTTAGGTATGCCTTAGTTCCCAAACTTCGAACACCTAATCGTCCAAAATATGGGTCTGAATCTTTACATAATTCCTACACGGGAAAATTTTTCCCTTTAATAGAAATTATGTAAAGAGGGGCAGCTGTCGACACCATATTTTGGCTGATCCCCAGAATTAATAAACTTTGAAACCGATCCCCAGTACTAAATCTCTCTGTGCTAGATAACCACATTTCCGATCTCTCCTCACAAGGAATTGAATCAATGCTAAGTCCTCACATCAGTCAAAGCCTTACCGGTCTATTAAATCACTCACCGATCTCTCAAACCCATTGTCGAATCTCCGACTACCAAGTATATTCCTGATCTCTGTTGACAAACGAAATTGAACTGACACTAGATCTTTGTTACCATTTTTGTTGCCAATCTCCCTTTCAAAAGTTTAAGAATAATCAAAGGTTCCGTTCCGGTTTAATGATGATCCCGATCTTAAATGTTCAAGCCCAAATTTCTAATTTTAATCAAGTCCCGTTTAGCGTTGGTTCCCTACCGATCTCATGCTCATTGTGTTTTCCGATCTCTCACACTTAGGTTAATAATCACTTTCAGTTATTTCAACATACTCAGACAATCAAGTGTTTAAATAATTTAGAAATTTTCCGATCACAACCATTCATCGAACAAAAGAGGCATTCCATTTCATTTCATTTCAAGAATTTGTACAAGTTATTTAGCTGGAGGATCGCCCCCAGACTGATCTACATCTTGTCTGTCCCCTCTCTCACCCTCAGCCTCCTCCTCACTCTCCTCACCTTCATCATCGGGAGCCAGGTTGGCCATCCAGGAGAAGTCCTCCTCAGGGTAACGCTTCTTGAGCTCAGCCAAGAGATCTCTGTGAGCATTCACATAAGTGCCGGCCACTCCAGTCACTATCTCTTTTTCTTTCACCTTGAGTTCCTCAGCAAGGTGAGCGAGTTGAGCAGCTTCATCGGCCCGGAGCGCTTGCACTTCTTCAAAAGCGTGAGCTTGCTCAGCCAGCTTGTCCTCATAGAACTTCATTCGCCCCTCAATTTGAGATATGTAGCCCTGAGCGGATGAAAGTTGAGATTGGAGGGAGGCTGCCTCATGACCCATCCTCTCGACCTCTTTACCCAGGCGATGCGCCTTCTCCCGTATGATGTGCTGGTTCACCAGGCACTCCACGTTCAAGCTCATGGATCGGGTCAAGATATCATCAAGGTTATCCGGAGACAGCCTATCCCGATCTTCTCGAAGACAGATAGAGAACGCCAAGACCTTAGCGAAACCAGGGTTTTCTCGAACCGTACGATTCTTCTCCAGTGAGTGGACTAAGACTTGGGCACCGCGGGAGATAGTCCTCACATTAGGTTGAGAAGAACCCTCTTCTGCATTCGGAGCAACTGGAGGAGGTGGAGGCGGCTCTTCCCGGCAAGGAGGGGATCGGACTACTTCTGCGATCACCAGTCCCGAAGGTTGAGATGAGCCTTCTTGTATTTCCCCGAGCTCATACCTGGGTGTCTGCATTTCCTCAACTCGCTTCATCTCCCGTACCTTCCGGGAGATCTCCCTCTTTCACTTCCGGCTCTCCTTGGAGGCTTCGCCGCTGGCCATACCTGCACAAAGAAGAGGTCAGTTTGATCGCTAAGGTCCTGAGATCTGAGATGTAGAAAATACCGATGCCGAGGTCAGAGAGCTGGAGTCCTCGATCTTTGCCGGTGATCAATTCCATAGTCAAATGGTGCATTTCGTGATCCATCTTGCATCCAAGCAAGAGAACTTCTTTCTGGACGCCTGCTCCTTCAACTCCATCACCATGGCGCCCTCTTCCCTATTCAACAGGAGACGCTTCGGGATTAAAGGGCCTTGGTGTAGCCAGCTACGAGGGAAACCCTCAAAGCCGTTCGGAATTTTGCTCCTTAGAATGAAAAAGCGGTTCTTCCAGTTTTTCAGGGAGGAGGGCAGATCGATGAAGAGCCCGCAATGTGGCTTCGCCTGGAAAAACCAGTACTCGTCGTCCTTTCGACGAGTTAACCTATGCAGTTCGACGAATACCTTAGGCGTAGGACAGAATCCCTTAGCTCGGCAGAGGCCTCGGAAGGCTAATAAGATCCGCCACGAGTTCGAGTGAACTTGAGCTATGCACACTTGGAAAAATTTTAAGACTTCCTTAAAGAAGTCGTCAAGAGGGAACCGCAGCCCTACTTTCAACTGTTCTTCGTATACCATAATCATGTCGTTCTCTTCGAAGAAATGATCGGCCCGGAGATCGCCGTGACACCGGATAAGTTCATATGAATCGGGCTCAATGTTATACTCCTGGCTGAATGACTGCAAATCGGTTTCTTGAAGGACTGATGGCAGCTCATCCATGGGAAGATTCTCTCTCCCTGAAGAAGGCGCATGCCTTGATGACGTCACTTGTTCCCGAGCTGGGACGGAGACTCAAGGAGGTTCAGGTCGCGCCCTTGGCCGGACCACCTCTACTTCATCAGATGACCACGAGAACTGGATGGAAGGAGGACTCGCCGCTCTCTGACCTTCAGCGCCGCTCATTTTCAAAGGAAATAAAGAATTTAAACTAAAAGAAGGATCTAAACCCTTACCGGA
Organism: Hevea brasiliensis; assembly: GCF_030052815.1. Classification (NCBI taxonomy): domain Eukaryota; kingdom Viridiplantae; phylum Streptophyta; class Magnoliopsida; order Malpighiales; family Euphorbiaceae; genus Hevea; species Hevea brasiliensis. The sequence goes on from NC_079503.1 coordinate 26,322,570, forward strand.
GCTTGATCGGAGTCGGAAGAGCTTGAGAAAACGAGAGAATTTCGAAGTTGTTCACGAGAAACTGAAAATGACACAAGAGTGCAAATGGCTAACCCCCACCCCTATTTATACTTGTCCGAGCATTCAATGCTCACGGCATCCCAAGCGGTGCATCGGTCAGCGAGATCTGCCAGCTGTTTCTGACACATCTCATAAATATTCCGAAAATTCCATAAAGAGATCGGCTGACTAGAGATCGGCAGATTAAGATAAATCTTTTGAATTGCGGATCATTTAGGGTCATTTAAATTAAAGGTCAGATCGGGTAAATACTTCAGAGATCAAAAAATAATTAATGCAATAATAATAAGATGATAATTGACAAAATAAAATCTTTATTTCCAAAAGATCGGATTACATCATTTGGGCTATCTCTAGAGATCAGATTGCATTAAAATTGGACTACATCATTTCTGTGATCTCTAGAGAGCATATTACATTGAAAATAAAATACATCATTTGGGCGATCTCAGAGACCGGTGGAACATCCCATCTAAAGGGCTTATGTCAAAGCCCACATTGTGACTGATACAAAGGATGTCATCGACGGGAACCGAGCCGCTGTCGGAACACCCAATGTGGAGGAAAGCCGCTGTCGAAACACCCAGTGTGGTGAGAAGTCGAATAAACTTGGAAGAGCAACCGCCAAGGGTCTACGGAACATTAGCAGTCTTCTCGGCCGAAATTGGTTCGCCGATTATACCGGTCGAACGACTCGAGATCGGCACGATCGAGGTCCGCGATCTAGATCGATTAATTGTTCCAGTTCTCTCACCATCATCAGACAAGGTTATCACGATTATTCGAGCACCGGGGTCGTAAATTTTCAGTTGGGGAATAAAGAGGTCCATCGGAAAGGGATCAACAGCCACAATCATGGCCGGAACTTCTGCCGGAGCAGCTAGAACTGGAAAGTAAGAAGGAAGAGAGGAAAATTGAATGAAGAAAGTCTCTTCTGTCAGGGGTATATATAGGGGAAAATCGGGCATTTATTGCTAAGCAGAAAATGAAGCGGACGCTTCGGGAATCGAGGGGAATTAATGCCTTGACCGGACCGGGCCTGGTTAAGGGAAATATTGGAATAATAGAGATCAGAAGAGGAGAGACCGGTATGAAAGATCGGAGAAGGATCATGTTAAGAAGATCGGAAAGGAAGAGAGAGCAGAAAACAAAGAGAATAAGGCGCCTACCGCCGTCACCATAATCAGAGCCGAGGTAGTTAAAGCGTTCCAGGTAAAATACCCAAAATCACCCACATTTCTGACATGCGTATGTCAGGACAGCGCTGTACATTCTAATCTCCACCGTTGATCTTACTTGTAAGGATGAGCTTGGAGCCCTCGAATCGAGGAAGAAAACGACAAGATCAGCGCCTTTCATTCCCAGCCCTCGGATCACCCCGGACAAGAGAATTTGGGATCGTCAGATTAGAAGAAGAAAATGACAAATATTCTGAAGGGGATCTCAGCCGTCCGTTCTGATCCTCTTTAATTCCTGAGCCTCAGATCATGTCCTTCGAAATCCTGACCCTCCATCTCCCTCAAAATAGATCCTGACCCTTCATGGGGAGCACCCGGTTCCTATAAATACCTGCATAAAAACTATTCAAAGAAAGGGAACGAAAAAGAAGGAAGTTACGATAGCGAAAGAACTCTGAAATTTAATTCAGATCGTTACTTAGCTTTCATAAGAAGAACTTTTGAAACTAGTTTTCTGAAGTATTTTCTTAAAAAGATTTTGAACACTGAAAGTTTCCATTTTTAGCTCGTTCATCATCCCGCAGCGTTCACATTTTGCAGTTCCTTGTTATCTTTATATTCACTTCCACCGTCCATGTTCGATCTCGTTTAAACTCGGGTATAAATCTGACTCGATAGCATTTAGTGAAGCACTCTTTGTTCTAAGGCGAATCTTATTCTACTGGCTATCAACTTGCAATCATATTGCGTTTTGCGATTCTCGGTTAGTTCACTAGAATCGACTCCTTACAGGTCAGTATTTATGCTGCCATTTTATTAAGTTTAGTTCTTGTTTTACGCATTTCCATTTTTCTTTCTTTACGTATGTTATTTTCTTTAAGTTCATATCACGCTAGAAAGATACAGAGAAAGGTTGTGCTCTAGTTTATATCCGTGTCGATACCTTTGTTAATCTTTATTATTTCTGAGCGTAAGTCATCTAGTTCCAAGCGATACATAAGTGGTTGGATGAGATGTGGGTAACGGCAACTTAAGAGTCCTTTTGAAATAATGAAAGGTCTAAATAATAAGCCTGAAAAATGGTAAAGCTGAGTCACTAGAATGACTCAGTAGGTCATAGGGCAAGACGTCATAAGACAGAGTAAAACCAAACCCTAGATAACTAAATGGAATAGATCGGCTACCAAAAATGCTGGTGAGGCGACCATATAGGAAGGTCGGAGGATTCGTTTTGGAATCCCCTGCCCAGTCCTAAGGTACCAATAAGTTAAAGAAGTCTTGCGCAGACCCCCTGACACCTTTGAACGTCAGAACCCTTAGCCTTAGGTCCTCTCGATAGGTAAAATTTAGAGAGATCGGAAAGACCCTTATCTGACTATCGTTTAAATAGAAGAGATCAGAAAGGAGTCTTTATCCGATCCTCAACCAGAATTTCAGCAAATATTTAAAAGAGATCGGAGGAGAGTTTTTATCCGGTTCTCAAGCTTAAAAATTTTAAAGAGATCAGAGGAGAGTTCTTATCCGTTTCTCAAGCTTAAAAATTTTAATAAATATTAAAGAGATCGAACGAGAGTTCTTATCCGTTTCTCAAGCTTAAAAATTTTAATAAATATTAAAAGAGATCGGAGGAGAGTTCTTATCCGGTTCTCAATCTAAAATTCAAATAAATATTAAAAGAGATCGGATGAGAGTTCTTATCCGGTTCTCAATCTAAAATTTAAATAAATATTCAAAAGAGATTGGAGGAGAGTTCTCATCCAATTTCAAAAATTGGATTCTAATAAAATAGCCCTTCAAACAAAACTAATATACAACAGTAACTCACTAAGGTTATCTCATTTACTTATGTATCTGGGTAATCCAAACTTAGTGAAAATTTAAATATTTCTTTTTGTTAAAAGGATTAACATTTCCAATTCAAGCCCTCCTAACTAATTTATAAAAAAATGCGAAGTTAAATCTACTTACCCTTATTAAGGGACGAGGTGGGGTGCTTAACACCTTCCCCACCTGTTTACGGACCCCGAACTTAGAATCTCTTTTTTGAAGTGGTTTTCTTTCAATTTGTCTTCACAAATGGTTTTCTTTAGTTTCCCTCAAAACTAAAGTGGCGACTCCTCATTCTTTTCCACTTCGGTGAGGGTTCGTTCAGGCGACCGCAAAATCCCTTGCGACAGCTTGGCGACTCCACTGGGGAGTTTTGACTTGACCCCGGTCCAGAGGTCCAAGAGTAGATCTAATTTCTCAATCAAATTATAGTTAGGTGGGCTCACCCGGTAATATTTTATGTGTTAATTTTTGTTTATTCCTACTAACTGTTTTGCTTGTTTTGCTTGTTTTACTCCTTGCAGTACTCTTTGTTTGAAAAAAAAAAAAGAAAAAAAGAAAAAAAGAAAATAAAATCCCCCTGAATTGGGAAGAGGTAAAGATGTCCCTTCACACACTGAACACTCACACAATGTCCTCAGACACTTCAGCCCTATACTCGGGCTTTCTTACCTTTTTAGGAAAGTAGGAGGGGGTCATGTAGCGGTACCCGTGGGTTCTACCCCGTTAGTATCCGTGAAGGCTTCTGCTCAAATTGAAACTCGTTCTATTCACTGTGATATCCGTGGAATTTTCCCGACAATATCATGGGGATAGAATGAGGCTCTACTGTTTACAGTAGGGACAATTTGGGAACCTGTGGCTCTTAGAAAACTAGATCCTGAGCTAAACTATCACGATAGCTGAAAGCCATAGTAAGCTACCTTATAAGATAGAACTATCCAATTAGGTAGCACTCATTCGGTATCAGGAGTCTCCCTATCCTAGGACAAAAAGGGCATACTTACTCTTACCCTATTCTGTTAATTTTATTTTGTTCTTATTTTTAAAGGTAATCTTGAATCATATTGTTAAGAAAACCTACACATTTTCCTACTTTGATGAATGTGTAGGCACCACTCTGCCAACAATATAATACAAGACTACCTAAATTTATCCTGCTAACGAGTTTTTCCACAGGCATCACCAAACCAAAAGTCTGTAAAAAGGATAGGCATCATTTTTATCATGGCATCCTCGAGTCAGTCGGCAGAAGAAGTTTAGAATGCTAAACTTTGGTCCAAATCAGCTCATACTCCAGTACCCCCACAAAATGATGTTTCCAAGTCACATGCTAGCTTGTTACTTTCATTGGATCTGGATAAAATTGAGGTCAGAATGAACAGCCTCGACGGTCTGTCTAACGGTTGGAGGTCGCTTCCCGATCAGGTTAAGGCACGATTTGAGAAGAAGTACGGGAGGATTGCAACCCTAATGCGAGTCAATGTCCAAATCCCGGCATTAAAAGCCATGTTGTCAGTTTGGAGTCCTAAGTACGGAGTATTCTCTTTCAATGATATTGATACAGTTCCCACTATGGAAGAATATCAGACATTACTAGAGATTCCTTGCCTGACGCAAAATCGGATTTACCTTCATCTCGAGCATAGGCAGGCTTTGAAACGATTGACACATATGATTGGTATTTCCCCAGAAGAAGTAAAGTCAAAAGAAACCGTCAAAGGAAACACGCATGGTTGGTATTGGACACATCTCAAGAAATGGTTAGATCAATACATCCAAGAGAAACAGTGGGATCGAGCTTCAATGACACTCGCCTTGGGAATCTATGGCCTGATTTTGTTCCCGGGACCATCGGGAATCATAACCCGCAGCACGGTGGAAGTATTCTGGGCGGTAGAAAAGCAGGAGGTCAATCCGATACTGGCAATTCTTGCGGAGACCTTATTAACCCTTACCTACTGCAGACAACAGGGCAAAGGGTCCATTAAGTGTTGTTCTCAATTGTTGTACCTCTGGATTATCAGTCACATGTGTCCTGTGGAGACAAAAGGATTGACTTGGTACCTTGACCAGCCTCCCATCGAGAAGATGACCCGATTGGTAATCAGTCCGAAGAATGAACAGCAGTGGCGGGAACGGATTTTGAGTTTCAATAGCCATGATTACTGTTGGAGGAAACTATGGGCGTCAGGCCAATCCATTTTGATCAGCACGGGAGGTAATCAGTCGGTATCCCTAATCGGAGTGACCGGATACACAAGTTACACTCCGGCATTGGTAATTAGGCAGTTTGGCTCAACACAGTCCAAAATCAACATTGAAGAATACCACCAAGGTCATTTCTACCATGAGATCAAGGAAGAGGAAGGGTTGAAAATGGCTCACAGATCTTGGGAAAACATCTCTCTGATGGAAAGGACGCCTAAAGGTCCAAGTGCCACACACGATTATCTTGAATGGAGGGCTGACCGGGGCCGAGAACACTCAACTGCAGAATTCGAAGACAGCAACCCTCGCCGAAACGTCCTATTAGAAGAAGCTGATAATCGTCTGGCTGACTCACTACAAAAAGCAAATACCGAGAACTCACAATTGCAAGAACAAATGAAACAGTTGGAGAACCAACAGCGGAACCTTAAAAGAAAGGTGAGAAGACTCAGGGAAGAGGCAAGGGCCGAAAAGATAGGGTTCGAAGAGCAAGAGGAACAATGGGAAAAGGAAAAAGACTCTCTCCAAGCTATGGTAAAAGAAGTAGAAATACAAAATAGTAAGCTTCAGAAAAAAATAAAATACCAAGAAATACTCGTTGAGGAGTATAAACAAGAAAACAAAAAGAAGAAGCTCGAATTGAAAGAACAGGCACTACTCATCAAAGATATCTTGAAAGAATGCGCTAAGGAAAGGAAGGAGAAAGAAAGACAAGCTGCTCCTTATTAAGAGCTGAAAGAGAATGTTGACCAGCTGGAGAGAACAATAGCACAGGGAAAACAAGAACTATTACCTGAATCCGAGTATGCTCTGAATGGTTTTGACCCTGCCAAACAAGAAGAAAGGTTATATGAGTATCTCAGAAAATGTCATCTCATTATAAAGAACCTCCCAGAGCCTAGGCCGATGTAAAGAATACGGTGTACAAATTATTCAGTTAATGAAATGATTTTTGGACCATTGTTTAGCAAATTTGTGAATGAATAATATGACTCCCGTAGGAACTCCCTCGCTAGGGTTATATGAAAATTGAATGGGCTATATGGACAGGTATGATAAATGCGCAGTCAATCCAGTCATTCACAGTCAGACTATCGAATGATGCCATGATAAAGTTGATGCAACCATCCTTTCGCGGATTTCATTCTGGTTCCCAAATGCCACTGTATCCTTCGTCCGGACCAGGACTTTTAGTTTTTTTTTTACGAAATTCTAAATTTGTTAAAACCTTTTTTTTTTTTTTGACTTCTTACAGAAAATCAACATTGCTTCAAACAAGGCAAGCCTGACCAAGCACACGGTTCAACCCAAGCGAGTGTACTTAACAAGATCCCGAACAAAGAAGATAATGGAAGATCAGGAACAAGTACAGAACCTACAAGGGCAGGTTTTCAAATTGAAGGATCAGGTCTCAGAACTTATGAGACTAATGAGGGAAATGTCCCAGAATAAACCTGCTTCAGAACCTAACTTGCCACTACCTCCTCCACCTCCTACAACAATGGATCCCTTTCAATCGCCTATCCCGGACCCGACAATCACTGTCAATCCGGTTACCATGAATAATGACCTACCTTACTCTCATTACCCAACTGTTTCAAACACCGACCCATACCCTTCAATTCTAATCCCTCCAGTTCACTCCACCCCTCACCTCCCAACTGGGGGAGCATTTCATGCAGTGGGAAGAGAAAATAAGACGAGAGAAAACAAGAAACTATTTGCTCTAGAAGAGAGATTGAGAGCGATCGAAGGACTGAATATGTATGGTTCAGTCGATGTGGCATCGCTCAGATTGGTTCCTGATGTGGTGGTGCCGCCCAAGTTCAAAGTCCCTAATTTCGACAAGTACACTGGGAATTCTGACCCTCGCATTCACTTGGCCACCTATATCGCCAAGATGTCCACTCTGATAGATGATGACAGACTGCTAGTCCACTTCTTTCATGAGAGCCTCTCCGGGGCAGCCCTGAGGTGGTGCATTTAGTTGGACAGGAGCAAACTGCGCTCCTGGAAGGATTTAGCTGATGCCTTCTTAAGACAGTACAAATTTAATTGTGATGTGGCCCCTACAAGAAGGGACCTCTAGAACCTGGTGTAGAAAGACAGGGAAAGCTTCAAGGAGTATGCCCAGAGATGGAGACAAAAGGCGGCAGAAGTACACCCCCCGGTGACCGACAATGAGCTATGCTCTCTGTTCATCGAGACTTTGAAAGCTCCTTACTTCAACTTGATGATTGGAAACACTTCCAACAGCTTCTCTGACATCATCCAGGCCGGTGAAAGAATAGAGGCCAATTTAAGAATGGGACAACTGCAGGAGTTGGCTGAGAACCCTGCAAAGAAGACTGCCAATTTTGGCAAGAAAAAGGAGGGTGATGTGCATTCCATCACCCGGCAGAATAATTACTCCCCACTTCCCCAAAATAACTACTGGCCATATCCTTCCCCTCATGGCCAAACCGTCGCGAACATTCCACCTCCTTTCCCAAATTATCCACACCCGCGCCCACAATACCCACCACTTGCAAATTATCAACCTAGACCACCTCCTCCACCTCCCAACCCAGACCGCCTCAAAATAACCCCAGACCCCCAAGAAATCCGGATCCACCCCTTCCCTTCCCACTCAGTGAAATATACTGATACCTCGTCGGTATAAACCAGATAGTACCCGTTCCCCTAGACCCAATTCAGCCACCCTACCCCAGGTGGTATTATGCTACTGCCCGTTGTGAATATCATGGAGGGGCACAAGGGCATTCAACTGACAACTGCGGGGCACTCAGAGGGAGAGTGCACGCTTTAATTCGGAACGGGTGGTTGAAGATTGAGGGAAATGGTTCCCTCCCCAATGTTACCTCAAACCCGTTGCCCAATCATAATGCGAGCAATGGAGTAAATATGATAGAACCTGGGGAGGAATGCAAAGGGTCTCCTCTAGAACCATCCATTGATGTCGTCCACCTGGATTCCTTGTATGAGGCTCTGGTCTCGCCAATAGCTAAGGGGCAAGAACTAGACAACTGGACACCAGAGGACATCCCTGTACTCAATCTCGAGTAAAGTACCTTTGGTTATCTACACTTGATCATTTTGTCCATGGTGGCAAGTGTAACTCTGTAAATGGACCTTTTTCTTATGGCATAAATATTAATGAATTAATAGCGCATTTTAAATCCAATTCTCTCTTTCTTTCCTTTTGAATTCCATCCTTATAATATGTTCTATTTTCATTCATTCAGGACCATTCATCAATTAACACCTAATAATTCAATAGACTCAGAAATTCCTCTGGTTAATTTTGAAATCCCCATGACTGCCATTACTTCAAGTGAATCTGAGGAAGATCTTACAGAAGAAAGAGGTGAAAAGGATGAACCTTCCCTAGTGCCTTGTGGAGACAAAACACGCACCATGAACTTAGGTACTGAAGAAGTAAAAAGGGAGCTTAAGATAGTGGAGAGTGAAGAATCGGGAGACATGATCAGTTTGCTTAGAGAATTCCTGGACGTATTTTCCTGGAGCTATGATGATATGGTTGGTTTAGACCCCCAGATAGTGACGCACAAAATTCCCCTTATTCCGGGGACAATCCCGGTGAAACAGAAACTAAGAAGAATGAATCTAAACACACTGCTCAAAGTTCGGGATGAAGTCAAGAAACAGTATGATGCTGGGTTCCTGGTAGTCAAATATCCCCAATGGATAGCTAACGTTGTCCCGGTTATGAAGAAGGACGGGAGAGTTAGGGTGTGCATTGATTACAGGGATCTTAATAGAGCAAGCTTAAAGGATGATTTACCTCTCCCCCACATTGATGTGTTAGTAGACAATGCTGCGGGATTGGTCAGATGTTCATGCATTGATGGGCATCTGGGTACAATCAAATCCCAATGGATGAGGAAGACAAAGAGAAAACCGCTTTTACACTCAATGGGGAGTATTTTGCTATCGGGTCATGCCTTTCGAGTTGAAGAATGCCGGTGCTACCTATCAACGCGCTATGGTCACATTATTCCACGATATGATGCACAAAGAAGTGGAGGTATACGTGGATGATATGATCATCAAATCTAGGGGAGAAGAGAGCCACGTACAGGTGGTAAGGAAAGTATTTGAGAGACTCAGAAAATATCAGTTGAAACTGAATCCCGCCAAATGCATATTCGGAGCTAGGTCAGGGAAATTGTTGGGATTCATAGTGAGCGAGAAGGGAATAGAGGTAGATCCCGATAAAGTTCGAGCTATTCAAGAGATGCCATCCCCAAGAACAGAAAGGGAGGTGCGCAGCTTCCTGGGAAAATTGAACTATATATCAAGGTTTATTTCCAATCTCACCGCTAAGGCCGAGCCTATTTTCAGACTGCTCCGAAAGAAAGGGAGGTGCGCAGTATTTATGTTGCCATTTTATTAAGTTTAGTTCTTGTTTTACGCATTTCCATTTTTCTTTCTTTACGTATGTTATTTTCTTTAAGTTCATATCACGCTAGAAAGATACAGAGAAAGGTTGTGCTCTAGTTTATTTCCGTGTCGATACCTTTGTTAATCTTTATTATTTCTGAGCGTAAGTCATCTAGTTCCAAGCGATACATAAGTGGTTGGATGAGATGTGGGTAACGGCAACTTAAGAGTCCTTTTGAAATAATGAAAGGTCTGAATAATAAGCCTGGAAAATGGTAAAGCTGAGTCACTAGAATGACTCAGTAGGTCATAGGGCAAGACGTCATAAGACAGAGTAAAACTAAACCCTGGATAACTAAATGGAATAGATCGGCTATCAAAAATGCTGGTGAGGCGACCATATAGGAAGGTCGGAGGATTCGGTTTGGAATCCCCTGCCCAGTCCTAAGGTACCAATAAGTTAAAGAAGTCTTGCGCAGACCCCCTGACACCTTTGAACGTCAGAACCCTTAGCCTTAGGTCCTCTCGATAGGTAAAATTTAGAGAGATCGGAAAGACCCTTATCTGACTACCGTTTAAATAGAAGAGATCAGAAAGGAGTCTTTATCCGATCCTCAACCAGAATTTCAGCAAATATTTAAAAGAGATCGGAGGAGAGTTTTTATCCGGTTCTCAAGCTTAAAAATTTTAAAGAGATCGGAGGAGAGTTCTTATCCGTTTCTCAAGCTTAAAAATTTTAATAAATATTAAAGAGATCGGACGAGAGTTCATATCCGTTTCTCAAGCTTAAAAATTTTAATAAATATTAAAAGAGATCGGAGGAGAGTTCTTATCCGGTTCTCAATCTAAAATTCAAATAAATATTAAAAGAGATCGGAGGAGAATTCTTATCCAGTTCTCAATCTAAAATTTAAATAAATATTCAAAAGAGATTGGAGGAGAGTTCTCATCCAATTTCAAAAATTGGATTCTAATAAAATAGCCCTTCAAACAAAACTAATATACAACAGTAACTCACTAAGGTTATCTCATTTACTTATGTATCTGGGTAATCCAAACTTAGTGAAAAATTAAATATTCCTTTTTGTTAAAAGGATTAACATTTCCATTCAAGCCCTCCTAACTAATTTATAAAAAAATGCGAAGTTAAATCTACTTACCCTTATTAAGGGACGAGGTGGGGTGCCTAACACCTTCCCCACCCGTTTACGAACCCTAAACTTAGAATCTCTGTTTTGAAGTGGTTTTCTTTCAATTTTTCTTCACAAATGGTTTTCTTTAGTTTCCCTCAAAACTAAGGTGGCGACTCCTCATTCTTTTCCACTTCGGTGAGGGTTCATTCAGGCGACTGCAAAATCCCTTGCGACAAGCATTTTGTTAGTCGTTTTCTTGATGATTTTGAGCTTGTTTATTTTATTGTAATCATTCTTGATCTTTATCTTAATATTTAATTTCTGTATTTTCTTTAATAATCAGTTCAATTACAATTATACTTTTCCATGCCCAAGTAACCTATACAAATTGACCGGACTGGATAAATGGGTAAACTAGCACTGGATACCAGGTACCTCGAGCCGTCACACCATCAGTCACAATGTGTCTCCCGGTGTGCAAACAGAATGGCTAATAAGCCATAAAAGCAATAAGGCATAAAGCCAAGTTAACATCATAATCAGTATAGCCATAGACTATCACTTCACAGAATGGCATGAAGCCATACATCATACGCAGTACTGCTATCAGAACCCTATTGGTATGCCAACCTATCCAAACCAATCACAATAGGTCTACTAGGGCATATTACAAAGTCATTTCTTGAATATTTGTACTTTACATGTAGGATTACTATTCATTTCATTAGTCAACTAAAATGTTGACTTTTTCATAGATAATAGGCATATTGGTTTAAATATCACCAACATACCACATTTTGTATTCTAAAGTTGTTGGCATTGGTTGCCAATTTCATTTCAAAGCTTAGTGTTAGTTATTCACAATTTTCAGATTTAAAGCATTAAGTTTACTGTTCTATTGGTCATTTGTACAGTAGGAATTTGCAAAATTGTCTTCATGAAAGTTGTTTCTTATTGTGTCTAGTTACATTTTTTTTTTGAATCACTGCATTTGGAGTTTTGTAGCTCAAGTTATGGCCTAAATACCATAACTGGCCGAATTACAAATTTTCCAGATTTTCTAGACAGAACCAAATTTATAGTGTTTTGTACACTGACTGCAGGTCCATTTTTGAATATGTTATGATTAAAATTTGGGTTTGGCTTCTTCATAAAAGTTGTAGGTCTATGTCTCAGCTTTATTCTGGTAAACTTTCAAGTTAATTGGACCTTTCTGCACTGAGTTATGACCAAATGAGTAGATACTATTTATTTGGTCATTTTGCCTAGGCACAATGCAAGTCGTCCAGATTAGGGAAATTTTTAGGTCAACTTGGTTTGGTTTTCTGGGCAGGATTTCTTCACCAAAGTTGTGCCATTATGTGTCTAGTTTCACGTCCAATTGGCTTTGCACCAATTGAACCTATACAACTCCATTTATACCCACCCAAACCTGCTAGACTCACAACCAGTCCTGCAGGTCACCAAGGGCAGCATGCCTAAGTTCCACTCCAACATCCTTACTCACTTCAATTCCTTCTCATACACATTCAAATGGTCACTACTTAACCATTACAAGGTTAACATACCATTACATGAGCAAACCCTAATGTTATTCAAATGTCCAAGTTCTCAAGTTCATTCATGCACTATACTTGCATTTCACTTACACAATCATGTTCCAGCACTCATCTCATGCTATGGGAAGCTCATAAACACTTTACTTCAATTAAATTCATCAAACCCTAACCACCCCTAGGCTGCTGAAATTTATAGGGATGGATACACATAATTTTTATTTTGTTTTTCTTACATTTTCTACTTATCTCATGGCATTAAGCATGAATCAAGTAAAAGTGCTAAGAGATTGGACACTAACCTTGTTGGAGCTACTCCCAAGCTTGCCAAAACCTTTCTTTTTCCTCTTCAAATTGCTATCTAAGGCTTGCTCTAGTGGTAGGGACAATTTTTCAGAAAGAGAAGTTAGGGTTTAGAGGTGATTTGGTGGGTTGTCTCAAGCTTGCCTTAAGCTTTCATGGAGGAATGGGTTAGGGAGAGGAAAGATGAGAGAGTCACGGCTGGAATTGGGAAAGGGAAGAAATAGATTGGTTTCTTTAATTTTTCTACCCATTTTATGCTTTTTAAGTGGTTTATGGACATGTGTGACAATGTGATTGGGTGGGAGTGCTTTAGTAACATCATGTGATGTCATAATTTCAAATTTCCTTCATTTTCTTTCCTTTTCTTTTCTACTCATTTTCAATTTAATTTTTGGCAATATTTATTCACATTTCATTTCATAATAATTATTTACTTAAATGGACAAGTCAGCCAAAAATCACCTCTAAAGGCGAAATGATCAAAATGCCCTCCGTTTGGCTTAACAGACTAAAATTGTCTATACTGATTGAAAAATTTTTCTAAGTATTTTCTTGGCATTCTAATACTATAAAACCCTCAATGACTCTTCTCTGGAATCTCAAAAATTATTTTATGAATTTTCTCCTGGGTCTAGGGCTCCTAGTTGTGAGGATCGTAACTTCCCACTGGGTTACCCATCGCTAGGGCACCGACTCACTTAACTTGGTTGTATTTTATTTCTAAAATTTTTCCTACATTTTTCTTATTAATCTTTGAGTTAATTATAGTTCCTCACTTTAGTTTAAATATTTTTTTCTAGACGTTCTAGCTGTCCGAACCGACACCAGTCATCGAAACAGTAGAATATATGGAATGGTTCCAGTGAGTGTGTTACATATTAAATACCCCAAAACTCAAACTTTTGCTTGTCCTCAAGCAAATCAAAACTATTTTGAAACACTTTTTAGGGAAAACTTAGAAACATAACCAAAATTTCAATATGCAAACAATTGAAATCCTCCCATCGAAATCATACCAATTTTGTCACACCCTACACCTCCGTAAGGCATAACATGATCCCGTAGTATACCTAATGAATTACCAACTTCATCTACTGATAACCCATTAAATACACTACAAGGGATTTTAAAACTTTCTTACTTCTTTTTACAGTGGTGAGCACTATTGACAGGTGTTAAAAATTTTCGTTTACTAAAGTGAAACCAAATAATACATTTGAAGTATTAAAAATTTCTATAAAAATTTTGACAGAGTGTCATCTGTATTTTGAATAAACTGTTCTTCAAAAACCTATAAAAAGCACTTCAAATATATAATTCCTTAATCCCAAACTCCAATAATTTGTTTAACACAATAAATTTCTCAACATTATCAACTCAGTTCAACAATCAATCTTCCAGTGTTTCAAAAAAAAAAAAAAAAAAAAACTGAGATAAGATAAATTTATCACAATACTTTTACAGGCCAAATAGTTTACAATTTTAGTTTACAACTGCTCAAGGCCAAGTACAATATATACATACAGTGCACATACATTACAACAAAAATTACAAAATATGGTATACTCAATATACCCAGCGAATCTCAAAATGTGGTACAAGCAACCTACTCTGCTGCTCTGTCCGTCTGTCTACCTGTGACAGCAATGAAAAAGCTATCGCTGAGTAAAATTTACTCAGTGGTACACAATAACAATTTAAAATGCCGTATGTAAAACTTATATTGACAATTTACAATCCAAACAATTCACAATTTTTCAAAGCTCATATAACACAAATTTGATCAACAACTGAATAACACAGTGTTGCCAATCAATAACACAATTTGATCAAATAACTGAATAACACAGTGTTGCCAATCAATAATGCAATTTAGGCCATGACACAAATTTTTTCGAACATGCCGTGTACATCACGACAAGGCACACTCACCCCACTAATCGAAATCAATGAGGGTGGAAGCTAGCTAGATAATGAGTACTCATCCACACTCACCTCAGACTGGCAAGTCAAAGAGGGAGGAATATAATCACACTCACCCCATAAATAGAGGAGAAACATAGTAATTGTCATGCCAAGTGTGAATCAAAACAATTTCAAATCACAATATTTCATACCAAACACAAATCACATTTTATCTCAAAATTTCCATTTGCAAAGTAGGCAACACAATAATTTCCAAATAATATTCCCAAAGCTAAAATAATTAAAAATTATTCATAACTCATTTCTCCAAATAAATTTTCTGGTAAAAGCAGTGAATATAAAAAGTATTGTGCACAGACCTCTAATATATGCCTCTTGGCCCTGACTCAGTGTTCCTTATGCTTATCAATATCCTTTTCAGCTGACACACACAATTTAAATTGTTTTAGTACTCAATGAATTTGTTTCTAACAATAAAATCTAATATTTAAATTTTCTTGGTACTATTCCCTTCAATTCATTTCATTAGTCAACCTATAATGTTGACCCTTAATGCACTCTAAGTGAATTAGGTTTAATGTTACCAATATATCACATTTTATAGCCTTTCAGTGTTGGTACATGTTACCAAATTCATTTTCAAGTATATTGCATTTTATTGCAATTTGCCAGATTTCGGTATACTGATTTGACCTAGTCGGATGACTTAGTTCCCTCGATTTTCGGGTTTTGGTCGAAACTACAAACTTGTATGTCTATGTCTTATTGTAAGCGAGGCAAAATTTTAGGTCATTTTGAGTTGTGAAGACCAAGTTATGGTCAATTTACCAATGCTGGATAGAATGCACTAAAATGGTAACTTTAGGTCATTTTTAGTTCACTTTTGGTTCAGCTAGTTTTGGTACCTGAATTTGTGCAAGCTATTTGGCTTGGTTCTGGCTATTTATGGGCTCTAGTGTCTTCATAAGAATTGTAGATATATTTCTAAAATATTCATGGTAAAAATTTCAGGTCAATTGGACTTATTTTGAGTAAGTTATGGTCAAAATACTAAATACTGCCCAAATGGTCAATTTTCAGGCTTTCGAGCCACTAATCCGGATTTAGTTATTTTGCAAGTCACCTTCTAGGCAGAATTTTGGTAAGCTTCCTTCATGAAAGTTGGCACATTTTGTGCCTAGTTTCACCTCCAATTGGTCTCATACCAATTGGAGTCACACACTAAAGGTTCTAAGCCAAAACACACACTGCCCTACTACACACTTCTCATCACTTACCAATTACATATTCAACATTTACCAAACTACTTCCTTCATGCCAATTCTGGTTTGTACCTTACCATTAACACATTTAACAACACATTTTGGTCATTTTGGACAGCTTGTAACCATTCTCAATATGCACACTATAATATAAAATTTTCCAAAGTCCATTTACACCATTTAACCACATGAACATACCCCATTTACATACCCAATTCCAAACCACTATACACATATCCATGCTACCATCAATAACAACATCTTAAACAACTATAAACAAGTAAAAACAAGCTACATATACTGAATTTCCATGGCTGCCAAAATGTACATCTCCATTAAAACATCAAACTTCAAAAATTCTTCCATAAATCAACTACCCACAACCTTGGTTACACTTTTAATGAAACAAGAATTAAAAACACTCACTTACCACTTTTTGAAGCTTGATCAAAACCTCACTAAACTTCTTAAAATTGCTACCAAACTCTTTCTTGCAAGGTGAGGAGCAAAGTTAATGAAGGAACCTAGTGGAAAAAGTGGCTAGAACATGCTTGCATGGAGCTCTCATCATGGACGGCCATGGAGTTTTCTCTCAATATTGATTTCTGCTGGTTCTCTTCCTAAGGTTGAAGATGACAGAATTTTCTATCCAAAGGCTGATTCAAGGTCCACTTTGAAGATGTTAGTGGAGCACTAAATCAATTAAAAGGTTTGTTTATTCCAACATTTCCAATTTCCCACATTTTCCTCCTATCTTTTGCTATTTAGATTATGTGCCACTATTTTAACTTTTCATGACATTTTCCAAGTGTAATATCATTTTTTTTTAATGGATATTTAGGTCAAAAGGCATCTTGGGATGTCAAATGACCACAATGTCCCTATTCGGATTGCATTCCCAATTTTTCGGTAACACCGAGTTTTATCGTTTTCTCGATTTCTCGTTTTTCTTTGTACTAATTAATTAATTTTTCTTTAATATTTCTATGGACATTTATACTTCAATAGATATTTATTTAAATCTTAAAAATATTTTCCAGGGTTTCCCGCGGTCCAGGGCTAGTCAACGGTCCACTCCGTAACTTCCCGGTGCGGTCACCCATCGCTAAAGTTTTCGGCTCGTTTAACTTGGTTTCATTTCATTGCTATTATTTTTCCTTTGTTTTTCTTGTATTTTCCTTTCTTGTATTTTATTATTTTATGTCTCCTCACTACTTTTAAATGTAGTTCTAGGCATCCTAGCTGTCCGGACAACACTGGTCACCGGAACAGTAGAACGCACTACCGAACATAGGGGTGTTACAAATTTTCCTCTTTCAAGGCATAGAGAACTCAACAGCTGACTGTTTAGAGCTTCACCCCCTTCAAGCTTCATATGGAGGCATCCCAATGCTTGATTGGTAGCTGTTATTGTAAGCAAACTCAATCAAAGGCAAGTGTGTATCCCAACTGCCCTCAAACTCAATCACGAAAGCCCGTAGCATGTCCTCCAAGATCTGAATTACTTTCTCAGACTGGCCATCTGTCTGTGGGTGGAATGCAGTACTGAAGTTCAATCTAGTTCCTAGGGCTCTCTGAAGACTACCCCAGAATCTAGAAGTGAACCTAGGATCTCTGTCTGATACAATAGATACTGGCACTCCATGAAGTCTCACAATCTCATAGATGTACAACCTGGCCAATCTGTCTAAACTTGAGTCCATTCAGACTGGCAAGAAATGAGCAGACTTAGTCAGTCTGTCGATAATGACCCATACTGCATCAAGACTCTTCTGTGTCTTTGGAAGTCCCATCACAAAATCCATTGTTATTCTCTCCCATTTCCATTCTGGCACTGGTAGTGGATGTAACAACTCAGTGGGTACTTGATGCTCTGCCTTTACTTGCTGACAAGTTAGGCATTTGGAAACAAACTCTGCCACATCTCTTTTCATACCCATCCACCAGTAATGCTCCTTTAGCCCTCTATACATTTTTGTACCACCAGGGTGCATGGCAAAAAGAGACTCATGTGCTTCTTTCAAAATGATCTGCCTCAAATCAACATCATTAGGAATACACATTTTGCCCTGGTGTAGCAATAGACCATCATCTCTTATTGAGAATTTTAGTTCTTACCCTGCTGGACTTCTTCCAATAGTCTTTGATACTTCTGATCATTCTGAGCAGCCATTCTAATCTGATCAATCAATACTGGCTGTACATGCCATGCAACTGTTGTCTGCCCCTCATCATTAATCTCTAAACTGGCATTTAATGATCTCAACTCATGTACCATAGACAAAGGAGTAACCCGTAGACTTGCCATAGTCTTGCGACTTAAGGCATCAGCCACAATATTAGCTTTCCCTGGCTGATAGTCTATCAGACAATCATAGTCTTTTATCAACTCTAACCATCTTCTCTGTCTTGAGTTGAACTCTTTCTGGGTGCCCAAATACTTCAAACTCTTATGATCTGTGTAGATGTAACACTTTTCCCCATACAAATAGTGTCTCTAGATCTTAAGAGCAAACACAATAGCTGCAAGCTCCAAATCATGTGTTGGATAATTCTTCTCATGCGGTTTTAGCTGGCGTGATGCATAGGCAATGACATTTCAATCTTGCATCAATACACAGCCTAACCCATTGTGAGAAGCATCACTATAAACTATGTATTCTTTACCCGGGGTAGGTAAAATCAGGACTGGAGCTTCAGTCAAACATTTCTTCAATTCATCAAAACTCTGTTGGCATTTATCCGTCCACTGAAATTTCACATCTTTTCTAAGTAGCTTGGTCAATAGAGATGCCAACATGGAGAATCCCTTCACAAATCTACGGTAGTATCCAGCTAAATCCAGAAAACTGCGAATCTCTATGATATTTTGGGGTGGCCTCCAATTAAGGACAACTTCAATCTTACTTGGATCTACCTTAATGCCCTCTTCTGATACTACATGCCCCAAGAAAGATATTTCCTTCAGCCAAAATTCACATTTCGATAATTTGGCGTATAGTTGTTTCTCCCTCAAAATCTGTAGTACAATCCGCAGATGTCTATCATGCTCTTCTGCATTCCTCGAATAGACCAATATATCATCTATGAATACCACAACAAACTGGTCAAGGTATGGTCTGAAGATAGTGTTCATCAGATCCATAAAAGCAGCCGGAGCATTAGTCAACCCGAATAGCATGACCAAGAACTCATAATGGCCATAGCGGGTTCTGAAGGCAGTTTTAGGGATACTCTGCTCTTGTACTTTCAGCTGATAATAACCTGATCTCATATCAATTTTGGAGAACACAGCTGCACCCCTTAATTGATCAAAGAAGTCATCAATGCGGGGTAATGGATATCAATTCTTTATTGTCACCTTATTCAACTATCGATAATCAATACACAAATGGAGAGTTCCATCCTTCTTCTTAACAAACAATACTGGCGCTCCCCAAGGTGACACACTAGGGCAGATAAAGCCCTTATCAAGCAGCTCTTGCAACTGCACTTTCAACTCTTTTAGTTCTACAGGTGCCATTCTATATGGTGTTATGGGGATTGGGTCCACACTAGGCATAACATCAATCTCAAACTGCACCTCTCTTTCTGGAGGTAATCCTGGCAACTCATCAGGAAACACATTCAAAAAGTCACATACAGTAGGGATGTCCCTTAGTGCTGGACTCCCCACTTGGGTGTCTATCACATGTGCCAAGTATACTTCACACCCCTTTCTGATCATCCTTCTGGCTAGTGCAGCCGAAATGATGTTTGATGGCAGTAAATGCCTCTCCCCATGTATTACCACACCACCGTACAGAGGGAGACCAAAAGTGACAGTCTTCAGTCTACAGTCAATCGTGGCATGATGCCTAGCTAGCCAATCCATGCCCAAGATGATATCATAATCTCTGAAGGGCATTTCAATCAAATCTGATAGAAAAACATGTCCTTGGATCACCAAAGGACAGTCCCTATAAATTCTGTTGACCCGGACCTCTTGTCCTAACGGACTAGTTACTAGCACTTCAAAACCCATTTGCACACATGGAACAGCAAGTGAATTGACTATGCTAGCACTAACATATGAATGGGCTGAACCCAGATCAAACAACACAAATACTTATTGATCAGAGATAGAAAATGTACAAGCTACCACATCAAAAGTCTCAGCCTCTTCTCGCTGTCTCATTATGTAGACTCTAGCTGAAGCACTCCCTTGTGCCGACTGACCAACCGTGCCTTGACTGCCAGAAGCAGTGCCTCTACCTCTGCCTCTTCCTCTACCAACTGATTGTGAACCTCTGGGAGTAGGACTCTGAGTAGATCCCTCAGCAGTAGTAGGAGCTAGACCATATCTCGAAGACGGAGCACTAGTGCAGTCTCTTGCTAAATGACCCTTGCCTCCACAGTTAAAGCAGGCTCCAGTGGCCCAATAACACTCCCCCCCATGAATTTTGCCACAAGTCTCACAGGGGGGAGCAGAATGTGAACCCCTGCTCGACTGCAGACTAGACCTAGGGGGTCTCTGTCCAGAGAATCGGCCCCTACCAAATCTTCCACCTCGACCCCTGCTGGGTCCACTAAATTTCTTCTTGTTCCTAGAAGTCCCACCAGAACTCAGCTGTACTGATTTTTTCCCCCTTGTCTTTCTCTGATTTCTCAGCTTTCTCTAATTTTTCTTTCACTGGGGTTGCTTCTGATTCAATCCTTTCTAGCTCAAGTGCTTGAGACATGAGTTCTGAGAAGTTACTATGTTAGAATCCTACAACTTGCATCCTTATACTGGGCTTCAAACCCGTATCAAATCTCTTGCACCTTGCCTTACTGGTGGAAAGGAGACTCCCAGCATAATGACTTAAGCAGGAGAACTCCCTCTCATACTCTACCACTGTTCTGTTGCCTTGTTTTAGACTCAGAAACTCTTGTAACTTCTGATCAACATATGCATCTGGGATGTATTTCTGTCTGAACTCTCTGATGAAGTCATCCCATGTCAACACTGGTGGTTCAGCCAAGCTGTGGGGGATGGTCTTCCACCAATCATACGCATCCCCTTGCAGTAGAGACACAGAGTACTCAAACTTCAGTTCATCTTGGCAGTGCAGCTTCTTAAATACTATGTCCATTCTTTCAAGCCATTGCTCTGCCTCTAAAGGGTCCACTGTACCTTTAAATTCTGCAGCCCCATACTTCAGTAATTTATCACATTATCTGGCTGGAGGCAGTGGTTGTGCCACAGGTGTCTGGGGTGGAGCTTGAACAGGCATACCCCCAGCCATTTGTTGAAACATCACAGCCATCTACTATGCAAACTGTGTAGGAAACTGTGGCATTTGTGGGGCTGGTGCTACTGACCCACTGACATTCGGTAAAGCTGGGACTTCCCCTTGTGCCTCAGCTTCAACAGATTGCTCGACTGAGTGATCCCCTTCTTCCATTTTAGTCTGAAGTCAGGGTATCTCCTGAATAAATAACACGTGGAGATTTCCCTCCGTTAGTTCATATTTATGATGTAATGCACTGTATGTAACAAATATGGACATTGAGCAGTTGTACTTAACAAGGAAAGACACAAATTCTCAAGTCAAAACATGCTTAAAAAATTTTGCTCTGATACCACTAAAACATGTCACGCCTTAGCCCTCTGTAAGGCATAACATTATCCCGTAGAATACCTAATGAACTACCGCACTTCACCTACCGATAACTCATTAAGTACCCTACAAGGGATTTTAAAACAATTTTCTTATTTTTGATAAGTGGTGAGCATTTTCTAATAGGTATTTAAAACATTTAGTTAAAATTAAAACTAGTTAATATTTTTGGCCCATTTTATTTTTCTGCAAGTTTTATAAAAATTTTGATAGAGTTCCATCTGTATTTTGAGAAAACAACTCTTCAAATACCTGTAAAAAAGCATTTCTAAAAATTATTCTCAACCACTACTTCAAATTCTCAATCAATCTCAAATTTCAAGATTTCACAATCAACATTTCTCAATTTCCAAAATTCAATAATCCTCAAAATACTAGCAATTCATCTCATTCAAATTAAATAAAATAGTTCCACTCATATTTCATTAGAGACAAAAAAAATTTATATATATACATCATTACAAAATTTACATAAAAGGAAATTCAAACTAAATTTTTATTACAAACTTCATACAAACTTTTTACAAGCTGCTCAAGACCCATTTTACATATCTATACATTTATGTGCAATACATACATCAAAAGAAATATTTACAGTTAGGGTATAAATTATACCCGATGACCTCAAGCTGATAGCTCCTCACACTTCAGCAGCTCAGTCTGCTGCTCCTGTAATCTCTAAATCTGCGATAGCAATAAAAGCTATCGCTGAGTACTAGGACTCAGTGGTGCACAACATACTAAAATAATCTTTATATAGAATTTAAATCATATTTATTCAAAAATTTGACTGAACATGAGAATTAAATACAATCATGCATCATGAGATTTTAATCCCAAATAATTTCATTTTGAAGTACCAAATCACATTTCATAAAACCCATAGTTAGATCATGCCATTCGAAACAAACAGAATCTCAATAGCCAGAGGCTAAAGAGAAATCACATCACAAGGCTAGCTAGCTCAAATATATGGATATCCATTCAAATCCTCTTCTACTGGCACACCTCAACACTTCTCCAGAGAAGGAATCAAAATTCGAAACTAATTACCCCCCACTAGTCGTGCTAGTGGGGTGTTCAAATATATGGTCATGACACTGTGGTTTCAAAACTTATCTTAACAATTTGCTAAACATTGTCATTTTAAATATACATAATAACTTTCAACAATTTAAATCAAACATAATAAGAATGCCATAATCCAATATTTCACATTATTCAAAATAGTACGCAAAAGATAATTTACAAAAAGTATACGTTGTGCACAAACCTCAAGCGAGTCACCTCTTGGCCTTGAATTTTTAAGATCGGTACAGTCAGTTTTGGCTTCTTAAGCCAAACGGAGGGCATTTTGGTCATTTCAACTTCAGAGACGATTTTTGACCAACTTGTCCAATTAAGTAAATAAATTATATGACATAAAATATAAATAAAAAAAGTGATAAAAAATTAAATTAAAAATGAATAGAAAAGAAAAGAAATTGAAATAAAAATTTGACTTATGACATAAGCCATGATGTCATAAAGCTTAAATTAAAATTTACAATAAATTAAATTGCCAACCAATGGGAGTTTGACAAGAATTTTAAAAGGATTAAAAACTAAAGGAAATGAAAAATTTTCTGCTCATCTTCTCCTCCAATTTCGGTAGCCCTATTCCTCTCAACCTCCATTAGAGTTTTCTTATTTCTCTCTCTTCATAACCTTAATTTCACACCATAAAACCCATTTCTATCTTCACTAAAATTGATCCTTACCACTAGAGCAAGCTTGAGGCAGCAATTTGAAGAAGAAATTGAGAAGAATTACAAGCTCAAGTTAGCTCATCAAAAGGTTAGTGCTATATTTCTTCATTTTTCTCTTTAAATTTGAAGTTAGGTGTATGGATTTAGTTAGAAATTCATGAAATTAAAAGAACATATCCATGTATGGACCATGTCACACCTTAACCCTCTGCAAGGCATAGCATAATCTCGTAGAATACTTAATGAACTATCAAACTTCACCTACCGATAACTCATTAAGTACCCTACAAGGGATTTTAAAATCATTTTCTTACTTTTTAGAAGTGGTGAGCATTTTCTAATAGGTATTAAAACATTTTATTAGAGTTTGAAAATTAGTTAAATTTTTGTCCCTCTTTATTTTTCAGCAAATTTTAAAAAAATTTTAGCATAGTGCCGTCTGTATTTTGATAAAACAGTTCTTCAAATACCTGTGAAAAGCACTTCCAATGATTTATCTCATCAACTTCATCAAATCAACCTCCATCACAACCAATTTCAACATCATTTCTCAAATTCCAAAAATTCAAAACAGTAATTTCCAATTCAAATAACATCCTAAATAATACTAAGTAATTTCATTCAAATTAAAATAAAATACTTTCATTCATACTTCATTAAAATTAAAACAAATTACATTCATCCAAAATTTACATTAGAAAAATCTAAACTAATATTATTACAAACTTTATATAACTACTCTTAACAATTTTCTACATTTACATACATTTACATACATCAACATAATTTTTACAATCAGGGTATAAAATATACCTGATAAAACTTCAGGGAAGGTGGCTTCACAATCCTTAGCAGATCACTCTGCTGCTCCTCTAGTCTCTATATCTGCGACAGCAATAACAGCCACCGCTGAGTACTATGACTCAATGGTGCACAACATACTAAAATAATATTTATGCAGAATTTAAAATCATATTTATTCAAAAATTAAACTGAACATGAGATATAAATTGAAAACATGACTTATAAAATTTTAATCCAAACAATTTCATTTCGAAAGTCTCAAAACAAATTTCATAAAAACACATAGTTATATCATGCCATTCGAAACAATAATCATCTCAATAGCCAGAGGCTTATGAGAAGTCACATCACAAGGCTAGCTAGCTCAAATATATAGATATCTATTCAATTTCTTCTACTAGCACACATCTCAACTGTGACACCCCTTACCCGTCTACAGTATAGCCGAGCAAGATATGCTACACAGTGTACCGAAACACCATAACTTATCTCATTGATATATATCAGTTCTTAATTTATTTATTATAGTTATTAAGTGAAATTTATGAAATTGATCTCATTTAGATCATTTATTGAAATTATAAATTAATTTGGACTCCAAAAATTTTATAGAAAATAAGGCAGAGTGCCGGCTAAAAATTGGAGAAAACAGTTCTTCAGAACCGGTGAAAAACACTTCCAATATTTTTCAATCATTCTTAAACTCCATTTGTATCACATCAATTCACAACAATTTCTTAACAATTCCTCCATTTGTCATTCATTCATTTCACATCATCATTAGGCTCAAATCATAAATAAATTCTCATATGTTATTTATAATCACAAGTTACAAGTACTTACATTAATACAAAATCATATTACACTTGTTTCAAATACACATGATAAAATACGAGTTTAATTACAAAATTTACAAAAATCACAAAATACAAAATGGGACCTAGTGTCCTACCAATGCACTGTAGTCTGTGAGGTGACACAGACACTATGCAGAACTGTGAACGGCCTTATCCAATCTGTGGTCTACTGGGCCCTCAGTCCAAATCTTCAGTACCTACACATTGCAAAAGCGATGCGCTAAGCATAAAGCTTAGTGGTGCCAATAATACAAAAAAAATATAATATGCAAATAAAAATAATAATTTCCTAGTTATTATGTTCATAAAAAAAAATAATTACTAACTTTTTATTTAGTCGAAGGCTAATTATATTTTATGATATTAACTTCTTCATGCATTTTGTTAATTGTTTTCTTGATGATTTTGAGCTTCTTTGTATTTATTGTAATCATTCTTGATATTTAATTTTTGTATTTTCTTTAATAATCAGTTCAATTACAATTATACTTTTTCATGCCCAAGTAACCTATACAAATCGACCGGACTGGATAAACGGGTAAACTAGCACTGGGTACCAGGTACCTCGGGCCGTCACACCATCGGTCACAATGTGTCTCTCGGTGTGCAAATAGAATGGCTAATAAGCCATAAAAGCAATAAGGCATAAAGCCAAGTAAAACATCATAACCAGTATAGCCATAGGCTATCACATCACAGAATGGCAATGAAGCCATACATCATACGCAGTACTGTTATCAAAACCCTATTGGCATGCCAACCTATCCAAACCATTCACATTAGGCCTACTAGGGCATTTGCACTTTTAAGTTTCACAATTTTTGAAATTCAAGTTTGAATGTTACTATTCATTTCATTAGTCAACTAAAATATTGACTTTTGTATAAATAATAGGTACATTAGTTTTAATACTCCCAACATACCACATTTTGCATTCAAAATTTGTTAGTATTGGTTTCCAATACCATTTCTAAGCTTAATGTTAACTGGGCAGAATTTTCAGTTTTCATGCTTTGTTTTTACTATTTCATTATTCATTTTTACAATGGGAATTTGGCAAAATGATCAATATGAAAGTTGTCCCTTATTTTATCTAGTTGCATCCTTTTTTTAATCACTCCATTAGGAGTTTTTTAGCTCAAGTTATAGCTCAAAAACCACAACTGGCTGGATTGAAATTTTGTCCAGAATTTCTGGACTGACCAAATCAACAGTACTTGGAACAACAACTGCAACTCACTTTTTGAATATGTTCTGGTCATAATTTGGGTCAGGTTTCTTCATGAAATTTGTAGATCTATATCTCAGCTCGTTGCTGGTAAAATTTCAGGTCAATTGGACCTTTCTACACTGAGTTATGGCCAAATGACAAAACACTATTCATTTGGTCATTTTGCCCAGGCAGAATGCTGGTCACCCGGATTTGGGCAATCTTTTGGTCCACTAAACTTGGTTTTCTGGGCATGGTTTCTTCACCAAAGTCGTGCCATTATGTGTCTAGTTTCATGTCCAATTAGCCTTGCACCAATTGAACCTCTACAATTCAAGTTATTGCTGCACAAACCTACTGGACTCATGACCAGTCTTGCAGGTCACCAAGGGCAGCCTATTCACTAAATTTCCTCATGTCACTCATTTCTGGACCTGAAATGGGACTCCACCTTATTAATTTCTACATGTAACTTCATTAAATCAAAGCATGCTTAATCATTTTTCCTCTAAAATATCTAGCTCATGCAATATACATGTTACTAGAATGAATAGTGCACTCAGTGCACAATCCGCATGCAGAAACAAGGTGCAAAAATAATCACCATAATTTATAGAAACAATATTTCAATACCACATTTTCTAGAAAACAACCGTCATATGTTTATCTCAATCTCCAACTGGAATCACATCAAAATCAGATCGGAAATTGTAGAACTAATTAAAAAGGTGCAACCTGTCTAGAATCCAGTACATGCAGGATAGTAGTAAGGAAATGCAAAAATATCAACTAGCAGCTACCACAATTAGCTCTTGGCCATAACTACAAGGTTTTAGAGCATTCAATAAGCGTTTCAAGGACTCAAGAATCACATCATTTCGAGTTTTTTGGCTCCAGTTATGACTTATTGAATGTGGCTGTCCTGTTGCAGGAAATCAGCAGAACAAAGTCCACATCTGAGCAATAAAATGTTTTGTCCTCAAACCCTAACCTAACATTAGAATCAGGTCTTCCATAAAACTACAAAGTTTTAGAACATTTCTTAAGGTTTCTTTTGACATAAAAATCACCTTGATCCAAAATCCCTAACTCCAGTTATGAATTTTTAAAATTTACTGTTCACTCATATACTATACAGTTTCCAGATTTTCACTCATCTATAATTTCCTATGGCATCATTAGGCTCAAATCATAAATAAATTCTCATATGTTATTTATAATCACAAGTTACAAGTACTTACATTAATACAAAATCATATTACACTTGTTTCAAATACACATGATAAAATAAGAGTTTAATTACAAAATTTACAAAAATCACAAAATACAAAATGGGACCTAGTGTCCTACCAATGCACTGTAGTCTGTGAGGTGACATGGACACTATGCAGAATTGTGAACGGCCTTATCCAATCTGTGGTCTACTGGGCCCTCTATCCAAATCTTCAGTACTTACGCATTGCAAAAGCGATGCGCTAAGCATAAAGCTTAGTGGTGCCAATAATACAAGAAAATATAATATGCAAATAAAAATAATAATTTCCTAGTTATTGTGTTCATAAAAAAAAAATAATTACTAACTTTTTATTTTAAAATTTACTGTTCACGCATATACTATACAGTTTCCAGATTTTCACTCATCTATAATTTCCTATGGCATCATTAGGCTCAAATCATAAATAAATTCTCATATGTTATTTATAATCACAAGTTACAAGTACTTACATTAATACAAAATCATATTACACTTGTTTCAAATACACATGATAAAATAAGAGTTTAATTACAAAATTTACAAAAATCACAAAATACAAAATGGGACCTAGTGTCCTACCAATGCACTATAGTCTGTGAGGTGACACGGACACTATGCAGAACTGTGAACGGCCTTATCCAATCTGTGGTCTACTGGGCCCTCTATCCAAATCTTCAGTACTTACGCATTGCAAAAGCGATGCGCTAAGCATAAAGCTTAGTGGTGCCAATAATACAAGAAAATATAATATGCAAATAAAAATAATAATTTCCTAGTTATTGTGTTCATAAAAAAAAATAATTACTAACTTTTTATTTAGTCGAAGGCTAATTATATTTTATGATATTAACTTCTTCATGCATTTTGTTAATTGTTTTCTTGATGATTTTGAGCTTCTCTGTATTTTATTGTAATCATTCTTGATATTTAATTTCCGTATTTTCTTTAATAATCAGTTCAATTATAATTATACTTTTCCATGCCCAAGTAACCTATACAAATTGACCGAACTAGATAAACGGGTAAACTAGTACTGGGTACCAGGTACCTCGGGCCGTCACACCATCGGTCACAATGTGTCTCCCGGTGTGCAAACAGAATGGCTAATAAGCCATAAAAGCAATAAGGCATAAAGCCAAGTAAAACATCATAATTAGTATAGCCATAGGCTATCACATCACAGAATGGCAATGAAGCCATACATCATACGCAGTACTGCTATCAAAACCCTATTGGCATGCCAACCTATCCAAACCAATCATATTAGGCCTACTAGGGCATTTTGCACTTTTAAGTTTCATAATTTTTGAATTTCAAGTTTGAATGTTACTATTCATTTCATTAGTCAACTAAAATGTTGACTTTTGCATAGACAATAGGTACATTGGTTTTCATACTCCCAACATACCACATTTTGCATTCAAAATTTATTGGTATTGGTTGCCAATACCATTTCTAAGCTTAATGCTAATTGGGCAGAATTTTCAGTTTTCATGCTTTGTTTTACTGTTCCATTATTCATTTTTGCAGTAGGAATTTGGCAAAATGATCAACATAAAAGTTGTTCCTTATTTTGTCTAGTTGCATTTTCTTTTTTTAATCACTCCATTTGGAGTTTTTTAGCCCAAGTTACGGCTCAAAAACCACAACTGGCCAGATTAAAATTTTGTCCAGAATTTCTGGACTGACCAAATCTATAGTACTTGGAATAGTGATTACAACTCACTTTTGAATATGTTCTGGTCATAATTTGGGTTAGATTTCTTCATGAAAGTTGTATATCTATACCTCAGCTTGTTGCTGGTAAAATTTCAGGTCAATTGGACCTTTCTACACTGAGTTATGGCCAAATTACCAAACACTATTCATTTGGTCATTTTGCCCAGGCAGAATGCAGGTCACTCGGATTAGGGCAATCTTTTGGTCCACTAAACTTGGTTTTCTGGGCATGGTTTCTTCACCAAAGTCGTGCCATTATGTGTCTAGTTTCATGTACAATTAGCCTTGCACCAATTGAACCTCTACAATTCAAGTTATTGCTGCCCAAACCTGCTGGACTCATGACCAGTCTTGCAGGTCAACAAGGGCAGCCTATTCACTAAATTTCCTCATTTCACTCATTTCTGGACCTGAAATGGGCCTCCACCTTATTAATTTCTACATGTAACTTCATTAAATCAAAGCATGCTTAATCGTTTTTCCTCTAAACTTTCTAGCTCATGCAATATACATGTTACTAGAATGAATAGTGCACTCAGTGCACAATCCACATGCAGAAACAAGGTGCAAAAATAATCACCATAATTTATAGAAACAAGATTTCAATACCATATTTTCTAGAAATCAACCGTCATATGTTTATCTCAATCTCCAATTGGAATCACATCAAGATCAGATCGGAAATCGCATAACTAATTAAAAAGGTGCAACCTGTCCAGAATCTAGTACACGCAGGATAGTAGTAAGGAAATGCAAAAATATCAACCAGCAGCTACCACAATTAGCTCTTGGCCATAACTACAAGGTTTTAGAGCATTCAATAAGCATTTCAAGGACTTAAGAATCACATCATTTCGATTTTTTGGCTCCAGTTATGATTTATTGAAGGTGGCTGTCCTGTTGCAGGAAATCAGCAGAACATAGTCCATATCTGAGCAATAAAATGTTTTGTCCTCAAACCCTAACCTGACAATAGAATCAGGTCTGCCATAAAACCACAAAGTTTTAGAACATTCCTTTAGGTTTCTTTTGACATAAAAATCACCCTAATCTGAAATCCCTAACTCCAGTTATGAATTTTTAAAATTTACTATTCACGCATATACTGTACAGATTCCATATTTTCACTCATCTATAATTTCCTATGGCACCTAGTTGTAGGATTTACTAATTTTTTTTCATAAAACACAGAAATAAATATAAGTTAAAGCACTAACCTTTGTGTGTGTCAACCCAAGCTTGAAGAAAAATCTTTCTCTCCTCTTTTTTTGCTGCCTTAGGCTTGTTCTAGTTGCAAGGAGCAATTTTTGTGTAATCAACAAGTGATTTTATGGTGTGTTTACAAGGAACTATTAGAGAGAAGTAAAGGCATCCATGGAGAATAGAGAGGGAGAGAGTTTTAGCTGGTTGAAGAAGATGGGCAGCAGATTGTTGTTTTTCATTTTATCCCTTTTTAATTAGTTTATAAGGTGTGTGTTGCAATATGATTGGTGGAAGACTTTTAATGACACAATAATGATGCCATAATTTATATTTTATTTCATTTTCTTATCTACTCATTTTCAATTAAATTTTTAACAATATTTATTCACATTTTATGTCATATAAATTATTTACTTAACTGGACAAGTTGGCCAAAAATCATCTCTGAAAATGAAATGACCAAAATGCCCTCCATTTGGCTTAACGAGCCAAAATTATCTGTACCGATTGAAAAATTTTCTAAGCATTTCCTTGGCATTCTAATACCATAAGAACCTCAATGACCCTTCTCTGGAGTCCCAAAAATTATTTTATAATTTTTCCCCCGGGTCTAGGGCTACTAGTTGCGAGAACCGCAACTTCTTACTAGGTTACTCATCGCTAGGGCACCGGCTCATTTAACTTGGTTGTATTTTATTTTTAAAATTTTTTTCTAAATTTTTCTTATTAATATTTGAGTTAATTATGGTTCCTCACTTTATTTTAAATATTTTTCCGGACGTTCTAGCTGTCCGGATCGACACTGGTCACCGAAACAGTAGACTGTACGGACTACCTAAAGTGAGAATGTTACAAATCTTCCCCTCTAATAAAAATTTCTTCCTCGAAATTTACTTAACTTAAGTAATCGTGGAGTTGCTACCTCCTTGTTTCTTCACTTCCTTGTATCGCCTCATCAGTGTCTGGGTTTGGCTCTTCCTGAGCTTCCATAGCATATACTTATGGTGCCACCCTGACTTCGGGCTTTTCAACTCTCAGAAACAATCTTCTGTGAAATGTCAGCCGTTTCTGCTCTACCCGATCTTTTACCCCTTTGAACTGTAGGGGAAGGTCTATCAACTTGTACTGCAGCTATTGAACCACTCATCTGAGGGCAATCTCTTATGAAATGATCCGTAGCCCCACACTTGAAACACTCTCCAGTTAATAGTCGACACTCCCCTCTGTGTCTCCTACCACAATGCATACATTCAGGCACTGGGGCTGATCCCCTTGTTATTGTGCCCAGGGAGCTAGCTATAGATATTTCAATCTGGCCTCTATGGCCCTCTGTCTGATCTTGTGAACCAGAACCCTTAAACTTCTTACTATCAGTCGGTATACTTGACTGTCCTGGTCCAAATTCCCTTACGTTGCCTATCTTTCCTATTTTGTTCATTTATTCGGACCCTTTCCACTTTTGATGCAGCATCAACTAGTTTAGCAAAATCTGTGATCTCCAATGCTGTTATCATAACTTTGATATTATCATTGAGCCCTTCTTCAAACCTTCTGCACCTCTCTGCCTTTGTAGGTACTATCTCCCTCCCATATCTACTCAGTCTGACAAACTCACGCTCATATTCTACCACTGATAATTGCCTTTATCTCAGACTGATAAATTATCTTCTTCGCTCTTCTAAATACACTTTGCTAACATATTTCTTTCTGAACTCTGTGAGGAAGAATTCCCAGGTGATCCATTCAGGTTGCACCTTACTAGTTACTGTGTCCCACCACTGATATGCATCATCCTGAAATAGGGACATAGCACCTTCCAGGTTCTGCTCGGGGGTGCGGTTAAGCTGTTTCAACACTCTGATGGTTCTATCCAGCCAGTTTTCTATGGTCATGGGATCATCCTTCCTCTTCCCAAAGAAGTCCACAGCCCCATGCTTTCGCAGTTTCTCCATATGGAACTTCTGTGGTGCTGGTGGAGGTTGTGGTGGTGGAATTGCCCCCATCATTTGCCGGTAAAATTCAGTCATTTGATGAAATTGTGCAAATTGAGGTTGGGCAGGTGCCTCAGCTGCTGGTGGAGCAGATTCTCCACTGCCCCCAAATTCAGCCCTTGCTGGAGCATGACTCTCCACCTCTTCATCAACTGCTCTTTGCGAAGCAGGATCCATATCCTAATCAAAATAAGAAAACAACCAGATCTGCATCAGTGTCACCTCAACTCTTACAAATGCAATGCATGGTATGGACTCGATCTAGACCCAGAAATGCCTAAATCGTGCTCTGATACCACTAAATGTGACACCCTTTACCCGTCCACAATTTAGCCGAGCAAGATATGCTACACAGTGTACCGGAACACCATAACTTATCTCATTGATATATATCAATTCTTAATTTATTTATTATAGTTATTAAGTGAAATTTATGAAATTGATCTCATTTAGATCATTTATTGAAATTATAAATTAATTTAGACTCCAAAAATTTTATAGAAAATCCGGCAGAGTGCCGGCTAAAAATTGGTGAAAACAGTTCTTCAGAACCTGTGAAAAACACTTCCAATAATTTCTAATCATTCTCAAACTCCATTTGTATCACATCAATTTACAACAATTTCTTAACAATTCTTCCATTTGTCATTCATTCATTTCACATCATCATTAGGCTCAAATCATAAATAAATTCTCATATGTTATTTATAATCACAAGTTACAAGTACTTACATTAATACAAAATCATATTACACTTGTTTCAAATACACATGATAAAATAAGAGTTTAATTACAAAATTTACAAAAATCACAAAATACAAAATGGGACCTAGTGTCCTACCAATGCACTGTAGTCTGTGAGGTGACACGAATACTATGCAGAACTGTGAACGGCCTTATCCAATCTGTGGTCTACTGGGCCCTTAGTCCAAATCTTCAGTACCTATGCGTTGCAAAAGATATGCACTAAGCATAAAGCTTAGTGGTGCCGATAATATAAGAAAATATAATATGCAAATAAAAATAATAATTTCCTAGTTATTATGTTCATAAAAAAATTATAATTACTAACCTTTATTTAGTCGAAGGCTAATTATATTTTATGATATTAACTTCTTCATGCTTTTTATTAATTATTTTCTTGATGATTTTGAGCTTCTTTGTATTTTATTGTAATCATTCTTGATATTTAATTTTCGTATTTTCTTTAATAATCAGTTCAATTACAATTATACTGTCAAAGACTAATTATATTTTATGATATTAACTTCTTCATGCATTTTGTTAATTGTTTTCTTAATGATTTTGAGCTTCTTTGTATTTTGTTGTAATCATTCTTGATATTTAATTTTCGTATTTTCTTTAATAATCAGTTCAATTACAATTATAATTTTCCATGCCCAAGTAACCTATACAAATTGACCGGACTGGATAAACGGGTAAACTAGCACTGGGTACCAGGTACCTCGGGCTGTCACACCATCGGCCACAATGTCTCCCGGTGTGCAAACAGAATGGATAATAAGCCATAAAAGCAATAAGGCATAAAGCCAAGTAAAACATCATAATCAGTATAGCCATAGGCTATCACATCATAGAATGGCAATGAAGCCATACATCATACGCAGTACTGCTATCAAAACCCTATTGGCATGCCAACCTATCCAAACCAATCACATTAGGCCTCCTAGGGCATTTTGCGCTTTTAAGTTTCACAATTTTTGAATTTCAAGTTTGAATGTTACTATTCATTTGATTAGTCAACTAAAATGTTGACTTTTGCATAGACAATAGGTACATTGGTTTTAATACTCCCAACATACCACATTTTACATTCAAAATTTGTTGGTATTGGTTGCCAATACCATTTCTAAGCTTAATGTTAATTGGGCATAATTTTCAGTTTTTATGCTTTGTTTTTACTGTTCCATTATTCATTTTTGCAGTGGCAATTTGGCAAAATGATCAATATAAAAGTTGTTCCTTATTTTGTCTATTTGCATTTCATTTTTTAATTCACTCCATTTGGAGTTTTTTAGCTCAAGTTATGGCTCAAAAACCACAACTAGCCGGATTGAAATTTTGTCCAGAATTTCTAGACTGACCAAATCTATAGTACTTGGAATAGTGACTGCAACTCACTTTTTGAATATGTTCTGGTCATAATTTGGGTTAGGTTTCTTATGAAATTTGTAGATCTAAATCTCAGCTTGTTGCTGGTAAAATTCCAGGTCAATTGGACCTTTCTACACTGAGTTATAGCCAAATGACCAAATACTATTCATTTGGTCATTTTGCCCAGGTAGAATGCAAGTCACCCAGATTAGGGCAATCATTTGTTCCACTAAACTTGGTTTTCTGGGCATGTTTTCTTCACTAAAGTCATGCCATTATGTGTCTAATTTTATGTCCAATTGGCCTTGCACCAATTGAACCTCTACAATTCAAGTTATTGCTGCCCAAATTTGCTAGACTCATGACCAGTCATGCAGGTCACCAAGGGCAGCCTATTCACTCAATTTCCTCATGTCACTCATTTCTGGACCTGAAATGGGCCTCCACCTTATTAATTTCTACATGTAACTTCATTAAATCAAAGCATGCTTAATCATTTTTCCTCTAAAATTTCTAGCTCATGCAATATACATGTTACTAGAATGAATAGTGCACTCAGTGCACAATCCGCATGCAGAAACAGGGTGTAAAAATAATCACCATAATTTATAGAAACAAGATTTCAGGACCATATTTTCTAGAAATCAACCTTCATATGTTTAACTCAATCTCCAATTGGAATCACATCAAAATCAGATCGGAAATTGCAGAACTAATTAAAAAGGTGCAACCTGTCCAGAATCCAGTGCATGCAGGATAGTAGTAAGGAAATGCAAAAATATCAACCAGCAGCTACCACAATTAGCTCTTGGCCATAACTACAAGGTTTTAGAGCATTCAATAAGCGTTTCAAGTACTCAAGAATCACATCATTTGGAGTTTTGTGGCTCTAGTTATGATTTATTGAAGGTGGCTGTCCTGTTGTAGGAAATCAGCAGAACAGAGTCCACATCTGAGCAATAAAATGTTTTGTCCTCAAACCCTAACCTAACAATAGAATCAGGTCTGCCATAAAACCACAAAGTTTTAGAACATTCCTTTAGGTTTCTTTTGACATAAAAATCACCCTGATCTGAAATCCCTAGCTCCAGTTATGAATTTTTAAAATTTACTGTTCACTCATATACTGTACAGATTCCATATTTTCACTCATCTATAATTTCCTATGGCACCTAGTTGTAGGGTTTACTAATTTTTTTCATAAAACACAGAAATAAATATAAGTTAAAGCACTAACCTTTGTGTTTGTCCACCCAAGCTTGAAGAAAAATCTTTCTCTCCTCTTCTTTTGCTGCCTTAGGCTTGCTCTAGTTGCAAGGAGCAATTTTTGTGAAATCAACACGTGATTTTATGGTGTTTTTACAAGGAACTTTTAGAGAGAAGTAAAAGCATCCATAGAGAATAGAGAGAGAGAGAGTTTCAGCTGGTTGAAGAAGATGGGCAGCAGATTGTTGTTTTTCATTTTATCCCTTTTTAATTAGTTTATAAGGTGTGTGTTGCAATATGATTGGTGGAGGACTTTTAATAACACAATAATGATGTCATAATTTATATTTTATTTCATTTTCTTATCTACTCATTTTCAATTAAATTTTTAACAATATTTATTCACATTTTATATCATATAAATTATTTACTTAACTGGACAAGTTGGCCAAAAATCGTCTCTGAAGACGAAATGACCAAAATGCCCTCCGTTTGGCTTAACGAGCCAAAAATGTCTGTACCGATTGAAAAATTTTTCTAAGTATTTCCTTGGCATTCTAATGCCATAAGAACCTCAATGACCCTTCTCTGGAGTCCCAAAAATTATTTTATAATTTTCCCCCCAGGTCTAGGGGTCCTAGTTGCGGGAACCGCAACTTCTCACTAGGTTACCCATTGCTAGGGCACCGGCTCGTTTAACTTGGTTGTATTTTATTTCTAAAATTTTTTTCTAAATTTTTCTTATTAATATTTGAGTTAATTATGGTTCCTCACTTTAGTTTAAATATTTTTCCGGACGTTCTAGTTGTCCGGACCGACACTGGTCACCGGAACAGTGTACGAACTAGCTAAAGTGAGTATGTTACATCAACACTTCAGCCAGAGAAGGAATCAAAATTTAAAACTAATATCTCCCACTAGTCATGATCGTGAGGTATTCAAATATATGGTCATGAGCTCTTGTTTCAAAACTATCTTAACAATTTATCAAACATTTATTGTAATTTCAGACACAAACAATTTATCTTTCAATAATTTAAATCAAAGCAAAATAAACATTTTAATCTAATTGTGTCACAATTTAATATCTCAATTCATTCAAAAATAATTTACAGAAGAAAATTTATAGAAATTCTATGTTGTGCACAAACTTTATACGAGTCACCTCTTCGCCTTGTCTTAATGCCTCGGGTTATTTCCCGATATTCCTTTCCACTGAAACACACAGTTTCATAGTGTTTCAGTATCACAATTTATCATAACTTCAAAAATAAATTCAAATCTACTTATACCTAGCTTTAATATGCTAAACTTGACGTTCTTTAAAATTTGTATTTCGGGGTTACTATTCACGATACTATTTAAGTCAATTTGTTGACTTTCCAATGCTTAATAGGTATGGAAATTCTAATTTCACTCACATACCACATTTTGGTTACCTAATTTGTTGGTTTTGGTTGTTTTCTCAAATTTTAAGTCTTCTAGGCAAAATTATAAATTTTCAATTTTAGTGTCATATTTTGCACTATTCCATTGGTCATGTTGCTGTTATAATTTGGCTAAGTTTTCTTCATAGAAGTTGTTCTTTATTGTCTTAACTTTATTTTCCTTTTTGAATCACTCCATTTGGAGTTTTGTAGCTCAAGTTATAGCCATTTGAACATGGCTGGCCGGATTTGGTTTTACCCAGAATTCTGGGCAAATTCTGGTTTTGGCAGTTTTGGGTCACTAATTTTGGGTGGCTAAATGACTTGGTTAAGTGCATAATTTGGAATTGTATTCATGAAAGTTGTAGGGCTATGTCTCAGATTTCTACTGGTAAAATTTCTGGTCATTTGGACTTACCTAGCCCAAGTTATGGCCTTCATTTGGTCATTTTTGTATAGGTCAGATTGCCTAATCCGGATTTGGCCAATTTGTTCACTATGCTATGGTCACTTTCTGGGCATGATTCCTGAATGAAAAATGTGCCATTTTGTGTCTAGTTTCATTCCCAATTGGCCTTACACCAATTGGGTTGGTAAATTTTCAGTTTTGATCCCTGAAATGGACCTTGGTCATGCTGCCTGCAGAATGTCCATAACCAATCTGAATTTCCATTTGGTTCCAACACTTCCAACACACCACAATTGGTCATACATGACCATTTTTCAGTTCAAACAAGGTCAAACACACCATTTGACAAATTTTCAAAATTTTATCTCCTAAACCCTAGGTCCAAAACCCTAACTCACAAATTGTTACATTTTACTAAATCAAAGCA
Organism: Hevea brasiliensis; assembly: GCF_030052815.1. Taxonomy (NCBI): domain Eukaryota; kingdom Viridiplantae; phylum Streptophyta; class Magnoliopsida; order Malpighiales; family Euphorbiaceae; genus Hevea; species Hevea brasiliensis. The sequence continues at coordinate 26,360,443 of NC_079503.1, forward strand.
TATAAACATAATCACTCAACTCATTCAAGCTCATGTTCACCTTTAATTCAATCAAACTCATGCAAATCATACCCCTACATAGGCTGGCCGAATTTCCCTTTGGTCCCCTAAGTTTTGCTTTGATTGTAAGTTAATTTCTAGGTTACTTAAACTAAGAACACATGTATTAAACTAAGATTTCAATTAAAAGAACTAACCTCACTTTGATGTTTAATCTTCAATTTTCCTCTTCTTTTCTTCTTTTTTTCTTGATCAATCTTCTTCTCAAGTGAGGTTAATAAGTTTTAACTAAGGAGGTTACACTTCTATGGCTGAATTTGTGGTTTTTTTCAACCTCAAAAATGAGCTTTCATGGAGGTGAAGTGTAACACCCCTATTTGCATAGCCTGGTATATTTCATTGTTCCGGAGACCGGAGTCGGTCTGGACAATTAAGGGGATTAGAACCATACTTAAGACAACTAGATAAACCATAAACACAAATAATTAGTAATGTCCAATTAGTTAAGTATAAACAAGAAAAACTGAACATAAAAAGTTAAACGAGCCGAGAGTCACAACGATGGGTGACCTTCTCGGGAATGACTGCAAAGTCGATTTAAACTCAAATTTTGAACCGTAAAATGTGACTCTGCGATCCTTAGGACCCTTATAAACACAGTGGAAAAGAGAAAATCATGAAAAAGAACTGTTAAGCCGGTCAAATAATTAGGTCAGGGAGCCGAAAGAAATACTAAATTATTTGCAAACTAGGATGAACCGGCGAGGGGCAATTTGGTCAATTGACCCCGAGAGCTGACTCCTGACCTAACTGTCAAATAAAATTGGAGAAAAGAAAATTTCGGAATCAAAAATTAAATTAAAGAACTAATAGAAAAATAAATAAATAAAAAAAGAAAATGGAAAAGTAAAAAGGTGATGACATCATGCATGACCTCATGCATGATGCCATAAAGAATAAAATTAATTTATTTACTTATTTAGACTTTTGGGTCTTCCATAAGGATAAAAACAAAATAAAGAAAAGGAAAACAAAAAAAAAGCCAAAAGTCTTCTTCTTCCTTGCTCCCTTGCCACCCTCACTCTCCCTCATTTCCCCATGGATATCCTCCATTAAAGCTTGCACTCAAGCTTACAATCCTTCATTAAACCTCAATAGCTTCCATAGAAATTTCATAAAAACTTGTTCTAGTCACTTGGGAAGGAGATTGGTCATCAAAGAAAGAGGAAAAAAGGAAAGCTCAAAGACACCTAACAAGGTTAGTGATTTAAGATGTGAAGTTAGTTTAATTATTGCATTTTTAGCTTGATTAAATTGTAAATAAACTTAAAATGGAAAGAAAATTTATTGAGGGACCAAACTGAAATTCGGCCAGCATGAAGGGGGAGGGTGATTTGCATGATTTGAATGGTTTAAATGGGTTTAGAAACTTAAATTAGTGAGTGATTATGATTAAAGACCTTGAAAGTAGCTAAATGCAACAAATGACATGAATTAGGGTTTTGGACATTAGGGTTAGAGACCAAAAATGTGAAAAACTTGTAAATGGTGTCTTTGACCTAATGTGAAGTGAAAAATGGTCATTTATGACCTAATTAAGTGTGTTAGAAGTGTTTAAATCAAAGTCAAATTCGGATTGGGTATGAAGCATGACGAAAAGTCAACTTTGAGGGACCAAAATGAAATTTTACAAGTCCAATTAATATGGGACTAATTGGGAATGAAAATAGGCACTAAATGACACAATTTTCATTTAGGAAGCATGCCCAAAAAGTGACTAAAACCTAGTGAATAAATTGACCAAAGTTAGAAAATCTCAGTCTGTCCTTGTATAAACTGACCAAATGAACAGTATTTATTCATTTGGTCATAACTCGAGCTAGGCAGGTCAAAATAACCTCAAATTTTACCAGTAGTTAGATGAGATATAGACCTAAAACTTTCATGAAGGACACAAACCCAAATTATGCCATTAACCTAATCAAATTACTGAGCAAATTTGGGTCACTGAATCTGCAGAACTGCAGATTTGCCATATGAACAGTAAAGTTTCAATGGCTATAACTCTCTCTAGAAAACTCCGATTTAGGTGATTCTTCAACCGATGAAACCTAAGACATAGTAGAACATTTTGTATGAAGAAAGTTAGACCAAATTATGGACGTAACTTGATCAAATTACTAAACGAAGTTGGATTGATAATCTGCCAGAACCAAAATCTGCAGTATGAGCAGTGCACGTAAATAGTAATTGTATTTTGGCTATAACTTGAGCTACAAAACTCCAATTGGGGTGATTCAAAAAGGAAAATAAACTTAAGACAATGGGGAACATTTTCTATGAAGAAAGTTTTGCCAAATTCCAACAATAAAGTGACCAATGGAATAGTGCAACTTAAGACTCCAAAACTAAAATTTACCAAATTTGCCTAAAAGACTTAGAATTTGAGTAAACAACTAAAACCAACAAGTTTGGTGACCAAAATGTGGTATGTAGGTGAAGTTGGAATTCCCCTACTTATTAAGCCTTAGAAAGTCAACAATTTGACTTGAATAGTGTAATGAATAGTAACTCCGAAATGAAAATTTCCAAGAACGTTAGTTTAAGCATATTTGGGCTAGAATTAAGTATTTATGAATTAATTATTGGATTTATGCTAAGTTATGATACTGAAACACTGTGAAACTATGCGTTTCAGTGGAGAAGAACATCGGGAAAGAACCCGAGGAATTGAGTCAAGGCCGATAGGCGACTCGCATCAGGTTTGTGCACAAAAATTTATAAATTATAGTTTTCACAATGAAAATTGATTTGTTATACATTGTGAATATGTTTATTTTATTATGAATTTCGAGAATGTTGTGATACCTATTTTACAATGGAGATTTGAAATGAAGCTTGTTTAATTTTCTGCATTGTGAAATTTTTGTGTTAATTATGGGTTTTAAGTACTACGGTGTTGCCACTTGTGAATGAAAATTTGACGTTAGAAATTGATTGTGTTTCACATAAAATATTTGAATAACTTGATTTAAATTGTTTTAATTCACACTTGGCATGGTAATATTAAAATGTTCCTCATCCACTTGTGGGGTAATTTTGATATTTGATCAGTTTCCTCTCTCTCTGGCTTCCCAGTCTGAGGGGTGAGTGTGGATGAGTACTCATTAGCTAGCTAGCCACCTCCCTCATTAATTTCGATTAGTGAGGGTGTTTGCCTTGTCGTGATGTACACACGGCATGTTCAGAAATTTTGTGTCATGGCCTAAGTTGTGTTATTGATTGGCAACACTATCTTTATTGAATTATTTGATCAAAGTTGTGTTGTGTTAAACTTTGAAAATTATGATTTGTTATAAATGTGATTTGAAAAATTGAAATATGATTGTGAAATATTTGAATTATGAATTGTTCATGAATGTTTTAAATTATACATTTTATGTTTTATTGTGCACCACTGAGTATCTTTATACTCAGCAATAGCTTTAACTTGCTATCGCAGATAGAGAAAAGGACATAGCAGTAGAGTGAGCTGCTACAGTCAGAGAGGAGCACGGTTGAAGAAATTCTGTATGGGTATTGTCTATACCCTGGTAGTTTAGTTTGATGTAAATATGATAGTATGCATATGTATCTCTGTAGTTTGAGCAGTTGTACAGATAAAATTATAATAATATTATTTTTGAGATTTTGTATTTGTAAATTAAATAGTGAATGTAAATTAAATATTTAAAATGCAACGTGCATGAGTTATGAAATGTTTTGAGATATTAAATCTTGATTTGAAATTTAGATTTTGAATTGAAGTGTTGCCATTATTGTGATTTGAAGTTTGGTGGTTACAAATGAAGTTGTGATTAAGAATTATATTGGAAGTGTTTTTATTTTCAGGTTTTGAAGAACTGTTTTATCAAAATATAGACGGCACTCTGCCGAAATTTTTGTAAAAATTGCGAAGATTTTAAATATCCAAAAATTTGATTTATGTTGGACTCTAAATGAAGGTTTTTAATAATTGAAAAACTTTTACCCACCAATTCTAAAATGAACGAAAATTGTTTTAAAATCTCTTATAGTATATTTAATGGGTTACCAGTAGGTGAAGTACGGTAATTCATTAGGTGTACTACGGGAACATGTTATATTTTACGAGGAGTAGGGTGTGACATAAAGTGAGGGAGCTTTGGGAGAGAGAGAGACGGCTTGGGTGAGGGAAAAAGACAACATAAAACCTTTTTTTTTTCTTTTCTTTTATGTGTTTTTAATCTAAATTAATTCACAATTATCCAATGATAATTTCAAATTTTTAATTATTAAGTTTATTGCATCATGCACGATGTCATGCATTATATAATAAACTTTTTCACTTTTTTAACTTTTTCTTTTTCTCTTTTTTTTTCATTTATTTTTCTTTAGTTCTTTAATTTAATTCTTGATCCCATAATTTTCTTTTCTCCGATTTTATTGGACAGTTAGGTCAAGAGTCAGCTTTAGGGGTGAATTAAACAAATTGCCCCTAGCCGGTTCGACCCAGTTTGCAAATAATTCAATATTTCTTTCGGATCCCTGACCTAATTATTTGTGTTAGTAGTATGCCCTAGAACATATCATTTAGTATGTATCTTGTACATATTTTATTAATAAATGGCATTTCCACTATTCTGTTTATATAATATATTTATGTGTAATAGAAAAGGTCCATTGATATTTTGTTAGAAATATTATTCTTAAGTTGTTAAGAATATGAGTGACAATATTTCTAGCACAAAGTATCATAAATAGGTTCACAATCGAGGATACTTCATAATAAGGACATGACTTATCCAGAAAGATTGTATTCATGTTTGTTCCTAAGTTATTTATATGAGATATAAATAAGATGGAATGGTGAGTCTCATGCCATATAACAAACATGATAGGCACTTATAAATGATAAGTAGGCCGAACCAGTGACACTTATGACAAGCACATGGAGTTTACTCTTGTCAATGTTTTGTCATAAATCATATCAGTGCATATAATCTTTAGACACGAGATAGCACGATTATCTTGTGTATAGGTAGTTTGAGTTTGATCTCGCTTTCATACTTGTACTGTATGGGTATATGGGCATGTGTTGGCTCCTACTAGTTATATATGGAGGTAGGTGTTGATCAAGATGGAATCTGTTCCTCTAAGTAAATAGAGATAAAATCCTATGTTCATTTAATTGTTCTTGATGTTTCAAGTTCCTGGCCAGGACAGATAGATTTATTCAGAAAAGAGTTTCTGATGAGAAAATCTTTTTAATCAAGAACTGGAATTAAAAGAGAACATAATATTCATAGCAAATGGAGTTTGACATAAACCATGACTCCAGCTTGAGTTGGGATTTTGTAACAGAGAGATTCTAGTGCATGGTAACATATGATTATAGGTTCATTTAAGGTAAACCTTATTACTAATTGGGTGGCCATGGCATGCTATGCTAGGTATTAACCATGGTCTATGAGGTTCATAAAATGATTTAGAGAAATCATTTATGGTAAGAAAGAGTTCTAATGATATTAAGAGTTGATATCATGTCTCATTGCCAATTAGTGATGAGCCTAGTAAGTCACACACATACACAAGTTATCACCTATTTAAATATGATTTAATTAATTAATTAAAGAGTTTAATTGATTAATTAAATAGGTTTGGTTTGCAATTAGATTGCAAAGTCCCTAGCATGACTTGAAACCAAATCTAGATTATTGGATGTATAATATAAGTTAAATTTATATTTAAAATGTTTAAATATGAATTTAATTAATGAGAAATTAATTAATAGAGATTAATTAATTAATTTATATTTGATATAAATTAATTAGAAGAAGAAAATAATTATTTTGGGTTAAGAACTCAAAATTAAGACACAGGGGTATTTCGGTCATTTTGCAGTGTGACACGTGGCACCATGAGATGGTGACACATGGCATAACACATAAGCTTGCCAAATGTTTTTTAAGCATGTAAGATGATTAAAATCAAGATTAAATATAGGTTTGACACTTAGCACAATGTGATTGGGTCACTTAAACCTAGAGCTAATCAAAGGGTGACATGTGGCAAGGGTTTAATGTGTTAACCTAACTATTTAAGTGTTGTTATGAGAAAATAAAACACAACCAGCAGCCACACTCCTTTGTCATGCCACTTTGAGGGTTTTCTTCTCTTCTTCTTCATCTCTCATCAATTCAAAGAGATTAGCCATCAATCTCTTGAATTAAGAACACTAGAAATTGTTTCTAGTGTCCTGTTTACATCTTTAATCTCTTAAAAGGCAGAACTTAATTTTCTAATTAATAGAAAAAGCTTTAGAAGCTATTCAAGGGCTGCCATAGGTGTTCTTGGTGTGGACAAGCTAGAGGGACAACATCTGGTGTCCTGAAGACGAATCTCAAAGGCGCAGACACGCTGCAGTGCATCAAGAGGTTAGTGTAATCGTTCTTGATTTAATCTAGGGTTCTAAAATTAATCTGATTAATTTTAAAATCTTAAATGGCAAATACAGATCCAAAAACATATTAAAAGAGTTTTAATATGTTGTTTATCATTGAAATCAAATAGATAAAAATAAATCTTGCGTGATGCATGTGACCCTAGATGAAAATTTTTGAATTCAATGGTATAAACTTGTGTTTTTCATGCTTCCGTTCCTTCAATTGGTATCAGAGCCACTATATTTGCCATTTAGATTGTTGATTATATATTTAATTGTGTGTTTTGATCATGAGATGATTTATCCATTGCTGGTTGCAATGGAGGTGTGGCGGCATGCTTGAAAAAATACCATCAATGGTGCGCATGGTTTGGCTTCCATGGGTGGTTTAAGGTTTGGCTTTTAATTCTGCAATTGTTGTATGATCTAAGGCCTATTCTTTAACTAATTAAAATGTTTAATTAGTAGTTTTTATCACACAATTAAATTATGATTCAAATCAGAATTTTAAAAATTGTTTGAATGTGATTCAAATCTGAATTTTAAAAGTTGTTTGAATGTGATTCAAATCTGAATTTTTAAAGCTGTTTGAATCATATTTAAATCTGATTTTTTAAAATTGATTGAATAAAATTCAGATCTGATTTTTTAAAAAATGTTTGAATGTGATTCAAATCTGATTTTTTAAAAAATGTTTGAATGTGATTCAAATCTGAATTTTTGAAGTTGTTTGAATGTGATTCAAATCTGAATTTTTAAATTTATTTGAATGAGATTCAAATCTGAATTTTTAAATTTATTTGAATCATATTCAAATCTGGATTTTTAAGTTGAATATGAGATATTCAATTTAATTTAAGTATGTATGTTTTATTTAATTGTTAAATAGTGATATGCATGATGGATGATCATGGACTATAAAAGACCAATGTGATTAGATTTATTTCTTTTATGTTTCTTTGGGATTGTAAATTAATTAATTTATTTTAATTTTTTTTTGGGCATGTATTATTAAGTTTGTAATAATTTTTGGGTTGTAATTTCATTTATTTAAGTTCTTGTAAATTCGCCTTGGTATGCCAAGGATTACTATGTAATATTGGATTGCAAGAAGTTCAAGGAGGTCAAGAGCATTGGTGGGACCAGTGGGAGGAATTCAAGATCAAGTGTTGATTATGTACTCCTTCAGCAACTCTTGTAAAATGAATGAATGAAATGCACCTATGTATTCCCTTATTCAATTCTTGGTGGCTCAGAATTGAATACCTTAGAAAGTCCATGTCATACCATAGTTCCTGCTTATCCATGAATGCATGAGATGTATGGGAATGTATGCAATTATATGATATATGCATGCTAAATGGATAATGTGCAAAGTGAGACCTTAATAGTAAATAGAATGACCATAAAATCTTCCAAACAAATGATTAAGTTAGAAATGCTATAATTAAAGTAATTATAACATAGGCCCTCCATTGGGGCAATTATTTTAAGAAATTTTAAATAGTTGCATAAGATGCAATTTATTTAAGAGATTTTCTTAAGAATAATTGTTAAGCATGAGATGTTTTAAATATGTAAATGGTTTAGTGGCCAATATTGGATGTACCTGAGGACATTAAAATTATTTGCATAATTACTGGCTCAATGGGATCAATTTAACTAATGCAAGATAAGTCAATAATGGATGTACCTGAGATTTTGAGCATTAGGGGCTAGGTAAAGGATTGAACCTCACATGAGATGTGATGGGCAAAGAGTAGCTCACTTATAGTTTATTGTAATTCCAATAATGGATGTACCTGAGGATGATCAATAGAATTATAAGAATTCAATCACCCACTAGAAATCCATCCAACTAGGATTTCCGTTTTCTACTTTGGAAGTGTAGGATTCGCTAAGTTAGTGGGAGGACCAATTTGATTAATAGACCATAATCATTTTGGTTAATTACATGATACATTTACTAATTAATCTGGTTGTTTTCTGCAGTTAATTTTTTGATAAAAATGAGCGCAAAACAACCACCACCATCCAATATCCTTGCAAGCATACTTAATCACAATAGGTTGACAGGACCTAATCTATCTGATTGGCTAAGAAATTTGAAACTTGTCCTGAACCTTGAACAAATAGGATATGTTCTAGATTCAAATGTTCCTGGTCCCTTACCTCCAGAGGCCACACAAGAGGAACATGAAACTTTGGACAAGTGGAAGGAGCATGATATGAGAGCTAAGTGTTACATACTTGCTTCCATGAGTAATAAGTTACGGAAGCAACATGAGAACATGCAGAGTGCGAGTGAGATCCTCCTTCACCTACAAGAGTTGTATGGTGAGCACAGCAGGAATGCTAGGTATGAGATATCTAGACAGCTATTCCGTATGAGGATGTCTGAGAGACAGAATGTTGGGGATCATGTCCACAAGATGATTCGGCTGATTGAGCAGTTGGAACATCTTGACTTCAACATGGATTTCCAACTACAGACGGATTTGATCCTTCAGTCCCTTCCTGAGTCTTTTGGGAATTTTGTGACAAATTTCCATATGACTAAACAGGAATGCACCTTAGCTAGTTTACTCAACATGCTGGTTATTGCCCAAAAGAATATGCTAGGAAATAAAGGAAAAGAGGTAGCTTTGGTTGCATCTTCTTTTGCTGGAAAGTCCAACAAGAAGAAGGGCAATAAGAAAAAGAAACCTCAGATTCCTGGTCCTTCCAAGAAAATAGCTAAACAGAAAAGGAAGACTAAAGCTGATAAAGGCAAAGGAAAGTGTCTCCACTGCCAACAGGAAAGTGTTTCCATTACCAACAGGAAAGTGTTTCCATTGCCAGTAAGAAAATGTTTCCACTGGCCAGAGTATAGCAATCTAAAAGAATGTAATGCCGTGGGGAAAACCAACTCAAGTTCAAAATATATTTGGCACTTAAGGTTATGTCATGTTGCAGAAGATAGGATTACAAAATTGGAGAAAATGGGGATTCTATCCTTATTGGACTTTGAGCCTACTCCAACTTGTGAATCTTGCCTTCAGGGCAAAATGACTAGATCACCCTTTGTTGGACAGGGGCTAAGAGCTGAAAATATTTTGGAGCTAATACATAATGATGTATGTGGTCCATTTAAAGAAATGGCTAGAAGGGGCTTTCATTATTTTATTACCTTTACTGATGATAAATCAAGGTTTGGGTATTTGTATTTGATGAAATACAAACATAAATCTTTTGAAAAGTTCAAAGAATTTAAATCTGAAGTAGAAAATCAAACAGGAAAGAGTATTAAAGCTCTTCGATCAGATCGTGGAGGTGAATATTTGAGTACTAAATTTGATGAATACTTGAGAGAGCCTGGCATTGTTTCTCAGCTGACTCCTCCAGGAATGCCACAGCTTAATGGTGTATCTGAAAGGAGAAATCGTACCCTATTGGATATGGTACGTAGTATGATGAGCTATACTGATATGCCAATCTCCTTTTGGGGATTTGCATTAGAATCAGCTTTGTATATTCTGAATAGGATTCCATCAAAATCAGTTTCTTCCACACCTTATGAGATATGGCATGGAAGAAAACCAAGTCTTAAGCATGTTAAGATTTGGGGTTGTCCAGCTTATATCAAAAAGCTGAACACTGATAAATTGGAGACCAGATCAGAAAAAGGTCGATTTGTTGGATATCCAAAAGATAGTTTTGGATATTATTTTATTTGCCTACTTCACAAAAGTTGTGATAAGTAGAGATGCCACATTTCTTGAACAACAATTTGTCCAAGAAGGAGGCAAAGGAAGGCAAATAGAGTTAGAATTGGAGAATTCTGACCAACCAACAGATCAGATGGATATAGATCCATCTAGTCAACCTATACCCATTGATGAAACATCTACAGCTGTTCCTCGTAGAACAACCAGGGTATCTCACCCACCAGTGAGATATGGTTTTCTTCATGAAGAAGAACAAGAGTTGTCTACTCATGAAGAAGTAGATCATGAAGATGATCCACTTACCTATGAAGAAGCTATATCAGATATAGACTCTTCAAAATGGATTGATGCTATGAAATCTGAGATTGATTCCATGTATAAGAATCAAGTTTGGGATCTTGTTGACCCACCTGAAGGTATTGTACCTATAGGGAACAAATGGGTTTTCAAGAAGAAAATTGGTTCTGATGGAAAGGTAGAGACCTATAAAGCAAGGCTAGTAGCGAAAGGGTTTCGCCAAAGGCAAGGAATCGACTATGAGGAGACTTTCTCGCCTTGCCATGCTTAAATCAATTAGGATTTTATTAGCAATAGCTGCGTACTATGATTATGAGATTTGGCAGATGGATGTCAAAACAGCTTTTCTCAATGGATACATTGAAGAAAACATTTTCATGGAACAACCTAAGGGTTTTGAATCCCAAAATGGTTCCAAGGTATGCAAGCTAAAGCGATCCATTTATGGGTTGAAACAAGCTTCGAGGAGTTGGAACATCCGTTTTGATGAAGCCATTAAATCCTTTGGTTTTATCAAAAATGAGGATGAGCCATGTGTATATAAGAAGGTTAGTGACAGTGCTATCACTTTCCCTGTCTTATATGTGGATGACATACTGTTGATGGGTAATGACACAGGTATGTTGACGACTATAAAGGTATGGTTGTCAAATACATTCTCCATGAAAGACTTAGGGGAGGCAACCTATATTCTTGGGATTCGCATCTATAGAGATAGAGCGAAACGAATAATTGGTTTATCCCAATGTCTATAATTGGTTTAACATGCTTGATTCCAAGAGAGGATTGTTACCAGTGAGACATGGTATCCATCTTTCTAAAGAGATGTCTCCAAAGACACCTGAAGAAAGAGATAAGATGGCCAGGATTCCATGTGCTTCGGCTATTGGAAGTTTAATGTATGCAATGTTGTGTACTAGGCCGGATATCGCATATGCTGTTAGTTTGACTAGCAGGTATCAATCCAATCCAGGTTTGGAACACTGGATAGCTGTCAAGAATATTCTTAAGTACTTGAGAAGAACTAAGGATTTATTCTTGATTTATGGAGGTGGAGACTTACAATTGGATGGTTATACTGATTCTAATTTCCAATCAGATATCGATGATAGAAAGTCTACCTCTAGATATGTGTTCATTTGTAATGGAGGTGCAGTCAGTTGGAAGAGTTCCAAATAGAGCACGACTGCAGATTCCACTACAGGTGAGTATATTCTTTGCATCGAGATCTTTGCAAAGGAAGCTGTTTGGATTAAAAAGTTCGTGACAGAACTTACAGTAGTTCCTTCCATTGAGTCAGCAGTTCCATTACACTATGACAACAATGGAGTAGTCATATAGGCTAAGGAACTAAGGTCTCACCCAAAATCCAAACACATAGAAAGACACTACCACATTATCAGAGATATAGTTGGGCAAGGCGATTTAGCCATGCAGAAAATAGCATCAGCTGAAAATCCAGCTGATCCATTCACTAAGCCTATGTCACAGACTCAGTTAGACCGACATCTTGAGAAGATAGGTCTAAGATATTGTAATGAATGGCTCTAGTGCTAGTGGGAGATTGTTAGTAGTATGCCCTAGAACATATCATTTAGTATGTATCTTGTACATATTTTATTAATAAATGGCATTTCCACTTTTCTGTTTATATAATATATTTATGTGTAATAGAAAAGGTCCATTGATATTTTGTTAGAAATATTATTCTTAAGTTGTTAAGAATATGAGTGACAATATTTCTAGCACAAAGTATCATAAATAGGTTCACAATCGAGGATACTTCATAATAAGGACATGACTTATCCAGAAAGATTGTATTCATGTTTGTTCCCAAGTTATTTATATGAGATATAAATAAGATGGAATGGTGAGTCTCATGCCATATAACAAACATGATAGGCACTTATAAATGATAAGTAGGCCGAACCAGTGACACTTATGACAAGCACATGGAGTTTACTCTTGTCAATGTTTTGTCATAAATCATATCGATGCATATAATCTTTAGACTGAGATAGCACGATTTATCTTGTGTATAGGTAGTTTGAGTTTGATCGCTTTCATACTTGTACTGTGTATGGGTATATGGGCATGTGTTGGCTCCTACTAGTTATATATGGAGGTAGGTGTTGATCAAGATGGAATCTGTTCCTCTAAGTAAATAGAGATAAAATCCTATGTTCATTTAATTGTTCTTGATGTTTCAAGTTTCTGGCCAGGACAGATAGATTTATTCAGAAAAGAGTTTCTGATGAGAAAATCTTTTTAATCAAGAACTGGAATTAAAAGAGAACATAATATTCATAGCAAATGGAGTTTGACATAAACCATAACTCCAGCTTGAGTTAGGATTTTGTAACAGAGAGATTCTAGTGCATGGTAACATATAATTATAGGTTCATTTAAGGTAAACCTTATTACTAATTGGGTGGCCATGGCATGCTATGCTAGGTGTTAACCATGGTCTATGAGGTTCATAAAATGATTTAGAGAAATCATTTATGGTAAGAAAGAGTTCTAATGATATTAAGAGTTGATATCATGTCTCATTGCCAATTAGTGATGAGCCTAGTAAGCCACACACATACACAAGTTATCACCTATTTAAATATGATTTAATTAATTAATTAAAGAGTTTAATTGATTAATTAAATAGGTTTGGTTTGCAATTAGATTGCAAAGTCCCTAGCATGACTTGAAACCAAATCTAGATTATTGGATGTATAATATAAGTTATATTTATATTTAAAGTGTTTAAATATGAATTTAATTAATGAGAAATTAATTAATAGAGATTAATTAATTAATTTATATTTGATATAAATTAATTAGAAGAAGAAAATAATTATTTTGGGTTAAGAACTCAAAATTAAGACACAGGGGCATTTCGGTCATTTTGCAGTGTGACACGTGGCACTATGAGATGGTGACACATGGCATAATACATAAGCTTGCCAAATGTTTTTTAATTATGTAAAATGATTAAAATCAAGATTAAATATAGGTTTGACACTTGGCACAATATGATTGGGTCACTTAAACCTAGAGCTAATCAAAGGGTGACATGTGGCAAGGGTTTAATGTGTTAACCTAGCTATTTAAGTGTTGTTATGAGAAAATAAAACACAACCAGCAGCCACACTCCTTTGTCACGCCACTTTGAGGGTTTTCTTCTCTTCTTCTTCATCTCTCATCAATTCAAAGAGATTAGCCATCAATCTCTTGAATTAAGAACACTAGAAATTGTTTCTAGTGTCCTGTTTACATCTTTAATCTCTTAAAAGGCAGAACTTGATTTTCTAATTAATAGAAAAAGCTTTAGAAGCTATTCAAGGGCTGCCATAGGTGTTCTTGGTGTGGACAAGCTAGAGGGACAACATCTGGTGTCCTGAAGACGAATCTCAAAGGCGCAGACACGCTGCAGTGCATGAAGAGGTTAGTGTAATCGTTCTTGATTTAATCTAAGGTTCTAAAATTAATCTGATTAATTTTAAAATCTTAAATGGCAAATACAGATCCAAAAACATATTAAAAGAGTTTTAATATGTTGTTTATCATTGAAATCAAATAGATAAAAAATAAATCTTGCATGATGCATGTGACCCTAGATGAAAATTTTTGAATTCAATGGTATAAACTTGTGTTTTTCACGCTTCCGTTCCTTCAATTTGATCGGCTTAACAATTCTTTTCATGATTTTCTCTTTTTCACTGTGTTCGCAATAGTCCTAAGGACTGCGGCGTCACATTTTACAATTCGAAATTTGAGTTTAAATCGACCTTGCAGTCCTTCCCAAGAAGGTCACCCATTGCTGTGACTCTCGGCTCATTTCTTATTTATACTTAACTATTTGACACTTACTAATTATTTGTTTTTAGGGCTTATCTAGTTGTCTAAGATGTGATTCTAATCCCCTTAATTATCCGGACCAACACCGGTCACTGGAACAGTGAAATATACCAGGCTATACAAATAGGGGTGCTACAGACCAACTAAAATTTTCAGCAGCCTTAGTGATGGAAGTGTTGATGAGTTTTGAATGAATTTAAGTTGTATATGGGTGGTCTTGAACATGAATATCAGACTTATAACATCATTAAGTATGTTGAATTGATGTATGTGCATGAATTGAAATTTAAGAATTAGGGTTCTTGAGCTAAATTGGGGGATTTGTGCTTTGAGGATGAATTAGTGTTTTAATGGTCAATTAGTGACCATTTATGATGAATCGAACTTAAATTGGAATGAGTTGTGGCATTAAGAAGTGAATTGGTATGCTGCCTCTTAAGGTGCCAGAATACTGTACTTGAGTTCAGTGTGTTCCTAGGGATTTAACTTGAGCTATGTTGCTCCAATTGGTGCAAGGCCAATTGGGCATGAAACTAGAAAAATAATGACACCACTTTTATGAAGAAAAAATAAACTTAGAATACCCTAAAAATTGCCCAAATTCAGGTAACCAATTCTAGACCTGGTAAAAGTGACCAAATGAACAATGTTTGTCTATTTGCCATAACTCAGTGTAGAAATACCCAATTGACCTGAATTTTATATCAATGGAAAGCTTAGACAATTTAGAACAACATTCATGTAGAACACAAACTCAAATTCTGGACTTAACCTAATGGAATTGTCCACTAAAGTCAGGACACCAAATCTGGCAGAACCAATTCTGCCCAGAATTCTAGGTATAGGTCAATCTGGCCAGTTATGGTAAAATAGTCATAACTTGAGTTACAAAACTCCAAATCAAGTGATTCAAAACAAGAATTAAAGAAGACACAATAAGGAAAAACTTTCATGAAGAAAGTTTTATTAAATTTTTACTGCAGCCAGGTCCACTGAAACAGTGAATTTGGACCTCAAATTCTGAAAATTTGAAATAAAACCTAGGAGGCTAGGAATTGAGATTTGGCAATCAATGCCAACAAAAATAAAATGCAAAATGTGGTATCTTGGTGAACTTAGGTTTAACAAATCTATTATGAATTAAAAAGTCAACTTTAAAGGAAAATGGTTAAGTGAATAGTAACCCCAATGATATAGGAAATGGTATACTAAATTAGAAAAACTATTAGGATGGTTAATATAGATAATGTGATAAATGAATTTAAATTCTTAAAGTTGAGTGACTCTAGGATTTAAGAAAAATTTAGTTAAATTTGAAATCTATGAAATGTTCATGGATTACTTGAAATATGAATGATAATTTATATACATAGTGTAATGAATAAATGAATATATGAATGAGACTTTAGTTCTCATTATTGGAGAAAGGATAAGAAAAAATCCTTTGAACACAGTTACACATGAAAACAATTGTTATAAATTGTTATAAATTGTTATCACTATGAATGACATAATGAATCAATAAAAGGATGAATGCATAATTTAGGTAGAATTGTAGTTTAGACATTTACACTTCTGCTAGGAATAAAAATTGAAATGTTATAAATTATAATTGGAACATATAATGAAAAAAATGATACTTATGAACCCTTAAAGATACTAATGTGCCCATGTATTACTTAGACACGTGTGTCACATTGGATAGATTGGCATGCCAATAGTGTATTATTTTAGCAGTACTACGTAAGGCTTTATGCTTGTATTTATGGCTTTATGCCCGAACTCATGGCTTTTATGCCCGATTGCTTCTTATCATAGCTTTTAGCCATACTGATATGTTATTATGGCTTTTAGCCATACTGATTGCATACGTGATTAACGTTTCGTATTTAACACCTCATGGTATGACGGCCCGAGGCACCGCGGTACCCAGTGCCCATGAGCGGCTTATCCAGTTTAGTCAGCCTGTCATAGGTTACTTGGGCAGTGAAATTTATTAAGGATAATGTGATTAAATGAATGAATAAGAAAGAAACTAGAATTAATTTTAAAATTTTATTTACTATGCAATGATTCAAAACACCTAGAAATAAATTAGTAAATGATAAGAAGATTTGCAAAAGAAGTAAAATGTTAATAAATATTACAAATGCATCTCTCATAATAAATTAAGACTAAATTTAATATTATTAAATAATTGAATGTTGTATATATTATTACTGTAAAGTTTATACACTAAGAATTTTCAAAGAAGGATAAATTAGGATAACTAAAAATTAATATTAGTAATCTCACATGAAATTAAATTAATTCTTAAGCATCTAAATATTACTTTGGTTTTATCTTTATTTTATATTATTTTCTTTGTTATATTATCGCACCACTAAGCAGCAATGCTTAGCGCGATGGATTTGTTTCCTCGCGCAGATACTGAAGATAAAGCTCAGTGGATATTAGACTGGAATTTTGGAGTTCTAATCTGCAGAATGTTCAAGTTTGTCACCTCCTCAGTAATGCATGTAGATAGGGCTCACATTAGTTTGGCTATTTCATATGTAATCAATTTATACATCATATAAATTATGAGATTATGTAATTATTTTGTAAATTATGTAAATTAATGAAATTTGAAAATTTTGCTTTTGTGATCTGAGCATGAATGAGATTGTATGGATCTGAATACGGAATTGAAACATATGGATGATATTCTAAATGACGAAACTTTTATTGTAAAATATTATTAAAAATTTCAAGCAGATGAATAATAAAATACACCAACTGGTTATAAAACAGAGGAAACTCCGCTAGTTTCTCCTTAGAAAAATAATTGATATTAAAATATAATGAGAACAAATTATTAAAAGAATAAGTAAGATAAGATAGGGTACTCCGGCACCGAGTGTCACATGTCTTGCTTGGCTACACTATAAACGGATATGGGGTGTCACATTTATTGGTATCAAAGCACGGTTTAGGCATTTCTAGGCAATAATGGATAGAATAAGATTGTGTGCATAACATGCATTGCATTCATATGAGTCGAGGTGACACTAATGCAGATCTGTTTTCTTTGGTAAGGTGAAGAAATAAAGAGATAGCAGCTCCTTAACTATTTAAACCAGGTAAATTTTGAGGACAAAATTTAAATTAGAAGGGAAGAATTGTGATATCCTCACTTTAGGTAGTTCGTACATTCTACTGTTCCGGTAACCAATGGCTATCCAGAGAGCTAGAATGTTTGAAACTATATTTAGACTAGAGTGAGAAGTCATAAATAGACCAAATAATAGTAAGAAAAATTAAGAAAAAATTTTAGAAATGAAATACAACAAAGTTAAATGAGCCGGTGACCCGGTGATGGGCGACCTAACGGGAAGTTACAGTGAATACAGCTAGTAACCCTAAACCCGAGGGAAATCTTGTGAAATAATTTCTGGGACGTTAGAGAAGAGTCACAGCGCCCTAGGTAGCATTAGAATGCCAAAAAAAGTTTAGAAGAATTTTTAAGATCGGTACAAATAGTTTTCGCTCCTTAAGCCAAGCGGAGAACATTTTGGTCATTTCAACTTCAGAGACGATTTTTAACTAACTTGTCCAATTAATTAAATAATTTATATGACATAAAATATGAATAAAAAAATGATAAAAATTAAATTAAAAATGATTAGAAAATAAAAAAAATTGAAATAAAAATTTGACTTATGACATAAGCCATGATGTCATAAAGCTTGAATTAAAATTTATAATAAATTAAATTGCCAACCAATGGGACTTTGACAAGTATTTTAAAAGGATTAAAAACTAAAGGAAATGAAAAATTTTCTGCTCATCTTCTCCTCCAATTTCGGCAGCCCTATTCCTCCCAACCCCCATTAGAGTTTTCTCATTTCTCTCTCTTCATAACCTTAATTTCACACCATAAAACCCCTTCCTATCATCACTAAAATTAATCCTTACCACTAGAGCAAGCTTGAGGCAGCAATTTAAAGAAGAAATTGAGAAGAATTACAAGCTCAAGTTAGCTCATCAAAAGGCTAGTGCTATATCTCTCCATTTTTCTCTTTAAATTTGAAGTTAGGTGGATGGATTTAGTTAGAAATTCATGAAATTAAAAGAACATATCCATGTATGGACCAACTAAAATTTTCGGCAGCCTTAGTGATGGAAGTGTTGATGAGTTTTGAATGAATTTAAGTTGTATATGGGTGGTCTTGAACATGAGTATGAGACTTATAACATTATTAAGTATGTTAAAATGATGTATGTACATGAATTGAAATTTGAGAATTAGGGTTCATTAGCTAAACTGGGGGATTTGTGATTTGAGGATGAATTAGTGTTTTAATGGTCAATTAGTGACCATTTATGGTGAATTGAACTTAAATTGGAATGAGTTGTGGCATTAAGAAGTGAATTGGTATGCTGCCTATTAAGGTGTTAGAATACTAGACTTGAGTCTAGTGTGTTCCTAGGGTTATAACTTGAGCTATGTTGCTCCAATTGGTGCAAGGCCAATTGGACGTGAAACTAGACACATAATGGCACAACTTAGATGCAGAAACCTTGCCTAGAAAATAAACTTATAATACCCTAAAAATTGACCAAATACGGGTAACCAATTCTAGACCTGGTAAAAGCAACCAAATTGTTCATTTAGCCATAACTCAGAGTAGAAATATCCAATTGACCCGAATCTTATATCAATTGAAAGCTTAGACAATTTAGAACAACCTTCATGTAGAACACAAACTCAAATTCTAGACTTAACCTAATGGAATTGTTCACCAAATTCAAGACACTAAATCTGGCAGAACCAATTCTGCCCAGAATTCTGGGTACAGGTTAATCCGGCTAGTTATGGTAAAATGGTCATAACTTGAGCTACAAAACTCCAAATCGAGTGATTCAAAAAGGAAATTAAAGAAGACACAATAAGGAACAACTTTCATGAAGAAAGTTTTATCAAATTTTTACTGCAGCTAGGTCCAATGGAATAGTGAATTTGGACCTCAAATTCTAAAAATTTGAAATAAAACCTAGGAGGCTAGGAATTGAGTTTGGCAATCAATGCCAACAAAAATAAAATGCAAAATGTGGTATCTTGGTGAACTTAGGTTTAACAAATCTATTATGAATTAAAAATTCAACCTTTGAAGGGAAATGGTCAAGTGAATAGTAACCCCAATGATATAGGAAATGGTATACTAAATTAGAAAAACTATTAGGATGGTTAATATAGATAATGTGATAAATGAATTTAAATTCTTGAAGTTGAGTGACTCTAGGGTTTAAGGAAAATTTAGTTAAATTTGAAATCTATGAAATATTTATGGATTACTTGAAATATGAATGATAATTTATATACATAGTGTAATGAATAAATGAATATATGAATGAGACTTTAGTTCTCATTATTGGAGAGAGGATAAGGAAAAATCCTTTGAATACAGTTACACATGAAAACAATTGTTATAAATTGTTATAAATTGTTATCACTATGAATGACGTAATGAATCAATAAAAGGATGAATGCATAATTTAGGTAGAATTGTATTTTAGGCATTTACACTTCTGCTAGGAATAAAAATTGAAATATTATAAATTATAATTTGAACATATAATGAAAAAAATGATACTTATAAACCCTTAAAGGTACTAATGTACCCATGTATTGTCTAGACACGTGTGTCAGATTGGATAGGTTGGCATGCTAATAGGTTATTGTTTTAGCAGTACTGCGTAAGGCTTTATGCCTATATTTATGGCTTTATGCCCACACTCATGGTTTTTATGCCCGATTACTTGTTATCATGGCTTTTAGCCATACTAATTGCATACGTCGTTGACGTTTTGTATTTCACGTCCCATGGTATGACGGCCCGAGGCACCGTGGTGCCCAGTGCCTATAACCCACTTATCCAGTTTAGTCAACCTATCATAGGTTACTTGGGCAGTGAAATTTGTTAAGGATAATGTGAATTAAATAAATAAATAAGAAAGAAACTAGAATTAGTTTTAAAATTTTATTTACTATGCAATGATTCAAAATACCTAGAAATAAATTAGTGAAATGATAAGAAGATTTGCAAAAGAAGTAGAATGTAAATAAATATTATAAATGCGTCTCTCATAATAAATTAAGACTAAATTTAATATTGTTAAATAATTGAATGTTGCATACATTATTACTGCAAAGTTTATACACTAAGCATTTTCAAAGAATGATAAATTAGGATAACTGAAAATTAATATTAGTAATCTCACATGAAATTAAATTAATTCTTGAGCATCCAAATATTACTTTAGTTTTATCTTTATTGCATATTATTTTCTTTGTTATATTATTACACCACTAAGCAGCAATGCTTAGTGCGATGGATTTATTTCCTTGCGCAAGTGCTAAAGATAAAGCTCAATGGATATTAGACTGGGATTTTAGAGTTCTAATCTGCAGAGTATTCAAGGTTGTCACCTCCTCAGCAATGCATATAGATAGGGCTCACATTTGTTTGGCTATTTCATATGTAATCAATTTATAAATCATGTAAATTATAAGATTATGTAATTATTTTGTAAATTATGTAAATTAATGAAATTTGAAAATTTTGCTTATGTGATTTGAGCATGAATGAGATTGTATGGATTTGAATACGGAATTGAAATATATGGATAATATTCTAAACGACGAGATTTTTATTATAAAATATTATTGAAAATTTCAAGCAGTTAAATAGTAAAATACACTAACTGGTAATAAAATAAGGGAAACTCCGTTGGTTTCTCCTTAGAAAAATAATTGATATTAAAATATAATAAGAACAAATTATTAAAAGAATAAGTAAGATAAGATAGGGTGCCCCGGCACCGAGTATGACATGTCTTGCTCGGCTACACTTTAAACACACAAGAAGTGTCATATTTATTGGTATCAGAGCACGGTTTAGGCATTCCTAGGCATCGATAGATAGAATAAGATTGTTTGCATAACATGCATTGCATTCATTTGAGTCGAGGTGACACTAATGTAGAACTGTTTTCTCTAGTAAGGTGAAGAAATAAGGAGGTAGCAGCTCCTGGACTATTTGCACCGGGTAAATTTCGATGACAAAATTTAAATTAGAGGGGAAGAATTGTGACATCCTCACTTTAGGTAGTCCGTACATTCTACTGTTTCGGTAACCAATGGCTGTCTAGAGAGCTAAAATGTTTAGAACTATATTTAGACTAGAGTGAGGAGTCTTAAATAGACTAAATAATGGTAAGAAAAATTAAGGAAAAATTTTAAAAATGAAATACAATAAAGGTAAACGAGCCGGTGCCCCGGTGATGGGTGACCTAATGGGAAGTTGCGATGAAAATAGCTAGTAACCCTAAACCCGAGAAATATCTCTTGAAATAATTTCTAGGACGTCAGAGAAGAGTTACAGCGCCCTAGGTAGCATTAGAATGCCAAGAAAAGGTTAGGAGAATTTTTAAGAATGGTACAGATAGTTTTGGCTCCTTAAGCCAAATGGAGGGCATTTTGGTCATTTCAACTTCAGAGACGATTTTTGGCCAACTTGTCCAATTAAGTAAATAATTTATATGACATAAAATATGAATAAAAAAAGTGATAAAAATTAAATAAAAAATGAGTAGAAAAGAAAAGAAATTGAAATAAAAATTGGACTTATGACATAAGCCATGATGTCATAAAGCTTAAATTAAAATTTACAATAAGTTAAATTGCCAACCAATGGGGAGTTTGACAAGCATTTTAAAAGGATTGAAAACTAAAGGAAATGAAAAATTTTCTGCTCATCTTCTTCTCCAATTTCAGCAACCCTATTCCTATCAACCTCCATTAGAGTTTTCTCATTTCTCTCGCTTCATAACCTTAATTTCACACCATAAAACCTCTTCCTATCTTCACTAAAATTAATCCTTACCACTAGAGCAAGCTTGAGGCAACAATTTTGAAGAAGAAATTGAGAAGAATTACAAGCTCAAGTTAGCTCATCAAAAGGTTAGTGCTATATCTCTCCATTTTTCTCTTTAAATTTGAAGTTAGGTGTATAGATTTAGTTAGAAATTCATGAAATTAAAAGAACACATCCATGTATGGACCAACTAAAAATTTTGGCAGCCTTAGTGATGGAAGTGTTGATGAGTTTTGAATGAATTTAAGTTGTATATGGGTGGTCTTGAACATGAGCATAAGACTTATAACATCATTAAGTATGTTGAATTGATGTATGTGCATGAATTGAAATTTGAGAATTAGGGTTCTTGAGCTAAATTGGGGGATTTGTGATTTCAGGATGAATTAGTGTTTTAATGGTCAATTAGAGACCATTTATGGTGAATTGGACTTAAATTGGAATGATTTGTGGCAGTAAGAAGTGAATTGGTATGCTGCCTCATAAGGTGCCAGAATACTAAACTTGAGTCCAGTGTGTTCCTAGGGTTATAACTTGAGATATGTTGCTCCAATTGGTGCCAGGCCAATTGGACATGAAATTAGACACATAATGTCACAACTTTGATGGAGAAACCTTGCTCAAAAAACAAACTTAGAATACCATAAAAATTAACCAAATCTGAGTAACCAATTCTGAACCTGGTAAAAGTGACCAAATAGCCATAACTCAGTGTAGAAATATCTAATTGACCTGAATTTTATAACAATGGAAAGCTTAGAAAATTTAGAACAACCTTCATGCGGAACACAAACTCAAATTCTGAACTTAACCTAATGGAATTGTCCACCAAAATCAGGACACCAAATCTAGCAGAACCAATTCTGCCTAGAATTCTGGGTATAGGTCAATCCGGCCAGTTATGGTAAAATGGCCATAACTTGAGCTACAAAACTCCAAATGGAGTGATTCAAAAAGGGAATTAAAGAATACACAATAAGGAACAACTTTTATGAATAAAGTTTTATTAAATTTTTAATGCAGCCAGGTCCAATGGAACAGTGAATTTTGACCTCAAATTCTGAAAATTTGAAATAAAACCTAGGAGCCTAGAAATTGAGTTTGGCAATCAATGCCAACAAAAATAAAATGCAAATTATGGTATCTTTGTGAACTTAGGTTCAACAAATCTATTATGAATTAAATAGTCAACTTTTAAAGAGAAATGGTTAAGTGAATAGTAACCCCAATGATATAGGAAATGGTATACTAAATTAGAAAAACTATTAGGATGGTTAATATAGATAATGTGATTAATGAATTTAAATTCTTGAAGTTGAGCGACTCTAGGATTTAAGAAAATTTTAGTTAAATTTCAAATCCATAAAATGGTCATGGATCACATGAAATATGAATGATAATTTATGTACATATTGTAATGAATAAATGAATATATGAATGAGACTTTAGTTCTCATTGTTGTAGAAAGGATAAGGAAAAACATGCTTTGAATACAATTACACATGAAAATAATTGTTATAAATTGTGATGAATATGAATGACATAATGAATGAATAAAAGGATGAATGCATAATTTAGGTAGAATTGTATTTTAGACATTTACACTTCTGCTAAGAATAAAAATTGAAATGTTATAAATTATAATTGGAACATATAATTAAAAAAATGATACTCATGAACCCTTAAAGATACTAATGTGCCAATGTATTTCCTAGACACATGTATCAGATTGGATAGATTGGCATGCCAAGAGGATATTATTTTAGCAGTACTATGTAAGGTTTTACGCCTATATTTATGGCTTTATACCCATACTCATGGCTTTTATGCCCGATTACTTGTTATCATGGCTTTTAGCCATACTAATTGCATACGTGGTTGACATTCCATATTTCACATCCCATGGTATGGCGGCCCAAGGCACCGCGATGCCCAGTGCCCACGACCCGCTTATCCAGTTTAGTCAGCCTATCATAGGTTACTTGGGCAACGAAATTTGTTAAGGATAATGTGAATTAAATGAATGAATAAGAAAGAAACTATAATTAGTTTTAAAATTTTATTTACTATACAATGATTCAAAATACCTAAAAATAAATTAGTGAAATGATAAGAAGATTTACAAAAGAAGTAGAACGTAAATAAATATTACAAATGCGTCTCTCATAATAAATTAAGACTAAATTTAATATTGTTAAATAATTGAATGTTGTATATATTATTACTGTAAGGTTTATACACTATGCATTTTCAAAGAAGGATAAATTAGGATAACTAAAAATTAATATTAGTAATCTCACACGATATTAAATTAATTCTTGAGCATCCAAATATTACTTTGGTTTTATCTTTATTGCATATTATTCTCTTTGTTATATTATTGCACCACTAAGCAACAATGCTTAGAGTGATGGATTTGTTTCCTCGCGCAGGTACTAAAGATAAAGCTCAGCGGATATTAGGCTGGGATTTTTTGAGTTCTGATCTGTAGACTGTTCAAGGTTGTCACCTCCTCAGCAATGCATGTAGATAGGACTCACATTAGTTTGGCTATTTCATAAGTAATCAATTTATACATCATGTAAATTATGAGATTATGTAATTATTTTTTAAATTATGTAAATTAATGAAATTTGAAAATTTTGCTTATGTGATTTGAGCATGAATGAGATTGTATGGATTTGAACACGAAATTGAAATATATGGATGATATTCCAAATGACGAAATTTTTATTGCAAAATATTATTGAAATTTCAAGCAGGTGAATAGTGAGATACGCCAACTGGTAATAAAATAGGGGAAACTCCGCTGGTTTCTCCTTAGAAAAATAATTGATATTAAAATATAACAAGAATAAATTATTAAAAGAATAAGTAAGATAAGATAGGGTGCTCTGGCACCGAGTGTGAAATGTCCTGCTCGGCTAAACTGTAGACGGGTAGGGGGTGTCACAGAAAACATATACTTATCATGCTTACTCCATTCACCCTTTGTCTTTGGCACATGCTCACCAGCTACTACTTTGATAGGAATGAAGGGACCATTTTCAATTATATCCCATAAATCCACTCCTTCTGATTTTGAGGAAGTAATACATCCTATTCTTCCAATAGAGAAAATCATGTTCATCAAAGAAAGGGGGTTTTACTATTGATTGACCTTCTTGTGCATTGAGGTTGCCATTGATCTTTGCTCCAAGATGATTAAGTCTTTGAATGGAGACCAGCTCTGACACCACTTATTGTCCCTTGTAGCAACCCAAAAGGGGGAGAGGTCAATTGGGTTTAATTGCAAAATTAAAGATTAAAAGAAATTTAAACACAAAGAAGAGAAAAGGAAGAATGATAACACAAGAGATTTATAGAGGTTCAACTATCCCAAGCCTACGTCCTCTCCTCAAGGCCCTTTTTAAGAGTTAACTCTACTAAAATTCTTCTTTGGGTGAAGAATAAATCCCTTACAATCACCACAAGAGCAAATCCTTGCTCTTTTACAAATCCCTTTACACTCAAGAGCTATTTAAAGCTCTATCACACTCAAAATTATAATAAGTGCTCACAACAACTTTGAAGGAACTCTCAGAACAATGAATTTACAACTCAAATATCAAGTTCTCAATATTAACTATGGTAGCTCAAGTTCTAGAGAGAAAGAATGAAGAAAATCTTTAGAACCCAACAAATTTCCAAAAGATTATTGTTGTCTAAACTTGTTTCCAGTCATAAATAGTGCTTATTTGTAGTTTTTGCAAGAAAATAGCCGTTGGGGGTGCATTAAATGTAAAACTAGTTGTTCAACCACCCAAAGCTCTATTTTATTGAGTTGCAGAAACCCAAGCTCGACTGCTAGAGTTATTCACTTCGGCTGCCAAAGGTTGCAGAGCCAAAAAAAAAAAATTTAAAAAGTCACTTTCAGCTGCCGAAGTTCCTACTTTCGGCTGTAGGAGTGCTCTCTAAACAAAATGACTTTTAATGCTCAAAAACCATGATTTAAAGAGTTAACTTTGACTATCAAACTTTCCACTTTCGGCTGCCAAACTTCCCACTTTCGGCTACCAAAGTGCTCTTTGGACAGAAAGTGTCAAAAGGGCACTTAGGCTTCGAAAATGCATAACTTTTTGACTGGAACTCGGATTTTTGATCTGTTTGAACCATTGGAAAGCTAATTTGATAAACTTTTCAATTAAAGCACTTTCAAAAACAAATTTGCATTTCTCAAATATGAAAATTTCATTTTAGTCCCCATTGGTCAAGAAAAAGTTATAAGTAAAGACACTAAGAAATTAAAAGTTTAAAAACTCATAACTTTTTTATTCGAATTCAGATTTTTGATCCGTTTGAACCATTGGAAAGCTAATTCAATATATTTTGAAACTAAAATACTTTTCAAATTAATTTTGCATTTTTGAAAAATTTATTTAATTTTCCCTTGATAAAAAATTAAGTAAAAACTAAGTTGAATAAGATATTCTTAGTACCACCTAGACTTGAGCCAACATAATTAATAAAATGAGATTTACAAGACATAAAATAAATAAAAGTTACATTGTAAGTTCCCATAAATGTTTACTTCCTTATGTTGCTCTTTTTTAACCTTGATTTGAAGCAATTTAGTAATTTTGAATGTAGGGCCTACAAACTCAGCACAAACACTTTCAAAGTATATTAGTAGCACACCAATTATTTATTATCATCAAAACATGGGTTAAGACACCTAGGTCCAACAATTATGATTATGTTCCCCATTAATAACGGTTAGTGGGATGAGATTATATGAGTACTCATTAGCTAGCTAGCCCTTCCCTCATTAATAACGGTTAGTGAGGTTGATTTGCTTTGTCGTGGTGTACAACACGGCATTGATCTTGAAATTTTGTGTCATGGTCTAAACTGTATGTTGTTGTTGGCAACACTTTTGATTTGTTATTTATGATTTGTGAATTATGATTTCTTAATTGAAGGGTGATTTCAATAAATGGTTGTTATGGACTTAGAAATTATTGTGATGTTGTTATGATTATGGAAAAATGTGATTTATTAAATTTTGACAAGTTATGCTTTATTTTAAGTTTTAAAATTTTTAATTGTGCACCACTAAGTGATATACTCAGCGATAGCTTATTTATACTATCACAGGTAAGGGAAAGGAGAAGGCTACAGAGTGAGAGACTTGAAAGCAGCATTTTGTATTAACTGTGGGTATATACAGTAGGTATACCCCTGTAATTTCCTTTTAATGTATTTTTTAACTATATGTATGGATGTACGGACATTGAACAGTTTGTATTAAAAAGCATTACAATGTTATAACATTTTGAGTTTGTAAATATTTGTATTTCCTTTCGAGACTAATGTAAATGTAAAAATTTTATGTCATGAAATGGATTGAAGAAAATCTTTGACTTGACTTATATTATGCTTTCAACAGGTTATATATTTGGGCTAAAGTTTTAACTATCACCACGCAGTTTTTCGCAAAATAATAATAATAATAATAATAATAATAATAATAATGATAAGATAAAAAGCTATAATTTGTTCAAAATCCCTTGTAGCATATTTAATAGGTTATCGATAAGTGTAGTTTGGTAATTAATTAGGTATGGTACGGGAACATGTCATGCCTTACAAGGGATAAGTTGTGACAGAAGGACCAATGGTTAAAAGCAAATAAAAGCAACGTTATCCTCTTTCTCCCATTTCAGCCAGCCATTCACTCTTCTTCTTTCTCTTTCTTTTGTTTTCATTTCAACAGGCCCAAATTCTCTTGAATTGATGAGGAAATTTCAAGTAAAAACCCTAGATCAACTCATTTTTAGAGGCTAAAGCAAAGGGAGCTAGAGATTTGGTGAAACAAGCTTGAAGAACCCCTAACTCCTAAAAGGGTTTAGTGGAGATTTGAAGGAAGAAGGAGGGGTAGCCGCTAGTTCATAACTAAGGTTACTGCTATAACCTTTATTTTGATCATTTTTGAATAGGGATATGTCTAGGGATAAGGGAGAAATGCAAGATAGTAAAAAGGATAGCTATTATGTGTGATGGAACTTTTGTTCTGCCAATAGGCTGTAGGATTAGTCATGTTTAGAAATTCATAACTTAAGCTAGGAAAATTGGATTACTGTGATCTTTATGTCAATGAAAACTTTGATAATGCCCTAAAACTTTGTAGTTTTGTGCCAGACCTAATTTCCTTGTTAAGTTGGTGTTTGAAGGCAAAACTTTTTATTGCTTAAATTTGGAAAACTGACCTAATGATTTCTAGAAGCAGGATAATCAAATTTCAAAATTCATATCTTATGCTACAGAGCTCAAAATATTGTGATTTTTGAACCTTTTAAAAGCTTAATGAATTCCCTAAAACTTTGTAGTTATGGCCAAGAATTGATTTTATCGGCTACCTAGTGATATTGTTACATGTCCTATCATTGCTCTGGATGTGACTAAAGTCTAGAGCAGGTTACACATTTTTGTTCATAACTTGAGATGTAGACCTGATTTTAATGTCATTCAAATTGGATATTGAAACAGACATATGAAAGTTGAATTATGAAAAATATGGCAATAAAACTCTATTTTTATGATTTTTGGTAGAATATTAAACTTACTGCCCTATTTACCAGAATTGACTAGAAAATGTAATTGTGTGTTTTTAATGATATTGATAGTGAATGAGTTATGAATAAAAAGGGAAATTGGCAAGCATGTCTTGATTGAATAAATTACATGTAATATTGATAATGTGTATGCCCATTACAAGTCTAAAAATAGGTGGCATGAGGAAATTGACTAGTCAATTGCTGAAATTGTGACACCCCTCACCCGTCTACAGTGTAGCCGAGCAAGGCATGTCACACTCGATGTCAGAACACTCTATCTTATCTTATCTCAATTTATTACTTCTTAATTATCACATTCAATTTTCATTAAATTTTTGTGGAAAAACTGATGGAGTTTCCCCTCATTTCTTAATAATTTGACGATTTCCCATTTGTGTGAAACAATTACAATTATCTTTATATATGTTCTCAAATTCGCTTTCTCATTCAGAATATCAATAAGTTTCACTCATATAAATACATAAGAAATTCAAATCATTTTCATACATACACAATTCAAATTTGAAATTTGAAACTGTATTAATTTACATCATGTGCACATTTAATGTACAAAAATACATAATTTACATTACATATCCAAAATTTAATTACAATGATAAAAAATATAACACAAGCTGGCGGACACTACCAAAATATGCACTGCTGAGGAGGTGACACTCGGGACCCAAATACAGATCAAAACTTCAAATCTCCCAGTCTATGGTCTACTGGGTTCTCTAGCCAAATCTTCAGTACCTACGCGTTGCAAAAGCAACGCGCTAAGCATAAAGCTTAGTGGTGCCAATAGTACAAGAAAATATAATATACAAATAAAAGTAAAAATTTCCTAGTTATTATGCTTATAAGAAATAAATAATTACTAACTTATTGTTTAGTCGAAGGCTAATTACATCTTATGATATTAACTCTTCCTAGCATTATATTAATCGTTCTCATGATGATTTTGAGCCTCTTTTTATTGAAATCATTCTTGTTCTTTATCTCGATATTTAATTTTCTTACTTCCTTTAATAATCAATTCAATTACACTTATGCTTTTCCATGCCCAAGTAACCTATACAAATTGACTGGACTGGATAAATGGGTAAACTAGCACTGCGTACTAGGTACCTCGGGCCGTCACACCATCAGTCACAATGTGTCTCCCAGTGTGCAGACAGAATGGCTAATAAGCCATAAAAGCAATAAGGCATAAAGCCAAGTATAACATCATAATCAGCATAGCCATAGGCTATCATATCATAGAATGGCATGAAGCCATACGCAGTACTGCTATCAGAACCCTATTGGCATGCCAACCTATCCAAACCAATCACACTAGGCCTACTAGGGCATATTATAATTTTAAATATGAAATTCCTTGCAATTGAAGTTCAATCGTTACTATTTATCCCATTAGTCCACTAAAATATTGACTTTTTCATAGACAATAGGTATATTAGTCCTAATATCACCAGTATACCACATTTTATATCCTAAAATTGTTGGCATTGGTTCCTAATACCATTTCAAAGCTTATTGTTTGTTATTTGAAATTTTTAGATTTTATGCCTTAAGTTTACTGTTCCATTGGTCTAAGCTACAATGATAATTTAGCTAACTTATCTTCATAAAAGTTGTTCCTTTATGTGTCTTCTTTAATTCCCTTTTTGAATCACTTTATTTGGAGTTTTGTAGCTCAATTTATGGTCATTTTACCATAACTGGCCAGATTGACCTATACCCAGAATTTCTGGGCAATTCTGGTTCTGCCAGATTTGGCAGGTCAATTTTGGCTAGCAATTTCATTTGGTTAAGTCCAGAATTTGAGTTTGTGTTCTACATAAAAGTTGTTCTAAATCGTCTAAACTTTTCATTGATATAAATTTTAGGTCAATTGAACTTTTCTACACTGAGTTATTACCAATGAATGAATACTGCTCATTTGGTCATTTTGCCCAGGCAGAATGTGTGTTACCCGGATTTGGTAAATTTTTAGGTCAGTCTATTGCAGTTTTCTGAGCAGGGTTCCTTCATCAAAGTTGTGCCATTATGTATCTAATTTCATGTCGAATTGGCCTTGCACTAAATGAACCTACACAACTCCAGTTATAGCTACCCAAATCTGCTGGATTCACACCCAGTCCTGCAGGTCACACTAGGCAGCATACCTAACTTCAATTCCCATGGCACAAATCACTTCACTTCCTAATTACAAATATCCAAATGGTCACTAATTGACCATTAGATATTCCTTTCACCAATACATGAGCAAATCTCAAATTTGTGCCTCAAACCCTAACCCCAACCATTTCAATTCTTCAAACATATACACTTAATAGATCAATTCATAATTCTAATGATGCATACACAAAGTTTAAAGGATTAATTGACACTAACCTTGACTTAGCCAATCTCCAAGACTTGAAAACTCCACTCTTTCTCTTTTTAATGGCTGCCTATAGGTACTTTAAGGTGTGCAGTGAAGTTTTAATGAAGAGAGGTTAGGGTTTTGTGGTGAAATAAGGTGGGAATCAAGCTTGTGAAATGAGTTTCAATGGAGATTGAGAGAGAAGAGAGAGGCTGCTGATTCTTTTGGAGAAGAAGAATAGAATTTGTTTGATTTTTAACTCATTTTTCTTTTTTAATTGATTTAAGAGTGGTTGTTTAAAGGTCATTGGAGGAGCTCTTTTTAATGACATCATAATGATATTATAATTCATGTTTTCCTTTATTTTTCTTTTTTTTCTTTTCTACCCAATTTCAATTCAATTTTTACCAATATTTATTTATATTTTATGTCATATAAATTATTTATTTAACTGAATAAGTTGGCCAAAAATCATCTCTGAAGACGAAATGACCAAAATGCCCTCCTTTTAGCTTATTGAGCCAAAATCATCTGTACAGATCTAAAAATTTTCTAAGCATTTTCTTGGCATTCTAATGCCATCGAAACCTCATGACTCTTCTGTGGAGTCTCAAAAATTATTTCATAAATTTTTTCCTGGGTTTAGGGCTCCTAGCTGTGAGGACCGCAACTTCCCATTGGGTTACCCTTCGCTAGGGCACCGGCTCATTTAACTTGATTGTATTTTATTTTTAAAATCTTACCTAAATTTTTCTTATTATCATTTGAGTTATTTATGACTACTCACTTTAGTCTAGATAGAGTTCTAGACATTTTGGCTGTCCAGACTGACACCGGTCACTAGAACAGTAAAATGTACGAAAAGGCTATAATGAGGGTGTTACAGAAATTGTGCACAATAACTTGGCTTTATGCCATGATGAGGTTACTTGGCTTTATGCCATGATAAGTGTCACACCTTATCCCTTGTAAGGTATGACATGTTCCCGTAGCATACCTAATGAATTACTGAACTAAACCTACCGATAACCAATTAAATATACTACAAGGGATTTTAAACAAAACATAGTATTTTATTTTAGTTTTATATTGCGGAAACTGCATTGTGGTGGTTCAAACTTTAGCAAACCCAAAACTCATTTACATTTCAAGTAAACATTCATTGGAAATAATAATAATAAACTAAATATTACAAAAGTTACATTTCCATAAGTCTCAAAATAAAATTTCAAATATTTACAATCCCAAAATGCTTTAGAAATGTAATGCTTTTTAATACAAAATGCTCAATGTTCATACATTCATACATATAGCTACAAAATACATCAAAAGGAAATTACAGGGGTATACCTACTATATACCCACAATCAATACAAAATGCTGCTTTCAAGTCTCTCACTCGGTAGCCTTCTCCTTTCCCTTACCTACGACAGCATAAATAAACTAGAGTTAAGTATATCACTCAGTGGTGCACAACTAATAACTTTAAAACTTAAAATAAAGCACAATTTGTCAAAACATAATAAATTATATTTTCCATAAGCATGAAAACATCACAATAGTTCTAAGTCCATAAGAACAATTTATTGAAATCACCTTTCAAATGAGAAATCATACTTCACAAATCACAATTTACAAAGCATAAGTATTGCTAACATTAACACACAGTTTAGGCCATGGCGCAAAATTTCACGATCAAGCTGTGTTGTACACCATGACAAAGCAAATCAACCTCACTAACCGTTATTAATGAGGGAAGGGCTGGCTAGCTAATGAGTAATCATATAGTCTCAGCCCACTAACTATTATTAATGGGAGACATAATCATAATCAAATATCAAATCCCAAGTAACCATTACTACTAGGGAATTCCGAAAGGGATTGTCATGCTAACTGTGGCTTTAAAACAATTTTCAAAAGTTTCTCAATCAACAATCACATTTGCAAATCAATAAACAAATTCAAATCATCATAAGACTCTTATAGAGGTGGCAACACACAAATTTCTCAAATGCAAGAGAAAAACCATATCTCATTCAAAATAAACTCATTCAAATCAATTTACAACGTTAAAACAAAGAAAAAGATTAGTTGTGCACAAACCTTCAATAATTCTCCTTTCTTGTTACTTACTTCTCCTTGCCGTCCTAACTTCTTTATCTACTGAAAACACACAAATAGAATACCTCAATACTCATCTCAATTGCTGCCAAGTATTCATTACATGAATGTCTAATGCATCCCAAATTAGCTTTATAAATTTTAAAGAGTTTTGGATTTTGGACAGCTTGGTGCCCCAATTTTTGAACTAAATTTTTACCTAGTTTCCATCATAATTTGGCGAGGTGTTCTTCATGAAAACTATTCCTCTAGGTCTCAAATTTATTTTCTTTTTTGAATCATCTAATTTGGAGTTCTATAGCTCAAGTTATAATTAAATCAATAGTTACTATTCACATGGGTAGATTCTGATAGATTTGTTGACTCAACTTTACTCAGTAATTTGATTGAGTTAAGTTCATAATTTGGCCTTAAGTTCTTCATATGAAATATTCTACTATGTTTTAGGTTTCCATTGGTTTAAGAATCACCTAAATTAGAGTTTTCTAGAGTGAGTTATGACAATTCAAAGTTTACTTTTTACGTGTACCAATTCTGTAGCTTTTAGGTTTTGGCAGATTGGTTGACCCAACTTTTTCTCAGCAATTTAGTTAGGTTAAGTTCATAATTTTGTAACACCCTCCCTGTAGCAACCCCGTACATTCTACTGTTCCGGTGACCAGTGTCGGACTGGACAGCTAGAACGTTCAGAAAAAAATATTTAAACTAAAGTGAGGAACCATAATTAACTCAAATATTAATAAGAAAAATTTAGGAAAAATTTTAGAAATAAAATACAATCAAGTTAAATGAGCCGGTGCCCTAGCGATAGGTAACCTAGTGGGAAGTTGCGGTTCTAGCAACTAGGAGCCCTAGACCCGGGAAAAAATTCATAAAATAATTTTTGGGACTCTAGAGAAGGGTCATTGAGGTTCCTATGGCATTAGAATTGTAACACCCTCACTGTAGCAACTCCGTACATTCTACTGTTCCGGTGACCGGTGTCAGTCTGGACAGCTAGAACGTCCGGAAAAATATTTAAACTAAAGTCAGGAACCATAATTAACTCAAATATTAATAAGAAAAATTTAGTAAAAATTTTAGAAATAAAATACAACCAAGTTAAATGAGCCGGTGCCCTAGCGATAGGTA
Source organism: Hevea brasiliensis (assembly GCF_030052815.1). NCBI lineage: Eukaryota > Viridiplantae > Streptophyta > Magnoliopsida > Malpighiales > Euphorbiaceae > Hevea > Hevea brasiliensis. Next base: position 26,394,900 of record NC_079503.1, read on the forward strand.
ACTAGAGGGAAGTTGCGGTTCTCGCAACGAGGAGCCCTAGACACGGGGGAAAAATTATAAAATAATTTTTGGGACTCCAGAGAAGGGTTATTGAGATTCCCATGGCATTATAATGCCAAGAAAATACCTAGAAAAATTTTTCAATCGGTACAGACAATTTTGACCCGTTAAGCCAAACGGAGGGCATTTTGGTCATTTCGCCTTCAGAGGTGATTTTTGGCCGACTTGTCCAGTTGAGTAAATAATTAATATGACATAAAATATGAATAAACATTACTAGAATTTAAATTGAAATTGAGTAGTGATGAAAAGAAAAGAAAAATCAAAGAAAAGCTCATTTATGACATCTTGATGATGTCATTTAAAATTGCCAACCAATCACCATTAAGTAACCATTTGACTAACTAATAAAAGAGCTAAATAAAGACCAAGGAAGATCAAAAACCAGCTGCCTTCTCTTCAGCCAAAAACGTGAGTTTCTCTTCTTCCTCCCTCCATTGATGTTCAATCAAGCAAGCTTAATTTCCTACCTTGTTGCACCACTAAACCCTAACCCCTTTCATTAAACCTTGACCATATCACTTGGGGAAGCTTTTGGCAGCCAAGAAGAAGAAGGAAAGTGAAGTTTTAGCTTGAAGAGATCTGCCCTACAAGAGGTTAAAGTGAGGTTAGTGCTATCCTTTCACTCTCACTCCTTTAATCCTTGTTAGAGCATCATTTTAAGTTAAGAAATTGTAAGAATTTGAAGTAAATTATATGTGTTAGGGCATCTTCAATTTTTGGCAGCCCTAAGGAAGGATGTGGTTGATTGTTTTAATGAATTTAGAATGGATAGAAATGATGTTTAAGGTATGAATATGCATGGATGTTGAATTAGTGTGCTAATTGAGGTTTATGGGTAATTTAAATTGGACATTAGGGTTTTCAGAAGTGAAACTTGGATTTAGCTTATGAAATTGTGAAAGAACATTATAAGGGTCAATTAGTGACCATTTTAGGTATGTTGACCATGAATTGGACTGAAAAATAGTATAGCCAAGTGAATGTGTAGGCTGCCTTCTTAGTGCAGCAGAGTGACTGAAATTTCAGTCCACTTGCACAGCCATAACTTTGGCTGTGTAGGTCTAATTGATTTTTGGCCAATTGGACATGAAACTAGGCTTATAATGGCACATTTTTGCTGAAGAAACCATGCCCAAAAGACCAAAGCAAGAGGACCAAAACTTGGCCCCAATCCAGACACACTGCAACAGCCCCTGCAGAATTGACCAAATGAACACTGTTCATTTGGCCATAACTCACTGTAGATTTGGTCAATTGACCTGAAATTTTTACAGCAACAAGTTAAGACATAGAAAAACAACTTTTATGAAGAAACCTACCCCAAATTAAGGCCAGAACCTAACCCAAATAGCAGTCACAGTCACTGTTCATGTTACTGTAGATTTGGTAATTCTACAGTTTTGGCAATCCGGCCAGCTATGGTTTTTGGACCATATCTGGAGCTACAAAACTCCAAATGGAGTGATTCAAAAAATGAAATTCAACTAGACAAAATAAGGAACAACTTTCATGTTTACCATTTCCTCAAATTCCCACTGCAACAGGGCTTAATGGAACAGTAAAGTTAGGCTTCAAAAACTGAAAATTCTGCCCTTTTGGTTTTAAGCATAGAAATGGTAATGGCAATCAATTCCAACAAGTTTTAAATACAAAATGTGGTATGTTTGGGGTGTTAAAACCAATACACCTATTTTCTATCCAAAAGTCAACATTTTTGTTGACCAATGAGGTGAATAGTGACACCAAAACTTGAAATTCAAAATTTGAAATTAGAAATGCATTCAGGGGACTTTAAATTGCAATTGGCAATTAATACTAGCAAATGTAAAACTCAAAATGTGGGATCTTGGTGTAATTAGAATTAACATATCCCTTAAGTATGAAAAAGTCAACATTTTGGTTGACTAGTAAGGTGAATAGTAATCAAAATGAGTAACAAACTAAGATGAAAACCTAGAACCAATTCTAAGCTTAAATGCTTAGAATTGTATGACAAATGTGGACTATGCATCTTAGTCAAAACTGTTAAAAGGAAATTAAGAGCATAAATTTGAAATCCATGAAATTTTCATGGATTACTTGAAACATGATAAATAAGTCACCTAATTGATGTGAATAGATAGTTAGGGCTTATATGCCCATCACAAGTGGAATTCATAAAATATTAGTAACTCAACTTGAAATATAAAATTTGTAATTACATAAGTAGATTCTTAAATGTATAAATGAGAAAGGAAAATGTTTTGAATACAATGGTACAGGTGAACCATTGTTTAGAATTGTGATCAATATGAATAACATAATGAATGAATAAATGAACTATATTAATGTATGAATGAGACATTAGTTCTCATTATTATAGAAAGGAGAAGTATTTTGAGTACAATGGTATAAAAGGATAATTGATGTGAATTGTGATCATATAAATGATCAAATGAATGTATGAATTATAATTGAAAGTTCTCATGAAATAATGAATTCATAAAACACAATATATTAATATTTAATGATATTATGTGCCCTTGTATTGCCTAGACACGTGTGTCAGATTGGATAGATTGGCATGCCAATAGGGTATTGTTTTAGCAGTTCTGCGAAAGGCTTTATGCCTGTATTCATGGCTTTATGCCCGTATTCATGGCTTTATGCCAACATTCATGGCTTTTATGTCCGATTATGTGTTATCATGGCTTTTTAGCCATACTGACTGCATACGTGGTTGACGTTCTGCGTCCCATGGTATGACGGCCCGAGGCATCGCGGTGTCCAGTGCCAACGACCCGTTATCCAGTTTAGTCAGCCTGTCGTAGGTTACTTGGGCAGTGTAAATTATTGAGATAAGTTAAGAATATTAGCAATTAAAAATATTAGAAATTAAATAAAATAAATGAGTAAGATGACCTAAAATAAATTAGGATAGTTATTTATTAGAAAGAATCGAAATGAACTGGACAGATATCAAAATTTACTTATTATGAAATAATCTGAGACAACCTAGCAAGTATAGAGAAAATGCTAAAAGATTAGCAAAGAAAATTATAACATAAATAAATATTGCAAATGTGCTTATATAACAATATAAGCATAAATTTATTATTTTCAAATCATTTTTCTTTGTACATTATTACTGTACATTGGCAAATAAACACTTTCAAAGAAGACTAAATTAGGATATAACACATTAAATTTTAGAAACCGCATGTGAAGTATAAATAAATCTTGATTATTTGAATTATGTTTTATGTCTATCTTTATTTGTATATTATTTTCTTGTTATATTATTGCACCACTAAGCAGCAATGCTTAGCGCGATGGAATTGTTTCTCGCAGTAATCAAGCTAGAACCCACTGGACGTTTGACTGGAAATTTTGAGAGTTCAGATCTGCAGAGTGTCAAAGGTTGTCACCTCCTCAGCAATGCATGTAGATAGGGCTCACATTAACCATATCATGTATTTTATGTATGTTAATTATTTCTTATATTGTAATATAAATTAGCAAATTGTAATTAATTTGTATATCATGTAAATTATGAAATTTTGTAATTAAATTGTAAATTATGTAAATTAAGGAAATTTGAAAATTTTGCTTATGTAATTTGAGAATGTTTACATACGAATTGAGTATGCATGGAAATGATTATGAAATTGAAATGTATGAATGAGATTTGAAATATGAGAAAATTATGAGAATGATTGATGAGATAATTATGATTAGCATGGATAAGACTTTATTCTGAAAATATTGTTGAAACTTTCAAACAGGTAAATAGTAAAACACGTCAACTGGTAATAAAATAGGGGAAACTCCTCTGGTTTCTCCGTCAAAAAAATAATTAATATTAAAATATAATGAGATCAAATTATGAAAGGAATAAAGTAAGATAAGATAGGGTGCTCCGGCACCGAATGTAGCACACTTTGCTCGGCTACACTGTAGTCGGGTGAGGGGTGTTACAAGAATGCCAAGAAAATATTTAGAAAAATTTTTCAATCGGTACAGACAATTTTGACCCGTTAAGCCAAACGGAGGGCATTTTGGTCATTTCGCCTTCAGAGGTAATTTTTGGCCGACTTATCCAGTTAAGTAAATAATTATTATGACATAAAATGTGAATAAACATTACTAAAAATTAAATTGAAAATGAGTAGAGATGAAAAGAAAAGAAAATGAAAGAAAATACCTAATAATGACATCATATGATGTCATTAAAAACCTATCCACCAATCACAATTTGTTAAACTCATTAAAAGAGATAAAAGAGACCAAAAAATTGAAAAACCAATCTGCATCTTCAACCTTTGGGCATCCAAAAACGTTGAGAGAGAGAGAGAGAGAAGAGGTTCCACCATTAAAGCTCCCTTAAGCTTCATTTCCCACTTCAATTCACCTTAAAAACTTATCCTCCCTTCACTAAAAATTTCCCTTACCACTAGAGCAAGACTTGGGCAGCAATTAGAAGAAGAGAAAGTGGAAGAAAGTGAGGTATGAACAAGCTTAGAAAATCACCAAAGAGGTTAGTGCCATATTCTTTGCTTTACATCTTTCTAATCATGAATTTGAGCTAAGTTAAGTTAAAAATTTGATAAAAATTGAATTAATGAAGCATGGTTATATTCCATGAAATTTTGGCAGCCTTGACATGAGTTAGAGTTAGGAGAATTCTTTGGTTTAAAGTGACTTATTAGCTGCCCCTCTTATAAATTATATGATTAGTATAGCAAATTAGGAGTAAGATGCATGAATTGGAGGCTTGGTCAATTAGGGTTAGGGTTTTGAAATTTAATTTTGGTGGTGGATGAAAATGGACATAAACTAAAGTTTTAATGGTCAATTACTGATCATTTGGCTACTGGTAAACAAGAAATGAAGTGTGTTTAGTGATAGGATTTAGATTTAGTGTGGCTGCCCTAGGTGACCTGCAGAATTGGACATGAGTCCAGCAGGTTTGGGCCACCATAACTTGAATTGTAGAGGTTCAATTGGTGTTTGTCCATTTTGACATGAAACTAGACACATAATGGCACAACTTTGGTGAAGAAACCATGCCCATAAGACCAAACCAAGTTGACCAAAAACTTGCCCCAATCCGGGTGTCCTGCAACCTGTTTCTGCAGAATGACCAAATGAACAGTAATTGTTCATTTGGCCATAACTTAGTGTAGAATGACCCAATTGACCTGAAATTTTACCAGAAATAAGCTAAGATATATACCAACAACTTTCATGAAGAAACCCACCCCAAATTATGACCAGAACCTATCCAACAAGGCAGTTGCAGTTACTGTTCACTGCATTGTAGATATGGTCAGTCCAGAAAAATTCCAATCCGCCCAGTTGTGATTTTTGGACCATAACTTGAGCTACAAAACTCCAAATGGAGTGATTCAAAAAAAAGAAATTCAACTAGAAAAAATAAGGAACAACTTTCATGTTTATTATTTTTCCAAATTCCCACTGCAATAGTAACTAATGGAACAGTAAAAATAAGGTATCAAAACTGAAAATTCTACCCCCTTAACTGTAAACTTAGAAATGGTATTGGCAACCAATACCAACAAATTTGAATGCAAAATGTGGAATGTTGGGATTATTAAAACCAATGTATCTATTGTCTATGCAAAAGTCAACATTTTTGTCGACTAATGAAGGGAATAGTAACACTAAATCTTGAAATTCAAAAATTGTAAAACTCAAAAGTGTCAAATGTCCTAGTATACCTAACAAGATTGGTTTGGATAGCTTGGCATGCTAATAGGGTTCAGTTAGCAGTACTGCACATGGCATTATGCCATTCTGTGATTTCATGGCTTTTAGCCATTCTGACTTTGCGTTGAGACTTGGCCTTGTGCCTAATGTTATTACAGCTTATTAGTCGCTGCACCGGGAGATACATATGTGACCGATGGTGTGACGGCCCGAGGTACTTGATACCCAGTGCCAGTTTACCCGTTTATTCAGTCCAGTAATCCAGTATAGGTTACTTGGGCAACCAAAAATGAAAGTGGATAAATTTAATGAAATAATGAATATAACAAGTACAAAATAAGTAAATCTACAAATACTCAACGAAAATTTATTTGCAATGAGATATCAATACATTCACTGCATATTTATTTTCTGTTATGTATTTTTATTTTATTATTGGCACCACTAAGCATTATTGCTTAGCGCGTTGCTTTTGCCATGCGTAGGTTCTGGAGATACTGACCGAGAGCCCAGTAGACCACAGACTGGGTGAGAGCTCCTGCAGCTCTGCATAGTGTCCGTGTCACCTAACCATCTTCAGTGCATTGGTAGGACACTAGGTTTCATTTTGGTATTTTGTAACTAACTTTTATTTTCTCATATGTAATTGAAACTTATGTAATGTATTTTGGTATTAATGTATATAGTGGAAATTGTGTTTGTGAATGAAAAAGTGAATATTTATTTATGACTTGTACATGATTATCATATGAGACGAATGATTGAGAAATGAAAATGTTGTTAAAAAACATATTGAGATTTTGTTGATGAAATGGAGTTTGGGATTGATTGGAAATTATTATTGGAAGTGTTTTTCACAGGTTCCGAAGAACTGTTTTCTCCATTTTTAGCCGGTACTCTACCGGATTTTCTATAAAATTTTCGGAACCTCAAATAAATTATAATTTCAATAAATGATTTAAATGAATTATATTTCATAAATTATATTCAAAACTATGATAAAAATAAATTAAGGAAGAATCAAAATGATTAAGATAAAATAGAGTGTTCCGGTACACCGTGTAACATATCTTACTCGGATATACTGTAGACGGGTAAGGGGTGTCACAAATTTGGTCTTAAGTTCTTCATATGAATTATTCTAATATGTTTCAGGTTTCCATCAGTTCAAGAATCACCTAAATTAGACTTTTCTAGAGAGAGTTATGATAACGCAAATTTTACTGTTCATGTGGTCACACTACCAGTGTCTAGAATTCCACCTCCAGGTTCAAGGCTCATTTAGGGTAGCTTATGGTCATTTTTTGGGTAGGATATCTTCATTAAAATTCTAGCTTTATGTCTTAAGTTTCATTTCAATTGGTTTCACACCAATTGGAGTTGTGTAGCTCAACTTATGGCTGTCTAAACATGCTGGACTCATAGTCTAGAAATTTCAACAACTTATCCCTTTTTAATTCCCTTAACTCCTCCCACCAACCAACTTTAATACATGGTCAAACTATCTCAAATGATCACTAATAGACCTTAACTACCTCATTTGAGTATTATATCAGTAAGTTCCCAAATTTTCATGCAAAACCCTAACCTCCGTGATCACATTTCATGCAACTTATAACAAATCAACATATACACATCTAATACCATTTCTAAGCTATTTTAATATCAATTACTCATCATACTCTCATACATCAAGGCTGTCAAATTTCACCATCCCTAAGTACTTATCAATTTCTTAAATTTTCATGGATCAATTCCACATGCTTTAAAAGATGAAAGAAGAGAGCTAAGTAGCACTTCACTCACCAAAATCAAATCAAATTTAATTCACTCCAAATGACTATAATTTGACATTAATACATCCTTAGCACTTCATTTTCCAAAACCCCTAAATTTTTCAAAATCCTAGTTTGCAATTTTCCCAATCCATACCATTTCATTACTTCCATTCATCTTATAAATGTTAATTCACCTTCAAGGCACCTCAAATGACCATAATTAGGTCCTATAAACCTCAATTGCATAGCACCATATAAAAGCCATAATTTCCCATGAACCCTAATCTTCCATTTTCTAATTTATGAAATTCCCATAAAATTTCACTACCCCAAACATGTATACTACTTCAATTAAACTTGAATTCATCATCAATTGAGTTAAAACACATCAAACCCTAATTTTTCCCAAAGTGGACCAAAATTTCATGGTGTAAATTTCAATCAATAATTCTTTCATTTTTCATGTTATTTTCACTAGTTCAACCTTAATTCCATGAGCGTAAGCTAATTTAGGTTAGAAGGGAGACTTACCTCTAATTGAGCTTTTCCAATCTTCAATTTCTCTTCCAAATCTCTTATTCTTCTTGCTTAAATCCTTCAATCAAAGAGCACTTTGTTGTTTTCTACTAGTTAAGTAGAAAACCCATGGATGAAAGGTGGGAAATCAAGGGTTGAGAGGGATTGTTGATGGTGGATTGAAGAAAAGAGAGAGAGTGTGTGGGAGAGGGTGGCGGCACATGAAGGAAAGAAGAAGGGAAATGGCTTTTTTTTTTATTTTAGTTAATTGTCTTGTCTCTTATATATTTATCTCCCAAAATTAGTTTATTTAAATTAAAATTTTAATTGTGTCATAAAGGTAATTAAACTTAAGTTTTTATTTCTTTTCTTTTCTTTTTACATTTACACTTAATTTTTCCTCAAAATTTCTTCATAATTCAATATATTATTTTCATTTAATTTAATTGACATTTTGGTCAAAAATCAACTCTTGAAGTGAATTGACCAAAATGCCTCTCATCAAGTCATAATCCTTCTTTTTCATAATACCCGATGAGTCCTTAGGTCTTTGGTTCACTTGAATTTTTACTGTATTTATCTCAATTAATTTTCCTTTTATTTTTGATCCTCAAAGTGTCTTTGAACAATACTAGTCACATACCAAAAATGATACTATTCAGAGCTCGGAGCTTTGGGGTGTTACAATAAGGTTACTTGGCTTTATGCCATGATGAGGATACTTGTCACTTAAATTGTCTGGACATTGTAATTGGGCTAAGAAAATAAATGGAAAGGGATATGTGATAAAGGTTATTCATAAAATGCTATGCACCTTGATTTTATATGTTATTAATTTGATCATGCAAGAATTTTATGAAATTAAAAAGTTGTATCATATCACTATCAAATTGTGTAGGATTGCACATGTATTATTGAAATGAAATTTTTAGAAACATGATTCATGAGATCATGCATGATTGACTTGCATATATGTTGTGTTACATAATATAATTAAGTTATAGCACCACTACACAAGTTACTTAGCGAAGAGTTGTTTAAACTTTCCGCAGGTAATAAAAATAAAAATAAGGAGCCAACAAGGGAGTAAAGGTGAATAAATGACGTTTTGCTCAAGACTCAAGAAGACAATAGATTTTTTTGTGCACATTTAGAGATTACAATGTATAGGCATTTTGATATGTAATGTAGTCCTTTAATGTGTAGCCATTTAAATTTCACAAACTACATAGATGTTGTAACAAGTCTTACATTTTATAAACACTGTCACATGTATATATTGTAAATTTCTAAATATGAGGATTTATCCTAATTGATGAGATGTGTATTGAAGGAGCAGAAGCATGGAAATTGATTCATTAGAGCATTGAATTTAAAAAATTTCTTCTAGGGTTTCATGCATCATGCCACTTCTCTTATGTGCCTAATTAATTTCAATGTTCAATTGCATATTAAAACACTTTTAATATGTATTAGGATCTTCATTTGCCATTTAAGATTATGAATTAACAAATTAATTCAATTAAACCCTAGTTTAAAAGAGAAGTTTGGGCACTAACCTCTTTGATGCACTATGGATGCAATTGGCACATTTAGGAAGCACCTAGGACCTCAAGTGTTATCCCTCTAGCTTGTCCACACCAAGATCACCAATGGGCAGCCCCCAAATCAGCTTCTCAAGCCTTGCCAACCAATTATAATTTGGGTTTTTGCCTTTAGATAGGGTATATGTGTGTATAGGACACTAGAAACAATTTCTAGCAATTTTTAATTCAAAGGAATTAGGGTTATTCTCTTTGAAATGATGAGAAAGCAAGAATAAGAGAGGGAGAGAAAAGGTGTTGCCACACTTGTGACAAGAGAGAGTGTTATTTGTTTCTTCTTTTCTTTTTCCTTTTATAATTAGGTCAAGTAATCACTTAAACCCTTTGCTACATGTTACCACCACATTGCATCTTATTTTTAATTGACTTAATCACATTAAGCCAAGTGTCAAAGTTAGACTTAATCTTGACTTTGATCATCTTACATGATAAAAAGACAAATGGCAAGCTTACATGGTGCCATGTGTCACCATCTCATGATGCCACATGTCACCATGTCAAATGACCAAATTACCCTTATGTTGTAATTTTGAGTTATCAACCCAAAATCATTATTTCTCTTATTCTAATCAATTTATGTCAAATATAAATCAATTAATTAATCTCTATTAATTAATTTCTCACAATTAAATTCATATTTAAACACTTTAAATATAAATTTAACTTATACTATACATCCAATAACCTAGATTTGGTTTCAAGCCATGCTAGGGACTTTGCAATCTTATTGCAAACCAAACCTATTTAATTAATCAATTAAACTCTTTAATTAATCAATTAAATCACATTTTACTTGGTGATTAACTTGTGTATGTGTGTGACTCACTAGGCTTATCACTAATTAGCAATGAGATATGATATTAACTCTTAATATCATCAGAACACTTTCTTACCATAAATGATTTCTCTAAATCATTTTAGGCATCTCATAGACCATGGTTGACACCTAACATAGCGTGCCATGGCCACCCAATCAGTAACAAGGAATAGCTTAAATGAACCTATAATCATATGTTACCATGCACTAGAATCTCTCTGTTACAAAATCCCAATTCGAGCTAGAGTCATGGTTAATGTCAAACCACATTTGCAATGAATATTATATTCTCTTTTAATTCCAGTTCTTGATTAATTAGATTTTCTTGTCAGAAACTCTTTTCTGACTAAATCTATCTGTCCTGGCAAGGAACTTAAAACATCAAAAACAATTAAATGAACATAGGATTTTATCCATATTTACTTGGGATAACAGATTTCATCTTGATCAACACCTATCTCCATATATAACTAGTAGGAGCCAACGCATGCCCATATACCCATACACAGTACAAGTATGAAAGCAGTATCAAACTCAAACCACCTGTATACAAGATAACTATGTTATCTTAGGTCTAAAGATTATATGCACTGATATGATATATGACAATGCATTGACAAGAGTAAACTCCATGTACTTGTCATATGCATCACTAGTTCGGCCTACTTATCATGTATAAGTGCCTATCATGTTTGTTATATGGCATGAGACTCACCATTCCATCTTATTTATATATCATATAAATACCTTGGAAACAAACATGAATACAATTTTTCTAGATAAGTCATGTCCTGTGTGAACTATCCTCGATTGTGAACCAATTTATGATATTTTGTGCTAGCAATACTATCACTCATATTCTTAACAACTTAAGAATAGAATTTTTAACAAAATATCAATGGACCTTTTCTATTATACATAAATATATTATGTAAATGGAAAAGTGAAATTGTCTTTTATTATTAAAAAGTGTACTAGATACATACAAATTGATATGCTCTAGGGCATACTACTAACAATCTCCCACTTGCACTAGAGCCATTCATTACAATATCTTATACCCATCTTCTCAAGATGTCAGTCTAACTGAGTTTGTGACATAGGCTTCATGAATGGATCAGCTGGATTTTTAGCTACTGCTATTTCTGCAAGGCTATATCGCCTCGCCCAACTATCTCTTTGATAATATGGTAGCGCCTTTCCATGTGTTTATATTTCTGGTGAGACCGGGGTTCCTTGGCCTGTACGACCGCTCCATTATTGTCACAATAGAGAGTAACTACTGACTCAATGGGAGGAACTACTGCAAGTTCTGTCACGAACTTCTTTATCCAAATAGCCTCTTTTGCAGCATCTGATGTAGCAATGTACTCAGCCTCTGTAGTGGAATCAGCAGTCGTACTCTGTTTGGAACTCTTCTAACTTACTGAACCTCCATTACAAATAAACACAAACCCAGAGGTAGACTTTCTATCATCGATATCTGATTGGAAATCAGAATCAGTATAACCATCCAATTATAAGTCACCACCTCCATAAATCAAGAATAAATCCTTAGTTCTTCTTAAGTACTTAAGGATATTCTTGACAGCTATCCAGTGTTCCAAACTTGGATTGGATTGAAACCTGCTAGTCAAACTAACAGCATATGCAATATCCAGCCTAGTACACATCATTGCATACATCAAACTTCCAATAGTCAAAGCATATGGAATCCTAGTCATTTTATCTCTTTCTTCAGGTGTCTTTAAAGACATCTCTATAAAAAGGTGGATACCATGTCTTATTGGTAACAATCCTTTCTTGGAATCAAGCATGTTAAACCTCTTTAACACCTTTTCCAAGTATAGACTTTGGGATAAACCAATTATTCTTTTCGCTCTATCTCTATAGATGCGAATTCCAAGGATATAGGTTGCCTCTCTTAAGTCTTTCATGGAGAATGTATTTGACAACCATACCTTGATAGTTGTCAACATACCTATGTCATTACCTTTCAACAGAATGTCATCCACATATAAGACAAGGAAAGTGATAGCACTATCACTAACCTTTTTATATACAAATGGTTCATCCACATTTTTTATAAAACCAAATGACTTAATGGCTTCATCAAAACGAATGTTCCAACTCCTCGAAGCTTGTTTTAACCCATAAATGGATCACTTTAGCTTGCATACCTTGGAACCATCTTGGGATTCAAAACCCTTAGGTTGTTCCATGAAAATGTTTTTTTCAATGTATCCATTGAGAAAAGCTATTTTGACATCCATCTGCCAAATCTCATAATCATAGTATGCAGTTATTGCTAATAGAATCCTAATTGATTTAAGCATGGCAACAGGCGAGAAAGTCTCCTCATAATCGATTCCTTGCCTTTGGCGAAACCCTTTCACTACTAGCCTTGCTTTATAGGTCTCTACCTTTCCATCAAAACCAATTTTTCTTCTTGAAAATCCATTTATTCCCTATAGGTACAATACCTTCAGGTGGGTCAACAAGGTCCCAAACTTGGTTCTTATACATGGAATCAATTTCGAATTTCATAGCTTTAATCCATTTTGAAGAATCTATATCTGATATAGCTTCTTCCTCCATGATCTACTTCTTCATGAGTGAACAATTCTTGTTCATCTTCATGAAGAAAACCAGATCTCACTGGTGGGTGAGATATCCTGGTCGATCTGCGAGGAATTACTGTAGATGTTTCATTAATAGGTGTAGGTTGACTAGATGGATCTATATCTATTTGATCTGTTGGTTGGTCAAAATTCTCCAATTCTAACTCTATTTGCCTTCCTTTGCCACCTTCTTCAATGAACTATTGTTCAAAAAATATGGCATCTCTGCTTACCACAACCTTTTGTGATGTAGGCAAATAAAATTAATATCCAAAACTTTCTTTTGGATATCCAACAAATCGATCTTTTTCTGATCTGGTTTTCAATTTATCAATGTTCAACTTTTAATATAAGCTGGACAACCCCAAATCTTAACATGCTTAAGACTCGGTTTTCTTCCATGCCATATCTCATAAGGTGAGGAAGAAACTGATTTTGATGGAATCCTATTAAGAATATGCAAAGCTGATTCTAATACAAATCCCTAAAAGGATATTGGCATATTAGTATAGCTCATCATACTGCATACCATATCTAATAGGGTACGATTTCTCCTTTCAAATACACCATTCAATTGTGGTATTCCTGGAGGAGTCAGCTGGGAAACAATGCCATGCTCTTTCAAGTATTTATCAAATTTAGTACTTAAGTATTCACCTCCACGATCTGATCGAAGAGTTTTAATACTTTTTCCTGTTTGATTTTCTACTTCAGATTTAAATTCTTTGAACTTTTCAAAGGATTCATGTTTGTATTTCATCAAATACAAATACCCAAACCTTGATTTATCATCAGTAAAGGTAATAAAGTAATGAAAACTGACTCTAGCCATTTCCTTAAATGGACCACATACATCACTATGTATTAGCTCCAAAATATTTTCAGCTCTTAGTCCTTATCCAACAAAGGGTGATCTAGTCATTTTGCCCTGAAGGCAGAATTCACAAGATGGATTAGGTTTAGAACCTAATGAGGATAAAATCCCCATTTTCTCCAATTTTGTAATCCTATCTTCTATAACATGACCTAATCTTAAGTGCCAAATATATTTTGAACTTGAGTTGATTTTTATCAGGGCATAACATTCATTTAGATTGCTATACTTCAAGCAGTTCCTCTTCCAGTGCCCATCCTTCTAGTAGTGGAAACACCTTCCCTTGCCTCTGTCAGCTTTGGTCTTGCCCTTCTGTTTGGCTATCTTCTTGGAAGGTCCTAGAACTTGAGGTTATTGCCCTTCTTCTTGTTGGACTTTCTAGCAGAAGAAGATGCAATCAAAGCTGCCTCTTTTCCTTTATTGCCCGGCATATTCTTTTGGGTAATAACCAGCATGTTAAGTAAACCAGCCAAGGTGTATTCCTGCTTAGTCATATGGAAATTTGTAACAAAATTTCCAAATGACTCAGGTAGGGATTGAAGGATCAAATCCGTCTGCAGTTGGAAATCCATGTTAAAGTCAAGATGTTCCAGCTACTCTATAAGCCAAATTATCTTGTGAACATAATCTCTAACATTCTGTCCCTTAGACATCCTCATTCGAAATAGCTAACTAGATATCTCATACTTAGTATTCCTACTATGCTCATCATACAACTCTTGTAGGTGGAGGAGAATCTCACTTACATTCTACACATTCTCATGCTACTTCTATAACTCATTACTCATAAAAGTAAGCATGTAACATTTGGCTCTCATATCATGCTCTTTCCACTTGTCCAAAGTATCATGTTCCTCTTGAGTGGCCTCTGGAGGTAAGGGACCAAGAACCTTTGAGTCTAGAACATATCCAATACATTCTAGGTTTAGGACAAGTTTTAAATTTCTTAGCCAATCAGAAAGATTTGGTCCCATCAACCTATTGTGATGACATATGCTCACAAGAATATTGGATGGTGGTGGTTGTTGTATGCTCATTATTATCAGAAAATTAACTATAGAAAATAACTAGATTAATTATTAAATGTATCAAGTAATTAACCAAAATGATTATGGTCTTTTAATCAAATTGGTCCTCCCACTAACTTGGCGAATCCTACACTTCCAAAGTAGGAAACAGAAATCCTAGTTGGATGGATTTCTAGTGGGTGATTGAATTCTTATAGTCTTATTGATCATTCTCAGGCACATCCATTATTGGAATTATAATAAACTATAAGTGAGTAACTCTTAGCCCATCACATCTCATGTGAGGCTCAATCATTTATCTAGCCCCTAATGCTAAAAATCTCAAGCACATCCATTATTGATTTATCTTGCATTAGTTAAGTTGATCCCATTGAGCTAGTAAACATGCAAATAATTTTAATGTCCTCAGGCACATTCATTATTGGCCATCAACTATTTATATATTTATAACATCTAATGCTTAACAATTATTCTTAAGAAAATCTCTTAAATTAAATGCATCACATACAAGTATTTAAAATTTCTTAAAATAATTGCCTCAATGGAGGGCCCATGACATAATTACTTTAATTAGACCATTTCTAACTTAATCATTTGTTTGGAAGATTTAGCGGTAGGCTTAATTACTATTATGGTCTCACTTTGCACATTATCCAATTAGCATGCATATATCATATACTTGCATACATTCCCATACATCTCATGCATACATGGATAAACAATTAGTATGGTATGATCAAGGACTTTCTAAGGGATTCAATTCTGAGCCACCAAGAATTGAATCAGGGCATTTCTAGATGTATTTCATTCATTTATTTTACAAGAGTTGCTGAATGTAACACCTCTAAGTTCGGTAGTGTGTTCTACTGTTCTGGTGACCAGTGTTGTCCGGACAGTTAGAATGCCTAGAACTACACTTCGATATGAATGAGGAGACATTAAATAATGAAATACAAGAAAAGAAAATACAAGAAAAACAAAGGAAAAATAATAGTAAAGAAATGCAACCAAGTTAAGCGAGCCGAGAACCCTAGCGATGGGTGACCGCACGGGGAAGTCACGGCGTGGACCGTTGACTAGCCCTAGACCGCGGGAAACCCTGAAAAATATTTTTAAGACTTAAAGAGACACCTATTGAAGTATAAATATCATAAGAAATATTAAAGAAAAATTAAATCATTAGTATACAGAAAAGTGAGAAATCGAAAAACGGACAAAACTTCAGATACTGAAAAATCGAATGGAATGCAACGAGCAGGGCATTGTGGTCATTTGACACCTCGAGTTGTCTTTTGACTTAAATGTCCATTAAAAATACATGATATTACACTTGGAAAATGTCATGAAAAATTAAATTGGTGGTACCTAAAGTAAATAGAAAAAATTGGGAGCTTAATGTGAGAAATTGGGAATTTAAGATTAAATAAATATTTAATCGCCCATGGTGCTCCACTAACTCACCTAAGTGGACCACTACATCCTCATTTTTGGACAGATTGTCATCTTCTTCAACCTTCCCAAACAGCAGCCGATTTGCTCCCAAGAAGAACTCCATGGCCAAAGCATCCAAGCTCCATGCATGAACTCCAATCTTCACTTTCAAGCCATAATTTCTTGTAAGTCTCTCCATTAAAAGTGATCCTTACACAATGGGCAGTAGATAGGCAGCAAGAAGACCAAGTTTTGGAGGAGTTTTGAAGAATTTCCAAAGTGGTAAGTTTGTATTTTTGAATATTGCTTTGTTAAAGTTTGTAAGCATGTTATGGGTGTTTGAATTATGAAGAAATTTTTGAGGTTTGATGTTGAATGGGAATGTGTAATTTTGGCAGCCATGGAAATACCTTGAAGGCAGGTTATTTGTGCTTGTAAATGGTGGATTAAATGTATATTGTGTAGGAAATTGTTTAGGTGTTGTATACTTAGTATATGTAAATGTAAAATGAAATTTAAAGCTTGGAAAGTAATGGAATGTAAGTGTACCATTGTGGCAGTTTGTTAACTCTTGAAGAATGTTGGAATTCATGCTTGGTTTATGGAATAATGATGTTAAAATGTGTTGGTTGTTATGGCAGTTTGAATGTATGTATAGTGGTGTGAAGGTTGGACATGTGAATGAGCTTGGTTATAGAGTTAAATTGTTGTAAATTGAGTTGGGCAAATTCTGCACTTGTTGGTGCACATTGAATGTAATTGTAAGCTGCCAAAATGACCTATAATGTGTTGTGAATTATGTTTAGGTCATGGTAGAACCAGAATTAGTTTGAATGTTAAGTTTGGTAAGTGTTAAAAGTGATGTTTGATATGTATGCAAGAATTGCAATAAGACAGTTTGTGTTTTAGGCCTATAACTTTAAGTGTGTGGCTCCAATTGGTATGAGACCAATTGGAGGTGAAAATAGGCACAAAATGTGCCAACTTTCATGAAGGAAGCTTGCCAAAATTCTGATTGCAAGGTAGCTTGAAAAAATGACCAAATCCAGATTAAGTGCAATTGAGGCCTGAAAACTGACCATTTGGGCAGCAGTTAGTATTTAGGCCATAACTCACTCAAAACAGGTCCAATTGACCTGAAATTTTAACCATGAATAGTTAAGACCCATATCTACAAGTCTTATGAAGACACCAAAGCCCAGAAATGACCATAAGCAAGTCAAACAGCTTGCACAAGTTCGGGTCCAAAAACTGGCCGAACCTAAAATGACCAATTTTGATGCAATTTGACCAGCAATAGTAAAATGACCATAACTTGGTCTACATAACTCAGAATAACCTGAAATTTTGCCCCGCGTGCAATAAGACATAGATCTACAAGTTTGTAGTTTTGACCGAAACCCGAAAACCGAGGGAACTAGGTCGTCCGGCTAGGTCAAACTAGTATCCCGGAATCCAGCAAATCGCAAGAAAATGCAGTATACACGGAAATGAATTTGGTAACATGTACCAACCCTAAAAGACTATCGAATGTGACATATTAATGACATTAAAACCTAAATTACCTAGAATGTACCAAGGATCGACATAGTAGGTTGACTAAGCGAATAAATGAATTCAGTGAATTAATTATCAAGCATTATCGTTAGAGACAGTTTAAATGAGTACTGAAACACTTCAAATTGTGTTTCTCCGTTGGCAAAGACTCAGGGATGGGAAGGAAACACTGAGTCAGAGCCAAGAGACAGTTATCAGAGTTTGTGCACAACGGCTATTTCTTTTGAATTTTTCAATTGAAATAAATTATGATTATTTCTATGTTATTATTTTAAATTGTGTTTGTGCACAATAAGTATTTCTTTTGAATTTTTTTTCAATTGAAATAAATTACGATTATTTATATGTTATTGTTTTAAATTGTGTTTGTGCACAATATTTATTTCTTTTTAATTTTTCAATTGAAATTAATTATGATTATTTGTACGTTATTGTTTTAAATTGTGTTTGTGCACAATAATTTTGACTTCTCATTTTGTACTAAAAAATTTAATTGAACATTATAGTTTTAAATTGTGTCCGTGCACAATACTTTTATATTCACTGCTTTTACTAGTAAATTTATTTGGCGAAATGAGTTATGAATAATTTTTTATTGCTTTGGTTTTAGGAATATTATTTGGAACTTATTGTATTGTCCAACTTTGCAAATGGAAATTTTGAGATAAAATGTAATTTATGGTTTGTATGAAATATTGTGATTTGAAATTGTTTTGATTCACACTTGGCATGACACTGTTACTATGTTCCTCCCTCATTGATTTCGATTATTGGGGTGAGTGTGTCTTGTCGTGGTGTACAACACGGCATGTGTGGAAAAATTGTGTCATGGCCTAAATTATGTTATCGATTGGCAACATTGTATTATTCAGTTATTTGATCGAATTGTGTTATTGATTTGCAAAACGGTATTATTCAATTACTTGATCAAATTTGTGTTAGATGAATTTTGTAAATTGTGAAATGGAATTGTGAATCATTTGATTTGTGAATTGTCAATAAAAGATTTATATATCGCATTTCAAATTGTTATTGTGCACCACTGAGTAAATTTTACTCGTGATAGCTTTCATTCTTTGTCATGAGATGAAATTGACAGAGCGATGGAGATTAGGCTGCTAGTACTACATTGAGAGATCATCGGGTATATTGAGTATACCACATTTTGCATTTTGTACTGTAATGTATGTTCACTGTATGTATATATTGTTCTTGGTTTTGAGCAGTTGTAAAATAAAATTGTACATTAAAGTTGTAAAATAAATTATGAGTTATTTTGACTTGTAAAAATTGTATTATATTTTTTGTATCTCAGTTTTTGAAAAATTACTATGGATTTGAGTTGAGAAATATGTTGTGTTGAATTATGCTAGAGTTTGAGATTGAGAAAAATATTGAAGTGCTTTTTACAGGTTTTTGAAGAACTGTTTTATCCAAATTACGGAGGGCACTCTGCCAAAATTTTCTGAGAAATTACTAATAGTCTAAATGTGTTAGTTAATTCACCTCAGTTCAAAAAGGTTTTTAACACCTGTAAATAGTGCTCACCACTGTAAAAGAAGTAAGAAAAGTTTTTGAAAATCCCTTGTAGTGTATTTAATGGGTTATCAGTAGGCGAAGTTAGTAATTCATTAGGTATACTATGGGATCATGTTATGCCTTACAGAGGGGTAGGGTGTGACACTGAAGGAGTACATAATCAACACTTGATCTTGATTTCCTCCCACTGGTCCCACCAATGCTGCTAACCTCTTTGATCTTCTTGCAATCTAATTACATTGTAATCCTTGGCATACCAAGGCAAATTTACAAGAATATGGACTTTAAAGTCCTCAAATAAATGAAATTACAACCCAAATTATTACAACACTTATAATACATGCCACTAAAATAAAATTAATTATTTTACAACCCAAAGAAAAATAAAAAAAAATAAATCCAATTACATTGGTCTTTTATTGTCCATGATCATCCATCATGCATATTAAAATTTAACAATTAAATAAAATATACATACTAGAAAATAAATTGAATATCACATATTCAACCAAAAAATTTAGATTTGAATCTCATTCAAATAAATTTAAATTTAGAAACTCTTTCCAAATTTAATACCTTGAAAACAATTTTCAAAAATTAATTTTATGATTAAAATTCCTAATTAAACAATTTAATTAAGCATGGGCCTAATTATGGGCCTTAAAGTATACAACAATTGTATAATAAGGCCCAAACCATGCACACCCATTGATGGGTGTCGAATCCACCAGAAATTAAATTAACTGAAATCACCAATTATGAAATATTTTCTGCAGTAAGTGGTAAATCCGGGTCGAACCCTAGAGACTGAATTGTTGGATTTTCATGCACTTGTGTAATGGAAAAAAAGAAATAAAGGTTTGGGGGGGGGGGGGGGCGCGTAATTCGCAATCCAAAGAAAAAATCAACAATTCAAAATTAAGATCTAAAAATAAATAAGAAACTCTCAAATTAAACAAACTTCAGTCCAAGGCAATTCTCATTCCAATGCATTGATTTGATCATAGACAAAAGAAATACAATTATCTCTTATTGAATACTTAACGTAGATTTACCAAACAGCGAGATAAACCCCTGCCTTCCCTATACTCATCAATTCGAGCCCAGCACTCTTATTGACTCTAATTATTAACTGAGTTGGTATTAAGCAATCTTCATCAAATTAATAAATGCTTTAAGACAAGGAAGTAGTTAAGCTGAACAACAATTTATGAAGCATAAATCATTTAATCCACCCTATTGTTTCCTTAGGTTATTATCAAAAATTGGGATTATAATCAATAAAACCTAATTGCTACTCATGTTCAATCTTACACAACAATTATGGATTATGAAGATGAACTAGCAATTGATCTCATCAAACAATTAACTAATAGGCCTTTTTAGCAAATCATTCAATAGATCAAAGATAAAGAAATCAGAAAACAATAGATATTCAAAAAGACATAAATTAAATTAAGAACCTGGTCTCACAAATCAAGCAAAAGAACTTGAATCCCTTGAACTAATTTAAAAACTTAGCCACTCATGTTCATGGCTTACAGAAAATTAAAGAAGAAAAAGAAGAATTCTAAAAGACGAATGGAGAGGTTATTGAATTGGGATCGCTTGTGTTGGCTACTGCCTTTTCTATTTATAATAAATGGTCTAGGGTTAGTTTTTTTTTAGAGTCTCTATCAAAAACTGCAACTGGAGCAAAATCAAAAAACTGATTGTCGACAGATACACGGCCCGTGTATCATTACACGGCCCAGGGCCGTGTAACTTACTGGAGCTAAATGGGTATGTTTAGTATTGGCAAAAAAAGTTACATGGGTCTCCAAATTTACACGGGTCAAGTTACACGGCCCGTGTACTTTGTTTCTTCCTCGATTCTCTGGATTTCTTCTGGCAGAATGTTACAAGGGTCTGTGGTTGTGCTTACACGACCTGTGTACTTTGTATCAATGACGTTTCTAAATCCTTCGACCTTTCTAAGTTTTCTTCCACACTTCTATGTTTTGGGACTTCACCAAAACCTTGAAAAATGTAGCAAGAGTCAAATTAATGCAAATGCTAAAAATTTCTCCATTTAACACAATTATTTCAACAACTCTCTAAACATATGTCTAATAGATAATTATACTCTAATCAACTGAATTAGGCTTAAAGATACTCTAGAAACACTAAAAGTGATAGAAGTAAAATTAATAAATTATGCACTTATCAAATTCCCCCACACTTATTCCATGCTTATTCTCAAGCATGACTTAAATTCTCAATCAACTCAACTTAGAAGTTCCTTAACTTCACCCTATCACAACATTCTCTAACAAAAAATTAAAAGTTTGAAAGAAGAGGCAAGTAAGGTAATAACCATCACAACAATTTCCATCAACACCATACCAATATATCAACAATTTTCCAACATAAAACAAAAGGCTTAAAATCAATTAAGCTCACACAATTAAAGTTTCATAAAATTTTAAATCAATACATACCAAAACACAAGGTTAATTTATCAAGGCACAACAATTATAGCTCTTTGCAAATCTTAGGAGAGATAGAAATGCCCTTTATTTATATTTGAAATTGGTACTTCTCTCTTGTCACAGTTTTTTTTTTATTTTTTTATTTCAACCGTCACCTTCAAAAAAGTACCTTGCTCATATCCTAGCTAGCTTTTATCCTGAGAATTGACACGGGGTTCATGAAGACCCCTGGTTAGTTTGTTTAACTAAAATAGCAGAGCAATTTTCAAGTTCAACCTTTTATTTCTCCCAATTTATACATCTACATATTATAAAGTGCCCTGATAGATTAAACAAAGTTCTGAAATATGCATAATACTAGTTTAAAGCACACATAACTAATCATTTCACCATTAAATCAAGCCTAAATGATTTATGCAGAAAAAAATTTCTCTATGGTATGGAGAATAGGGAAAATCCATCATTAGAGTTACTATTACCTTGCCTAAAGTCTAAAAAATTTAATCTAAAGTAGAAAAGTTATTTCAAAGACAAAGCACTTCTCTCCGGAAAACAATATAGAATCATGAATCAAGCTTATAAGAACAAATTTATTATTTTTTTTTAAACAATTAAAAAGATTGCAAAAGAAAAGAAAAGAAAAGAAAAGAAAACCAAAAAAAAATGCTAGAAAATAAAATAAAATAAAGGAAAGAAAACAAATATGATTGTGGCTAACAAGCCACCCATGGGTTGCCTCCCAAGTAGCACATTTGTTTAATGTTGTTAGCTCGACATGGCAAAGCTCCTTAATCCTCATAAATTGGGTTACTCAATTTGAGTTCCTCCACTGTATGCTCCTGAAACCCTTCATAAAATGGCTTGAGTCTATGACCGTTGACCTTGAATACCTTATTAGTTCCTAAACTTTGAATTTCAACTGCACCATAAGGAAATACATTAGTAATAATGAAGGGTCCAATCCAACGAGAACACAACTTACCAGGCATCAGCTTCAATATGGAATTATACAAAAAACTTTTTGCCCAATTACAAACTACTTCCTTAGTTTGTCATGGAATGCCTTTGTCTTTTCTTTATAGATCTTAGAGTTCTCATAAGCCTCAAGTCGAATTTCTTCTAATTCCTGTAATTGTAATTTTCTTTCCACACTAGCATTATCCAAATCCAAATTACATTGTCTAACAACCCAATAAGCCTTATTTTCTAACTCCACAGGAAGGTGACACAACTTACCAAATACCAATCTGAAAGGGGACACACCTATGGGTGTCTTATAAGCAGTCCTATAAGCCCACAATGCATCATCAAGTCTAAGGCTCCAATCCTTTTTATTTGGCTTCACTGTTTTTTCCAAAATAGACTTGATCTCTCTATTAGACACCTCTGCTTGCCCACTTGTTTGAGGATAATAAGCTGTAGATATTCTATGAAAAATACCATATCTCCTCAATAATGCCTCAATAATTCTATTACAAAAATGTGTGCCCCGGTCACTAATCAAAGCTCTAGGAATTCCAAACCTGCTAAAAATGTTTGACTTGATAAAACCTACAATAGCTTTAGAATCATCAGTCCTGGTGGCTTTGGCTTCCACCCATTTCGAAACATAATCAACAGTAAGTAATATATAAACAAAGCCAAAAGAAGAAGGAAATGGACCCATAAAATCAATACCCCACATATCAAAAATCTCACAAACAAGTATTGGATTCTGAATCATCTCATTCCTACGGTTTAAACTTCCTGTTCTTTGACATTGTTCACAATTTTTGCAAATCAAATATGAATCACGAAATATAGTGGGCCAGTAAAAACTACAATCTAATTTTTTTTTACCTGTTCTCCTGGGTCCAAATTGACCTCCACATGCATAGGCATGACAAAAAGCAAGAATAGATTGAATCTCATTATCAAGAACACATCTCCTAATAATTTGATCTGAATAAAATTTCCACAAATACGGGTCATCCCACACATAGTACTTAGCCTCACTTTTCAATTTCTCTTTCTTAGCTCTACTCAAATCAAAAGGCACAACCTTAATAACCAAATAATTCACCAAATCAACATACCAAGGGATCATACCTTGCAATTTAAATAATTGCTCATCAGGAAAAAGTTTCTGTAAAAGAAGTGGATCTTCTTGTGTCACTAACTTACTCAAATGATCTGCTACCAAGTTCTCAACTCCCTTCTTATCCTCGATTTGAAGATTAAATTCTTGCAGCAGAAGGATCCATCTAATCAACCTTGGTTTTGCTTCCTTCTTTTCCAAGAGATACTTCAACGCTGCATGATCAGAGAAGATAATTATTTTAGAACAAGCAAATATGATCAAAATTTATCTAAAGCAAAAACTATAGCTAAAAACTCTTTTTCAGTCGTAAAATAATTGCATTGAGCTGAATTGAGTGTTTTAGATGCATAATAAATCACATGAAATAGCTTCCCAACACGCTACGCTAAAACTACTCCCATTGCATAATTACTCGCGTCACATATAATTTCAAATGGTATTGTCCAATCAGGAGCCTGGATAATAGGGGGTGATGTCAATGCAGATTTTAATTTGTCAAACGCCTCCTTGCACTCTTCACTGAACTCAAAAGAAACATCTTTTTGCAAGAGTCTAGACAAAGGCAATGCTATCTTAGAGAAATCCTTAATGAACCTACGACAGAAACCTGCATGACCAAGGAAAGATCGTACTTCCCTCACAATTGTGGGGTAGGGTAAGTTCATAATTAAATCAATTTTAGATATATCCACCTTAATACCCCTATTAGAGATAACATGACCCAAAACAATCCCCTGTTCCATCATAAAATGACACTTCTCATAATTTAAAACAAGATTTTTCTCAATGAATCTCTCAATAATAGAATTTAAATGATGTAAACATGCATCAAATGAATCACCATGCATAGTAAAATCATCCATGAACACCTCAATGCAAGTATCAGTGTAATCTGAAAATATGCTTACCATGTATCTCTGAAATGTGGCAGGTACATTACAAAGCTCGAAGGGCATCCTTCTAAAAGAAAAAGTTCCAAAAGGGCAAGTGAAGGTAGTCTTCTCTTGATCCTCTGGTGCAATCACAATTTGATTATATCCAAGAAAGCCATCAAGAAAATTGAAATAAGACTTTCCTACTAACCGCTCAAGCATCTGATCAATGAATGGTAGTGGGAAGTGGTCCTTCCTTGTTGTTGAATTCAGCTTGCGGTAGTCTATGCACATTCACCATCCACTCTAAATCCTTGTTGGAACAAGTTCATTATCTTGATTTGCTAGCACAGTGACTCCTGATTTTTTTGGCACTACTTGGATTGGACTTACCATTTGCTGTCTGAAATTGGGTAAATAACTCTTGCATCCAGTAGCCTTAAAATCTCCTTCTTCACAACCTCCATCATCTGTGGGTTCAATCTCCTTTGAGCTTCTCTACTTGGTTTAGCCTCATCCTCCAGTAAAATCCTGTGCATGCACACTGATGGACTTATACCTTTGATGTCAGCTATTGTCCATCTAATTGCTTCCTTGTGTACTCTTAGAACCCTAGTCAATCTTTCTTCTTGAATCTTTGTTAAATTACTTAAGATGATAACTGAAAGTGTCTCATTGTCTCCCAAGTAAATATACTTCAAATGCTTAGGTAGAGGCTTGAGTTCAAGAACTGGTGCCTGCACCACAGAAGGTAATAATTTTGTGTGAGATACAGGTAAATCAATCTTTGATACTTCATACCTTTTTTGAACAGGAGGTAATGACTGTAATGCCATTACTGCCTCTTGAACCTCTACACTTAATGGTTGATTGGTACTAATTTCTTGAATTCCTTGACTAATCACCACTTCTAACGCATCCTCCATGCTTAACTCAAAAACATCTTGCACAATTGTATCAATAATATCAATAGAAAAAACTGAATGGTCATCAGCAGGATACTTCATGGCATCAAAGATATTAAATTTTACAGTCTCTCCATCAAACTTTATAGTTAAGGTACCATCATCCACATCAATTTTTGTGTTTGTAGTTTTTAGGAAAGGTCTTCCAAACAAAATCAAAGCTGAATTTGATGAGAGAGCACTATCATCCTCCATATCCAGAATGTAAAAATCTGTAGGAAAAATCAATCCTCTAACCTGCACCAACACATCGTCAACAACTCCCAATGGATAAGCATTAGAACGATCAGCTAACTGAATAATGACATTGGTTTCTTTCAAAGGACCCAAATTTAAAGTTTGAAAAACTGAATTTGACATAACATTAATAGAAGCTCCTAAATCTGCCATTGCACTTTCAAATCTAGAATCACATATTCTGCAGGGAATAGAAAACAAACCTGGATCCTTACATTTAGGGGGTAATTTTTGCTAAATTAATGCCGACACATTTTCCCCCACACTGATCTTCTCATTATTCCTCAACTTGCGCTTTGTAGTGTATAGTTCCTTAAGGAATTTAGCATACTTGGGAACTTGTTTGATTGCATCAAGTAAAGGTGTATTGACCTCTACCTTCCTGAAAGTCTCCAAAATTTCTTTCTCTTGTTCTTCTTTCTTAATTTTAGCTAACCTGCATGGGAATGGAGGAAGAACCGAATTATTAACCTTATTCAGTTTAGGTTCAGTATTTACCTCAACTTCAGGAATTTCAGACTCTGTTGCTCCTTGCTTCTTCTTTTTTATTGGCTCATGTGGAGTCTAATTATCAACTTCTTTCCCACTCCGCAACAGTATTGCACTTGCATTTTCTCTATGGTTCATTACTATTTCTGATGGGAGCTTTCCAGAACCTTGAGCTTCCAGCTTGATTTGAGGGAGGCGAAGGTGGAGGTGGTTGTGGTTGTGGTTGATTCACTTGTGGTCTTTGCTGGTGGTATCAGCTTTGCACCGGTTGATTCCCATAGCTCAAATTGGGATGATCTCGTCATCCTGGATTTTAAGTACTAGAATAGGGATCATACATGCGTTGTGGCTGTCCATAATGTCCTACTGCATTAGCATGTTGCATTGATTCATCCTCTTGTAATGTAGGACACATGTCAGTAACATGACCCAAAGTCGAACAAATTCCACATACCTTAAAAGTTTGCATGTTCCCTACAGGTAACTGCCTCACCAAAGAAGTTAAATCAGAAATATGTTTCTCAAGGTTAGATGTACTTACCTCATTAACCTTCATGGGTGTGTGATCCATTCTCATTCCAAACTGTTAAGAATTTTCTACCATGTTAGCAATCAGCCTCCTTGCCTCTTCTGGTGTCTTGTCAACCAAAGCTCCTCCATTAGCAGCATCTATCATACTGCAGTCCATTGGTAAAAGTCCCTCATAGAAATACTGAATCAAAAGCTGCTCACTTATTTGATGATGGGGACAGCTTGCACACCGCTTCTTAAATCTCTCCTAATACTCATACAAACTCTCTCCATTGTACTGTCGGATGCCACAAATTTCTTTTCTTATTTTGATAGCACGGGAAGTAGGAAAATGCTTCTCTAGAAATATTTGCTTCATCCCATTCCATGAGTTGACAGATCCAGAAGGGAGGTAATACAACTAATCCTTAACTGTGCCCTCCAGTGAGAAAGGGAAAGCCCAAAGCTTTATCTGATCCTCTGAAACTCCTTAAGGTTTCATGCTGGAACACACAACATGAAATTCTTTTAAATGCTTATGTGGATCCTCACCTGCAAGACCATGAAACTTAGACAACAAATGGATTAGTCCAGATTTCAACTCAAAAGCAACATTTAAAGTAGGGTATTGAATACACAAAGGTTGTTGGTTTAGATTAGGAGCAGCCAACTCTTTCAAAGTTCTAGCAGCCATGGTTTCGTTTTTGGAATTTGAATCCAAATCCAAATCTGAACTTAACTCCCTTGGAGATTAGACTCCTTTAGATAGACTCGGAATCTGCTTAGCCTGCTTAACCAATTTTCTCAACTATTTAGCTGTTTTTTCTACTTCTAGATCAAAGATCAACTCACCAGATTGAGAAGTTCTTATCATAAACAAAAAGAAATCAAAATAACAACAGAAAAAATGCCTCAAAACCCTAGAAAACAATCAAATTTGGCCTCAAGAGGGTGGGGCCAAGGAATCCTATGGATTGATTAGTCTTGATCAGAGTGTCGTTTCCTTCAAAATAGGTATGAGCCACCCTCCAAATTCAACCAAAATTCTTAATAAATAGTAACATCGTAATTTTTTTTTTCCAAAAACCTGAAAATAGCAATAACTCACAAACAAAATTAATAACAAAATACCCTAACAAAAGAAACACAAAATCCAATAAATTTTAATCCCCGGCAATGGCACCAAAATTCTTGATGGGTGTCGAATCCACCAGAAATTAAATTAACTAAAATCACCAATTATGAAATATTTTCTGCAGTAAGTGGTAAATCCAGGTCGAACCCTAGAGACTGAATTGTTGGATTTTCGTGCACTTGTGTAATGGAAAGAAAGAAATAAAGGTTGGGGGGGGGGGGGTTAATTCGCAATCCAAAGAAAAAATCAACAATTCAAAATTAAGATCTAAAATTAAATAAGAAACTCTCAAATTAAATAAACTTCAATCCAAGGTAATTCTCATTCGAATGCATTGATTTGATCATAGACAAAAGAAATACAATTATCTCTTATTGAATACTTAACGTAAATTTATCAAACAACGAGATAAACCCCTAACTTCCCTATACTCATCAATTCGAGCCCAGCACTCTTATTGACTCTAATTATTAACTGAGTTGGTATTAAGCAATCCTCATTAAATTAATAACTGCTTTAAGAAAAGGAAGTAGTTAAGTTGAACAACTATTTATGAAGCATAAATCATTTAATCCACCCTATTGTTTCCTTAGGTTATTATCGAAAACTAGGATCATAATCAATAAAACCTAATTGCTACTCTTGTTCAATCTTACACAACTATTATGGATTATGAAGATGAAATAGCAATTGATCTCATTAAACAATTAACTAATAGGCCTTTTTAGCAAATCATTCAATAGATCAAAGACAAAGAAATCAGAAAACAATAGATAATCAAAAAGACATAAATTAAATTAAGAACCTGGTCTCACAAATCAAGCAAAAGAACTTGAATCCCTTGAACTGAATTAAAAACTTAGCCACTCATGTTCATGGCTTACAAAAAATTAAAGAAGAATTCTAAAAGATGAATAAAGAGGTTGCTGAATTGGGATCCCTTGTGTTGGCTACTGCCTCTTCTATTTATAATAAATGGTCTAGGGTTAGGTTTTTTTAGAGTCTTTGTCAAAAACTCAACTAGAGTAAAATCAGGAAACTAATTGTCGACGGATACACGGCCCGTGTATCACTACACGGCCCAGGGTTGTGTAACTTACTGGAGATAAATGGGTATGTTTTGTATTAGCACAGAAAGTGACACGGGTCTCCAGGATTTACACGGGTCAAGTTACACGGACCGTGTACTTTGTTTCTTCCTCGATTCTCTGGATTTCTTCTGGCAGAATGTTACACATGTTTGTGGTTGTGCTTACACGACCCGTGTACTTTGTATCAACAATGTTTCTCAATCCTTCGACCTTTCCAAGTTTCCTTCCACACTTCTATATTCTGGGGCTTCACCAAAACCTTGATAAATACAATAAGAGCCAAATTAATGCAAATGCTGAAAATTTTTCTATTTAACACATTATTTCAACAACTCTCTAAACATATGCCTAATAAATAATTATACTCTAATCAGCTAAATTAGACGTAAAGATACCCTGAAAACACTAAAAGTGATGGAAGTAAAATTAATAAATTATGCACTTATTACCCATAGAGTTATCAAACATGGCCCAAACCATGCGCACCCATGGAGTTATCAAACATGGCCCAAACCATGCGCACCCATGGAGTTATCAAACATGCCACCACAATGGGAGCACCAAACAACTTTGAATTAATCAACATTTGATACAAACACACAATTAAACCTCAGTAAACAATCCTAATGGCAAATATAGTGGCTCTGATACTAATTGAAGGAGAAAAAGCATGAAAATTGATTCATTAGAGCGTTGAATTTAAAAAATTTCTTCTAGGGTTTTATGCATCATTCCACTCCTCTTATGTGCCTAATTAATTTCAATGCTCAATTGCATATTAAAACACTTTTAATATGTATTAGGATCTTCATTTGCAATTTAAGATTGTGACTTAACAAATTAATTCAATTAAACCCTAGTTTAAAAGAGAAGTTGGGGCACTAACCTCTTTGATGCACTATGGATGCAATTGGCACCTTTAGGAAGCACTTAGGACCCCAAGTGTTGTCCCTCTAACTTGTCCACACCAAGATCTGTAACACCCCTCACCCGTCTACAGTATAGCCGAGCAAGACATGCTACACGGCGTGCCGGAACACCTAGTCTGTGATTATCTCATTTCTTGAACTCAATTTGATTTTAAGAAGTCATTTACATAATATTCATATCATGTTTATACTATTGTCATACTTTGTTAAAATCAGTGTTTCAAGATTGGTAATAAAAATTTGGCAAGGTGCCGTCTATAATTAGGACAAACTGTCCTTCCAACCTGTTGAAAATATTTTAATATTATGATATCAAAATCTCAAATATTTCACAGTCTCTATTTCTCAGTAAAGTCAATAGACTTTTACAGTCATTAAACAGTTCCATAATATAGTCCATAATAATTTAAATATATACAGAAAATCTCCATGTTATTTAATATGTACAAAATATTATAAACTTTAAAGCTTTTATAATATTACAAAATACAAGGCCAAATTTCAAATATACAATAAAAGTACAAAATACAAGATATCCTAAGTCCTACCATGTATGCAATGTAGTGCAGATGACTCTGGACTCCTGTGCAGATCTGATGTCTCACCCGGTAGTAGGTCTGCTGGGCTCCCCAGCTGTGTCTCCAATACCTACGCGTTACAAAAGCAACGCGCTAAGCAATTTTGCTTAGTGGTGCCAAATGTAAAGAAATATACACTAAAATAAAGTAAATAAAGTGTTTACAAATTTTTGGTGGTGCTGTATGTCACTAGATTGGATTTAGGTATTTGAATTTAATAGTACTTGAATTACTGCCCGTGTAGCCTATATACTGACCAGACTGGATAAACGGATATACTGGCACTGGTTACCTAGTACCTCGGGCCGTCACACCATCGGGCACAAAGTGTCTCCCGGTGTGCAAATAGCGTGGCTAAAAGGTCATATAGTCAATCTGGCGATAAGCCAAAAATAAATACACAATATGTATAGCCGTAGGCTATTAAAGTCACAGTGCGGCATAATAGGCCATAAAAACACAGTATGGCATAAAGCCATTTACAGAACAGCTGTCAGAATCCTATTGGCATGCCAACCTATCCATACTAGTCAACTAGGCAAACTAGGGCACATTATTAATTAATTGTTTAATTCTTCAATTTTTGGAGTTTACTAACTATTATATAATTCACAAGTCAATGCATATGTTGACCTTTTTAGGTAATATGGATAAGTTGTTTCTAGCATCAATATGTCACAATTTATATCTCAATATGCTGCCAATATAGTGCAATTTACCATTTTTACAAGTTGGCATTCATTGCCAAAATGCTTCAAGCATCATTGTATGCAAAATGTCAAATTCTCAATTTTTGTGTGCTAGATTGGTCTAGCTTAAAGTCCTATTTCCCTTGGTTTTTAGCTTCTGGTCAAAGAAGCAAAATTGTAGCTCTATGTCTTATTGCACGCGGGGCAAAATTTCAGGTCATTCTGAGTTGTGTAGACCAAGATATTGTCAATTTGCTAAAGCTGGACATATTGCACTTTTAGTGCACAATTTGGTCAAATTTTAGGTCACTTTTGGTTCGGCAGTTTTTGTGCCCGAACTTGTGAAAGCCATTTGACTTGGTTCTGGTCATTTCTGGGCTTTGGTGTCTTCATAATACTTTTAGATATAGGTCTTAACTATTCATGGTCAAAATTTCAGGTCAATTGGACCTGTTTTGAGTGAGTTATGGCCTAAACACTAACTGCTGCCCAAATGGTCAGTTTTCAGGCCTCAAATGCACTAATCCGGATTTGGTCACTTTTTAAGGTCAGTTTCTAGGCAGAATTTTGGCAACCTTTCTACATGAAAGTTAGCCTATTTGGTGTCTAGTTTCACCACATATTGGCCTCATACCAATTGGGTTCATAGTTTGGCACTTATGGCCTCAGTTAGGTGCTGCCTTCAATACACAACCTGCACAAAGCTCATACACTTCCAATTTAATGTTCCTCCTCCTCCTCATTACTGCAATATTCAATCAACAACACTTCTATACATATATTGTACACAATTTCAGCAACAATTCTGGGCAGAATGTTCAAGTGCTCAATGCACACAATCCATCATTAAGTTCAACATTCACTTCCACCAAAATTCAACATACTTCAATGTTAATATTACACATATACTTCAACATATTCATACTTCAACATCACTTACACTTGCTGCCCACAAATTGACATTAACAATTATCATTAATAACCATATATTCACACACAAATTCATGCTATTAGGGGCTGTCAAACATGGCAGTTTGCTCAAGGCTTCAAGGTTCCATTTCACACCTTTAATCTAAACACTACATGTACATACTTGTGCACAAACTTACTCTAACTTTCATTTGAATCAATCAACCTTCATTTTCATTCATTAGAAGTAAAAATAACTCAAGCTCAACAAGGGTTCATGGCTGCCAAAAATGGACAAATTCATTTCTCACTATTTCTTTTATTTCTCTTCACCAAAACACTCACCTCAACCTAAACACAAGCTTTACCAAAGCAAGGGAGGGATTTTGGACACTTACAACTTTTGATGCTTATCAAAACTTCACCAAATCTGGTTTTTCTTGTTGCCAATATCTTCCCCAAGGTAAGTAGGCAAGCTTTAATGAAGGAAAGAAGTGGAAAGGATGGCTTGATCATGCACCCATGGAGATTGCATGTGGGGTGGCCATGGTGATTTCCATGGTGGAATTCATTACGGCAAAGTAAAATGGGCTGATGAAGAAGATGATGGTGAGTGTTATCTGCTGTCCCAAGGCTGTGATAAGGGTCCCAATATCCAAGTTAGTGGAGCACTAACTTGGATTTTAATGTTAATTATTCAAAGTTTCATAAATTGGATTTTATCCCCCATTTCTTTAACTATTCTTATAATGTATCACAATTTAATTTTTTCATGACATTTTCTAAGTGTAATATCATTTATTTTTAATGGAGATTGAGGTCAAAAGGCAACACTATGTGTCAAATGACCAAAATACCCCACTTCGGTTTATATTCCTGATTTTTCGGTAACACCGATTTTTGTCTGTTTCTTGATTTTTCATTTTTCTTTGTACTAATTTATTAATTTTTCTTTGATATTTCTGGTGTCAATTACATTTCAATAAATCTTTATTTATGTCTCAAAATTATATTCAGAGGGTTCCCCGTGGTCCTAGGGTCGGCAATGGCCTTCTCGGTGCGGTCACCCATCGCTGTGGTGCCGGCTCGTTTAACTTAGCATCATTTTCTCTCTTTCATTTTTGTTTAATTTTTCTTGTATTTTCTTTTTATTTATTTCATCATTATATGTCTGTTCACTATCACCGAAGTGTAGTTCCAGACATACTGACTTGCCTGGACTGTTATTTGACTACTGGAGCAATTGAACGTACAGAACACGTGCAATGGGGATGTTACAACTCTTCCCCTCTAAATAAAAATTTCGTCCTCGAAATTTACCTGATGTGAAGAGCTGAGAGAACTATTGTCTCATTGTCTCCTCGCTCTCCCATGTTGCCTCTTCCGTTTTGTGGTGTCTCCATAGGATTTTCACTAGTGGAATTGTCTTATTTCTGAGCTCTTTTACCTCTCATGCCAAGATTTTAATTGGTTCTTCTTCATATGTCAGGTCAGGTTGTACCATAATTTCTTCTGCTGAGATGACATGTGAAGGATTTGATCTGTATCTTCTGAGCATCGAGACATGGAACACATTATGTCTCTTGTCCAGCTCAGGTGGTAAGGCTAATCGGTAGGCTACTGGTCCCACACGTTCAATAACTTCATATGGGCCAATAAACCTAGGGCTTAATTTTCCCTTTTTCCCGAATCTCAACACTTTCTTCCACGGTGATACTTTGAGAAATACCTTCTCGCCAACTTCATACTCAATGTCTTTTCTCCTCAAGTCAGCATAAGATTTCTGTCGGTCTGAGGCAACTTTCAAATTGGCCTTTATCAGTTTCACCTTTTCCTCTGTCTGTTTTATCAGGTCTGGCCCCACTAGCTTATCTTCACCCAATTCAGTCCAACATACAGGTGTTCTGCATTTTCTCCCATACAGTGCTTCATAGGGTGCCATTTGTATGCTAGCTTGATAGCTATTATTATATGCAAATTCTGCCAGTGGAAGGTATCTGTCCCAACTTCCCTCAAACTCAATAACACAACTTCTCAGCATATCCTCGAGGACCTGGATTATTCTTTCTGACTGTCCATCCGTCTGAGGATGAAAAGCCGTACTAAAATGGAGTTGTGTGCCCAAGGATTCTTGTAATTTTTTCCAAAATCTAGATGTAAACCTCGAGTCTCTATCAAATATAATGGAAAGTGGAATTCCATGTAGTCTAACTATCTCACTGATGTACAATTCTGCTAGCTTTTCCAGTGAGTAGTCGATTCTAATCGAGAAAATGTGCTGATTTGGTTAACATATCCACAATCACCCATACTGCATCATGCTTCTTCTGAGTGAGAGGTAGACCACTGACAAAGTCCATAGTGACTCGGTCCCACTTCCATTCAGGTATGTTTATGGGCTGTAATAAACCTGATGGAACTTGATGTTCTGCTTTGACTTGCTGACATGTCAAGCATCTAGTTACATAGTCAACTATGTCTTTCTTCATACCTGGCCACCAGTATCGGAGTTTCAGGTCATGGTACATTTTTGTGCTTCTTGGGTGCATAGCATACACCTTTGTTATGTGCTTCTTTCAGAATACTGGTTTTCAACTCTTTATCATCTGGAACACACACTCTTTCTTTATAGTACAGGCACCCATTTTCTTTCACTTCATATTCAGTTTCCTTCCTCGGTGATTTTCCCTATGACCATTAAGTTCTCATCTGTCTTCTGCCCATCCTGTATCTGTTGTAACATATTCGGCTTCACTAGCAACTCAGCCAAAATAACTCCATCATGAGTTAAGGATAGTTGGGCATTCAGAGATCTTAATGCTACAATAGATTTTCTGCTTAAAGCATCAGCGACTACATTTGCCTTCCCAGGGTGGTAGTCAATCACACAATCATAATCTTTTAGGAATTCAATCCATCGCCTCTGTCTCAAATTAAGTTCCTTCTGGGTTGGCAGATACTTCAGACTCTTATGGTCTGTGTATATGTAGCATTTTTCTCCATACAGGTAATGCCTCCATATCTTCAATGCGAAGATAATTGCTGCTAATTCTAAATCATGAGTAGGGCAATTCTTTTCATGTGGCCTTAATTGCCTGGAAGCATATGCGACCACTTTCCCTTCTTGCATCAGTACGCACCCTAACCCATTATGTGAGGCATCACTGTAGACTACAAAGTCTTTTCGGACATTGGTGTGTTAACACCGGTGCCTCTGTCAATATAGCTTTGACCTCTCAAAGCGGCTTGACACTTGTCATTCCAGTCAAATTTCATATTCTTGTGCAGTAATTTGGTCATTGGAGCAGCTATCAGGGAAAATCCCTTTACAAATCTTCTATAATATCCAGCTAACCCCAAGAAACTTCTGATCTCAGTTGTATTTCTGGGAGGCTTCCATTCCATCACTGTTTCAATCTTCTTGGGATCCACTCTAATCCCTTCAACTGATACTACATGTCCAAGGAATGCAATCTCATTCAACCAGAACTCACACTTGGACAATTTAGCATACAATTTCTTCCCTTTTAGAGTCTGCAAAACAATTCTCAAATGCTCATCATGTTCTGCTTTATCCTTGGAATACACCAGGTTGTCATCAATGAAGACCACTACGAACCGATCTAAGTATGGATGGAAGATACGGTTCATAAGGTCCATGAATGCTGCTGGAGCGTTTGTTAACCCAAATGGCATCACCAGGAATTCATAATGCCCATACTGGGTTCTAAATGCAGTCTTAGGCACATCTGCATCCTTAACCCTTAGCTGATGATACCCTGATCTGATATCAATCTTAGAAAACACATCGGCTTCCTTCAACTGATCAAACAGATCATCAATTCTAGGCAACGGATACTTGTTCTTCACTGTTACTCTGTTTAACTGCCGGTAGTCAACACATAACCTCAGTGTCCCATCTTTCTTCTTTACAAACAGTATCGAAGCTCCCCACGGTGACACACTGGGGCGTATGAACCCCTTGTCTAGTAATTCTTGTAGCTGTATTTTTAACTCTTTCAATTCAGCAGGTGCCATCCTATATGGAGCAATTGAAATTGGAGCTGTACCCGGCATAATCTCAATAGCAAATTCAACTTCCCTTTCTGGTGGCAAACTAGGCAATTCCTCTGGAAACACCTCAGAGAAATCCCTTACTGTGGGTATGTCAGATAAGTTAAGTTTACCCTGCCTAGTGTCAACCACGTGTGCCAGATAGGCTTCACACCCTTTTCTCAACCATCTCCTTGCAACTGTAGCTGAGATGACATTGGACAAGAAATCTGTCCTTTCACCCACAACTATTATTTCTTCGTTCTC
Organism: Hevea brasiliensis; assembly: GCF_030052815.1. Lineage (NCBI taxonomy): Eukaryota > Viridiplantae > Streptophyta > Magnoliopsida > Malpighiales > Euphorbiaceae > Hevea > Hevea brasiliensis. Next base: position 26,431,712 of record NC_079503.1, read on the forward strand.
AGCAGTTTTCAGAGAGATTCTCTTCAATTTACAATCTACTATTGCCTGATGATGGGATAACCAGTCCATTCCCAAAATCACATCAAACTCATGGAAAGGCAGTTCAATTAAGTCTGCTAAGAACTCTTTCCCTTGAATCTTCAATGGACAGCCCTTATACACCTTGTTTACTACCACACTGTGGCCTAGCGGATTTGTGACCAGGATGTCTTGGTCACTTTCCTCCACTGGTATTCCCTTTTCTACAGGCAGCTTGATACAAATATATGAATGAGTAGATCCAGGATCCACTAATGCATGCACAGAAGTATTATAAAGGAGGAACGTACCCTTGATAACATCTGGAGCATCCTGTTCCTCCTGTGCCCTTATAGCATAGGCTTTGGCTAGTTTTCTGCCTTCTGCTCTCTCCACAGACTCTGACACAGGTTTCTGTGAAGTACCGGCTGCCTCAGCCTTACCTGGCCTTCTACCCCTTGAAGCAGGAGGGGCAAGCCTATCAGTTGATACCAGAGTGGATGTAGCAGTTCTGCGTGGACAATCTCAGACTAGGTGGTCTGTAGATCCACACCGTAAACATGCACCTGTCATCCTCCAACATTCACCCTTATGCCATTTTTGGCAATGTGGGCAAGCAACAGATACCGTTGGGGCTGGTCCCCTGTACCCTGTCCCTGGAGAGCTAGCCATTGAAGGGGTGGACTGGCCTCTCCTTGGTGCAAACTGAGATTTGGGCCTCTGTGACTGACCCTGACTTGGTGCTCTACTAAAACTCTGAGTAGGCGAACCTCTGAATTTCTTACTAGGGGCAGAAGATGTACCGGTCTGACCCTGACCTCTTTTCTGCAGTCTCTCCCTTCTGTTCTGCTCATTCATTCTAACTTTTTCAACCTTCAGTGCAGCTTCCACTAACTTGGCAAACTCTGTAATCCCCAAGGCTGTAATCATTACTTTAATGCTATCATTGAGTCCTTCCTCAAATCTCTTGCATCTCTCTGCCTCATTAGGGACTATTTCCCGCCCATAGCGGCTCAGTCTGACAAATTCTCTTTCATATTCAGCCATCATTTGTCTGCGCGTAGGGTAATAAACTCCCTTCTCTTCTCTTCCAAGTATACATCGCCCACATACTTCTTTACGAACTCGGTGAGAAAGAAATCCCAAGTTATCCGCTCGTGGCACCTCACTAGTTCTGTATCCCACCACCGGTATGCATCATCCTGCAAGAGTGATACAAAGAACTTCCAAATTCTGCTCTGGAGTACAATGAAGTTGTTTCAAGACTCTTCGATTCTGTCCAACCGGTTTTCAGTGATGTGACAGAATCATCTTCTCTTTTGCCCAGAAAGTCCACTGCTCCAAACTTCCTGAGTCTCTCCATATGAGATTTTTGATGTGGAGGTGGTGGTGGTGGCATAACTCCTGCCATCTGTCTAAAGAACTTAGCCATTTGCTGAAATGTGGCTGGTGCATTTGGTACTGGGGGAACAGGTTCCCTCCTGTCTCCTGGTTCAGTCATAAATGGAGCATGACTTTCTACTTCCTCATCGACCGCTCTCTGCGATGTGGAGTCCATATTCTAATCAAAATAACAAAACAAATCAAAAGATCTGCATTAGAGTCATCTTAACACTTACAATGCAATGCATGATGTGCAATCTATCTAGGTCCAGAAACGCCTAAACCATGCTCTGATACCACTAAATGTAACACCCCTCACCCGTCTACAGTATAGCCGAGCAAGGCATGCTACACGGCGTGCCGGAACACCTAGTCTTTGATTATCTCATTTCTTGAACTCAATTTGATTTTAAGAAGTCATTTACATAATATTCATATCATGTTGATACTATTGTCATACTTTGTTAAAATCAGTGTTTCAAGATTGGTAATAAAAATTTGGCAAGGTGCCGTCTATAATTAGGACAAACTGTCCTTCCAACCTGTTGAAAATAGTTTAATATTATGATATCAAAATCTCAAATATTTCACAGTCTCTATTTCTCAGTAAAGTCAATAGACTTTTACAGTCATTAAACAGTTCCATAATATAGTCCATAATAATTTAAATATATACAGAAAATCTTCATGTTATTTAATATGTACAAAATATTATAAACTTTAAAGCTTTCATAATATTACAAAATACAAGGCCAAATTTCAAATATACAATAAAAGTACAAAATACAAGATATCCTAAGTCCTACCATGTATGCAATGCAGTGCAGATGACTCTGGACTCCTGTGCAGATCTGATGTCTCACCCGGTAGTAGGTCTGCTGGGCTCCCCAGCTGTGTCTCCAATACCTACGCGTTACAAAAGCAACGCGCTAAGCAATTTTGCTTAGTGGTGCCAAATGTAAAGAAATATACACTAAAATAAAGTAACAAAGTGTTTACAAATTTTTGGTGGTGCTGTATGTCACTAGATTGGATTTAGGTATTTGAATTTAATAGTACTTGAATTACTGCCCGTGTAGCCTATATCTGACGGCATGGATAAACGGATATATCGGCCTTTGGGTACCTAGTACCTCGGGCCGTCACACCATCGGTCACAAAGTGTCTCCCGGTGTGCAAATAGCGTGGCTAAAAAGCCATATAGTCAATCTGGCGATAAGCCAAAAATAAATACACAATATGTATAGCCGTAGGCTATTAAAGTCCTGATCGCGGCATAATAGGCGTAAAAACCTGATATGGCATAAAGCCATTTCTGAGCATTTGTCGAGAATCCTATTGGCATGCCAACCTATCCGTACTAGTCAACTAGGCAAACTAGGGCACATTATTAATTAATTGTTTAATTCTTCAATTTTTGGAGTTTACTAACTATTATATAATTCACAAGTCAATGCATATGTTGACCTTTTTAGGTAATATGGATAAGTTGTTTCTAGCATCAATATGTCACAATTTATATCTCAATATGCTGCCAATATAGTGCAATTTACCATTTTTATAAGTTGGCATTCATTGCCAAAATGCTTCAAGCATCATTGTATGCAAAAGGTCAAATTCTCAATTTTTGTGTGCTAGATTGGTCTAGCTTAAAGTCCTATTTCCCTTGGTTTTTAGCTTCTGGTCAAAGAAGAAAAATTGTAGCTCTATGTCTTATTGCACGCGGGGCAAAATTTCAGGTCATTCTGAGTTGTGTAGACCAAGATATTGTCAATTTGCTAAAGCTGGACATATTGCACTTTTAGTGCACAATTTGGTCAAATTTTAGGTCACTTTTGGTTCGGTAGTTTTTGTGACCGAACTTGTGAAAGCCATTTGACTTGGTTCTGGTCATTTCTGGGCTTTGGTGTCTTCATAATACTTTTAGATATAGGTCTTAACTATTCATGGTCAAAATTTCAGGTCAATTGGACCTGTTTTGAGTGAGTTATGGCCTAAACACTAACTGCTGCCCAAATGGTCAGTTTTCAGGCCTCATATGCACTAATCCGGATTTGGTCACTTTTTAAGGTCAGTTTCTAGGCAGAATTTTGGCAACCTTTCTACATGAAAGTTAGCCTATTTGGTGTCTAGTTTCACCACATATTGGCCTCATACCAATTGGGTTCATAGTTTGGCACTTATGGCCTCAGTTAGGTGCTGCCTTCAATACACAACCTGCACAAAGCTCATACACTTCCAATTTAATGTTCCTCCTCCTCCTCATTACTGCAATATTCAATCAACAACACTTCTATACATATATTGTACACAATTTCAGCAACAATTCTGGGCAGAATGTTCAAGTGCTCAATGCACACAATCCATCATTAAATAAACATAGGATTTTATCCCTATTTACTTAGGGTAACAGATTCCATCTTGATCAACACCTATCTCTATATATAACTAGTAGGAGCCAACACATGCCCATATACCCATACACAGTACAAGTATGAAAGCAATATCAAACTCAAACCACCTATATACAAGATAACTATGTTATCTCTTGTCTAAAGATTATATGCACTGATATGATATATGACAATGCATTGACAAGAGTAAACTCTATGTGCTTGTCATATGCGTCACTGGTTCGGCCTACTTATCATGTATAAGGGCATATCATGTTTTTTATATGGCATGAGAATCACCATTCCATCTTATTTATATCTCATATAAATATCTTAGGAACAAACATGAATACAATCTTTCTGGATAAGTCATGTCCTGTGTGAAGTATCCTCAATTGTGAACCAATTTATGATACTTTGTGCTAGAAATACTGTCACTCATATTCTTAACAATTTAAGAATAGAATTTCTAATAAAATATCAATGGACCTTTTCTATTACACATAAATATATTATATAAACAGAAAAGTGAAATTGCCTTTTATTATTAAAAAGTGTACTAGATACATACAAAATGATATGCTCTATGGCATACTACTAACATGTATACATTATGAATTTTTGTAAGATGGGTTGTGAGTGAAACAACATAGGTTTCATATATGTATTGGAGTAATGTGATAACTACTGATAGGTGTTTGTAACAGGTCATCTATAATTACTAAAAAAATTTTAAAGGAAACTCCGTTAAATTTATGTCTTGAGGTTAGAATTAAATTTCATTATTTGAGAAAGTTCAAGTTGATGGAGAATTTATAAGTTGGTTTTCTTATAACTTAAATTTAAATAATGCTAAAATTTTTAAATCTTCTACTGTTTTCTCTCTGAAATGAATATAATTGGAATAAGGAAAATAAGCTTTGTCAGAGAGAGTGTCAACCCTTGAGATATACTCTTGGATGTGTCTCAAGGGCATGTACACACTACTCTTACTGCAGATAGGGTTAGGGTGTTACATGGTCCATATGGCTAGGGCTTGCCCTTATAAGCCTCTTGAAAACCTCAATTGGGCCAAGGTAGGCCTTGGTTGATGGATCAAGCCAAAGGACCTAGTCCAAGGCCTATTCGATGAAGCTACACTCATACAAAATTTCTTTAGCATTAACTTTAATCATAATTTATCACCAAGATTTAGATGCTCATCAAATCAACAAAACATGTAACTAAAGCATGATTCAAATTAAGCTACACTCACAAATCATACTATGAATAACACAAAAGTTATGGTTTTAAGTTTTTAGATACTCACGCATCTCTCAATATTTAGCAGTGATTTCCCTATTCTCACTTCCTTCAAAAATAAGATCCCTATACAACCATTATAGGTTTAAGAAAAGAGATAAGAACACATTTGTATTAAGAAGAAAAGGAAAAACCTCATGCCCGCCCTTGACTGAATAACCTTTAGTCGATCACTTATGCGTTTGCTTGCTTCTTCTCTTCATTTATAAACCTTGATGTTCACTTAAGGATGAAAGACATTATTTAATGATAAAATGGAACAAGGAAGAATGAAGCTTGGTGTGGGTCTAGAGCTACAAATTATAGAAGGAAGAAGGTAGATGAGGAAAAAAAAAAGAAAATTCTTAAAAAATGAGAGAGAAAAGCGAATGCCATCCCTCTCTCTTAATATCTCCTTTTTAAAAGACCAAATAAGACCCTTAAATCACCATGTGTCACATAATGAAAGGAGGATGGGAATTTACTCATTAATTCCCTTCTTTTCACACATTTTTACACTTAGATCCTTGGTTTCGAGGCATCTACACTTATAATTTCATATTTCTTCTATTTGATTTCCATTAAATTCTTTTTCAATGATAACGGAGTTTAAAAATTCAGTGAAGCTTAAAAATTTTCAAATCCTCGAATTCAGAGGTTACTCACCCACCCATATTTCTCCTAGCACCATGACATTTTAACTATAACTATCCACTATACTATTTAATTGTTGAATATAAACGATCTTATCATAAACAAAATTCCAAAAATTTTACAAATAGTAAATATACAGTGCACATAGATTCCTAAGATGTTACAAAAGTCGAAAAGAACCAAAATGGTATCCTTCTTTCATAAATCTCATATTTATTTATTTATTTTTTACTTGGTGGAGAAGGTTTCCAATTTTCAAACACCTAAAGGTGGAGGGAAATTTTACTTTTCCATGCCCTTTTGCTAAGCTCGTTACCTTGACTAATAATGTGCCCAAAAGAATACAAAAAAGAAGAAGATTGTTTTGGTAACAACAAAAGCACTAAACAAAGAAAAACAAAGAAAGAAAGGCAGAAAAGAGAGATGGCTAAGGTGATGCAAGCTCTTTTAATAAGATAAAATTACCACAAAGAAGAAAATAACACTAATGAAAGACACCACACAATCCTAGCTTAGGAATGTAATAAGTCAAGCTAGACGTGTAATACCCTAAACCTAGGGGTAGTTGGAATTCATGCCCAAAGAGGGAGATGCCCCAAGAAGCCTTGAAGGAAAGAAAGACTAAGAAGGATGGTGCATTTAAAAAGATGATAAGAAAAAAGGGATTAAAAGTGTAATAAAACAGTCTAGGCAAGTTTAACCGTCAAAGATGATTTGGGACAAAATATATAAACTAAAAGGCTTGGTGTCCCACTTACCCTCTCCCTCATTTTCTCCCTTTCCCTTCCATTTTCTCCCCTCTCCCTCTGTTTCCTCTAGCTAATAGCCTTAAAACTCTCTACCCTCACCTCCACATGAAGGAGAATCATCTTAAACCTCTCCAAAGGGTAAAAATACCATTCCCTTTCTTTTTCAAATAGGTTGAAAGGGGAAGAAGAAACTCCTCCCAATGGAAATTATAACAATGAAATTATGTTGTTCGTGAATTTTTCTAATAGATATAGACCTGTAAGACAAGAGAGAGAACACCGAGTAGGTTGGCTTAGCCAACCTCTCTAAGTTAATAATAAGAACTTGATGGTGAATGAATGAGAATAACTAGATTAGATATGCATACTTAATTGCCTTGATATAGGCCTTTGGACCTGTCTCCTACTAGGATTAGGAGTTGGTATCATAATAGGACCCAGAGTCCATGATGTATAGGAGTCCTGAGGATACTAGGACTGTGTTCTCTATAAGTATCTTAGGATCCTTATCTTTCAGTAATTGACCCAAGTAACTAGGGCGAGACCCGAGCTACGTATGGTAGCTCAAACCCTGTCAGAGTATCCTCCTATTGTTTGTGACACCCTTTACCCGTCTACAGTATAGCTGAGTAAGATATGTCACACAGTGTATCGAAACATTCTATTTTATTTCAATCATTTTTATTTTTCCTTATTTATTTCTTTTCATAGTTATGAAGTATAATTTGTGAAGTATAATTCATTTAAGTCATTTATTGATGTTATAAATTTATTTGAGATTCCATAAATTTTATAGAAAATTCGGTAGAGTACCGGCTAAAAATGGAGAAAACTTTCTTCGGAACCTATGAAAAACACTTCCAATATGTTTTCAATCATTCCCAAACTCCATTTCTACAATATAATCTCAATATTTTTCAACAATATTTTCATTTCTCATTCATTCATTTCACATGGTATTCATATACAAGCCATAAATAAATATTCAATTTTTCATTCATAAACACAATTTCCTATATTTACATTAATACTAAAATATATTACATAAGTCTCAATTACACATGAGAAAATAAAAGTTAATTAAAAAATACCAAAATGAAACCTAGTATCCCACCAATGCACTGAAGACGATGAGGTGACACGGATACTATGCAGAGTTACAGATGGTCTCACCCAGTCTGTGGTCTACTGGGCTCTCTATCGGTCTCTCCAGAACCTACGCGTGGCAAAAAGCAACGTGCTAAGCAATAATGCTTAGTGGTGCCAATAATAGAATAAAAAGAAATAACAGAAAATAAATATGCAGTGAATGTATTGATGTCTTATGCAGACAAATTTTCGATAATTATTTATAGTCTTATTTATTTTGTACTTGTTATATTCATTATTTCATTAAATTTATCAACTTTCATTTTTGGTTACCCAAGTAACCTATATTGGATGACTGGACTAGATAAACGGGTAAACTGGCACTGGGTATCAAGTACCTCGGGCAGTCACACCATCAGTCACATATGTATGCAACAGAACAGCTAATAAGCTATAATAATATTAGGCACAAGGCCAAGTATCAACACAATGTCAGAATGGCTAAAAGCCATAAAATCACAGAATGGCATAATGCCATGTGCAGTACTGCTAACTGAATCCTATTGGCATGCCAACCTATCCAAACCAATCTTACTAGGTGTATAGGGCATGTTACACTTTCAAATTTTACAATTCTTGAAATTGAAGTTTCATTGTTACTATTTATTTCATTAGTCAACTAAAATGTTGACTTTTTCATAGACAATAGGTACATTGGTTCTAATATCCCCAACATACCACATTTTGCATTCTAAAGTTTTTGGTATTGGTTGCCAATACCATTTCAAAGCTTAATGTTGGTTATTCACAATTTTCTGATTTCAAGCACTAAGTTTACTATTCCATTAGTCATTTGTACAGTAGGAATTTGGCAAAATCGTCTTCATGAAAGTTGTTTCTTATTGCGTCTAGTTACATTTTCCTTTTTGAATCACTCCATTTGGAGTTTTGTAGCTCAAGTTATGGCCTAAACACCATAACTGGCCGGATTGGACAGAATCCAAAATTCTGGGCAAAACTGGTTCTGCCAGATTTGGTAACTAAAGTTTGGTTGGCAATTTGACTAGGTTATGGTCAGAGTTTAGATTTGTTTTCTTCATGAAAGTTGTAGGTCTATGACTCAGCTTTCTGCTGGTTAAATTTTAGGTCAATTGGACCTTTCTACACTGAGTTATAACCAAATGAATAAACACTGTTCATTTGGTCATTTTGCCCAGGCTGAATGCAAGTCACCCGAATTAGGGCAATTTTTAGGTCAACTTGGTTTGATTTTCTGGGTAGGGTTTCTTCACCAAAGTGGTGAGATTATGTATCTATTTTCATGTCCAATTAGCCTTGCACCAATTGAACCTCTACAACTCCATTTATAGCTGCCTAAACCTGCTAAACTCACACTCAGTCCTATAGGCCAGCCAAGGCAGCTCACCCAAACTCAAATACCAAGCCACAACTCACTTCATTTCCTCCTCACACACATTCAAATGGTCACTAATAGACCATTACAAGGTTAATAAACCATCACATGAGCAAACCCTAGAATTGTTCAAGTGTCATTTTTTTTTCATGTTCATACATGCACAATTCTTGTATTTCACTTACTTAACTATGTTCAATCACCCATCCACTACCAAAGGCTGCTCATAACTATTTTGCTATCAATAAAAATCATCAAACCCTAACTAACCCTAGCTGCCAAAATCTGTAAGGTGCACACACACACATGTTTTTTTTATTTTCTTATAATTCCTACACAATTCATGCCATTAAACATGAATTAAAGCAAAAGGAGTAAAAGTTGGACACTAACCTTGTTGGAGCAGAATTTCAAGCTACCCAAACTTCCTTTTTTTCCTTCCTCTTTTGGCTGCCTAGAGAATGTTCAAGTTGCAAGGTTAAATTTTTGTGAAGCTAGGTAAGGGTTTCAAGGTAGGATGAGGTGAGTTATGAAGCTTTGATAAGCTTTCAATGGTGGTTTCGGTATGGAAGGTGTTTCGGCTAGTTTGGGTGAAGGAGATGAATTCTGATTGCTTTTTTTTATTTTTGTCTCAATTATCCCTTTTTAATAAGTTGGCTTAATTGTGATTGGTGGGGAGGGTTTTAATGACATAAGCAATAAGGCAAAAATTCACATTTAAATCATTTTCTCTTCTTTTCTTCTCTACTCATTTGTAATTTAATTTTAGCAATATTTATTCACATTTTATGTCATAATAATTAATTACTTAACTGGACAAGTCGGCCAAAAATCACCTCTGAAGGTGAAATGACCAAAATGCCCTCTGTTTGGCTTAACAGACCAAAATTATCTGTATCGATTGAAAAAATTTTCTAAGCATTTTCTTGGCATTCTAATGCCATAGGAACCTCAACGACCCTTCTCTGGAGTCCCAAAAATTATTTTATGAATTTTCCCCTCAGTCTAAGGCTCTTAGTTGCGAGAAGCACAACTTCCCACTGGGTTACCCATCACTAGGGCACCGGCTCATTTAACTTGGTTGTATTTTATTTCTAAAAATTTTTCTAAATTTTTCTTATTAATATTTGAGTTAATTATGATTCCTCACTTTATTTTAAATATTTTTTCCAGACGTTTTAGCTGTCCGGACAAACACCGGTCACTGTAACAGTAGAATGTACGGAGTTGCTACAGTGAGGGTGTTACAACTCTTCCCCTCTAATTTAAATTTCGTCCCTGAAATTTACCTGATGCAAACAGTTGAGGGAACTATAGCCTCATCGTCTCTTCACTTTCCCAAGTTGCCTCTTTGGTGTTGTGGTGCCTCTAAAGCACTTTCACCAGTGGAATCTGCTTATTCCTCAACTCTTTTACTTCCTGAGCCAGGATCCGTATGGGTTCTTCTTCATATGTCAAATCTGGTTGTACTTCAATTTCTTCCTTGGAGATGACATGTGAAGGATCTGAGTGGTATCTTCTTAGCATAGATACATGGAACACATTGTGGATCTTATCCAGCTCTGGTGGTAAAGCTAGCCTGTAGGATACTGGACCCACACGTTCAATGACTTCATATGGGCCAATGAACATAGGGCTTAACTTACCCTTTCTTCCAAACCTCAATACCTTCTTCCATGGTGACACCTTGAGGAACACTTTATCGCCAACTGCATATTTTATTTCTTCTCTTCAGGTCGGCATAAGATTTTTGTCTGTCTGAGGCAACCTTCATATTGGTTTTGATTAGCTTTACCTTCTCCTCAGTATGTTTCACCAGGTCTGACCCTACTAATTTATCTTCACCCAATTCAGTCTAGCACACTCGAGTTCTACATTTCCTCCCATACAGTGCTTCATACAGGGCCATTTGGATGCTAGCTTAGTAGCTATTGTTGTATGCAAATTCTACCAGTGGGAGGTATCTATCCCAACTTCCCTCAAACTCAATGACACAACTCCTCAGCATATCCTCAAGGACCTGACATATATTTCATGTTATTATTATCATTTTAGTTCAATATTTGTATTAATTCAATTGGTTTCAATTGTTTACCTGAATTACTCTTTCTGATTGCCCATCCGTCTGAGGATAGAAAGCTATGCTGAAGTGGAGTTGTGTACCCAAGGATTCATGCAACTTCTTCCAGAATCTTGATGTAAACCTTGGGTCTTGATCAGATATGATGGAAAGTGGAATTCCATGCAGTCTAACTATCTCACTGATATACAATTCTGTTAACTTCTCCAGTAAGTAGTCAGTCCTAACTAGCAGAAAGTGTGCTAACTTCGTCAATCTATCTACTATCACCCATACTGCATCATACTTCTTCTGGGTGAAAGGTAGACCACTTACAAAATCCATGGTGACCCGATCCCATTTCCATTTAGGTATGCGTATAGGTTGTAGCAAACCCGATGGAACTTGATGTTCTACCTTAACTTACTGGCATGTCAAGCATTTAGTCATATAGTCAGCTATGTCCTTCTTCATACCAGGCCACCAATACTGAAGCTTTAGATCATGATACATTTTTGTACTTCCTGGGTGTATAGTATAAACACTGGTGTGTGCCTCTTTCAGAATATTGGCTTTCAATTCCCTATCATCTGGTACACATACTCTTCCTTTGTAGTACAGACACCCATCTGCTTTCACCTCATAGTCAGTTGCTTTCCCCTCTAAGATTTTACTCACAGTCATCATTAATTTCTCATCCACCTTTTGCTCATTTAAAATCTGCTGTAGCAGGTTTGGCCTCACTTGCAACTCAGCCAAAATAGCTCCATCTCGAGCCAAGCATCAGCAACTACATTTGCCTTCCCAGGATGGTAATCAATCACACAATCATAGTAGTTCAAGAACTCAATCCATCGTCTTTGTCTGAGGTTGAGCTCCTTCTGGGTTGGCAAGTATTTTAGACTTTTGTGATCTGTGTAAATGTAGCACTTTTCACCATACAAGTAGTGCCTCCATATCTTTAGTGCAAAGATAATTGCTGCAAGTTCTAGATCATGGGTAGGGTAATTCTGTTCATGTGGCCTTAGCTGCCTGGAAGCATAGGCGACCACCTTCCCCTCTTGCATCAATACACACCCTAACCCATTATGAGAGGCATCACTGTAGACCACAAAGTCCTTTCTCGACACTGGTTGTGTTAACACTAGTGCCTCTATCAACATAGCCTTCAACTTCTCAAAACTGGCCTGACACTTGTCATTCCAGTCAAATTTGACATTCTTGTGTAACAACTTGGTCATTGGAGCAGCTATTAAAGAAAATCTCTTCATAAATCTTTTGTAATACCCAGCTAGCCCCAAGTAGCTTTTGACCTTAGTTGTATTCCTGGGAGGCTTCCATTCCATCACTGCTTCTATTTTCTTGGGATCCACTCTAATCCCATCAGCTGACATTATATGTCTAAGAAATACAATCTCATTTAACCAAAAGTCACACTTGGACAACTTAGCATACAGCTTCTTTTCTCTCAGGGTTTGCAGAACAATCCTCAAATGCTCATCATGTTCTTCCCTAGTCTTGGAATGCACCAAAATATCATCAAGAAAGACCACTATGAACCGATCTAGGTATGGATGAAAGATACGGTTCATAGGGTCCATGAATGCTGCTGGTGCATTTATTAGGCCAAAGGGAATCACCAGGAACTCATAATGCCTATGCTGGGTCCTGAATGTAGTCTTTGGCACATCTGCATCCTTCACCCTCAACTGATGATATCCTGATCTGAGATCAATTTTGGAAAATACTACTGCTCCCTTCAACTGATCAAACAGATCATCAATTATAGGCAACGGATATTTGTTCTTCACTGTCACTTTATTCAACTACCGGTAATCGATGCATAACCTCAAAGTCCCATCCTTCTTTTTCACAAATAGCACTGGATCTCCCCATGGTGACACACTGGGGTGTATGAACCCCTTATCCAGTAACTCCTATAACTAGATTTTTAGTTCCTTCAATTCTGTGGGTGCCATCCTATAAGGAGCAATAGAGATTGGTGCTGTACCCGGCAATATCTTAATAGCAAATTCAACTTCCCTTTCTGGTGGCAAGCTAGGTAATTCTTCAGGGAACACATCTAGGAAGTCACTTACTGTGGGTATGTCACATAGATCTGGCTTAGCCTGCCTAGTATCTACCACATGTGCTAGGTAGGCTTCACAGCCTTTTTTCATCAGTTTTCTTGCAACTGTGGCTAAGATGACATTAGATAAGAAATTTGTCCTTTCCCCCACAACTATAATCTCATTACCCTCTGGAGTTTTCAATGAGATCCTCTTCAACTTACAATAAACAATTGCCTGATGACGTGACAACCAGTCCATTCCCAAAATCACGTCAAACTCATTGAAAGGTAACTCAATCAGGTCTGCCAAGAATTCATACCCCTGAATCCTTAACGGGCAACCTTTGTACACCTTGTTCACCACTACACTGTGGCCCAATGGATTAGTGATCAGGATGTCTTGGTCATTCTCCCCTACTAATATCCCCCTTTCTACGAGTAAGTTGATGCAGATGTATAAATGAGTGGATCCTGGATCTACCAATGCATGCATAGATGTATTGTAGAGGGAGAACATACTCCTGATGACATCCGGGGCATCTTGCTCCTCCTAAGCTCTTATGACATAGGCTCTGGCAGGTGCTCTGGCCTCAGGCTTCTCTGCTGGCTCAGATGCAGGTCTCTGAAATGGTCCCACTACCTCAGATTTGCCAGATTTCCTACCCCTTTATGGTGCAAGAGCAGGTCTATCTGCTTGTGTTGGAGCAGCTGTAGCAGTTCTGCGTGGACAGTTCCTTAACTAATGTTCTGTTGACCCACACCTTAGGCAAGCACCCGTCACTCTCCAACACTCCCCCATATGCCACTTCAGGCAATGCGGACATGCAGAAGATGCTAGGGCTGGTCCCCTAAACCCCGTCCCTGGAGAGCTGCCCACTGATGGTGTGGACTGACCTCTCCTAGGGGTGAACTATGGCCTGGGCCCCTGGGACTGACCCTGACCTTGAGGTTGACCTGAACTCTGTACAGGTGGACCTTTAAACTTCTTCCCTGGTATAGGAGATGACCTAGACTAACCTGGGCCCTTCTTCTGCTGTCTCTCTATTATGGTCTGCTCACTTATTCTAATATTTTCAACTTTTATTGCAGCTTCCACTAACTTGGTAAAGTCTGTGATTCCCAAGGCAGTAATCATGATCTTTATGTTGTCATTTAATCCCTCTTCAAATCTTTTACACCCCTGGCTTTATTAGGGACTATCTCCCTTCCATAGCGGCTTAGTCTGACAACCTCCTTCTCATACTCCGCTACTGATAGCTGTATTTGCCTCAGGTTAATGAACTCTCTTCTTCTCTCTTCCAAGTATACACTACCCACATACTTCTTTTTGAATTCTGAGAGGAAAAAGTCCCAATTTATTAATTCTGGCTGCACTTCACTAGATACTGTATCCCACCATTGATAGGCATCATCTTGCAACAGAGATACAGCAACTTTTAGATTTTGCTTTGGAGTGCAATGGAGTTGTTTTAAAACTCTCCCAATTCTGTTCAACCAGTTTTCGACTACAACAGAATCATCTTCTCTCTTGCCAAAGAAATCCACTGCTCCAAATTTTCTTAATATTTCAAGATGTGATTTTTGCTGTGGAGGTGGTAGTGGTGGTGGCATTATCCCAGCCATTTATCTGAAAAACTCAGCCATTTGTTGAAACATGGCCTATGGAGACTGAGCAGGCTCTGCTGGAGCTAGTGCAGCAGGTTCTCCCCTACCCCCAGTCTCAGCTGCTGAAGGTGGAGTATGACTCTCCACTTTCTCCTCAACTGCCCTCTGAGATGTGGGGTCCATATCCTATTCAAAATAACAAAGACAAATAGATATGTATTAGTGTCACCTCAACTCTTACAAATACAATGCATGGTATGGACTCTATTTAGACCCAGAAATGCCTAAACCGTGCTCTGATACTACTAAATGTGACACCCCTTACCCGTCTACAGTATAGCCGAGTAAGATATGTCACACAGTGTACCGAAACACCCTATTTTATTTCAATCATTTTTATTTTTCCTTATTTATTTCTTTTCATAGTCATGATGTCACACCTTACCCTCTATAAGGCATAACATGATCCCGTAGAATACCTAATGAACTACCGAACTTGACCTACTGATAACTCATTAAGTACCCTATAAGGGATTTTAAAACAATTTTCTTACTTTTATAAGTGGTGAGCATTTTCTAATAGGTACTAAAACATTTAATTAGAGTTTGAAAACTAGTTAAGATTTTTGTCTTATTTTATTTTTCCGCAAATTTTATAAAAATTTCGGCAGAGTGCCATCTGTATTTTGAGAAAACAGTTCTTCAAATACCTGTAAAAAAGCACTTCCAATGATTTATCTCAACAACTTCATCAATTCAACATCCATCCCAACCAATTTTCAATATCATTTCTTAAATTCCAAACTTCAACATCATCAAAATACTACTAATTAATTTCATTCAAGTTAAAACAAAATATTTCCATTCATATTTCATTAAAGATAAAACAATTTATATACATCATTCCAAAAATTTACATTAGGAAAAATCCAAACCAAAATTAATTACAAGCTTTATACGACTGCTCATGACCATTTTCTACATTTACATATATTACATACATCAAAATAATTTTTACAATCAGGGTATAAAATATACCCGATAAACTTCAGAGTAGGTAGCTCCTCAATCCTCAGCAGCTTACTCTGCTGCTCCTCTAGTCTCTATATCTGCGACAGCAATAACAGCCATCACTGAGTACTAGGACTCAATGGTGCACAACATACTAAAATAATCTTTATGTGGAATTTAAAACATATTTATTCAAAAATTAACTAAACATGAGATATAAATTCAAAACATGATTTATATGATTTTAATCCAAACAATTTCATTTCGAAAGCCTCAAAATAAATTTCATAAAAACACACAGTTATATCATGTCATTTGAAACAAATATCATCTCAATAGCCAGAGGCTAAGGAGAAGTCACATCACAAGGCTAGCTAGCTCAAATATATGGGAACCCATTCTTTTTCTTCTTCTACTGGCACACACCTCAACACTTCAGCCGGAGAAGGAATCAAAATTCGAAATTGATTTCCCCCACTAGTCATGCTAGTGAGGTATTCAAATATATGGTCATGACATTGTGGTTTCAAAACTATCTTAACAATTTACTAAACATTTGATGCCATTTCAAATACATACAATTAAACTTTCAACAATTTAAATTAAAAGCATAATAAACATTTCAAGACAATGATATCACAATTCAATATTTCAATTCATTCAAAACGATGTGCAGAAGACAATTTACAGAAATTCTATGTTGTGCACAAACCTTATACGAGTCACCTCTTGGCCTTGACTCAACACCTCGGGTTCTTTTCTGGTATTCTTTTCCACTGAAACACACAGTTTCACAGTGTTTTAGTAGCATAACTTATCATAAATCCAAAAATAAATTTAAATTTACTTTTACCTAGCTTTAATATGCTAAACTTGGCGTTCTTTAAAATTTGTGTTTTGGGGTTACTATACACTATACTATTCAAGTCAATTTTTTGACTTTCTAAGGCTTAATAGGTATGGAAATTATAATTTCACTCACATACCACATTTTGGTTGCCTAATTTGTTGGTTTGGGTTGTTTTCTCAAAACTTAAAGTCTTTTAGGCAAAATTTCAATTTTTCAATTTTGGTATCCTATGTTGCACTATTCTATTGATCATGTTGCTGTTAGAATTTGGCTAAGTTTTCTTTACAAAAATTGTTCCTTATTATCTTAAATTTATTCTCCTTTTTGAATCACTCCAATTGGAGTTTTGTAGCTCAAGTTATAGCTATTTGAATCATAGCTGCCGGATTAGACTTACCCAGATTTCTGGGCAAATTTCTGGGTTCTGGCAGTTTTAGGTCACCAACTTTGGGTGGCTAAATGACTTGGTTAAGGCCATAATTTGGATTTGTTTTCTTCATGAAAGTTTTAGGTCTATATCTCAGCTTTCTACTGGTAAAATTTTAGGTCATTTAGACCTGCCTAGCCCAAGTTATGACCAAATGAACAAATACTGTTCATTTTGTCATTTTTGTATAGGTCAGATTGCCTAATCCGGATTTGGTCAATTTGTTCACTAGGTTTTAGTCACTTTTTGGGCATGATTCCTAAATGAAAAATGTGTCATTTTGTGTCTAGTTTCATTCCCAATTAGCCTTACACCAATTAGACTTGTAAATTTTTAGTTTTGGTCCCTAAAAGGGACCTTGGTCATGCTGCCTACAGCATGTCCCTAATCAATCCGAATTTGAACCTAATTCTAACACTTCCAACATACCTCAATTGGTCACAAATGAACATTTTTCAGCTCCAACAAGGTCAAACACCTCATTTAACAAATTCTCACATATTTGCTCCCAAAACCCTAGGTGCCAAACCCTAATTTTCATACACTTCAAATCTAATACATATCAATCACCAATCCATAGCTTACATACATTATTCAACTTAAACAAACCTTCAAATACATCAAATTTACTGATTTTAAACCTTAACTTACTGCTGGCCTAATTTACATCTAGTCCTCCAACAATTATTTTTGTTTCATTTTAAGCATATTTCTAAGTTCATTAAGCTATATATACAATAATTAAACTAAAAATTTGAAGTTTGAATTACTAACCTTATGTAGAATTTTCTTTCCCTTCAAACCTCTTCCTTTCTTCTTTCTTTCTTCTTGGACCTTCTTTTCTAGTTGCCCAAACAAATTTTAACCTTGGCAAAACAATTTTCTATGGTGAGGTTTTGAGATTTGCAAGCTTAAAGATGAGCTTTAATGGTGGTTTGGTGAGGGAGAGGGTGAGAGAGAAGTGGGAGACGACAAGTTAGGGAAGATGGACTTTTTTTATTTTTTTTTTTCTTTCTTTTATGTATTTTAATCCTTATAGAAGACCAATAATTATCCAAAAATTAAATATTTAACTATAATGTTTATTGCATCATGCATGATGTCATGCATGATATCATCACTTTTCACTTTTTTCTTTTTTTTTATTTATTTTTCCATTAGTTCTTTAATTTAATTTTCGTCTCCAAAATTTTTTTTCTCTGATTTTATTTGACAGCTAGGTCAAGAGTCAGCTCCAGGGGTCAATTGACCAAATTACCCCTAGCCGGTTTGACCCGATTTGCAAATAATTCAATATTTCTTCTGGATCCCTGACCTAATTATTTGATCGACTTAACATTTCTTTTTTGTGATTTTCTCTTTTCCACTGTGTTCGCAATAGTCCTAAGGACCGCGGCGTTACATTTTATGATTCGAAATTTGAGTTTAAATCGACTTCACAGTCCTTCCCAAGAAGGTCACCCATCGCTGTGACTCTCAGCTTATTTAACTTCTTGTGTTCTATTTTTCTTATTTATACTTAACTAATTGACAATTACTAATTATTTGTGTTCAGGGCTTATCTAGTTGTCTTAGATGTGGTTCTAATCCCATTAATTATCCGGACCGACACCGGTCACCAGAATAGTGAAATATACCAGGCTATACAATTAGGGGCGTTACATATGAAGTATAATTTGTGAAGTATAATTCATTTAAGTTATTTATTGAAGTTATAAATTTATTTGAGATTCTGCAAATTTTATAAAAAATCCGGCAGAGTACTGGCTAAAAATAAAGAAAACAGTTCTTTGGAACCTGTGAAAAACACTTCCAATATGTTTTCCATCATTCCCAAACTCCATTTCTACAATATAATCTCAATATTTTTCAACAATATTTTCATTTCTCATTCATTCATTTCACATGGTATTCATATACAAGTCATAAATAAATATTCAATTTTTCATTCATAAACACAATTTTCAATATTTACATTAATACCAAAATACATTACATAAGTCTCAAATACACATGAGAAAATAAAAGTTAATTGCAAAATACCAAAATGAAACCTAGTGTCCTACCAATACACTGAAGACGGTGAGGTGACACGGACACTATGCAGAGCTGCAGATGGTCTCATCCAGTCTGTGGTCTACTGGGCTCTCTATCGGTCTATTTAGAACCTACGCGTGGCAAAAAGCAACGAACTAAGCAATAATGCTTAGTAGTGCCAATAATAGAATAAAAATAAATAACAGAAAATAAATATGCAGTGAATATAATGATATCTTATGCAAATAAATTTTCAATAATTATTTTTAGTCTTATTTATTTTGTACTTGTTATATTCATTATTTCATTAAATTTATCAACTTTCATTTTTGGTTGCCCAAGTAACCTATACTGGATGACTGGACTAGATAAATGGGTAAACTGGCACTGGGTATCAAATACCTAGGGTCGTTACACCATCGGTCACATATGTATCTCCCGATGTGCAACAGAATAGCTAATAAGCTGTAATAATATTAGGCACAAGGCCAAGTATCAACACAATGTCAGAATGGCTAAAAGCCATAAAATCACAGAATGGCATAATGCCATGAGCGATCGCTAATCGAACCTATTGGCATGCCAACCTATCCAAACCAATCTTACTAGGTGTACTAGGGCATGTTACACTTTTAAATTTTATAATTCTTGAAATTGAAGCTTCATTGTTACTATTTATTTCATTAGTCAACTAAAATGTTGACTTTTTCAAAGACAGTAGGTACATTGGCTCTGATATCCCCAACATACCAAATTTTGCATTCTAAAGTTATTGGTATTAGTTGCTAATACCATTTCAAAGCTTAGTGTTGGTTATTCACAATTTTTATATTTCAAGCACTAAGTTTACTATTCTATTAGTCATTTGTACAGTAGGAATTTGGCAAAATTGTATTCATGAAAGTTGTTTCTTATTGTGTCTAGTTACATTTTCTTTTTTGAATCACTCTGTTTGGAGTTTTGTAGCTCTAGCTATGGCCTAAACACCATAACTGGCCAGATTAGACAGAATCCAAAATTCTGGGCCAAATTGGTTCTGCCAAATTTAGTAACCTAAGTTTGGTTAGCAATTTGACTAGGTTATGGTCAGAATTTGGATTTGTGTTTTCATGAAAGTTGTAGGTCTATATCTCCACTTTCTGCTGGTAAAATTTCAGGTCAATTGGACCTTTCTACACTGGGTTATGACCAAAGGAATAAACACTGTTCATTTAGTCATTTTGCCCAGGCAGAATGCAAGTCACCCGGATTAGGGCAATTTTTAGGTCAACTTGGTTTGGTTTTCTGGGCAGGGTTTCCACCAAATGGTGCCATTATGTATCTAGTTTCATGTCCAATTGGCCTTGCACCAATTGAACCTCTACAACTCCATTTATAGCTGCCTAAACCTACTGGACTCACACTCAGTCCTGCAGGTCAGCCAAGGCAGCTCAACCAAACTCAAATACCAAGCCACAACTCTCTTCATTTCCTCCTCACACACATTCAAATGGTCACTAATTGACCATTACGAGGTTAATAAACCATCACATGAGCAAACCCTAGAATTGTTCAAGTGTCCAATTTTTTTTCATGTTCATACATGCACAATTCTTGCATTTCACTTACTTAACTATGTTCAATCACCCATCCACTACCAAAGGTTGCTCATAACTATTTTGCTATCAAGCAAAATCATCAAACCCTAACTAACCCTAGCTGCTGAAATCTGAAAGGTGCACACACACACATGTTTGTTTTATTTTCTTATAATTCCTACACAATTCATGCCATTAAACATGAATTAAAACAAAAGGAGTAAGAGTTGGATACTAACCTCGTTGGAGCAGATTTTCAAGCTACCCAAACTTCCTTTTTTTTCTTCCTCTTTTGGTTGCCTAGAGAATGTTCAAGTTGCAAGGTTAAGTTTTTGTGAAGCTAGGTAAGGGTTTCAAGGTAGGATGAGGTGGGTTATAAAGCTTTGATAAGCTTTCAATGGTGGTTTGGGCATGGAAGGTGTTTCAGCTGGTTTGGGTGAGGGAGATGAATTCTGATTGCTTTTTTTTATTTTTGTCTCAATTATCCCTTTTTAATAAGTTGGCTTAATTGTGATTGGTGGGGAGGGTTTTAATGACATAAGCAATGAGGTAAAAATTCACATTTAACTCATTTTCTCTTCTTTTCTTCTCTACTCATTTTTCATTTAATTTTTAGCAATATTTGTTCATATTTTATATCATAATAATTATTTACTTAACTGGACAAGTCGACAAAAAATCACCTCTGAAGGTGAAATGACCAAAATGCCCTCCGTTTGGCTTAACAGACCAAAATTATCTGTACCGATTGAAAATTTTTTCTAAGCATTTTCTTGACATTCTAATGCCATAGGTGTAACATCCTCACTTCAGCTAGTACGTACAGTCTACTGTTTCGGTGATCAATGTCGGTCCAGGCTGTTAGAATTTTTGAAATTATTAATAAACTATAGTGAGGAGTTATAATGAAACTAAATAATGCTCATAAAAATCAAGGAAAAATTTTAGAAACCAAATACAACTAAGTTAAATGAGCCAGTACCCTAGCGATGGGTAACCTAGTGAGACGTTGCGGTTTTCCCAACTAAGAGCCCTAGATTTGGGGGAAAAATTATAAAATAATTATTGGGACTCCAGAGAAGGGTTATTGAGGTTCTTATGGCATTAGAATGCCAAGGAAATGCTTAGAAAAATTTTTCAATCGGTACAGACAATTTTGGCCCGTTAAGCCAAACAGAGGGCATTTTGGTCATTTCGTCTTCAGAGATGATTTTTGGCCAACTTGTCCAGTTAAATAAATAATTTATATAATATAAAATATGAATAAACTTTGTTAAAAATTTAATTACAGTTAAATAGACAAGAAAAGGAGAGAAAATGAAAGAAAATGGACTCAGGACATCATAATGATGTCATTAAGATTCTCCCAACCAACCCAATGTTGACATATGGCATAACTTTATTTAAAAGAGATAAAATGGGCTGAAAAATGAAATGAAATCAGAACCTTCTCTCCCTATCTTCTTCTTGCCGTGACCTTACCCACCATAACCATCATTTTCAAGCTTGATTTACCTAGCTCTCACCCCACAAAACCCTATACTCCCAACACAAAAAAGTGCTCTTGCATCTTGGTGATTCTTTTGGGAGCAAAAAGAAGAGGAAAACAAGAATCCTAGCAAGAGGGGAAACTTCACTCCATAGAGGTAAGTGACCTAACCTTAGTTTTCACCTCAAATTCATGTTAAGGACTATGTATGAGTGCAATTTATAAAGAAAATTTGTTGAATACCATTTGTATCTCAACCCATAATTTTTGGCAACCATGGTTAGGGCAAGATTGTGATGATTTTAATAAAGTTAAAAAGGTAGTATGGCTGCCCATAATATACATCTTATAAGTGAAGTGATGAAATGCAATGATAATGCATGGTTTTGTAATGTTGAGTTAGCGTTTGGGGTGGAAAATGAGACCTTGATCATGTGATGATGGAATTAGGTTTTAATGGTCAATTAATGACCATTTGGTTTGGTTTGAATCAAAAATGAAGTGAATTGTGTAGTGGGATTTGGGTTCGGTGTTGCTGTCCTTGGTGACCTGTAGGATTAGACAGGAGTCCAGCAGGTTTGGGCAGCAATAACTTGAATTGTAGAGGTTCAATTGATGCAATGCCAATTGAACATGAAACTAGACACATAATGGCACAACTTTGGTGAAGAAACCATGCCCAGAAAACTAAACCAAGTGGACCAAAAGATTGTCCTAATCCGGGTGACCTGCATTCTGCTTGGGCAAAATGACCAAATGAACAGTATTTGGTCATTTGGCCATAACTCAGTGTAGAAAGGTCCAATTTGTCTGAAAATTTACCAGCAACAAGCTGAGATATATATCTACAACTTTCATGAAGAAACCTAACCCAAATTATGGCCATAACATATTCAAAAAGTGAGTTGCAATCACTACTCCAAGTAATGTAGATTTGGTCAGTCCAGAAATTCTGGAAAACTTTCAATCCGGCCAGCTGTGGTTTTTGGGCCATAACTTGAGATACAAAACTCCAAATGGAGTGATTCAAAAAGTAAATATAACTAGACAAAATAAGGAACAACTTTCATGTTGATCATTTTGCCAAATTTTAACTGCAAAAATAACTAATGGAATAGTAAAGACAAAGTATGAAAACTGAAAATTCTGTCTAATTAGCATTAAGCTTAGAAATGGTATTGGTCACCAATACCAACAAATTTAGAATGCAAAATGTGGTATGTTGGGAGTATTAGAACCAATGTACCTATTGCCTATGCAAAAGTCAACATTTTTGTTGACTAATGAATGGAATTGTAACACTAAAACTTAAATTTCAAAAATTGTGAAACTTAAAAGTGTAAAATGCCCTAGTATACCTAGCAAGATTGGTTTGGATAGGTTGGCATGCTAATAGGGTTCTGTTAGCAGTACTGCATATGGCTTCATGCCATTCTATGTTTCATGGCTTCCCATGCCATTCTGTGACATAATAGCCTTTGGCTATATTATTTGAGTTGTTACACTCAGGTTTTAACCTTGATAATTATTACAGCTTATTAGCTGTTCTGTTGCACACCAGGAGACACAATGTGACCGATGGTGTGATGGTCCGAGGTACTTAGTATCCAGTGCCAATTTACCCATTTATCCAGTCCAGTCGACTAGTAAGGGTTACTCGAGCAATGTTAATAAATCTTACCAAATTTAAATTGAATAATACTACAAATAATATCAGAAATTAAGTCTACCCAAAAATGTAAACATACATTCTGTCTGCTTCTCTTTATTTTATTTTATTTTGTTTTGTTTTATTTATTTTATATTGTCACCACTAAGCAGAATTGCTTAGCGCGTCACTTTTGCAACGCGCAGGTACTGGAGACCTAGCTGGCGAGCTTAATAGAAATCAGACAGGGTGACCCTTCAGAGCTGCATCCGTAGTCCAAAGTCACCTCACCTTTGCACTGCATATGGTAGGACATTAGGATTTTGGCTAGCGTTTTGTATTTTGTATTTTGGATTAGTTTTGGGATTGTAACTATAAACTCTTGAAATTATTTGATGATGCAAATATATGAAATTTCATATTATTGAAATTTTCTACATATTATGTTGAGAAATATTTATAAATGTGCTTCCAGTAATGAAGTGGAAAGAAAATTTTCTTAAAATAGTATTGGGATTTGAGATTGAGATTTTGAGATTGACTTGAAATGTGTATAATGGAGTTTGGATTTGGAAATTATATTGGAAGTATTTTTAAACAGGTTCAGAAGAACTGTTTTTCCAATTGACAGCCGGCACTCTGCCCGATTTTCTATAAAATTTGCAGAAAAATTCAAATTTTTCAAAAATTGAAAAAAATAAATTAAAAGGGATAAATTGTAATAGAAACATAAATTGGTGCTCCGGCACAATGAGTGGCATAACTTGCTCAGCTACACTATAGACAGGTAAGGGGTGTCACATTTAGTGGTATTAGAGCATCGGTTTAGGCGTTTATGGGCCTAGATAGAGTGCATACCCTTGCACTGCATTTGTAAGTGTTGAGGTGACACTAATGCAGATCTGTTTGTTTTCTTATTTTGAATAGGATATGGATCCTACTTCGCAAAGAGCAGTTGATGAAGAGGTGGAGAGTCATGCTCTACCAAGGGCTGAATCTGGGGGCAGGGGAGAATCTGCTCCACTAGCAGCTGAGGCACCTGCCCAACCTCAGTTTGTGCTATTTCAACAAGTGACCGAATTCTACAGGCAAATGATGGGGGCAATTCCACCACCACAACCACAGCCACAACCTCCACTAGCACCACAGAAGTCCCATTTGGAGAAACTATGAAAGCATGGGGCTGTGGACTTCTTTGGGAAGAGGGAGGATGATCCCATGACAGCAGAAAACTGGTTGGATAGAACCATCAGAGTGCTGAAATAGCTAAACTACACCCCCGAGTAGAACCTGGTGGGTGATGTGTCCCTACTTCAGGATGATGCATATCAGTGGTGGGACACAGTAACCAGTGAGGTGCAACCGAAATGGATTACCTGGGAATTCTTCCTCACAGAATTCAGGAAGAAATATGTGAGCAAAGTGTATTTAGAAGAGCGAAGAAGAGAATTTATCAGTCTGAGACAGAGGCAATTGTCAGTGGTTGAGTATGAACGTGAGTTTGTCAGACTGAGCCGATATGGGAGGAAGATAGTCCCTACTGAGGCAGAGAGGTGCAGACGGTTTGAAGAAGGGCTCAATGACAACATCAAAGTCATGATCACAGCATTAGAGATCACGGATTTTGCTAAACTGGTAGATGCAATATCAAAAGTGGAAAGGGTCTGAATAAATGAACAAAATAGAAGGGAAAGACAACAAAAGAGGCGTCCGAGTTAGTCCAGTACATTTTCTGCTCCCAGCAAGAAGAGTAAGGGTCCTCCTGCTCAGAGTTCAGGACCACCACAGGGTCAGGGTCAGTCTCAGGGGCTCGGACCATAGTTCAGACCTAGGAGAGGCTAGTCCACACCATCAGTGGGCAGCTCTCCAAGGACGGTGTTTAGGGGACCTGTAACACCCCTATGTTCGGTAGTGCGTACTACTGTTCCGGTGACCAGTGCTGTCCGGACAGCTAGAATGCCTAGAACTACACTTCGAGATGAGTGAGGAGACATAAAATAATGAAATACAAGAAAAGAAAATACAAGAAAAACAAAGGAAAAATAATAGTAAAGAAATTCAACCAAGTTAAGCGAGCCGAGAACCTTAGCGATGGGTGACCGCACCGGGAAGTCACAGCATGGACCGTTGACTAGCCCTGGACTGCGAGGAACCCTGGAAAATATTTTTAGGACTTAAATAGACCCCTATTGAAGTATAAATATTATTAGAAATATTACATAAAAATTAAATAATTAGTACAAATAAAAGTGGAAAATCGAACAATGGACAAAACCCGGTGTTACAGAAAAATCGGGAATACAACCCGAACAGGGGCATTGTGGTCATTTGACATCTCGAATTGTCTTTTGACCTAACTGTCCATTAAAAATACATGATATTACACTTGGAAAATATAATGAAAAATTAAATTAGGGGTACCTAATGTAAATAGACAAAAGTGGAGTGAAATTTGGGTAATTAGCACTTAAATAATATTAAATCAATTTCTTATGTGAGTGGACCACTAAGGGATTATAATATGCATTAAGTGGGCAGATTACTCCACTAAAACTTCATCTTCAACCTTTGAAGACCACCATTTCCGTAAAGAAAGCCTTAGAAACCACCATTGTTGTCCCATTTGTGAGCTTTATGCATCCATGATCCAAGCTTCAAGTGGTTAGGGTTTCTTCACTAAAAGTAACCACCACACCTTGGGCAGCATTTAGGGAGTGAGAAAGGTAAGTTTTGATGAGTTTTTAAGAAGCTTCAAAATAGGTAAGTTTGTGTTTTTGAATGTTGTTTTGTTAAAGTTTGTAAGCATGTTATGGGCATTTGATTTATGAAAAAATTTTTGAGTTTTGATGTTGAATGGGAATGTGTACTTTTGGCAGCCATGGAAGCACCTTGAAGGCAGTTTAATTGTGCTTGTAAATGGTGAATTAAATGATTGATTAAATGTATATTGTGTAGGAAATTGTTGGGTAATGTATACTTAGTGTATGTAAATGTAAAATGAGATTTAAAGCTTGGAAAGTAATGGAATGTAAGTGTACCATTGTGGCAGTTTGCTAACTCTTGAGGAATTCTGGAATTCATGCTTGGTTTATGGAATAATGATGTTAAAATGTGTTGGTTGTTATGGGAGTTTGAGTGTATGTATGGTAGTGTGAAGTGGGACATGTAAATGAGCATGAATTGGTGATTGAATTGTTGTAAATTGAATTGGACAAATTCTGCACTTGTTGGTGCACATTGAATGTAATTGTAAGCTGCCAAAATGACCTATAATATGTTATAAATTATGTTTAGGTTGTGGTACAACCAGAATTGATTTGAATGTTAAGTTTGGTGAGTGTTAAAAGTGATGCTTGATGTGTATGCAAGAATTTCAATAAGGCAGTTTGAGTTTTAGGCCTATAACTTTAAGTGTGTGGCTCCAATTGGTATGAGACCAATTGGAGGTGAAACTAGGCACAAAATGTGCCAACTTTCATGAAGGAAGCTTTCCAAAATTCTACTTGTAAGGTAACTTGAAAAATGACCAAATCCGGATTAAGTGCAATTGAGACCTGAAAATTGACCATTTGGGCAGCAGTTAGTTTTTAGGCCATAACTCACTCAAAACAGGTCCAATTGACCTCACAATTTTAACCATGAATAGTTAAGACCCATATCTACAAGTCTTATGAAGACACCAAAGCCCAGAAATGACCATAAGCAAGTCAAATAGCTTGCACAAATTCGGGTCCAAAAACTGGTCGAACCTAAAATGACCTAAAGTGACCTAAAGTGACCAATTTTGATGCAATTTGACCAGCAATAGTAAAATGACCATATCTTGGTCTAAATAACTCAGAATGACCTAAAATTTTTCCCCGCGTTCCATAAGACATAGATCTACAAGTTTATAGTTTTGACCAAAACCCGAAAATCGAGGAAACTAGGTCGTCCGGCTAGGTCAAACTAGTATCCCGGAATCCAGCAAATTGCAAGAAAATACAGTATACACGGAACTAAACTTGGTAACATGTACCAATCCTAAAAGACTATCGAATGTGACATGTTAGTAACATTAAAACCTAATTTACCTGGAATGCATCGAGGGTCGATATATTAGGTTGATTAAGCAAATAATAGCATTCAATGAATTACTTATCAAGTATTATCGTTAGAGACAGTTAATTTAGTACTAAAACACTTCAAATTGTGTTTCTCAGTTAACAAAGACTCAGGAAAAGGGAAGGAAACACTGAGTCCAGACCAGGAGACAGTTATCAGAGGTTTGTGCACAACAGCTATTTCTTTTGAATTTTTCAATTGAAATGAATTATGACTATTTGTATTTTATTGTTTTAAATTGTGGAAATGTGTTTGAATGAATAATTATTGCTTGAAAAGCATTGTAAATGGTTTGAAACTATGAAAAATTGTTTGAATGATATTGATGGATACTTATTGATTGAAAAGCATTGGAAATGGTTTGAAACCACAGCTATCATATATATTGACTGTATTCCTCACTAGCTTATCTAGTGGGATGAATTGAATTCCCTCTCTGGCTGAAGTGTTGAGGTGTGTGCCTGTTGAGGACGAATTGAATGAGTACTCATATTTTTGCTAGCTAGCTATGTTATTCCTTATTAGTCATCGACTTTTGGGATGAATTGAACTTTGGAACATGATTAAGCTGTGTGTGATTTATTGATTTGTATTATGAGATTGTGAAATGGAGTTAAATCCTTATTGACATTTACTATCTTTTGAAGTTAACTATGTTTTGATCTCTGAGATTTATTGTGATATTGTGTTAAATTCCTTCTGACATTCATTGTCTTGAATTTAACTATGATTTTACGTATCCATCATTTAAATGATTTATGAATTGTGATTTAAAGTTGTATTTGGTTAATGTTGTGCACCACTGAGACATTGTCTCAGCGATAGCTTTTTATTGCTGTCGCAGGTAGACAGACAGACAGGGCAGCAGACTAGGCTACTAGTACATCCAACGAGAGATTATCGGGTATAACAAGTATACCCCATTTTGCATTTTGTACTGTAATGTATAACCACTGTATGTATATATTGTTTTTGGTTTTGAGCAGTTGTAAATTAAAATTGTGCATTGAAGTTGTAAAGTAAATTATGAGATATTTTGACTTGTAAAATTTGTATTATATTTCTTTTATCTCAGTCTTTGAAAAATTACTATGGATTTGAGTTGAGAAATATGTTGTGTTGAGAAATATGTTGGAGTTGAGATTTGAAAATATATTGAAGTGCTTTTTACAGGTTTTCTGAAGAACTGTTTTATCCAAAATACAGATGGCACTCTGCCAAAATTTTTACAGAAATTCCAAATAATTCAAATGTGCTAGTTCTATCGCTTCAGTTCAAAAAGGTTTTTAACACCTGTAAATAGTGCTCACCACTGTAAAAGAAGTAAGAAAAGTTTTTAAAATCCCTTGTAGTGTATTTAATGGGTTATCAGTAGACGGAGTTGGTAATTCATTAGGTATACTACGGGATCATGTTATGCCTTACAGAGGGGTAGGGTGTGACAGGACCAGCCCCAGCATCTTCTGCTTGTCAGTTCTGTCAGAAGTGGCATAAGGGGGATTGTTGGCGAGTGACCGGTGTATGCTTACGGTGTGGATCTACAGAACATCAGATCAAGAATTGTCCGAAGAGGACTACTACAGTTGCTCCAACACAAGCTGATAGACTTGTTCCTGCACGGTAGGAAGCCCGGTAAATCTAAGGCAGCTGGTCCATCACTGAGGCCTGCATCCGAGTCAGCTGAGAGCCCAGACACTAAAGTACCTGCCAGGGCCTATTCTATTAGAGCTCAGAAGGAGCAAGATGCCCCGAATGTCATCAGGGGTACGTTTTCCCTCTACAACATTACTGTGCAAGCATTGGTGGATCCAGGATCCACTCATTCCTACATTTGCATCAAACTACCCATAGAGGGGGGAGTTCCAGTAGAGGAGAGTGATCAAGACATTCTGGTCACAAATCCACTAGGCCACAGTGTGGTAGTGAATAAAGTATATAAAGGTTGCCCGTTAAGGATTCAAGGGTATGAATTCTCGGCAGACCTAATTGAATTGCCCTTTCACGAGTTTGACGTGATTTTGGGAATGGACTGGTTGTCACATCATCAGGCAATAATTGATTACAAATTGAAGAGGATTTCTCTGAAAACTTTTAAGGGTAATGAGATCATTGTTGTGGGTGAAAGGATAGATTTCCTGTCCAATGTTATCTCAGCCACAGTTGTAAGAAGATTGATGAGAAAAGGCTATGAAGCATACCTAGCACATGTGGTTGATACTAGGCAAGCTAAGCCAAACTTGTGTGATATACCTACAGTAAGAGACTTCCCAGATGTATTTCCTGAAGAGTTGCCTAGTTTACCACCAGAAAGGGAAGTCGAGTTTGCTATTGAGGTAATGCCGGATACAGCACCCATTTCTATTGCTCCTTATAGGATGGCACCCACTGAATTGAAGAA
The DNA here is from genome assembly GCF_030052815.1 of Hevea brasiliensis. Lineage (NCBI taxonomy): Eukaryota > Viridiplantae > Streptophyta > Magnoliopsida > Malpighiales > Euphorbiaceae > Hevea > Hevea brasiliensis. The sequence continues at coordinate 26,461,969 of NC_079503.1, forward strand.
GTTGAAAACTTAGTTACAGGAGTTACTCAATAAGGGGTTCATACGCCCCAGTCTGTCACCATGGGGAGCTTCGGTGCTGTTTATGAAGAAGAAGGATGGAACTTTGAGACTGTATATTGATTACCAGCAGTTGAACAAAGTAACTGTGAAGAATAAATATCCGTTGCCAGAATTGACGATCTGTTTGATCAGTTGAAGGGAACCGGTGTATTTTCAAAAATTGATCTCAGATCAGGGTATCATCAGTTAAGGGTAAAGGATACAGATATTTCAAAAACTGCATTCAAAACCCGGTATGGGCATTATGAATTTCTAGTGATGCCGTTTGGGTTAACAAATGCACCAGCAGCATTTATGGACCTTATGAGCCGTATCTTCCATCCATACTTAGATCGGTTTGTAGTGGTCTTTATTGATGATATTCTGGTGTATTCTAAGACCAGGGAAGAACATGATGAACATTTGAGGATTGTTCTGCAAACCTTGTGAGAAAAGAAGCTGTATGCTAAGTTGTCCAACTGTGACTTCTGGATGAGTGAAATCTCTTTCCTTAGACACATAGTATCTGCGGAGGGGATTAGAATGGATCCCAAAAAGATAGAAGCAGTGATGGAATGGAAGCCTCCCAGAAATACAACTAAGGTCAAAAGTTTCTTGGGGCTAGCTGGGTATTACAGAAGATTTGTGAAGGGGTTCTCTCTTATAGCTGCTCCAATGACCAAGTTGTTGCACAAGAATGTGAAATTTGGCTAGAACGATAAGTGCCAAGCCAGTTTTGAGAGGCTAAAGGCTATTTTGACAGAAACACCAGTGTTAACACAGCCAGTGTCAGGGAAGGACTTTGTGGTCTACAGTGATGCCTCGCTTAATGGGCTAGGGTGTGTATTGATGCAAGAGGGGAAAGTGGTCGCCTATGCTTCTAGGCAGTTTAGGCCACATGAACAAAACTACCCTACTCATGACCTAGAGTTAGCAGCAATTATCTTCGCACTGAAGATATAGAGGCATTACTTATATGGTGAAAAATGCTACATCTATACAGACCATAAGAGTCTAAAATATTTGCCAACCCTGAAGGAGCTCAATCTTAGACAGAAGCGATGGATGGAGTTCCCAAAAGACTATGATTGTGTGATAGATTATCATCCTGGGAAGGCAAATGTAGTTACTGATGCTTTAAGTAGGAAGTCCATCACAGCTTTAAGATCACTGAATGCCTTTCTATCCTTAGTTCAATATGGAGCTATTTTGGCTGAGTTACAAGTGAGACCAAACCTGCTACAGCAGATACAAGATGAGCAGAGGGCAGATGAAAAATTAATAGCCATTGTGGGTAAAATTTCAGAGGGAAAGGAAACTGAATATGAGGTGAAAGCAGACGGGTGTCTGTATTACAGAGGAAGAGTGTGTGTACCAGATGATGGGGAACTGAAGACTAGTATTCTAAAAGAAGCACACACTAGTGTTTATGCTATGCATCCGGGAAGCATGAAAATGTATAATGATTTGAAGCCTCATTATTGGTGGCCTGGTATGAAGAAGGATATAGCTGACTATGTGACTAAGTATTTGACATGTTAGCAAGTTAAAGCAGAACATCAAGTTCCATCAGGATTGCTATAGCCTATAAGCATACCTAAATGGAAATGGGACCGGGTCACTATGGATTTTATTAGTGGTCTACCTCTCACCCAGAAGAAGCATGATGCAGTATGGGTGATAGTGGATAGATTGATGAAGTCAGCATATTTTCTGCCAGTTAGGACTGACTACTCACTGGAGAAGCTAGTAGAATTGTATATCAGTGAGATAGTTAGACTGCATGGAATCCCACTTTCCATCATATCTGATTGAAACCCAAGGTTTACATCGAGATTCTGGAAAAAGTTGCAAGAAGCCTTGGGCACACAACTCCATTTTAGCATGGCTTTTCATCCTCAGACAGATGGAAAGTCAGAATGAGTAATCCAGGTAAATTTAAAACCTGATTGAATTTTCATAGTTAATAAATTAAAATGATAGTAACAATGTGAATTATGTGATAGATCCTGGAGGATATGCTAAGGAGTTGTATTATTGAGTTTGAGGGGAGTTGGGATAGATATCTGCCACTGGCAGAATTTGCATATAACAATAGCTACCAAGCTAGCATTCAAATAGCTCCGTATGAAGCACTGTATGGGAGGAAAGTGAAGATAAGCTGGTAGGACCAGACCTGGTGAAATAGACTGAGGAGAAAGTGAAGATAATCAAAGCTAACCTGAAGGTTGCCTCAGATAGATAGAAATCTTATGCCGACTTGAAGAGAAAAGAGATAGAGTACGCAGTTGGCGATAAAGTGTTTCTCAAAGTCTCACCGAAGAAGAAAGTACTGAGGTTTGGGAGAAAGGGTAAGTTAAGCCTTCGGTTCATTGACCCATATGAAGTCATTGAGCATGTGGAACCAGTGGCCTATTGGCTAGCTTTACCACCAGAACTAGATAAAATTCACAATGTGTTCCATGTTTCTATGCTGAGAAGATATCGCTCAGACCCTTCACATGTCATTTCCATCGAAGAGATTGAAATCCAACTGGACTTGACATATATAGAAGAACCTATATAGATCCTAGCTCGAGAAGTGAAGGAACTGAGAAATAAACAAATTCCATTAGTGAAAGTGCTTTGGAGGCACCACAACACTGAAGAGGCAACTTGGGAAAGTGAAGAGACGATGAGGCAACAGTTTCCTCAACTGTTTGCATCAGGTAAATTTCGAGGATGAAATTTTTATTAGAGGGGAAGAGTTGTAACATCCTCACTTTAGCTAGTCCGTACAGTATACTGTTTCAGTGAACAATGTCAGTCCGGGCAGCTAGAATGTTTGAAATTATAAATAGACTATAGTGAGGAGTTATAATGAAACTAAATAATGCTCATAAAAATCAAGGAAAAATTTTAGAAACCAAATACAACTAAGTTAAATGAACCGGTGCCCTAGCGATGGGTAACCTAGTGAGAAGTTGCGGTTCTCGAAACTAGGAGCTCTAGACCTGGGGGAAAAATTATAAAATAATTATTGGGACTCCAGAGAAGGGTTATTGAGGTTTTTATGGCATTAGAATACTAAGAAAATGCTTAGAAAAATTTTTCAATCGGTGCAGACAATTTTAGCTCATTAAGCCAAACAGAGGGCATTTTGGTTATTTTGTCTTCAGAGATGATTTTTGCCAACTTGTCCAGTTAAATAAATAATTTATATAACATAAAATATGAATAAATGTTGTTAAAAATTTAATTGCAATTAAATAGACAAGAAAAGGAGAGAATGAAAGAAAATGGACTTATGACATCATAATGATGTCATTAAGATTCTCCCAACCAACCCAATGCTGACACATGGCATAACTTTATTTAAAAGAGATAAAATGGGCTAAAAAATGAAATGAAATCAGAACCTTCTCTCCCTATCTTCTTCTTGCCGTGACCTTACCCACCATAACCACCATTTTCAAGCTTTTTCAAGCTTGATTTCCCTAGCTCTCACCCCACAAAACCCTATACTCCCAACACAAAAAAGTGTTCTTGCATCTTGGTGATTCTTTTGGGAGCAAAAAGAAGAGGAAAACAAGAACCCTAGCAAGATGGGAAACTTCACTCCACAGAGGTTAGTGACCTAACCTTAGCTTTCACCTCAAATTCATGTTAAGGACTATGTATGAATGCAATTTATAAAGAAAATTTGTTGAATACCATTTGTATGCCGACCCATAATTTTCAGCAGCCATGGTTAGGGCAAGATTGTGATGATTTTAATGAAATTAAAAAGGTAGTATGGCTGCCCATAATATACAACTTGTAAGTAAAGTGATGAAATGCAATGATAATGCATGGTTTTGTAATGTTGAGTTAGGGTTTGGGGTGGAAAATGAGACCTTGATCATGTGATAATGGAAGTAGGTTTTAATGATCAATTAGTGACCATTTGGTTTGGTTTGAATAAAAAATGAAGTGAATTGTGTAGTGGGATTTGGGTTTGGTATGGCTGCCCTTGGTGACCTGCAGGATTGGACATGAGTCCAGCAGGTTTGGACAGCAATACATGAAACCATTATTGTAGAGGATCAATTAGTGCAAGGCTAATTGGACATGAAACTAGATGCAGAATGGCACAACTTTGGTGAATAAATCATGCCCAGAAAACCAAACCAAGTGGACCAAAAGATTGCCCTAATCCGGGTGACCTGCATTCTGCCTGGGCAAAATGACCAAATGAATAGTGTTTAGTCATTTGGCCATAACTTAGTGTAGAAAGGTCCAATTGACCTGAAATTTTACCAGAAATAAGCTGAGATATAGATCTACAACTTTCATGAAGAAATTTAACTCAAATTATTGCCAGAACATATTCAAAAAGTGAGTTGCAGTCACTATTCCAAGTACTGTAGATTTGGTCAGTCCATAAATTCTAGAAAACTTTCAATCCAGCCATTTGTGGTTTTTGGGCCATAACTTGAGCTATAAAACTCCAAATGGAGTGATTCAAAAAAGGAAATATAACTAGACAAAATAAGGAACAACTTTCATGTTGATCATTTTGCCAAATTCTCACTGCAAAAATGACTAATGAAACAGTAAAGACAAAGTATGAAAACTGAAAATTATATCCAATTAGCATTAAGCTTATAAATGGTATTGGTCACCAATACCAACAAATTTAGAATGAAAAATGTGTTATGTTGGGAGTATTAGAACCAATGTACCTAATGCCTATGCAAAAGTCAACATTTTTGTTGACAAATGAATGGAATAGTAACACTAAAACTTAAATTTCAAAAATTGTGAAATTTAAAAGTGTAAAATGCCCTAGTATACCTAGCAAGATTGGTTTGGATAGGTTGGCATGCCAATAGGGTTCTGTTAGTAGTACTGCATATGGATTCATGTCATTCTGTGTTTCATGGCTTCCCATGCCATTCTGTGACATAATAGCCTTTGGCTATGTTATTTGAGTTGCTACACTCAGGTTTTAACCTTGATAATTATTACAGCTTATTAGCTGTTTTGTTGCACACCGGGAGACACAATGTGACCGATGGTGTAATGGTCCAAGGTACTTAGTACCCAGTGCATGTTTACCCATTTATCCAGTCCAGTCGACTTGTATGGGTTACTCGGCCAATGTTAATAAATCTTACCAAATTTAAATCGAATAATACTGCAAATAATATCAGAAATTAAGTCTACCCAAAAATGTAAACATACATTCTGCCTGCTTATCTTTATCTTTATTTTATTTTATTTTATTTTATTTTATTTTATTTTATTTTATTTTATTTTATTTTATTTTATTTTATTTTATATTGTCACCACTAAGCAGAATTGCTTAGCGCGTCGCTTTTGCCACGGGCAGGTACTGGAGACCTAGCTAGGGGGCCCAATAGACATCAGACAGGGTGAGCCTTCAGAGCTGCATCCGGAGTCTAGAGTCACCTCACCTTTGCAGTGCATATGATAGGATATTAGGATTTTGGGTAGCATTTTGTATTTTGTATTTTGTATTAGTTTTGGGATTGTAACTATAAACTCTTGAAATTATTTGATGATGTAAATATATGAAATTTTATATTATTGAAATTTTATGTATATTATGTTGAGAAATATTTATGAATGTGCTTCCAGTAATGAAGTGAAAAGAAAAATTTCTGAAAATAGTATTGTGATTTGAGATTGAGTTTTTGAGATTGACTTGAAATGTGTATAATGAAGTTTGGGTTTGAAAATTATATTGGAAGTGTTTTTAAACTGGTTCAGAAGAACTGTTTTTCTAATTTACAGCTGGCACTCTGCCGGATTTTCTATAAAATTTGCAGAAAAATTCAAATTTATCAAAAATTGAAAATAAATGAATTAAAAGGGATAAATTGTAATAGAAACATAAATTGTTGCTCCGGCACACTGAGTGGCATAACTTGCTCGGCTACACTGTAGACAGGTAAGAGGTGTCACAATAGGAGCTTTAATGACCCTTCTCTGGATTCCCAAAAATTATTTTATGAATTTTCCCCCTGGTCTAGGGCTCCTAGTTGCGAGAACCGTAACTTCCCACTGGGTTACCCATCACTAGGGCACCGGCTCATTTAACTTGGTTGTATTTTATTTTTAAAATTTTTCCTAAATTTTTCTTATTAATCTTTGAGTTAATTATGATTCCTTACTTTATTTTAAATATTTTTTCTAGACGTTTTAGCTGTCCGGACAAACACCGATCACCGGAACAGTAGAATGTACGGAGTTGCTGCAGTGAGGGTGTTACAACTCTTCCCCTCTAATTTAAATTTCATCCCTGAAATTTACCTGATGCAAATAGTTGAGGGAACTTTTGCCTCATCATCTCTTCACTTTCCCAAGTTGCCTCTTCGGTGTTGTGGTGCCTCCAAAGCACTTTCACCAGTGGAATCTGCTTATTCCTCAACTCTTTTACTTCTCGAGCCAGGATCCATATGGGTTCTTCTTCATATGTCAAATCTGGTTGTACTTCAATTTCTTCCATGGAGATGACATGTGAAGGATCTGAGCGGTATCTTCTTAGTATAGATACGTGGAACACATTGTGGATCTTGTCCAGCTCTGGTGGTAAAGCTAGCCTGTAGGCCACTGGACCCACACGTTCAATGACTTCATATGGGCCAATGAACCTAGGGCTTAACTTACCCTTTCTTCCAAACCTCAGTACCTTCTTCCATGGTGACACCTTGAGGAACACTTTGTCGCCAACCGCATATTCTATTTCTTTTCTCTTCAGGTCGGCACAAGATTTTTGTCTGTCTGAGGCAACCTTTATATTGGCTTTGATTAGCTTTACCTTCTCCTCAGTCTATTTCACCAGGTCTGGCCCTACCAATTTATCTTCACCAAATTCAGTCCAACACACTAGAGTTCTACATTTCCTCCCATACAGTGCTTCATACAGGGCCATTTGGATGCTAGCTTGGTAGCTATTGTTGTATGCAAATTCTTCCAATGGGAGGTATCTATCCCAACTTCCCTCAAACTCAATGACACAACTCCTCAGCATATCCTCAAGGACCTGACATATATTTCATGTTATTATTATCATTTTAGTTTAATATTTGTATTAATTCAATTGGTTTCAATTGTTTACCTAAATTACTCTTTCTGATTGCCCATCCGTCTAAGGATGGAAAGCTGTGCTGAAGTAGAGTTGTGTACCCAAGGATTCATGCAACTTCTTTCAGAATCTTGATGTAAACCTTGGGTTTCGATCAGATATGATAGAAAGTGAAATTCCATGCAGTCTAACTATCTCACTGATATACAATTCTGCTAACTTCTCCAGTGAGTAGTCAATCCTAACTGGCAGAAAGTGTGCTGACTTCGTCAATCTATCTACTATCACCCATACTGCATCATGCTTCTTCTGGGAAAGAGGTAGAACACTTACAAAATCCATGATGACCCGATCTCATTTCCATTCAGGTATGCGTATAGGTTGTAGCGAACTCGATGGAACTTGATGTTCTACCTTGACTTGCTGGCATGTCAAGCATTTAGTCACATAGTCAGCTATGTCCTTCTTCATACCAGGCTACCAATACTGAAGCTTTATATCATGATATATTTTTGTACTTCCTGGGTGCATAGCATAAACACTGGTGTGTGCCTCTTTCAGAATATTAGCTTTCAATTCCCTATCATCTGGTACACAGACTCTTCCTTTGTAGTACAGACACCCATCTACTTTCACCTCATAGTCAGTTGCTTTCCCCTCTGAGATTTTACTCACAGTCGTCATTAATTTCTCATCTACCTTCTGCCCATTTAAAGTCTGCTATAGAAGGTTTGGCCTCACTTGCAACTCAGCCAAAATAGCTCCATCTCGAGCCAAGGATAGATGGGCATTCAATAATCACAAAGCTGTGATAGATTTCTTGCTCAAAGCATTGGTAACTACATTTACCTTCCTAGGATGGTAATCAATCACACAATCATAGTCGTTTAGGTACTCAATCCATCGTCTCTGTCTGAGGTTGAGCTCCTTCTGGGTTGGCAAGTATTTCAGACTTTTGTGAAATAACCAAAATGCCCTCCGTTTGGCTTAACAGACCAAAATTTTCTGTACCGATTGAAAAAAAATTTTAAGAATTTTCTTGGCATTCTAATGCCATAGGAACCTCAATGACCCTTCTCTAGAGTCCCAAAATTTATTTTATGAATTTTTCCTTAGGTCTAGGGCTCCTAGTTGCGTGAACCACAAGTTCCCACTGGGTTACCCATCACTAGGGCATTTAACTTGGTTGTACTTTATTTCTAAAATTTTTCCTAAATTTTTCTTATTAATTTTTGAGTTAATTATGATTCCTCACTTTAGTTCAAATATTTTTTCTAGACGTTCTAGCTGTTCGGACCGGCACTGGTCACCGGAACAGTAGAATGTACTGAGTTGCTACAGTGAATGTGTTAGATGGTTGGTTACTTGATACTCACCAGTGAGTAATATTTTTGCAAGTTGTAACTGATAAATAAGATAATACCAAGACAAGATTACAGCTACCATATGTAGCTCGAACACTTCAGCCAATTAGAAGCTACATAACTAGGATGAAGTAAATGGGATGTGAACTCCTTTTCCAACTTGTGTTAGGGATATCTTAAAGGATAAACTTAACTTCCTTAATTTAAAGCATGAATTAAGGAAGAGATAGAATTTCAGTAACACACGTTTACGGATAACGATAAAATAAACTAAATCCAAATCCCTTTAAGATAGTCACAAATAACTTCAAAATCCATCCATTAAAGTTGTTGGTCAAAATCCACCCTCATCTAAGAGAATCTTATTGGTCAATGTGCTAAATTCACTCCTAACCCATATAGAAACATAAAAGACATCAAAATACACTAAAATCTCTCATATATGAGCTTCCAAAAGTGAATAAATATTGGTTGCTTCCAAAAGTGAATAAATATTGGTTGAAAGTAGACCCACAAATTTAAGACAGTATAAGCCCAAACATTAAACTCTCCCCAAAGCTAGACCCCTTTTAGGCCTTGTCTTTCTAACTCTAAATAAGCTCAATTAGACTCCTACAAGCTAACCCATACCTTGCTTTGCATGTGATTGACATGCCTCATGGTTATGAATAAGATGAAAATTTTTAGACCATGATGTGTCACATCATACTCCCCCTTCTTGAAAAGGATTTCCCTTTAAATCCAATTCTTTACATTGGAAGATAGCAATCCAAAAATCTTAAAGTTCCCTCTTTCTTGCCACTATGCTTATCAACAATTGTCCATTACTTCCCCTGTTAGCACATCAAGCTCTTTTTGCTTCAACGAAGGAACAGATGATTCAAACACATTTGTTTCAAGAACTAGTTTCCTCTTATTAAATTGCCAAGCACATTGATGATTTAATCATAAGTACCACATCATGCAGTTCGTCATTTATTTAGGAATTGCAAGTTGAAAAACAAAATCCATCCTCACTGTGAATTGTTAGTGAAAAAGGAATTATGTTCTTACAATGCTTTAAATCAACTGGCGCTTTTGTGCTCAAGTATGATGAATGAATATCATCTCTATGGTTGTCTCTTTTTTACTTGTGCATGTACTCAAAGCAAGCATCTCACCCTCATCAGCATGTACAAAGCATTCTTCCATAAGACACTCCATGTCTAAGGTTGCTTTAATAGTACTTTCAACCTTTTTTTGTGAAGATTGTAAGCTTTCTTCTTGCTTTGGATGGAACTTTGGCTCGTCCTACTGTGGTTGGAACTTTGGCTCCTCCTTCTTTGGATGGGACTTTGTTGAAGTATAAGTTGCCTTGGTACGATGATGCATTGCCATTCCACTTTATATGTAAACTAAATGTCCTCATCCAAAATCTTAAAAAGTTGTGACTTCAATAGATAGGCAATTTCAAACCTCAATCCACTAAGGAATTTAGCAATGGTTTGTTCTTACAGTTTGTAATACATCCCAAACTCTAATAGATAACACTCATGCTGCCTGTTTCAAACCTTTGTGCTTCTTTTGCTGTTGAGCCATGGTCATCAGATTTAAGATTTAAGCTACTTTCTTAAGTTGTTACATGATCTCCTCTTGCCTTTATTGCAATTTTTAGTAATATACCCTAGAGCATATCATTTTGTATGTATCTTGTACATATTTTATTAATAAAAGGTAATTATACTTTTCTATTTACATAATCTATTTATGTGTAATTGAAAAGTGAAGGAGCGAAAGCGAGAAAAATACAAGTTTATACCATTGAATTCAAAAATTTTCACCTAGGGTCATATGCATCATGTAGGATTTATTTTTATCTATTTGATTTCAATGATGAACAACATATTAAAACTCTTTTAATATGTTTTTGGATCTGTATTTGCCATTTAAGATTTTAGAATTAATCAGATTAATTTTAGAACCCTAGATTAAATCAAGAACAAACACACTAACTTTTTGATGCACTGCAGTGTATTTGCGCCTTTGAGATTCGTCTTCAGGACACCAGATGTTGTCCCTCTAGCTTGTCCATATCAAGAACACCTATGGCAGCCCTTAAACAGCTTCTAAAGCTTTTTCTATTACTTAGAAAATCAAGTTCTGCCTTTTAAGAGATTAAAGATGTAAACAGGACACTAGAAACGATTTCTTGTATTTTTAATTCAAGAGATTGTTTTCTAATCTCTTGGAATAGATGAGAGATGAAGAGGAAGAGAGAATGTGAGTCTCAAGGGTGGCGGCACACAATGGGAGGCAGCAGCTTATGTGTTTTATTTTTTCATAACAACATTTATATAGCTAGGTCACCACTTAAACCCTTGCCACATGTCACCCTTTGATTGGTTCTTGGTTTAATTGACCCAATCACATTGTGCCAAGTGTCAAACCTATATTTAATCTTAATTTTAATCATCTTACATGATTAAAAGACATTTGGCAAGCTTATGTGTAATGCCATGTATCACCATCTCATGGTACCACATGTCACCCTATGAAATGACCAAAATGCCCCTGTATCTTAATTTTGAGTTCTTAACCCAAAATAATTATTTCTCTTCTTCTAATCAATTTATATCAAATATAAATTAATTAATTAATCTTTATTAATTAATTTCTCATTAATTAAATTCATATTTAAATACTTTAAATATAAATTTAACTTATACTATACATCCAATAATCTAGATTTGGTTTCAAGTCATGCTAGGGACTTTGCAATCTAATTGTAAACCAAACCTATTTAATTAATCAATTAAACTCTTTAATTAATTAATTAAATCATATTTAATTAGGTGATAACTTGTGCATGTGTGTGACTTACTAGGCTCATCACTAATTGGCAATAAGATATGATATCAACTCTTAATATCATCAGAACTCTTTCTTACCATAAATGATTTCTCTAAATCATTTTATGCACCTCATAGACCATGGTTAACACCTAGCATAACATGCCATGGCCACCCAATTAGTAATAAGGTTTACTTTAAATGAACCTATAATCATATGTTACCATGCACTGGAATCTCTCTGTTACAAAATCCCAACTCAAGCTGGAGTCATGGTTTATGTCAAACTCCATTTGCTATTAATATTATGTTCTCTTTTAATTCTAGTTCTTGATTAAAAAGATTTTCTCATCAGAAACTCTTTTCTGATTAAATCTATCTGTCCTGGCCAGGAACTTGAAACATCAAGAGCAATTAAATAAACATAGGATTTTATCTCTATTTACTTAGAGGAACAGATTCCATCTTGATCAATGCCTACCTCCATATATAACTAGCAGGAGCCAACACATGCCCATATACCCATACATAGTACAAGTATGAAAGCAGTATCAAACTCAAACTACCTATATATAAGATAACTGTGCTTTCTCAGGTCTAAAGATTATATGCACTGATATGATTTATGACAAAACATTGACAAGAGTAAACTCCTTGTGCTTGTCATAAGTGTCACTGGTTCGGCCTACTTATCATTTATAAGTGCCTATCATATTTGTCATATGGCATGAGACTCCCCATTCCATCTTATTTATATCTCATATAAATAACTTGGGAACAAACATGAATACAATCTTTCTAGATAAGTCATGTCCTTATTATGAAGTATCCTCGATCGTGAACCTATTTATGATACTTTGTACTAGATATACTGTCACTCATATTCTTAACAACTTAAGAATAGAATTTCTAATAAAATATCAATGGACCTTTTCTATTACACATAAATATGTTATGTAAACGAAAAAGTGGAAAAGCCTTTTATTAATAAAAATATGTACAAGATACATACTAAATGATATGCTCTAGGGCATACTACTAACAAAAAGGTCCATTAATATTTTGTTATAAATTCTATTCTTAAGTTGTTAAGAATATGAGTGACAGTATTTCTAGCACAAAGTATCATAAATTAGTTCACGATCAAGGATACTTCACAAAGGACATGACTTATCCAGAAAAATTATAATCATGTTTGTTCCCAAAGTATTAAAATGAGATATTAATAAGTTGGAGTGGTGAGTCTCATGCCACATAACAAACATGATAGGCGCTTATATATGATAAGTAGGCCGAACCAGTGACGCTTATGACAAACACGTGGAGTTTACTCTTGTCAATGCATTATCATATATCATATCAGTGCATATAATCTTTTGACCTGAGATAATACAGTTATCTTGTATATAGGTAGTTTGACTTTGATACTACTTTCATACTCATACTGTGTGTGGGTATATGGACATGTGTTGGCTCCTACTAGTTATATATGGAGATAAGTATTGATCAAGACGGGATCTGTTACCCTAAGTAAATAGGAATAAAATCCTATGTTCATTTAATTATCCTATGTTTAAGTTCCTGGCCAGGACAGATAGACTTAGTCAGAAAGGAGTTTCTAACAAGAAAATCTGATTAATCAAGAATTAGAATTAAAAGAGAACATGACATTCATAGCATATGAAGTTTAACATTAACCATGACTCCAGCTAGAATTGAGATTTTATAATGGAGAGCTCTTAGTGCATGGTAACATATGATTAAAAGGTTCATTTAAGGTATTCCTTATTACTGATTGGGTGGCCATAGCATGCTATGCTAGGTGTCAACCATGGTCTATGAGATTCCTAAAGTGATTTAGAAAAATCATTTACGGTAAGAAAGAGTTCTAATGATATTAAGAGTTAATATCATTTCTCATTCTCATTACTAATTAGTAATGAGCCTAGTAAGCCACACACCTACACAAGTAAATCACCAAGTGTATTATGATTTAATTGATCAATTAAAGAGATTAATTAATTAATTAATTAGATTTGGTTTACAATAAGATTGCAAAGTCTCTAGCATGACTTGAAACCAAATCTAGGTTGTTGGAAGTATAATATAAATTATATTTATATTTAAAGAGTTTAAATATAAATAAAATGGAGAAATTATTTAATAGAGATTAATTAATTTATTTATTTATATTTGATATAAATTAATTTAAGAGAGAAATTATAATTTTGGGTTGAAAACTTAAAATTATATGTAAGGGAAAAATGGTAATTTTCAATGGTGACATGTGGCACCCATGTAAGTGTGTCACTTGTCTTCCTATGATGGAAAACTACTTTTTAGTGATTTAATTAAAACTTGACACTTAGCTTGATAAGATTAAATCCAAAAAAAGCAAGATTAAATCTTATAGTGACAAGTGGCACTTCATTAAGTCAATTTGTCTTATGCATATAAATGAAGAAAGAAGATGAAAGTTTTATCTTCTTCCTTTTGTGTGTTGGACAACAGCCATGGTTTTCTCCCTCTTCTCATTTTTCTTTTCATTAATTCAAAAAGAAAATCTTGATTTCCTTTAAATTAATTTTACTAGAAAGAATTTCTAGTGCCCCCACATCCATATACCTTCACCAAAGTATAAACCCTAAAGCATTAGTGGTTGTAATCTTCTAAAGAGAGGATTTGGGGCAACCTTTGGTGAGTCTTGGTGAAGCTTATGGTGGCCAAGCTAGAGGGGTAACACTTGGAGCCCTAGGAGCACCCAAAGGGAGTAAGAAAGTTTGATTCAGCGTCTTGGAGTTTAGTTGAATTAATTTCTTACATTAGCTAGGGTTTATTGAATTAATTGTTAATTCTCAATCTTAAATGGCAAATGAACTTCTAGTATGTGGCAAAGGTGTATTTTGGTAGGCTAGAGGGCATTAGAAGTCACATAGGTTTCATAATTTATTTGAATGTTGCATGTAACCCTAGAAAAAATTTTAAAATTCAATGCTCTTATGTCCTTAAATCCATGCTTCCATGACTACAACAACTTGATGAGTTGTTTTATTCTTGAGATATTGACAATAGCAAGAACAAAGTGCTACCAAAATTTAAAGGCTCTAATACCAAATTGATATAGCTTTGATACTAAACTGATGTGCCCAAAAGAATACAAAAAAGAAGAAAATCATTTTGCAAGTCTAAAAAAAAAAAATAAAACAAAGGTAGAAAAGAGTGATGGCTAAGGTGAAGCAACCTCGTTTGATAAGATGAAATCACTACAAAGAAGATAGCAACATCAATGAAAGAGGCCATACAGTCGTAGCCAGGGAATGTGATATGTCAAACTAGATGTCACAACCAAAAGGTAGGTTGATAAGTCAAAAACTTCACCACACTTTATAAAAGTAATAAAAAGAAATGAATAAAACTTTATTAAAACATCAATAATAGGTTCAAAATAGTAAAGGGAGGCCTTTATATAGGCACTCAAACCAAAAATATAATCCAACTAGGAAAATAAAATAAAGTCCTACATAAACTTATAGTAGGATAAACATAGAACAATTAAGAAACTAAAAAATAAAAATAGGAAAACTAAAGAAAGTTAATACTCCAGCCTGTGACACCCCTTACCCGTGTACAGTATACCCGAGTAAGTAATGCCACACGGTGTACTGGCACACTCTAATATTCCTCAATTCATTTATATCATGCTTTTGAAGTTGATTTATGAAATATGATTTATTTTAACCATTTATCAAAAGCATTATTCATTTGAGGTTTCGAAGATTTTAAAGAAAATCTGGCGGAATACCGGCTAAAAATGGAGCAAATAGTTCTTCAGAACCTGTTAAAAACACTTTCAATATTTGTATTTCATCATCTCAAACTCCAATATCCAAAATCTCAACAATATTTCTCAATTTCAATTCTCAATAATCTTTTCATTTCTCAAACATCCATTTCTCATATACAAGCGATAAATACATGCTCAAATTTTTGCATTTATAGTCATAACTTTCATTATTTACATGAACATCAAAATATATTACATGAGTTCAAATACATATGAGAAAGTAAAAATCTGCTACAAAATATCAAAATGACAAAATGACATCTAGTGCCCTACCAATGCACTGCAGGTAGTGAGGTGACACGGACACTGTGCAGATCTACAGGATGAACTCACCCAGTCTGCGGTCTCTCACGGGCTCACGATCGGGATCTCCAGTACCTACGCGTGGCAAAAGCAACGCGCTAAGCAATAATGCTTAGTGGTGCAATAATATAATAGAAGAAAATAGCAAGAAAATGAATGTGTATAGAATGTGTATGCTTTCTTTGTCTGGTATTGGTATATCCATTATTTCGTTAACGTTGTTCACTTTTATTCATTTGGTTGCCCCAAGTAACCTACACTAGACGACTGGACTGGATAATGGGTAAACTGGCACTGGGTACCTAGTACCTCGGGCCGTCACACCATCGGTCACATATGCATCTCCCGGTGTGCATGAGCAGACTAACAAGCTGTAAATAATATCAGGCACAAGGCCAAGTCTCAATACAAAGTCAGAATGGCTAAAAGCCATGAAATCACAGAATGGCATATTGCCATGTGCAGTACTGCTAACTGAACCCTATTGGCATGCCAAACTATCCAACTCAATCTTGTTAGGTATACTAGGGCATTTGAAACTTTTAAATTCTTCAATTTGTGAATTTCAAATTTTTGGTGTCACTATTCATCATTGGTCAACAAAAATGTTGACTTTTAGAATAAAAATGTGTACATTGACTTTGGCACTCCCAACATACCACATTTGGTGTTTAAAACTTGTTGGCATTAAGTGTTAATACCATTTCAAAGTGTAACTCAACACAAGCAGAATTTTCAGTTTTGGTGAGTCAACTTCACTATTCCATTGGACACTGTTACTGTGGGAATTTGAAGAAATGTAAAACATAAAGGTTGTTCCTTATTTTGTCTAGTTGAATTTCCTTTTTTGAATCACTCCATTTGGAGTTTTGTAGCTCCAGATATGACCCAAAAACCCAGGCTGGCCGGATTTGCATTCTGCAGAAAATACCATATCTACAGTAGCATGAACAGTGACTGCCATAGCCATTTGGGTTAGGTTCTGGCAATAATTTGGGGTAGGTTCCTTCATGAAAGTTGTCTTTCTATGTCTTTAACTTGTTTCTGTAAAAATTTCAGGTCAATTGACCAAATCTACAGTGAGTTATGGCCAAATGAACAGTTACTGTTCATTTGGTCAATTCTCTGAGAACCATTGCAGGGTATCCGGATTGGGGCCAAGTTTTGGTCCTCTTGCTTTGGTCTTTTGGGCATGGTTTCTTCAGCAAAAATGTGCCATTATAAGCCTAGTTTCATGTCCAATTGGCCAAACTTCAATTGGACTAACACAGCCCAAGTTATGGCAGTGCAAAGGGACTGAATTTTCAGTCCTATCTTTGTCCTAGGCGATTTATACCTTGACTTTGCCATACCATTTTTCAGTCCAAATTGTGTTCAACATACCTCAAATGGTCACTTATTGACCATTAGATTGTTCTTTAACAGTTTAATAAACCAAGTCACATTTTCACCTTTCCAAACCCTAATATCCAAATCAATTTACTCATAACCTTAATTAGCATACTTAGTTTAATGTCCATGTATATTAATACCTTAACCATTATTTCTAGCCACTCTAAATTTATTAAAACTATCAACCTCATACTTTCATAGGGCTGCTGAAAATTGAAGGTACCATGACACATATAATTTACTTCAATTTCTTAAAATTTCTTAGCTCAAAATGATGTCCTAACTAAGATTTAAAAGAAGGAGAATGAAAGTGTAGCACTAACCTTGAATGGGTAGAATTTCCAAAGCCCCAACTTCACTTTCTTTCTTTTCCTTGGCTGCCAAAAGCTTTGTCTAGGTGTGGGATTAATTTTTGATGAAGGGACTTATGGGTTTTAGAGTGAAATAAAGGAGGGAATTGAGCTTTGATTAGGTTGTCAATGGTGGTTTGGGGTACCCTAGGGTTTCGGCTGGTAAGGGAATGAGGAGGGGCTGCTGAAATTTTTAGTTATTTAGTCTTCATTTAGTCTTTTTATTTTTTGTCAAAGGATGGCTTAATTGTGATTGGTCCAAATTTCCTTAATGACATCACTATGATGCCATAATTAAGCTTTTTTCCTCATTTTCTTTCCTTTCCTCCACTACTCATTTTCAATTTGATTTCTAGTAATGTTTATTCATATTTTATGTCATATTAATTATTTAATCAACTGGACAAGTCGGCCAAAATTCACCTCGGAATGTGAAATGACCAAAATGCCCTCCGTTTGGCTTAACGGGTCAAAATTGTCTGTACCGATAGAAAATTTTTTCTAGGTATTTTCTTGGCATTCTAATGCCATGGGAACCTCAATAACCCTTCTCTGGAGTCCCAAAAATTATTTTATAATTTTTCCCCCGGGTCTAGGGCTCCTCGTTGCGAAAACCGCAACTTCCCTCTGGTTACCCATCGCTAGGGCACCGGCTCGTTTAACTTGGTTGTATTTTATTTCTAAAATTTTTACTAAATTTTTCTTATTAATATTTGAGTTAATTATGGTTCCTGACTTTAGTTTAAATATTTTTCGGGACATTCTAGCTGTCCGGACCGACACCGGTCACCGGAACAGTAGGATGTACGGAGTGGTTATCGGGAGGGTGTTACAACTCTTCCCCTCTAATTTAAATTTTGTCCTCGAAATTTACCTGATGCAAACAGTTGAGGGAACTGTTGCCTCATCGACTCTTCACTTTCCCAAGTTGCCTCCTCGGTGTTATGGTGCCTCCAAAGCACTTTCACCAATGGAATTTGCTTGTTTCTCAACTCTTTCACTTCCAAAGCCAAGATCCGTAGAGGTTCTTCTTCGTATGTCAAATCCGGCTGTATTTCAATTTCTTCTCTGGAGATGACATGTGAAGGATCTAAGCGGTATCTTCTGAGCATGGATACATGGAACACATTGTGGATCTTGTCCAGCTCTGGTGGTAAAGCTAGCCTATAGGCCACTGGACCCACACGTTCAATAACTTCCTATGGGCCAATGAACCTAGGGCTTAACTTACCTTTCCTTCCAAACCTCAACACTTTCTTCCATGGTGACACCTTGAGGAACACTTTGTCGCCAACCCCATATTCTATTTCTTTTCTCTTACAGTGGCATAAGATTTACATGCATGCGAGGCAACTTTGAGATTGGCTTTGATTGATTTTACCTTCTCCTCGGCTGTTTCACAGTGCAGCCCTACCGATTTGTCTTCGCCCAATTCAGTCCGGCCTGCTGAGTTCTACATTTTCTCCCATACTGCTTCATACGGGGCCATTTGGATACTAGCTTGGTAGCTATTGTTGTATGCAAATTACGCGATGGAAGGTATCTATCCCAACTTCCCTCAAACTCAATGACACAACTCCTCAGCATATCCTCAAGGACCTGACATATATTTCACGTTATTGTTATCATTTTAACTCAATATTTGTATCAATTTCATTGGTTTCAATTGTTTACCTGGATTACTCTTTCTGATTGCCCATCCGTCTGAGGATGGAAAGCTGTGCTGAAATGGAGTTGTGTACCCAAGGACTCATGCAACTTCTTCCAGAATCTCGATGTAAACCTTGGGTCTCGATCAGATATAATGGAAAGTGGAATTCCATGTAGTCTAACTATCTCACTGATATACAATTCTGCTAACTTCTCCAGTGAGTAGTCAGTTCTAACTGGCAGAAAATGTGCTGACTTGGTCAATCTATCCACTATTACCCATACTGCATCATGTTTCTTCCGGGTGAGAGGTAGACCACTTACAAAATCCATGGTGACCCGATCCCACTTCCATTCAGGTATGCGTATAGGCTGTAGCAAGCCCGATGGAACTTGATGTTCTGCCTTGACTTGCTGACATGTCAAGCATTTAGTCACATAGTCAGCTATGTCTTTCTTCATACCAGGCCACCAATACTGAAGCTTCAGATCATGATACATCTTTGTACTTCCTGGGTGCATAGCATATACACTAGTGTGTGCCTCTTTTAGAATATTGACCTTCAATTCCCCATCATCTGGTACACACAGTCTTCCTTTGTAGTACAGACACCCATCTGCTTTCACCTCATAATCAGTTGCTTTTCCCTCTGAGATCTTGCTCATAATAGCCATTAGCTTCTCATCTGCCTTTTGCCCATCTAAAATCTGTTGTAGCAGGTTTGGCCTCACTTGCAACTCAGCCAAAATAGCTCCATCTCGAACCAAAGATAGACGGGCATTCAATGATCTCAAAGCTGTCATGGATTTTCTGCTTAAAGCATCAGCAACTACATTTGCCTTCCCAGGATGGTAGTCAATTACACAGTCATAATCCTTCAGGAACTCAATCCATCGCCTCTGTCTAAGGTTGAGCTCCTGCAGGTTGGCAAGTATTTGTGCTTTTGTGGTGCGTGTAAATGTAGCATTTTTCACCATACAGTAATGCCTCCATATCTTGATCACGAAGATAATTGCTGCAAGCTCTAGATCATGGGTAGGGTAGTTCTGTTCATGTGGCCTTAACTGCCTGGAAGCATAGGCGATCACTTTCCCCTCTTGCATCAATACACACCCTAACCCATTATGAGAGGCATCACTGTAGACCACAAAGTCCTTTCGACGACCTTTGGTGTGTTAACACTGGTGCCTCTGTCAACATAGCCTTCAACTTCTCAAAACTGGTCTGACACTTGTCATTCTAGTCAAATCTGACATTCTTGTGTAACAACTTGGTCATTGGAGTAGCTATTAGGGAAAATCCCTTTACAAATCTCCTGTAATACCCAGCTAGCCCCAAGAAGCTTCTGACCTCAGTTGTATTCCTGGGAGGCTTCCATTCCATCACTGCTTCTATTTTCTTGGGATCCACCCTAATCCCATCAGCTGACACTATGTGTCCAAGGAATGCAATCTCATTCAGCCAAAAGTCACACTTGGACAACTTAGCATACAGCTTCTTTTCCCGCAGGGTTTGCAGAACAATCCTCAAATGTTCATCATGTTCTTCCCTGGTCTTGGAGTACACCAGAATATCATCAATAAAGACCACTACGAACCGATCTAGGTATGGATGGAAGATACGGTTCATAAGGTCCATGAACACCGCTGGTGCATTTGTTAGGCCAAAGGGCATCACCAGAAACTCATAATGCCCATACCGGGTCCTGAACGCAGTCTTGGGCACATCTACATCTTTCACCCTCAACTGATGATACCCTGATCTGAGATCAATCTTAGAAAATACTCCTGCTCCCTTCAACTGATCAAACAGATCATCAATTCTAGGCAACGGATATTTGTTCTTCACAGTCACTTTATTCAACTGCCGGTAATCAATACAAAGCCTCAAAGTCCCATCCTTCTTCTTTACAAACAGCACTGGAGCTCCCCATGGTGACACACTGGGGCGTATGAACCCCTTATCAAGCAACTCTTGCAACTGAGTTTTCAACTCCCTCAATTCAGTGGGTGCCATCCTATAAGGAGCAATGGAAATGGGTCTTTGTGCCGGCAGTGTCTCAATAGCAAATTCAACTTCCCTTTCTGGTGGCAAACCAGGCAATTCTTCAGGGAATACCTCTGGGAAGTCTCTTACTGTGGGTATGTCACTCAGGTTTGGCTTAGCCTACCTAGTATCCACCACATGTGCTAGGTAGGCTTCACAGCCTTTTCTCATCATTCTTCTTGAAACTGTGGCTGAGATGACATTGGACAAGAAATCTGTCCTTTCACCCACAACTGAAATTTCATTACCCTCAGGGGTTTTCAAAGAAATTCTCTTCAATTTGCAATCAACTATTGCCTGATGACGTGACAACCAGTCCATTCCCAAAATCACGTCAAACTCATGGAAAGGCAACTCAATCAAGTCTGCCAAGAATTCATACCCCTGAATCCTTAAAGGGCAACCCTTGTATACCTTGTTCACTACCACACTATGACCCAATGGATTAGTGACCAGAATGTCTTGGTCACTCTCCCCTACCAGTATCCCCCTTTCGACGGGTAGATTGATGCAGATGTATAAATGAGTGGATCCTGGATCCACCAATGCATGCACAGGTGTAGTGTAGAGGGAGAACATACCCCTGATGACGTCCGGGGCATCTTGCTCCTCCTGAGCTCTAATAGCATAAGCCCTTGCTGGTGGTCTACTGTCGAGCCTCTCTGTGGCTCGGATGCAGCCTCTGTGATGGTCCAATGACCTCAGTTTACAGATTTTCTACCCCTGCGTAGTGCGAGGCAGTGCATGCGCTTGTGTTGGAGCGGTTGTAGTAGTTCTGCGTGGGCGGTTTCTCAGCGATGCTCACTGACCCACACCTCAAGCAAGCACCAGTCACTCTCCAACACTCCCCCTTATGCCATTTCTGACAGTGTGGACACGCAGAAGATGCTGGGGCTGGTCCCCTGAACCCCATCCCTGGAGAGCTGCCCACTGATGGTGTGGAATGACCTCTCCTACGGGTGAGCGTGGTGCAGGCCCCGAGGCCGACCACAAACTCGTGGTCGACCGAACTGCGTGCGGGAGGACCCTTAAACTTCTTCCCAAATCCGGGGCGGAACTAGGCGACTGGTCCCCTCTTCTGCTGTCTATCCCTTACAGTGCATTCACTAATTCTTACTTTTTCCACCTTTATTGCAGCTTCCACTAACTTGGTAAATTTTGTGATTCCCAAGGCAGTGAGCTGGATCTTGATGTTGTCATTTAGTCCCTCTTCAAATCTCTTGCATCTTTCAGCTTCATTTGGGACTATCTCCCTTCCATAGCGGCTTAATCAGACGAATTCTTTCTCATACTCAGCCACTGATAATTGTCTCTGCCTCAGGTTAATAAATTCTCTTCTTCTCTCTTCCAAGTATACAGTACACACATATTTCTTCTTGAACTCGAGAGAAAGAAGTCCCAAGTTCTGACTTACGTTTGCACTTCACTGGACACGGTGTCCCACCACTCATATGCATCATCTTGCAGTAAAGAGATGGCAGCTTCCAGGTTTTGCTCTAGAGTGCAGTGGAGTTGTTTTAGTACTCTGCCTGCATTCAACCAATTCTACCGCAATGAGTCATCTTCTCTCTTGCCATAGAAGTCCACGACTCCAAACTTCCTTAGCCTTTCCAGTGTGATTTACTGTGGAGTGGTGGTGGTGGTGGTGGTCTTGGCATTACCCGGCCATTTGTCTAAAGAAGTCGGCCATTTGTTGGAACATGGCTGTGGAGGCCGAAAGGTGCTCGCTTGAGTCGGGCGAGCAGATTCTCTCATGCCCCCAGTCTCAGCTGCTGCAGGTGGAGCATGACTCTCCACTTCCTCCTCAACGGCTCTCTGAGATGAAGGATCCATATCCTATTCAAAATAAGAAAGATAAACAGATCTGCGTTAGTGTCACCTCGACTCTTACAAATGCAATGCATGGTATGGACTCAATCTAGGACCAGAAACGCCTAAACCGTGCTCTGATACCACTAAATGTGACACCCCTTACCCGTGTACAGTATACCCGAGTAAGTAATGCCACACGATGTACTGGCACACTCTAATATTCCTCAATTCATTTATATCATGCTTTTGAAGTTGATTTATGAAATATGATTTATTTTAACCATTTATCAAAAGCATTATTCATTTGAGGTTCCGAAGATTTTAAAGAAAATCCGGCGGAATACCGGCTAAAAATGGAGAAAATAGTTCTTCAGAACCTGTTAAAAACACTTCCAATATTTGTATTTCATCATCTCAAACTCCAATATCCAAAATCTCAACAATATTTCTCAATTTCAATTCTCAATAATCTTTTCATTTCTCAAACATCCATTTCTCATATACAAGCGATAAATACATGCTCAAATTTTTGCATTCATAGTCATAACTTTCATTATTTACATGAACATCAAAATATATTACATGAGTTCAAATACATATGAGAAAGTAAAAATCTGCTACAAAATATCAAAATGACAAAATGACATCTAGTGCCCTACCAATGCACTGCAGGTAGTGAGGTGACACGGACACTGTGCAGATCTACAGGATGAACTCACCCAGTCTGCGGTCTACTGTGCTCACGATCGGGATCTCCAGTACCTACGCGTGGCAAAAGCAACGCGCTAAGCAATAATGCTTAGTGGTGCAATAATATAATAGAAGAAAATAGCAAGAAAATGAATGTGTATAGAATGTGTATGCTTTCTTTGTCTGGTATTGGTATATCCATTATTTCGTTAACGTTGTTCACTTTTATTCATTTGGTTGCCCCAAGTAACCTACACTAGACGCATCGATGGATAATGGGTAACCGCACTGGGTACCTAGTACCTCGGCCACACCATCGGTCACATATGCATCTCCGTGGCAAATGAGCGGCTAACAAGTCAGAATAATATCGAGCACAAGGCCAAGTCTCAATACAAAGTCGAATGGCTAAAAGCCATGAAATCACGTAATGGCATATTGCCATGTGCGATCGCTAATCGAACCCTATTGGCATGCCAAACTATCCAAACCAATCTTGTTAGGTATACTAGGGCATTTGAAACTTTTAAATTCTTCAATTTGTGAATTTCAAATTTTTGGTGTCACTATTCATCATTGGTCAACAAAAATATTGACTTTTAGAATAAAAATGTGTACATTGACTTTGGCACTCCCAACATACCACATTTGGTGTTTAAAACTTGTTGGCATTAAGTGTTAATACCATTTCAAAGTGTAACTCAACACAAGCAGAATTTTTAGTTTTGGTGAGTCAACTTCACTGTTCCATTGGACACTGTTACTGTGGGAATTTGAAGAAATGTAAAACATAAAGGTTGTTCCTTATTTTGTCTAGTTGAATTTCCTTTTTAGAATCACTCCATTTGGAGTTTTGTAGCTCCAGATATGACCCAAAAACCCAGGCTGGCCGGATTTGCATTCTGCAGAAAATACCATATCTACAGTAGCATGAATAGTGACTGCCATAGCCATTTGGGTTAGGTTCTGGCAATAATTTGGGGTAGGTTCCTTCATGAAAGTTGTCTGTCTATGTCTTAACTTGTTGCTGTAAAAATTTCAGGTCAATTGACCAAATCTACAGTGAGTTATGGCCAAATGAACAGTTACTGTTCATTTGGTCAATTCTGCAGAACCAGCTGCAGGGTATCCGGATTGGGGCCAAGTTTTGGTCCTCTTGCTTTGGTCTTTTGGGCATGGTTTCTTCAGCAAAAATGTGCCATTATAAGCCTAGTTTCATGTCCAATTGGCCAAACTTCAATTGGACTAACACAGCCCAAGTTATGGCAGTGCAAAGGGACTGAATTTTCAGTCCCTATGCTGCTGTCCTAGGCGATTTATACCTTGACTTTGCCATACCATTTTTCAGTCCAAATTGTGTTCAACATACCTCAAATGGTCACTTATTGACCATTAGATTGTTCTTTAACAGTTTAATAAACCAAGTCACATTTTCACCTTTCCAAACCCTAATATCCAAATCAATTTACTCATAACCTTAATTAGCATACTTAGTTTAATGTCCATGTATATTAATACCTTAACCATTATTTCTAGCCACTCTAAATTTATTAAAACTATCAACCTCATACTTTCATAGGGCTGCTGAAAATTGAAGGTACCATGACACATATAATTTACTTCAATTTCTTAAAATTTCTTAGCTCAAAATGATGTTCTAACTAAGATTTAAAAGAAGGAGAATGAAAGTGTAGCACTAACCTTGAATGGGTAGAATTTCCAAAGCCCCAACTTCACTTTCTTTCTTTTCCTTGGCTGCCAAAAGCTTTGTCTAGGTGTGGGATTAATTTTTGATGAAGGGACTTATGGGTTTTAGAGTGAAATAAAGGAGGGAATTGAGCTTTGATTAGGTTGTCAATGGTGGTTTGGGGTACCCTAGGGTTTCGGCTGGTAAGGGAATGAGGAGGGGCTGCTAAAATTTTTAGTTATTTAGTCTTCATTTAGTCTTTTTATTTGTTGTCAAAGGATGGCTTAATTGTGATTGGTCCAAATTTCCTTAATGACATCACCATGATGCCATAATTAAGCTTTTTTCCTCATTTTCTTTCCTTTCCTCCACTACTCATTTTCAATTTGATTTCTAGTAATGTTTATTCATATTTTATGTCATATTAATTATTTAATCAACTGGACAAGTCGGCCAAAATTCACCTCGGAAAGTGAAATAACCAAAATGCCCTCCGTTTGGCTTAACGGGTCAAAATTGTCTGTACCGATAGAAAAAATTTTCTAGGTATTTTCTTGGCATTCTAATGCCATGGGAACCTCAATAACCCTTCTCTGGAGTCCCAAAAATTATTTTATAATTTTTCCCCCGGGTCTAGGGCTCCTCGTTGCGAAAACCGCAACTTCCCTCTGGTTACCCATCGCTAGGGCACCGGCTCGTTTAACTTGATTGTATTTTATTTCTAAAATTTTTACTAAATTTTTCTTATTAATATTTGAGTTAATTATGGTTCCTGACTTTAGTTTAAATATTTTTCGGGACATTCTAGCTGTCCGGACCGACACCGGTCACCGGAACAGTAGGATGTACGGAGTGGTTATCGGGAGGGTGTTACACAGCCAATCAGAAGCCACACACCTAGGATGAAGCACATGGAGATGAGAACTCCTTTTCCAACTTATATTAGGTTTATCTTTAAGGATAAACTAGCTTCCTTAATTTAATGCATGAATTAAGAAAGAGCCCTTAACTATTCACATTAAATTTAGCTAGTAGAGTTTAATTACATAGGTTTTATTTCACCATGTCAGAGTTATCAAACAAGAAAAATGCAAGTTTTCTCAAAATTTTGTTCCAATAACAAAAATAAATTCTTCAGAGATTTCAACAATCATGCTTGCATTTGACATTCAGATTTTTAGGATGTTACAGAGTAGCAATAACAAATATTAACCATAATAGATTTTCATCCTCGTGACTCATTCATTTCCAAATACAACAATAATAGAAATATTACACAGTAATAATCGATTCAAGTACAACCCTAGTAATTAATGCCTAAATTTTTGATCCAGATGTACGAGTGAAGTCAACTCTACGCTAACCATTTGTATCGAATTTGAAGTTCGTTTACGTTCATTTAGGAATACACTTCCTCTATTTATTTTTTATATAATTAAGCATTTTATTATTTTAGTTGGGATGACATTTTATAATTTTGTTTGAGGCTATTTTACATTGATTAAACAAAATAATATTTTTGGATTAAACATTACATAGCAACTACTTTTAAGTGTTATAAGTGAAAACAATTTTATCATGCTTGAATATTCTTTAGTGAGGTAATTGGCATATTCTACATTTGGTCAAATTAATCGATTAATCAAATAGTGAATTCATAAATGAATTTATGTTTCAATCAAATTAATCACTGATTTAATTTTCAATTAAATCCATCAAACCATGGTCTTTTGTGTAAATCAATGATACGCAATGATAAATAAATATGCCTTTTAATTGACACTGATTGATCAATTTATAAAAATTACTCTCATTTTTTTATTATTTTGGAAAAAAAAATAGATCTTAATTATTAATAAATTAAAAGTGTTTTAGCCAAAAATTTTTCCCATTTAACCTTTGAAAAAACACCAAAATATGTATCTAAAGTTAAATTTCAGGAAATTGAGCCATACCCAAAAAAAAAAAAAAAAAAAAAAAAAAAAAAAAGATAAGTTAAATTTGAGGAAAACTATGTAAATTATTAGAAGTTATTTCCAAAAAGTTCACAGTTCCTACAATTCTGTATACTCCTAAACATCATGACCCCAATCTGCACATTCAAAATTTTGGTCAGAAAGGATCAATAATCTAACATGAACAAATCTCAGGCTACTTTCTCCAGAGATAACTATCATGAATGCCTTTAAGTTAAAGCTCTAAACTATTAGCCCTCAGGATCCGTTAAGTATACAGGGCTATCAAGTTCACCCATACTTGCAGAAACAAAAGATTCGAAGGATTCTACTGTTGAGAGGGAAGAAGCAGTGTCGTCAGAATCTGAGACAATCTCGCCATGCAGAACAATATGGTCCTCGTCGATCTCAGATCCCTCTGACCCAGATGTTCCTAAAAGAAGTTTGTTGATGGCTGATTTCGCAGTTTCAACAAACCATTCATCCTCAGGCAGTGCACTACATAAGAAGCACAGAACAAAAAAAATAAACTCATTTGCCAGCTGAAAAAATTGCCAGGAATAGAAATATTCAATAAAATTGAACGCTCAGTAGGCAGTACCTTTGTGGGTCTATGCCTCTAGCTGAAAAGGTCCGGATTGCTCTAGCAATTATGGCTGAAGCAATCTGGTGAACGTGTCTAGATGGATAACCCGCAAAACGCGCAATTTCTACAGTGAAGTGCATATCAAGAATTAACTGCAAAAACAAAGTCAAAAAATTGGTCAACAACACTCCACAGGCACAAGCACAAAGATAGAGACAAACAACAAGCAACTTGACCATATTCCAGCCAAGTGAAAAATGTGCCATGAAATCATGAATGTACTGTATATGAACTTAACTATGACCACCATCCCACAAATTAAGTTATAAACTAAATCGGAAAGATTACACTAATATGTACATGGTGTACTGCAGAAACAAACTCGATTTTCATGGCATACAATTGAATTCAACTCTCCCAGAACGTTAAAAAAAAAAAAAAACCACTATTTTTTCAAGTTCAATCATACACAAGCACAAAATATTTCTGCAAAAACAAAGGAGCTTCATGGGATTAAGTTATAGATTTCTCAATGATTGAAATAATTGATATTTAACCAGCACCTTAAAGCACTTATTTGTCTTCTATACCATGTTTGTTGGATGGTCAGTAATTTTAAGGTTTCCAACTAATTTGCTTCTACTTTTATGAAATCAGAAGCAGTGTTGTGCTCATCATTTAACAATCAGTATTTTTATGTTTGTTTTGATAATAATCACCTCTTTCTGAATTGCTTATTAAATTTTTTCTTTTGTTAAATAACTAGTTTTTTATTCATTTTCAAGATCAGGACAAAGATAAAATGTCTATTGAAACAGCACCAACGGGAGGTAACATAGCAACTTGATATAAAAACCATAGTGAATTTACAAAATCCAAAGCATTAGGTGCATTTAGGAAGAAAAAAAAAAAAAACCCGAATTTGAGGAGGCGTCTAAAATCTTACAGGAACAGCAGCTCTATGCCAAGAAGTCTAAATGTTCTTTAGGTCAGACTGAGATTGAATATTTGGGACATATTATCTCGCCAGGTGGTTGCTACTGACCCAAAGAGGTGAAGGCTATGATGGCCAACTCCTACCTCAATCAAAGACCTATGTATTACAAAAAGTTTGCGAGGCATTATGGCATAACCAGTAAACCTATGACTGATTTACTGAAGAAAGATTCCTTCCAACGGAATACAGCTGCTCAACATGCTTTTGACACACTCAGGAAGGCTATGGCAGAAGCTTCAGTTCTTGCTTTACCAGATTTGACCAAGCAATTTGTAGTGGAGACGGAAGCAACCAATTGAGGAATGGGAGCTGTTTTACTATAGCTTATATCTCAATGGACTTTGATCCAAGAAGCCAGGCACTATCAGTCTATGAGAAGGATTGCAATCACAATTGCAGTCTCCAAATGGGGACCTTGTTTGGAGCAAGGTCAGTTTTTCATAAAAACTGATGAGATACTGCTAGAACAGAAGCTTCATACAAAGCTACAACCACAAGGAATTTCCAAATTGCTGGGGCTTACAAAATTCTATATGGAAAGGGATGGAAAATACAGTGGCAAATGCTCTCTCCACAATACCTGACAAGGTTGCAAATCTAGAGTTCGAGCCCTACCTCACTTTTTCTTTTTTTCTTTTTTTTACTTCTACTAACCATTAAATCCTAACCATCCATCCGTAAGAAATTGTTATTGTTGTCATTGTTGTTGGATTTAAGAATTAGAAGTAGAAAGAAGAAAGGGAAAGTAAGGAAGAGAAGGAAAATAACTCAAAAGACTACATCTTTATTCTAATTATTTCAATAAAATAGAAGATTATATATTTATATACAAATCTCCTATAACTACTCTAATTAATTAGAGAAATAAATCCTACTAATTACTCTACTTAATTAGGAATATAAATCATACACTAAATAGGAATATGTTGTTGTTGTACTCTACTTAATTAGGAAATGTTGTAAGAAAAAGGAAGGGAAGAGAAGGAAAATAGCTCGAAAAGGCTACATCTTTATTCTAATTATTTCTATAAAGGCCTATTGGATAAAAAAAAAGTCCAACACTTTTAGGCTTTTCATGATTGTAGCCAAAATTTTATTTTTTTGCATCTTATAGCCGAAACTTAATTAGTTGTCATAATTGTAACCAAAGGGATTAATTGAATTTGAGAAAGTAATAGTAAATCATAATATAGTCCTTGAAGTTTTATTTGATTAACAAAATAGTCTATTGATTTAAACTTTACATTTAAATATTTTTTATTTATCATATAAAATATATTTATAATATAAAATAAATTAAATATTTATTTTTAATTGAAATTTTATACAAAAAATTTAATTTTATTAATTAAAATATATTTTAATATAATAAACAATTCAAAAATTACATAATAATAAAGTAATCACAAAATAATCACTGTAAAATTTTTTTTTTCCTATTGTCAATCACACAAAGTAATTATATTATAATAAAACAATCATTAAAGTTACAGACCGAATATAGGCGATACAATTAATCATAAAAAAAAATTGTAATTTGATAAATAAAAATAGAAGTTAATTTTTTTAAAATCATATTAATTGTTAATTAGTTTAAAAAGATTAATATACTTGACAATAAATTGATAACTGGAAAAAAAATTCTATAGTTTAAATCAATGTACTTTATAATTATGTAAAAAATTGTTCTTTTATTATAATGTGATTATTTTACATAATTGACAACTAGAAAAAAAAAATTATGTAATTTTCGAATTTTTTATCATATTAAAATATATTTTAATCAATAAAAATAACTTTTTAGTTTAAACTTTCAATTAAAAATGAATGTAAAATATATTTCATATCATAAATATATTTTATATTACAAACAAAAAATGTTTAAATATAAAGTTTAAAACAA
Organism: Hevea brasiliensis; assembly: GCF_030052815.1. Taxonomy (NCBI): domain Eukaryota; kingdom Viridiplantae; phylum Streptophyta; class Magnoliopsida; order Malpighiales; family Euphorbiaceae; genus Hevea; species Hevea brasiliensis. The sequence continues at coordinate 26,492,488 of NC_079503.1, forward strand.
TGGATAAATTTTGACAACCGTCTCTGAACTTATTTAGTATAACATTATAGTCCTTCAACTTAAAAATATAACATAAAACCCCTTCAACTTTCAAATTTTACACAGTAAAATCCCTCTAACCTCTAATTATCAGTTTTTCAGTTAGACGCTGACCTGAACAGTTCTAGCGTAGAGCTTAATCAATATTTCTCTTTTCTTTCTTAAATTATGTGTAAATTGAATTCTTTTTCTCACTATAAATAGAATGATTTTTCAGGTGTACAGAGAATAATTTTACAATTTGAATAAGAGAGAAGAGAGAAATGTTGACTAAAAGCCATGTGGGAGCTGTTCACATCAGTTTTCAACTGAAAAATCAGTAATTGAAAGTTAGAGAGATTTTACTGTGCAAAATTTTAAAATTTAGGGGGTTTTATGTTACGTTTTAAAGTTTAAGGACTATAGTGCTACAACCATATAAGTTCAGGGATAGTTATTGAAATTTACCCTTAAAACAATAGACTAATTTGTTAATTAAATAAAACTTTCGAGACCATGTTGTAATTACCTTTACATCTCAAATTCAATTCCTTTAGCTACAATTATGACAACTAATTGAGTTTCAGGTATAAAACATAAAAATAAAGTTTTTGCTACAATCTTGAATAGCCTAAAAATTAATAAGCCTTCTATAAAATTGAAGATTACATATTTATATACAAATCTCTTATAACTACTCTACTTAATTAGTAATATAAATCCTACTATAATTACTCTAATTAATTAGGAATATATAAAATCTATATTGACTTTTCATAACGCTCCCCTTTAAAATGGAATCTCATCAATTTCAACACTCGCTTTTAATGAGATTCTTAGTGAAGCCAATAACTGCCTCGTAACAGCTCACAAGGCAGATTTAGAAACACTTACACAAAGCACCAAAACACAAAGTAACTCATAAGATTGCACTTCCTCTCTAAAGGTGAGGTCGGTGAGGAAACACCAACACAACACAACTCACAGGGTTGCACTTTCCTCTCCAAAGGCAACACCGGCAAGGAAGAAAAAAAATGAAACAGTATCCATAGCTCCTAAGGCCCAAGTACAAAAACTTCAAGGGAGTATCAAATGAGGCAAGTCCAAAAGCCAAAAGCGAAGTAAATAGGCAAGGATTACAAGGCCCAAATACAAAAACACAATACCCAATAGAAATATAGTCAACAAAATAGTTACCAAAATAACCATAAGGTACCCAAATCTTAGTCTAAGTAGTCATAACAATAAACTTTCCGAAGTCGAGTAATCTAGATACCAGCAATTTGTATGATAGAATGTTGCCAATACAAAAAGGCCAAAATCTCCTCAAAATCGTTCTTGTGAACAATACCTAAAATAACACTAATGACTAGAAAATGCGAGCAGTACCCCCCTTAACAGTACCCCCGTGAACAGTACTAAAACCCTAATGAATTGAATGCTCCGTTACCATGTTAAGATTTAAGAATTAGAAGTAAAAAGAAGAAAGGGAAGGAAAATAATTCAAAAGGCTACATCTTTATTTGAATTATTTCTATAAATAGAAGATTACATATTTATATACAAATCTTCCATAACTACTCTACCTAATTAGGAACAAAAATCCTACTATAATTACTCTATTTAATTAGAAATATAAATTCTATACTAAAAATGAATATATAAAATCTACTAATTAGGAATATATAAAATCCATATTGACTTTCCATAACAATTATTATCATATTCACAAACCCTATCTATTCATTTCTTCTCCTCTACTGCTGCAGCCCTAGCTCTCCAATGCTCCATTTCTTCTCCTTCATTTCTCTTCTCCTTCTATCCTCTGTTGCTAAATGGGAAGTCACTATTAGCCAAGCTTTGGCTCTCAAATGGGAATTGGATTTGTCCAAAGGGAGACTGATTCTCTCAAGGTTGAGCTCCCAAAGCGAGATCGTTCCAACCAAGTTCATTTCTTCTCCTCTGCCCACTACCACCCTACCTCATCAATCCCCTAGCTTTGTATGTGCCTCCTTAGTGCCATAGTCGGCAATCACAACACTGCAACATCGCAAACACAGCACAACAAAGTAACCTCTCTTTTTCTTCCTCTATTTTTTAATTCATTTGTTGCAAATTTGTAATATTGTGATTTGAAGTTAAATGTAAATTTGTTTATCAATTCTATGTTAATGAAATTCTTGGTTGTTATTATGAATTATGTGTTTATGTAAATTTGTGATTAACAATTTATAATTTTTTTGTTATGATTTTTGTAACTAGAAATTTGAGCATAGAAGAAAGAATGGAAATTTGAAAAACCAAATATTCTAATTGAATTGAACCAATTTATTTTGATTTAATTCAGTTCACTCGTTTACATAGTTTGGTTCATTTTTCATTTTTATATGAAATTCATTTTTCAATTTATTTGGCTCGGTTTTGAATCGAACCAACCGAATGCTTAGCCGTAATCAAGATGACAAAGCCACTAACTAAATTAAGCAACTTTCTTCGCTCAAAGATGCTCATCCAGGCTACCAACTCAAATGGTCTACTTCTTTACAAGAGTAGATTGTTTGTAACGGCTATGATATGCCCAAAGAACATAAAGAAATAAGAAGATCATTTAAGAAAGAAGAAAAATAGAAGTAAGAACAGGGAAAAAAAATTGTAAAACTCCTTCGATAAGTGAATTGAACGCACCACAAAGAAATTTAGCAAGCGTAATAATTGAAGTCCTTTTAATAAGTCCAAGAAGCCACAAAAGAAGTTTAATCAACCAAGGTAGATGCCACAATCAAATATTGAGAAGTCAAGAATTCGCCACCCTTGAAGCAAGTGATAAGAAAAAAAGAGCAGCATTTTATTACTCAATAAATTGAATTGACTTACACGTAAAGATGTCTTTATATAAACACTTGTTACATAAAATCCTACTAGAAAAACATAATATAAACCTATTTATGTTACATCTCCTTAAAATAGGATAAACATAAATTCAAAATGGATAAATATAAAATAATAGAATAACCTAAAAACTAAGAAAAGTCAATCTCCCCACCAATCATATTGCACACACCATGTAGGGTGGACAAGATTTCCCTAATTTTAAGCCTACTTTTTAGGAAGAGAGAAGTTTTAAGCCTAAAATGTCTCAAAGGGATAAGGATCAATTAAAACTAATCCCAACCCATTAAGGATCCATACCACACCCCCAAAATAGGAGTTCTTCATGCCTTAGACGTCGTTTTTGGTCTTCCATACATAGCATGGTGTTGACTTAGTAAAATCCTTGCATTCCTTGAAGAATAACAAGCGCAACCATACTATAATACCTTGCAGCACTTGATTTGACTTTTCCACCCTACAAAAGACCCTAACAATCCCACATTTCTGGGTTTGACACTCTAGCCCAACACTCTAGCCCATTACAAACCTCATTGGTTAGCTCCATTTGGATTTGATCTTCTTGACCCCAAATAGACTTAGTTCCCTTACTATACCATGACTCATGAGTGCACCAGGTAAGGCTTCTATTATGGAAAGTCAATCACTATATTATTTCTTTGTATATTCTGTATTTTGTATTCCTATTTAGGATTTTTTCCTAACTAGTAGAACACAATTATAGGAATCAATTGTATATATATACCCATGTATAGATTAATTGAAATTAAGGAAAATCATCTCTTTCTACATGGTATCAGAGCAGGTCATCTATCTAGAGTAACTATTTGTTCTCACCACCCAGCTCAGGAGAGACCTTGGTCGCCGACAGGCCGTTTCGACTACGATAAACATCGCCGGCGTCGCCTCAACCCCCTCATTCCACCACTGTGTGCTGTTGCCTGATCCAGTACACCATTAAAGGACTTCTGAGGTTTGGCTCTCAGATCCTATTTCGGTATTTGCTTGATTTGTGATTTTGGGTTATTTTACTGTTGTAAGCACTTTGGATTAGCATTTCGATCAGGTTTTCTTTGTCTCAACAAATGGCAGACAATTATTTATGATGTGATTCCGATAATGACTAAGATCACGGAACACAAACTTAATGGTTCGAATTACTTGGAGCGAAGTAAGACTGTTAGGGTCTATTTGCGTAGCATTGATAAGGATGATCACCTTACTAAAGATCCACCTACGGATGATACACGACAAACTTGGCTAAGAGAGGATGCTCGGTTGTTTTTGCAGTTTCGGAACTCGATTCACAGTGAGATAATTAGTTTAATTAATCACTGTGAATTTGCTAAGGAATTGATGGATTACTTATATTTTCTTTATTCTGGTAAAGGGAATATCTCTCATATTTATAATGTTTGTAAGGCATTCTACGGTGCTGAGAAAGAAAATAAGTCTCTCACGACTTATTTTATGGATTTTAAATGGGTATATGAGGAACTTAATGCATTGTTGCCTTTTAGTCCTGATGTGAAAGTTCAACAGGCCAAACGGGAGCAACTGGCTGTTATGAGTTTTCTTGCAGGCCTTTCTTCAGAGTATAAGACTGCTAAATCTCATATTCTCTCCAGTTCTGAGATTTCCTCTTTGCATGAAACGTTCACACGGGTCCTTCATACAGAGAGTACCCAATCTTCACAGCCAGCCAGTAGTGCTCTTATTAGCCATAATCCAAATGGACAACAGGGTAATAGAAGAGGAAGTAGAGGAAGAATTACAAGCAACAGAAGTAATTAGCGTAATGGAGAGGCTAGTTCTAATCAGGACTCAAGAAGAGTCATTTGTTATTATTGCCATGAGCCTGGCCATACAAAGTATAATTGTCCACAACTTCAGAGGAAAAATCAGTGATCACAGATGGCAAATATGGCAGCAGAGGATTCTACAGTATCTTCCTCTGAGAAAACTATTTTGGTATCTGCAGAGGATTTTGCACAGTTTTCCCAGTATCAGGCATCTTTAAAGCCTACCAGTTCCCCTATCACTGCGATCGTTGTGTCAGATAAATCCACTACATGCCTTGTGTCTTCCTCATCCAAATGGGTTATTGATTCTGGTGCGACAAATCACATTACAGGTAATTCTAGTCTTCTATCTACTTTTCAATCTAATCTCACTTCCTCTACTGTTACTTTAGCTGATGGTTCTACTTCGTGTCATTGGTTCTGGAACTGCGAACCCGACTTCATCAATTTCTTTGTCATCTGTTTTGTGTCTACCAAAATTCTCTTTTAATCTACTTTCTGTTAGTAAACTTACTCGTACCTTAAATTGTTTTGTTTCCTTTTTTCCTGACCAGTGTTTGTTTCAGGATCTTACGACGAAACAGATTATTAGTAGAGGACGTAAAGTCAGGTGGTCTCTACATTCTGAAAAATCATGTACCGCAGTCGCTTATTTGCTCCAGTGCCTTAACACCTCTTGAAGCTCATTGTAAATTGGGCCATCCTTCTTTGTCTACCATGAAGAAGCTGTGTCCTCAGTTTCAGTCTTTATCAGTACTAAAATGTGAGTCGTGTCAGTTTGCAAAACATCATCATTTGCCTTCTGTGTCTAGAGTCAATAAACGGACTTCATCTCCTTTTGAGTTAGTTCATTCTGATGTTTGAGGTCCTTGTTCTGTTACTTCTAAAACTGGATTTCATTATTTTATTACTTTTGTTGATGATTACTCTCGTGTTACATGGTTATATTTAATGAAGAATCATTCTGAGTTGTTTTCTATCTTTTGTGCCTTTTGTAATAAAATCAAAACTCAATTTAATATTTCTATGCGCATATTAAGAAGTGACAATGCCAAAGAATACTTTTCAGTACAATTTTAGTCTTATACGACACAAAATGGCATTCTTCATCAGTCTTCCTGTATGGATACCTCATCCCAAAATGGCGTGACCGAATGAAAAAATCGATATCTTTTTGAGGTAATTCATGCTCTTCTTTTTCAGATGAAAGTTCCTAAACACTTTTGCGCAGATACAATTTCTACGGTATGTTTTTTGATCAATCGTATGCCATCTTCTGTCCTTAATGGGGATATTCCTCATACTGCTTTGTTTCCTATAAAATCTTTATTCCCTGTTGAACCCTGTATTTTTTGTTGTACATGTTTTGTGCGTGATATTCGTCCACAGGTTACTAAATTGAATCCAAAGTCTCTCAAATGTGTCTTCCTTGGGTACTCCCGGCTGTAAAAAGGATACCGCTGTTTCTCTCCTACTCTTAATCGTTATCTTGTTTCTGCATATATCACATTTTTTTAGTCCACTCTATTTTTTCCTCAATCATCTATGTATGAGAGTCAGGGGGAGGAGGATGATCTCTTAATATATACTGTCCAACCAATGTCTAGTCCTCTCCCACAGCCTATTCCTTCTGTCTCTAGACCTACTCAACCTCCCGTTGTTCATATTTATTCCAGGAGATTAGAGATTCCTGACTCAGATCCTCCACCAGCTACTTCGTTGGGAGATCCTGTACCTCATATTGATCATGATTCTGATCTAGACTTACCCATTACTCTTCGTAAAGGTAAACGTTCATGTACTTACCTTATCTCTTCTTTTGTTTCTTATAATCAATTGTCTTCTTGTTCTCGGTGTTTTGTTACTTCTTTAGACTCTGTTCCTATCCCTAACACTGTTGGTGAGGCACTGTCTCATCCTGGCTAGTGTACTGCTATGAAAGAGAAAATGGAGGCTTTAGATGCTAATGGTACATGGGAAATGTTGCCTTTGCCCACTGGTAAGAAAGTTATTGGTTGCAAATGGGTATTTACAGTAAAGGTAAATCCTGATGGTTCTATAACTAGGTTAAAAGCACGCCTTGTAGCAAAAGGATATGCTCAGACATATGGGGTTGATTACTCTAATACTTTTTCTCCTGTTGCTAAACTTACTTCGGTCCGCTTGTTTATCTCTTTAGTAGCTACATATGATTGGCTCCAGCACCAATTAGATATCAAGAATGCTTTCCTTCATGGTGATCTTCAGGAGGAGGTGTATATGGAGCAACCACTTGGATTTGTTGCTCAGGGGGAGTTGGGTAAAGTTTGTAGGCTTCAAAAGTCTCTTTACGGCTTAAAACAAAGTCCTAGGGCCTGGTTTGGGAGATTCAGTGAAGCAGTACAGGAATTTGGTATGCAAAAGAGTAAGTGTGATCAATCAGCATTTTATAAGCAATCTGAAGCTAGTCTAATTCTCCTGGTAGTCTATGTGGATGACATTGTCATCACTGGGAGTGACTCTGCAGGTATTTCATCCCTTAAAACCTTCCTCCAAACCCAATTTCAGACCAAAAACTTGGGATTGTTAAAGTATTTCTTGGGTATTGAAGTTATAAGAAGTAAGAAGGGTATTTTCTTGTCTCAAAGAAAATATGTCCTCAATTTATTGACAAAGACAGAAAAATTAGGTACTAAGCCTTGTAGTGCACCAATGACTCCAAATTTACAACTGTTAGCAAGGGATAGTGAGTTGTTTGAAGATCCAGAGAGATACAGGAGATTGATAGGAAAATTGAACTACCTCACAATCACTTATCCTGACATTGCTTATGCCGTTAGTGTGGTAAGTCAGTTTATGTCTTCCCCAACTGTTGCTCATTGGGAAGCCTTGAGACAAATCTTGTGTTATTTGAAGGGCGCTCCAGGAAGAGGTTTGTTATATGGTAATCATAGGCATTTGAATGTTGAATGTTTTTCAGATGCCGACTGGGCTGGATCTAAGATTGACAGGAGGTCAACTACTGGATATTACATTTTTGTTGGAGGAAATTTGGTGTCTTGGAAAAGCAAGAAGCAGAGTGTAGTTTCTCGATCTAGTGTTGAATCCGAATACAGAGCGAGGTAATGTGGATACTTCAATTACTAGATGAGACAGGTTTTAAGACCTCTCTGCCTGCGAAATTGTGGTATGATAATCAAGCTGCTCTCCATATTGCTTCTAATATGGTGTTTCATAAGCAAACCCAACATATTGAGATTGATTATCACTTTGTTCGTGAAAAGATTCAACAACAGATCATCTCAACAAGACACATCAAAACTGGAGAGCAGTTAAGAGATATTTTCACAAAAGCTCTGAATGGAGCTAGGATTGAATACATTTGTAACATGATTAACATCTATGCTCCAACTTGAAGGGGAATGTTATGGAAAGTCAATCATTATATTATTTCTCTGTATACTCTGTATTCTGTATTCCTATTTAGGATTTCTTATTTAGGATTTCTTCCTAATTAATAAAACATTTATAGGAATCAATTTTATATATATACCCATGTATAGATTAATTGAAATTAAGGAGAATCATCTCTTTCTACAGCTTCAAATAACGACCGTTACATAATGTAACAGCCATTATTTATAAGTTTTGTAAGGGCCTGTTACACGATACACCATTATTTACAGGCAAATCTGGAGTTGCAGGTGTAACGACCATATTAACTGTTATGTAACTATAATACCCGTTACAATTGTTACGTAACGGTAATGGCCGTTGCTTTAATTATTCTTCTACTGCAATCACATAAAAATAATGTTATTTTGCTTCTCTTTTCTTTGTTTGCGTATTCCCTCTTCTATAGTTGTAATACCTTTCATATTCTCTCAAATTTTCACCCAAATTTCTCCTTTCTTCTACAAAATTTCTCCCTTATTGTTTGCTAAACTAAGAACATCATTAAATATCTCTATTCTAGTTATAAATTGTTTAATACTAATGATGTCTAAACATGATAAATTTAATGTCTTTATTAGATTTATGTGTGCTTATTATATAGTTGTGTATCTTAGTTTTACTTATATCTACAAAATATATTGTTATTTTATGAAACTTGCAAAGTTTTCAAAAAATTTGCGTAGCATCCAGCCATTATCGTTACATTACGGGCCTATTTCTGTTACCAGCAACACAAACGTGACTGCAATTTGAAACAATAGCACCACGGTCTTTCCATTTTACAAGCTTGCAATCAACATGTTTCATGGTTCTAGCTTTGATGAAAATTTTGCCCCATGATGTGGTACATCATGTTGCCACTTTTCTCAAAAAGTAGTTATTAGAGTTGTACCACAATACAATGTTGGGAGGGCATTCAAGAGTACATGCCACTCATGAGACTTAAAATACACTTTTACTAGCCTAAATGCTAAGGGATATAATGGTATAGATTAAGAATTGTGACACTTGTACTAAGTGTAATACAGAACATTATGCCTCTCCTGGATTGCTTTAGCTCTTCCAATTCCCACTCAAGCTTGGCAACATATCTCAATGGGTTTCATTGAGCATTTGCCTAAATCTAAAGGCAAAGATGACATAATGGCAGTAGTTTGGATGTACCAAGTATGGGCATTTCCTATCACTTAATCATCCTTGCTCAACCTCTTCTATTGCCATAATTTTGTTAGATAATGCTTTCAAGCTTCATGGAGTACCATAGACTATTGTCTCACATAAGGACAAGATCTCCACTAGTTTATTTTGGCAAGATCTCTTCAAGAGTAGGGCACAACATTAGCTTTTAGTATAGCCTATCATCTTCAGTTAGATGGGCAAACTTAGAGGTTGAATCAGAGTTTGAAAGGCTAACTTAGGTGCATGGCAGATTTGGTTGAATTAGAGTTTGGAAGGCTACCTTAGGTGCATGGCACATTTGCAACCCTCTTCTTGGTCCAAGTGGATTTCTCTAGCAAAGTGGTGGTGTAACTCTTCCTATCATGGTGCCATCTTTTGACGCACTTTATGGTTATTCTCTATGATTTATGCCTGTAATTCCACATGGGTTTCCATTAGTAGTATCTATTGGATACCTTTTAAAAGAGAGACAGCAACTCATTAAGATCCCTAAGGAAAATTTGCAAGTGGCTCAAAATAAGATGAAGCAACAAGCAAATAAGAGAATCACTGAAAGAGAATTTTCAATGGGTGATTGGGTTTATTTGAAGCCACAGCCTTATAAGAAAACTTCATTAGCAATAGGGCAAACATTGAAGCTATCTACCAAGTACTACAGCCATTTCAGACCATTACAAGGGTAAGGAAAGTGGCTTATAAGTTGGAGCTACCACCCTCTTCCTCCATTCATCTTGTTTTCCATGTATCTATATTGAAGAAGCTTAGGGATAACACCATTCATGTGATGGAGCTACCTGTGATGGATGAAGACATTATGTTGGTGGCACTTAAGCAGATATTGGAAACAAGAATAATCACAAGCGATCAGCTACATGTTTTACGAGGGCTTATTAAGGAGGTGAACTTGCCAAAGGAGGATACTACTCGAGAATATCGGCCTTTCATTGTGGTGCAATTTCCAAATTTTGCACATTCATGGGGACAAGAAAGTGCTACTAGGAGGAAGTGTATTCTCACATATCAGAGAAGGAAATAGCGAAAGAAGAGGGTAAATGTGTAAATGATTAGTGAAAGGTGAGGTGGTACGTGCAAGATAAGATGGCAAGTGTGCAAGTAATAATAATTGAGCTAACTACTGTGAATAGAATAAAGAAGAGTCAGGAGGTAGGTTGTTAGAGACGATTAGGCTATTATAGAAGCTACTGACAATAGCCATAGTTAGTTGCAAGCAGTTACTAACTCTGCTATACAACTTAGAGATGTAGTCTTATAATTCATTTCAGAATTATCAAGAAAGAGCATTCTCTATTCTCTTTCTATTTCTCTTCTACCAATTCTCTTCCATTGTACCCTATTTCTCTTCTATTATCATTTATACTTCTATTCTCTGTTAAGGTTTCTAAAACCCTAACATTAGCATATAAAAAATAAATAATAAAACATTACCAAAAAAATTTCAAAAATGTGATATTAATATCTTACAATTGGACTTAACTAGAACTAATACCTTAAAAACTATCAAGAATTACAATATTATTAACACTATTAAATACATCTCTATATATAAGAAATTAAACAATCATTTATTAATTAATCAAACATGCAATTGTGCAATTTTATTTTCATAAAATTTATTGTCAAAAAAGTTTGTTTCATAGTTGCAATATAATATATTATACTCTTCTTTAGTTTTAAACTAGCCTAAACTCGTTTCATCCTGAATTTAATATACAAATAGTCATATTGTTCGCGCATTGCGCGAATTATTTTTTATTTTATTTTAACAATATATTTTAATATTTATTTTTATATTTTATATTATTAAAATCATACTAAAATGTTATTAATATTAAAATTTTCAATTAATTATGTTAAATACAAATTAAATTTTATTAAAATTTTGAACATTAGTATAATTGATTTGTCATTAAATGATAAGGGACATAACGAAAATGGACATTCCCATGGAAACTTTTATTAACTTATTTGTTTGGACAATTATGTTTTTTAATCTAATACCAATAATTAATAAATAAAATTATTAAGTTAAATATTATCTAATACTAATAATTAAATTTAATAAAATATTTTTTGAATGATTAGATAAACGAACCATCTGATATTTTTTATTTTTTCAATTTCAAATATTTTTTATAACAAATAATTAAAAGAAGATAAGTTAGTTAAAATGAAAATCTAAATATTTTATACTATTTAAATTCTAAATATTTTATATTTTTAAATTAAACCAGTTTAAATAGTGGCATATATGTCAATAGATGTTGATGACAACTTGACTAAGAAAATGACAAATGGCAGTATTTTAAGTTACTTTCTTAAATACATGGCATGATTTTGTGCGCTTATTTGTTCGCTTTACCTTTAATATACATATATATATTGATTTTATCAAAAAGGGGGTTTGATTTGTCAAAATTTTGTGAGTATTTTGTTTGCAATTTTAGGTTGATTTTAGTTAGTCATTGCATGTTTTATTTAGTTAATTAAGTTGCTTTTAGTGTTTTATTTGTAATTGTGCGTAATTTTTTGTTTTTATTGGGATATTTAGTTTGGCTTCTTGATTTGGTTAATAAAGAATCCTATTGTGAGCTCAGAATCGTGGAAAATCTACTGAGATAAAGGGAAGAGCAAGTGGAATTGGCGTGGGGTCTGTTGTGTTGAGTTGGGAGTCAAACACTGGCAAACCCATGGGCAAACATGGGCACACCCATGTGACAAGATGATTTTGAAGTAGTTTCCTTGTTTAATCAAGATATCTATCCTTCACTGAAAGTAAGAGACTTCTACTGAAAAAGGAAGTCTATTTAGGAAAAGAAAAGCAAGATTCCAACATATTAAAAATATAAAAAAAAAAAAAAAATTGATAAGAAGTACGCTAGAGATCAAACAAGAAGGAAAGGGAGAACCCTAGCCACACATCATGGAGCAATAGAAAAGATTTTTTGCACTGAAAACCTTTAGAGTTTGAACCTTCTTTTTCTCTTTGAGTTTCATGATGTATTTTGTTCTTTTCTTGTGTTTTTCCATTTTATGATAGAGTAGAACCTTTGGCAGGGGAGGATAGATCCTAAAACTATGTTGAGAATATTTTAATTTTAATTTTAATTTTAATGCTATGATTTTTATTTCAGAAGATTATGCAATATTGGGTTTAATGCTTTATGTTTCTTGGTTTATTGATGATTCTAGTGATATTCGAACAGAAGCTAGGATTTCTTGATCAACTGAATGTATAATTGATTTTTAGAGAGAATATTGCATATCACATTAGGACTAGGCAATTAGAATAGGGACCCTAAAAACAGTGTGTGGTCTATTTAATTCACAACCGAATAAGGCGAATTAACAGTAAGGGATTACAGTACTCTATGCATCTAAATTATTGACTACCATGATAGAGACCTTTGATTAGATGAATCTTCAACCTGAAGAATGACAATTGGCTATAATAAATCCTACCATTTCATGACATAGAACTTGCATTGGATTGAAATTCCATACATATGTTAAAGTTAAATCACTACCCTAACACTTTTTGATTATAAGAAGTTTCTTTAATTAGTTTTCTTCAATTAGTTTAATTATTTATTTTTATTTTATTATCAGTTTTATTTTATTTAACTTCAACTATTGATTTCTCAAATAAAATTAGGGTAGTATTAGCTTAATTACAAATAATGATTTCGTGGGACGACACTCTTTCTCATCATTATATTACTTGAACACAATGAGTGCACTTGTTAATGTTATTTAAATCGCATTAGGTTTCATATCATACAACCTTTAAAACACCTAGAAAATAACTCCAACTGTTTCACATAAAATCCATATCTCAAACAATCCTATATTCATCTTCAAAATTCATTCAAAATCAAACCAAAGCATCCCCATACCCATTATACTACTTTAAAGCTTTGAGAATTCGCTACTTGAATGGGAGCTCCAGCCAACAAGTGACTTCACTACCAATGCTCTAAAAATGCATACCTTGTGGTAAAGTTTTCTTTCACTCTGTTGACTCTAAGTAGCAAATTTCATCCCCCTTTTATCAAAAAAGCCCCTCCAATCTCAAACCTACTCAAAAAAGTAAACTATTCTACATAACAATCTAGCATTCTTATCCCCCTTAGCCTTTCTTTTAAAGCAAGATAGACTTTTGCCTCCACATGATATCTTCCATGAAAATTAGATCAGACCCCACAAATCTACAAATATACGACCAATTTCCTTGGTCATCAATCAGTGCCAATGGACCAATGCCATTTTTCTACTCCACATATCTCACAATTCTTATTAAAATTTACTTACAAAAGGCCAAGAAGAAAAAATAAATTAAAAAAAAGAAAGGTAACACACAGAAATTCACATTTTAGGGGGACAAAAACTTAGATGGAGGTTCATGTTCCACATCCAACACAAAAGTTTTAATTCATGAAAAGGATTAACTTCCAAAATTTTTTTTATAGAGAAAAGAACACATAAAATTTAAAAACAACTTGAGAGAAAATAAGTACCTGCTGCAACCCAAGTGGCTTAAGTGGAATTGTTTCATCCTCAAACACTCCCCAGAATTCTTGTTCATCAGACAACCACATTACAACAGTTTCAGTTAATCTAGCAAGCAGAATTTTCTGTATTTTCTCTTTCCCAAGCAACACATCCCCCGCAACAGTTGCTAATTGCTGAAGTTTTGCAAATAATGACTGCAACAACACAAGATCTTTTCATTGTTACCAAGAGAATAATGGTGAAAAAGCGAAACTATATCTAACTACATGTCGGCTGAAAGAAAGAGAAGCAGTGACGTTCAAAATCCAAACCATATTTTAGGTTAATAGCATTCAGAATAAAACTTCCAATGAAAATGTTAATACACTATCTGATACAACTAAAGAAGATAACTCAATAAACAACAAGAGCCTAAACAACTCATGCCCTAAAAGCAGCAATGCAGATAGATTAAAATCAATATGAACACAACCATAGAAAAGGAATGGCGGATAGTTTAAAATATATGCTAAATGGAAACCCCAGGCACATCCGATTGGCCGCACAGCATATAAAGTCCATGGAAGAAAAATTCAGTAAGAGGGAAAGAAGGATAACCTGAAATGGCAATGAAGGCAGAGGCTCATCCCACAATAAATCTTCCCGATCCCCATTTAAATAAATTTGTGCATTTAATCGTGTTTTTCCTTCTCTTGAATAAATGAAACTCAAAACGTATTGCCGACAGAAGTGATCTCTAAGCTTGTCAAATGAATGCTGAAGATGACGCTTCCAATCCTTCAATTCTGCTGTAACACCTGTACTAGGAACAACATTTTCACTTGCTAGTTCATTGTTTTGATTCTTCAGATTCCAAACTTTTGTTACAGCAAATGGTAATAATTCATCCAGAATAGTAAATGCCATCCCTAAAAGGGCAAGCTGTTCAGAATCTGTTTCAACTCTAAAGTGCATGACTTCCTTCAGCTCTGTAAGATTGTCATCATCAGAAGGGCCTGGGAGAGATTTAATCAATGCTTCCATGTACTTATCAAACAGCTGTGAGATTCTAGTTAATACATTTCCTCCAAAATGCAAAATGGCTGAGGGAGTTAGCTGCGCCAATATATCCTGTAAAAGTTATTCGATTCCACAATTACACTAGGAATTGATTACAGTGATCATCATGTACTACAAAATTGCAAATAAACAGAGAACTTTTAACCAAAGACATTCTACAGCAAAAAATTATAATCCATGCACATATGTGCAGTTGTGCATGTGTTCAGATACACACACACTTCACACATGATTAAAGGACACATGAGTACATATTGATTTTGTCAAGATTAAAGCATGCATGTTTCCGCCATGGTCCATGCAGAAGCAAATGGCCTAAAGGCAAACCATACTGCTTTTTTTATCTTACAGGAGATTCTTTCCGCACAAGTCAAATAAATGATCAAAGTGTGTGATTATGGTGATTTGAACACAAAGATAGTAGTTTTTCCATTTCAACAAGATGAAAGAGTGACAACTCACTTCAATAACGTCCATAAATCTCATTCCACTATCAACAAGAACATTATCTGTCGTTGTTGCAAACACAGATAACGGAGAACCTGAATGCAGGGACAACAGCAAGCTGTCGTCGGTTTCTGACATGTCAAGAATTACCCTTCTGGCTCTCCGAAAGTTCAACTCTAACACTTCTTCAATATATGGCCGTATGAGTACCAAAAGCAACTTTGACAGTTTCAGACCCTGTGATTCCAACATTAAGCAGTAGTTAAGACTAGCCTGAATACAATTGCTAGCTGCACCTAATGCAGAAACTGTCTCCGAAGGAGGTGCATTCTCCTTCACCAACCGTACAAAATATTCAATCTCCCACTCTGCCCATTGAACAACTCTATTGGTATACAAAGGATCATCCCCAAATATGGAACCAGATTTTTTTGTTGTCAATGAAATTTTTGAAAACACAAGCCTAGAGAGTGTCACTGGAAATGTTTTTGGACACACAGAACATGAAGGAAGCAAAACCTCAATACTCTTTTCTAGGCGGGACCCATATGATTTTAGAAGTAGCTGATGTGCCAAAGGGCCCTTCCCAAACTTGATTAAACCAGATAAGGCTTTCTCTATTTCCAAAATACCAACTGAAGGCCGTTCAGTGATCTCAATTAGCTGATCCTCAAGAATTGATTTTCTCTTCACAAAGGCCAATTTGTATGAGGATGCTTCAGTTGATGTAGCATCTCCTGAGCCCTTCAGCTCTGGATTGTTTCTCTCTTCAGCATCCAAAGCTTCTATTGCATCTTCTACTTTATGCTCTGACAAGAGGATATCAATATTCTCCAAGAATATTGCCTTGGGATCATCTGAACCACTAGGCAAAGGAGTTTGAAGTTCATTGATTTCAGAAGCTTGCAGAGAACCATCAACTTCCTCATTAGCAAGGTTCCATTCCTCCAGGTCGTGACAAACCCCAGTCATCAAATCCTGCACAAGAATCCCTTGTGTGGATATATGCTTTTGTAGCTCAACTAGCTCATGCTCCATTTCAACTACTTCTTCAGACATTCTATAAACACATAATAAATTCCATAAGACATAAAAGTGACAGATAATGACAAGAAATTTTTTTTAAAAAAATTCAAAGCAAATTACATTTGGACCAAAGCAAAATTAACTATACACAGAACCATTGACGGATTTAGGGAGGACCAGTAGGGCCATGCCAAAAACCTACAAATGAAATTGGAAAGATACAGAGCTTCTTCATTTCTCAGAAACAGCAGACCTAGGAAAGATCTTAGAGCATGATGTTTGTTACTTCCCCATATGTCACTATAATAACTAATTGGAAGTTATATCAATGTAACTAACAATAGAACATTACTCGATTGGAAATAGATATCCACCTGGAAAAAACTCTCATGCCAGTAAAAAACAATGTCAAAATTTGCATAAGCAGTTTATAACTAATGACACACTTCAACAACTACAGCCCACAACATTTCTTACCTCAAGAAAGCCAAATATTTTGATTGCATGTTGCCACATAGATTTTCCACTGCATCCTTCAAATCCAATAGCTCACAACAAAGTTTTCTAATTCCCTGCAACAGTGAACTTGCTTAGCTAAAAAGAAAAATAACACATTAAAAGTTTATAGGCGACACAAATAAATAGCATAAAGGGGTCATTCAGCATAAATTTGAAACATAAGCCTAAATCACTATATACTTCCTGTACATTTTATGCAATCATATCGATGTCAAGCACTTGCCCTGCAGTAGTACCCATTACTTTATTTCTATTCTTGCATTTTTCTCTGCTACATGGTTTGCCAACTTATGAAAAATCCAATGCCAATTGCATATTAGTGCCTATTATATGTAGAACTTCCACATAAAATGAGACCGTAATACCCAAAAAAGACTATGGTTCCTATAAGTTGAACCTAATCATTTGGACAACCAATTATGGAATCATAAGGGGAATGGAAAATGAAGGCCGATGATGGAGAGAATTTTTTTTTTTCCCAATGGATTAAGCTTAAAAGTAGCAAAAATCAAATAGCAAAAGGAAAATCATATAAATGAAAAATCAAAAGCAAAAATTGTAAACTTTTTATTGGGAGGTAGACCTAAATTAAGAACAATTAATTTACAAAATATCAAATGAAGCCAACAAGAACAATCATTGAAGACTAGTTTTGCCCATTGATAAAACTCAAATTTGTGAAACCACAAACTTCAACAATGACAGCTTAGGAATAATAATAATAATAATAATAATAATAATAATAATAATAATAATGCTCCATTTTTTTTGCGAAGAATATTTTCCCAAAAAACAATTTAAGCAATTTCTTGTGTTTAAGGCACATGGGAAAAATTATTCAACTTTTCTGACTTCCAATTTCCAAAATGGAAAGTTATTTTTCAGACTTCCAAGAACTCAAAATAAGAAAAGGAACCTAGAAGGGAGCCAAATAAACAAATACCCACTATTCTATTTTCCAACACCCAGTGACCGGCAACCACAACAATTTATCATTTTTTAATGTAATTTTGTTTAGCATTTAACTACAAATAGAAAAATATAGGATTCATACATGTCCAAACACTATTAGAATCTTCTGTAATTAAAGAAAATTATTTTCCAATACACTCCAAATGGCAAAAAGTGATTTCCAAAACATATATATTTTTCAAATATAACTTATTTTCCTCTAAACAAACAGAAAGGCTAAATATGAATCTCTTGCAACCTTTTGACAAAGGGCATCCAAATTCAAAGAAGATAAATAGCTCATTAGAGATAGAGGACAGATCACTAGATCTAACAAAATGTAGATCAATTAGATAAATGCACAAACATCTGTACATTCTTTCAAAACAAACTTCAATTCCAGTCACAACATTGAAGAGGAGAAGAAACTTTGAAACAAGAATACAATAAATGAAACTGTGAGAAAAACTGAATCCAACTCAAAACCTTATGGGTGGTGAAGCCCAAACATTATATTAAGCCTTAATCTCTATGGGATCTTTAACTCTTAACACTCCCTCTTGACTTTCCAGACCCTCTTCGGGCGTAGCACAACCAGATTGCTGATATGGCAAAATATGAGGGCAAAATTGGACTGCACTGACATACATGTCAGACCCTAGCCCTACTAACATATGGTGACAGACATGGTGGAACATGAGGGCATGTGGATATTAGGGTGTACAGCCGGCTCTAATACCATTTGAGAAACACTAAATCCAAACCAAAAGCCTAAACTTATGGGTGATGAGACCCAAACATTATATTAACTATTAAGCCTTAATCCCTTGTGTGTTTTCGCAATTTTAGATCTTTAACTCTAGCAGGAACAATTTCACATAATTTCATCAATTGACTTGACTTTATATTGCAAATTTATCAGCCTTTTTCTTATTTTCTTTAAAGAAGAAAGGGTTCTATCTTTCCATAAAGCATTTAAAGGCAACAACTTTACATATTTCTCTAAAAAAGACAAAATCATCAGTAGCATAATGCTTCCTATTAAGCTTTTCCTTTTTTTTTCTTCTGGAAAGGAGATGTGCATAGGCTATCTTCCCATAAATCTTACATTCACAGAATGAACTGAAAACTGTGTAAATTTAATTGTAAACAGCCTACATGAGCAATCAAGATGGATAGGGATGGTTCAGATAGATACAATGCTACCCTCAAAGGAAGGAAGGTGGGTGAAGGAGAAATAGGGAAGTAAAAGAACAAAAGACTCTAGACCAAGTCGCATAAATACATTTTAAATCTGTCCAACACAATGCAAGAAATAAACTTTCTGCAAGGTTATAATGGAAGAAAACCTGATGGAAAAACAACTCATTCTATACATTGAATATCGAGCATAAAGCTACTATTAAATGTCACCGCAACTATGATCCAAAAAGACTAGAATATTTCAAGGTATAAAATCAAAACGTTTTCTCAAACAATAAAAAAGCTTATGCCCTTCTGCACTACTCTTGCTAAGAAGAAGAAAATCCAGACGGACTGAAATTAAAAACATACAAGGGACCAGCAAACACATAGTAATTCCTATTCTGTATAGTAAGAGCTTAAGATAGAGGAACCCAGATAGCAAAAGCAACCATTTATATAAATTAAACTTGAAATGGAGAAAACCCAGATCATGATATTCACGCATTATGCTCACAAATAAAAAATATATATAAAAAAATTTTAAAAAATGGGGTTCAGATTGAACTATTTCAGCATCAAAGCATATAGCTGCCCAGGAAATGATTGAAGTAGGGCTGACAAAAAGAAATTATTAAAAAAAAGTAACCTTTTCAGTGTGTGATTGATAGAGGGAATCGATCTTGGACTGAGGTGTAATGCTTTCTATTGACGGGAAGTCATCATCTTCTTCGCTGCTCTCCATTTCTCACTCTTTTGTCAATAGTATTTACAAGTTTTCTCTTGAAGTTTTCAATCGCTTAAATTTTGGTATAAAGAATATACTCTGTATAGAGAGAGACAGAAAGATTTCAAATTGCAGACAGAGAGGAGACTGATGTGGGTGAGCATGGAGGAAGGAAGCATGTGAAATGTAGCTTTACCACTTCGAAACTTGTGTACTTCGGTTACTATTGCTGCACCTAGGAATGGCCCCGGTACGGTTTGGATCTTGAATCGGACAGGAGCTAGAGAGGGTAGGGTTCCGTGACCTGGATCTGATCAAAATTACCAGTCTGATTTGGCCTGAATTTTACTTTTTCTTTTCTTTTAATTTAAATAAATTTAAGTCATTAAAAATTTTAATGGTGCTTTCAAAACTTGGGATTTTGAGGCTGCACAGCATTGTATGAGCTGGTTGCTTAACCGGTAAAAGTAAAGTAATTTTTAATATAATCGATTTTTTTATTGAACAAGCGAAAAACTTTGAAAAACAACAGTCTCAAAATTTTACATGACAGTGTTTACTTTAAATTGTGTTTACTTTAAATATAATATTTTCTTTGTCCACCGAAAAAAAAAAATAATATTTTCATTTTAACTTTTTTATGTTTATTTTTTTATGCTACAAATCAATACACAACATAGCATTCTCATGCTACATCAAGTAACACGTATAATGCAGCAGTTACACCTATATAATGTAAATAAGTCACCTCAAGTAATTTATGTAATCAATAGTTCTCCTACTACATTATACCATAAATATATGTTTAATGTGTTTGCCCATTATAAGAGCTACTTACTCTTATCATATCATATCAAATGAATGAGGTAAATACATATAATTATTTTACTCGAATATCCCATATTATTAGGGGTGTGCAGTTTTCAGTTTAAACCGAAAAATCAAACCGAACCGATTAATTCGGTTCAATCGATTCGATTTTAAAATTTAATCGGTTCAGTTCGGTTTATAATTTTGATAATTTCTGATTAATCGGTTCCGTTCGGTTATTTTTATAAAAAAATCAAAAAAATCGAACGGAACCGAAATTATTAATATATATAGGAAATAAAAAAAATCGAACCAAATTGAATCGAACCGAACCAAAATCAAAGAAAACCGAACCGAACGTTAAGATTTTTGAGTTTTGATTTCTAATTTTTTTTGTTTTTATGTTTTTATTATTTAGATTTAATGTTAAAAATATGAAATTTTATAAATTTTGGTTTGATCGGTTTAAAACCGAACCGAACCGATATTTATCAGTTCGATTCGGTTCGATTTTCTCTTATCAATCGGTTCGGTTCAATTTTTAAAATTTTTTATTTTTGATTTTCGGTTTTATCGGTTCGGTTCGGTTCGGAACCGAACCGACCGTTTGCACATCCCTATATATCATAAGTGAGCTCATGTGCATATATGACATTCCATTTACCTTTTCTTTTCTTAATGGAATCAATATGTCATTCATGAACTACCAGCACAATACAACTAATAATGCAATACTTTCGTGACATGCACTATTAACATATTATTATAATCAAAATAAATCATGCAACTCCCATGATACATGATCATGCATAGAACATGATAAAACAATTTAATTGTAATGATCCAAACTGGGGGTCGTTATCAAAGTTAGGGATCGGGTCAATTTAAAGTTGACATAACTCATAGCAAGTCTAAAAACTTATTAAATATAAACATATTCTTGTATCTCATAATCCAAGTATACTCCAAACCGTTACACTTTAGTTCCATCATTCATAATTAAAATGAAATTGACTCAAAATTTGAACCCTTATATACATAACATCACTAAATTGAAATTAGTTCAAAATACATACTTAAAAAGAGTTAGTTTAAATTACCAATATCTATAAATACATCACTCATACTTAATTTAAAACATTTATCAAATCTTAAGCACCAGTATAATAACTATCCATTTACAATTTACATGTCCATTTAAACATACAATATACATATAAACACTCTACAGCTACTTCTACTGCTCAAGCTCCAAAGGACTCTTCTACTCCAGTACTCCTGCACCTAGGGTTAAGGGAAGGGGGTGAGCTTACACGAGCTTGTGAATAAACTAACTAATGTACTTTAAATTTTAAATTTATCATTTATTTTAACATGTGCAATGCAACATTCAAATGGATTTTCACAACATAAGCATTTCCCATAAGATGGACTTATCACCACCGACTCCCCTAATTCAATGTGCTTGGCTCATACAAAGGTTCCTCAGGATTTTTGCTTAAAACATGATATATATTGTAACACATCTATTTGTATAGCCTGGTATATTTCACTATTTCGGTGACCGGTGTCGGTTCGGACAATTAAGGGGATTCGAACCACACTTAAGACAACTAGATAAGTCCTAAATACAAATAATTAGTAATTGTCAATTAGTTAAGTATAAATAAGAAAAACAGAACATAAGAAGTTAAATGAGCCGAGAGTCACAGCGATGGGTGACCTTCTCGAAAAGGACTGCGAAGTCGATTTAAACTCAAATTTCGAACCGTAAAATGTGACGCTGTGGTCCTTAGGACTATTGCGAACACAGTGAAAAAGAGAAAATCATGAAAAAGAATTGTTAAGCAGGTCAAATAATTAAGTTAAGGATCTAGAATAAATATTGAATTATTTGCAAACCGGGTCGAACCGACGAGGGGTAATTTGGTCAGTTGACCCCTAGAGCTAACTCCTGACCTGACTGTTAAATAAAATTAGATAAAAGAAAATTTCAGAATCGGGAATTAAATTAAAAAACTAATGGAAAAAATGGAAAAAAAAAAAAAGAAAAAAGAAAAGTAAAAAGTGATGACATCATGCATGATGCAATAAACATTATAATTAAAAAAAATTAATTTAGGATAATTTTTGGTCTTCCATAAGGATTAAAATTCATAAAAGAAAGAAAAAAAAAACAAAAAGTGTCATCTTCTTCTTCAAAACCGTGACCCATCTCTCTCTTAACCCTCCATCTCCAAAAACCACCATTGAAGCTCATTTTTGAGCTTGAAGAACCAAAATCCCACCATAGAAAAATTACTCACCATGATTAGGTTTTGTTTGGGCAACCAGAAAGAAGGTCCAAGAAGAAAGGAAGAGGTTTGAAGAGGAAAAAAATTTCTGCACTAAGGTTAGTAATCCAAACTTGAAGTTTTAGTTGAATTAATCGTGTTTTTAGCTTAATAAACTTCAAAATTAACATAAAATGAAATGAAAACGTCTTTGGAGGACTAGGTGAAAATTCGGCCAGCAGTAGGTTAAGGTTGGAAATGAGTGAATTTGATGTATTTAAATAGTTGTTTAAGTTGAATATTAAATATAAACTATGGATTAGTGTTTGGAATGCATTAAAGTTGAATTGCATTAAAGTTGAATTGCATAAAAGTTAGGGTTTGGACCTAGGGTTTTGGAAGACAAAAATTGAAGAATTGGTCAAATGGTGTGTTTGACCTAGTTTGAGCTGAAAAATGGTCATTTGTGACCAATTGTGGTATGTTGGAAGTATTGGAATTGAATAGAATTTCGAATTGCTTAGGGCCATTATGCAGGCAGCAGAACCAAGGTCCCTTTCAGGGACCCGAACTGAAAATTTACCAACCCAATTGGTGTAAGGCCAATTAGGAATGAAACTAGACACAAAATGGCACATTTTTCATTTAGGAATCATGCCCAAAAAATGACTAAAACCTAGTGAACAAATTGACCAAATCCAGAATTAAGTATGCTGCCCTGTACAAAAATGACCAAATGAATAGTATTTGTTCATTTGGCCATAACTTGGGCTAGACAGGTCTAAATGGCCTGAACTTTTACTAGTGGAAAGCTGAGATATAGACCTAAAACTTTCACGAAGAACACAAGCCCAAATTATGCCCTTAACCAAGTCATTTAGCCACCCAAAATTGGTGACCTAAAACTGCCAGAACCAGTTTTGGTGCCTAGAAAATCTGGGTTAGACCAATCCGGTAGCCATGATTCAAATGGCTATAACTTGAGCTACAAAATTCCAAATAGAGTGATTCAAAAAGGAAAATAAAGTTAAGACAATAAGAAACAATTTCTATGAAGAAAACTTAGCCAAATTCTAACAGCAACATGACTAATGGAATAGTGCAACATAGGACACCAAAACTGAAAATTTACAAATTTGCCTAAAAGACTTAAAATTTGAGTAAACAACCAAAACCAACAAATTAGGTGACCAAAATGTGGTATGTGGGTGAAATTGGAATTCTCATACCTATTAAGCCTTAGAAAGTCAACAAATTGAATTAAATAGTGTAATGAATAGTAACCACGAAACACAAATTCTAAAGAATGTCAATTTTGGCATATTAAAGCTAGGTAAAAGTAAATTTAAATTTATTTTTGGATTTATGATAAGTTAAGATGCTGAAACACTGTGAAACTGTGTGTTTCAGTTGAAAAGAATACCAGAAAAGAACCCGAGGGATCAAGTTAAGACCAAGAGGCGACTCGTATACGGTTTGTGCACAACATAGAATTTCTGTAAATTTTCTTCTACACATCGTTTTGAATGAATTGAAATATTGAATTGTGATATCATTGTCTTGAAATATTTATTATGCTTTTAATTTAAATTGTTGAAAGTTTAATTGTATATATTTGAAATGGCATCAAATATTTAGTAAATTATTAAGATAGTTTTGAAACCACAGTGTCATGACCATATATTTAAATGCCTCACTAGCATGACTAGTGGGGGAAATCAGTTTCTAATTTTGATTCCTTCTCTGGCTGAAGTGTTGAGGTGTGTGCCAGTAGAAGAAGAAAAAGAATGGATTCCCATATATTTGAGCTAGCTAGCCTTGTGATGTGACTTCTCCTTAGCCTCTAGCTATTGAGATGATATTTATTTTGAATGGCATGATATAACTGTGTGTTTTTATGAAATGTGTTTTGAGACTTTCTATAATACCCCTATTTGCATAGCCTGGTATATTTCACTATTTTGGTGACCGGTGTCGGTCCGGGCAATTAAGGGGATTAGAACCACACTTAAGACAACTAGAGAAGCCATAAATACAAATAATTAGTAATTGCCAATTAGTTAAGTATAAATAAGAAAAATAGAATATAAGAAGTTAAACGAGCCGAGAGTCACAGCGATGGGTGACCTTCTCGGGAAGGACTGCGAAGTCATTTTAAACTCAAATTTTGAACAGTAAAATGTCATGTTGCGGTCCTTAGGACCCTTATGAACACAGTGGAAAAGAGAAAATCACGAAAAAGAACTGTTAAGCCAGTCAAATAATTAGGTCAGGGAGCCAGAAGAAATATGGAATTAATTGCAAACCGGGATGAACCGGCGAGGGGCAATTTGGTCAATTGACCCCGAGAGCTGACTCCTGACCTAACTGTCAAATAAAATCGGAGAAAAGAAAATTTTGGAATCGAGAATTAAATTAAAGAACAAATAGAAAAAAAAAAGAAAATGAAAAAGGTGTAGGGAGATGACATCATGCATGACATAATGCATGATGCCATAAATGTTATAATTAATAAATTAATTAAATTGATTTTTTTTTGGGTCTTCCATAAGCTAAAATAGATAAAAGAAAAGAAAAGAAAAAAAATAGTCATCTTTTTCCCTTGTTGCCGCCTCACCTCTCTCTCCCCATTATTTCACTTTGTTCCACCATTGTTAAGGGAAAAGAAGCTTGAATTTCCCTACTCTATCCCATAAATTCACAAAGTCCCAACACAAAAAATTCTCCTTACATGTTGAGAAAACATTAGAGACTAAAAAGAAGAAGAAAGAATTGAAGAAAGGAAAGCCTAGAAACCCTCCAAACAAAGGTTAGTGTGCTAACTTTCAACATTCTACATCAAATGCATATTTAGTTATTGAAATGAGCTTAGAAACTAAAGTAATGAAATAAAAACACTTGTAAAGGACAAAACTGAAATTTGGCCAGCATGATGTGGAGTGTGTTTTGCATGGTTTTGATGGATTTGAATGAGTTTAGAAACTTTATTTTGTTGAATGGTTAGGATTAAAAGCACTAAATGTGGTTAAATGCATGAGGTTGGTAAGTTAGGGTTTTGGGACTTAGGGTTTGTGGACCAAAAATGTGAGAAATGAGTAAATGATGTCTTTGACCTAATTTGAAGAGAAAAATGGTCATTTGTGACCAAATGAGTTGTGCTGGAATGGTTGGAATTAAAGTTAAATTCGGAGTGAGTGTGGTCATGCTGCTGGCAGCATGACCAAGTCAACTTTAAAGGAACAAAAATGAAATTTTACAAGTCCAATTGGTATGGGACCAATTGGGGATGAAAATAGACACTACATTACACAATTTTCATTTGGGAAGCATGCCCAAAAAGTGACCAAAACCTAGTGAACAAATTGCCCAAAGTTGAAAAATTGCAAGCTGCCCTGTACAAACTGACCAAATGAACAGTGTTTGTTCATTTGGTCATAACTCAAGCTAAGCAGGTCAAAATGACCTGAAATTTTACCAGAGGTTAGATGAGATATAGCCTAAAACTTTCATGAAGAACACAAGCCCAAATTCTGCCAGCAACCAATCCATTTGGCCACCCCAAGTTGGTGACCCAAAACTGCCAGCACCAAAATTGCCCAAAAAATCTGGGTTGTGTCCAATCCGGCAGCCATAGTTCAAATGGCCATAACTTGAGCTACAAAACTCCAATTTGAGTGATTCAAAAAGGAGAATAAACTTAAGACAATAGGAAACATTTTCTATGAAGAAAGGTTTGCCAAATTCTAACAGTAGAATGACCAATGGAACAGTGCAACTAGGGACACCAAAACTGAAAATTTGACAATTTTGCCTAAAGGACTTAAGCTTTGAGAAAATGACCAAAACCAATAAATTTAATGACTAAAATGTGGTATATGGGTAAAGTTGGAGTTCCCATACCTATTAAGCCTTAAAAAGTCAACAATTTGACTTGAATAGTGTAGTGAATAGTAACCCGAAACACAAAAACTTCGAGAACGTCGAATTTAGCACATTAAAGCTAGGTAAAAATGCAATTAAATTTATTTTTGGATTTATGCTAATTTATGGTACTGAAACACTGTGAAACTGTGTGTTTCAGCTGAAAAAGGCTTGGAAGCTCTGAAAGACTGAGTCAAGGCCTAGAGGCGACTCACGTCAGGTTTGTGCATAGTAATTTTTATTTAAATATATAATTCCTAAAAATTTTATTTTTTTTGAGTTAATTATGAATTGTGTTGCCATTTATGATTGTGAATATGACTTTGAAAATTGATAAGATTTCTCATAAATTATTTGAATAAATTGTTTTGAGCTGATTTTGTGTTCACACTTAGCATGACAGTATTTCATTATTCCTCCTCCATTTATGGGGTTGAGATCGTTCATTTTCCTCCCTCTCTGGCTTACCAGTTGAGGTTGAGATCAGATGAGTACTCATTAGCTAGCTAGCCACCTCCCTCCTTGATTTCAATTAATAGGGTTGTAGATTGCTTTGTCGTGATGTACAACACGGCATTGATCAGAAATTTTGTTTCATAGCTTAAGTTGTGTATGATTTTGGCAACACTGTGTTTATTAAATTATTTGACTAAATTGTGTTATTATGAGCTTTGATAATTTGTGAATGTGATTGAGAAATATTTAAATTGTGTTTCATCAATGAATGATTTATGTATTGTATTCTAAATTTTTATTGTGCACCACTGAGTATTTTTATACTCAGCGATAGCTTATTTTACTGTCGCAGATAAGAGCAAGGAAAAAGCAGCAGAGTGAGCTGCTATTGAATTGAGGACTACACTGATCTTTTGTACGGGTATTATTTTATACCCTTGTAATTAATTTTGATGTAAATATTATAACGCTTTATGTATCAATGTAAAGTTGAGCAGTTGTAAAATAAATTGTAATAATATTATTTTTTTTGGATTTTCTTCTGTAAATTAATATTTGTACTTGTGAATTTCATACTCTATGCTTTGTGAATGAAGTTATTAAATATTTTGAGATGATAAATTTTGATTTGGATTGTGGAATTATTTTGAAGTGAATTGAATTGAGTTAATTTAAGATTTATTGGAGGCTGGGAGTTGAGAAAATTATTGGAAGTGCTTTTTTTAGGTATTTGAAGAACTGTTTTCTCCAAATATAAACGGAACTCTATCAAAATTTTTATAAAATTTGCAGCAAAATTAAAATGGACAAAAATTTTTGCTAGTATTTAAACTTTGAATAAATGGTTTTTAATTCCTACCAAAATGCTCACCACTTCCAAAATGTAAGAAAATGGTTTTAAAATCTCTTGTAGTGTACTTAATGAATTATCGGTAGGTGAAGTTCGGTAGTTCATTAGGTATTTTACGGGATCATATTATGCCTTACAGAGGGGTAAGGTGTGACATATTTTAGTGGTATCAGAGCATGATTTTTCAATAAATTTTGACTATGTGTATGAATATTTTATTGATAAGTACAACTGCTCAAGTATCTTTAATTGATACATATGACATATTTACATCATGAATATGCACTAACGGAGGTCAACCTCCTTGTGTTTGATCTCAAGAAGTAGAAAATTTGGGAAAACAGAATGGAAGGAGGAGATCATTCTGAAGAACAATCTGTTGAGGCTGAGGTTCAAGGGGAAGCCCCAGCACTCCAGAACGTGAGTGGGTCAGTCACTCCAGCTCCTACTCCAGCACCGCAGTTCCCTGCTCAATTTGTACAGCAGATGGCTATGTTTTTCCAGCAAATGGCGGGAAATGTGCCACCCCAAGCTCATATGCAAGTACCTGTAGCACAACCACAGCCCTCAGCTCGACAATATGAAAAATTGATGAAATTTGGGGCCATTGAGTTTAAAGGCACTGTGGATCCACTGGAAACAGAACAGTGGTTGGAAAGAATGGAACGGGTTTTTAGAAAGTTGCAGTGTACGGAAGAGCTGAAGTTCGAGTATTCTGTTTCCTTGTTGCAAGGGGATGCGTATGAATGGTGGAAGACCATCCCCCACAGCCTAGTTGAGCCACCTGTGTTAACCTGGTCAGACTTTTTGAGGGAGTTTTGACAGAAGTGGGTTCCCAATGCATATGTGGATATGAAGTTACAAGAATTCCTGAGTTTGAAACAAGGGAACAGAACCATAACAGAATATGAGAGAGACTTCTCAAGGCTAAGCCACTATGCTGGAAGCTTAGTCTCCACCCCTAGAGACAGATGTAAGAGGTTTGAGTCTGGATTAAGGCCGAATTTGAGGATGCAAGTTATGGGTTTCCCACATTAGAATTTCGCTGAGTTGATCTCACAGGCCCTGGAACTGGAAAGGATAGAATCAGAAGGGGTAGTAAAGAAGGGTACACAAGAGAAAAAGAAGACTGAAAAGACTACGGGACAAACATCTGAGAGTGGTTCTGGAAAGAGGAAACAGTTTGGGGGATCCAGTTCTCGTAGATCTGGCAGAGGCAGATTCTCTGGCCAAAGACCACCTCGGTTTGTTCAGCAAACCCAACAGGCACTCTGAGGAGCTTTATCAGTACAATAGTGTGAAACTTGTGGTAGAACTCACAGTGGGGTTTGTTTCAAGGCCACCGGTGCATGTTTTAACTGTGGAGGGAGTGGACATTTCGCTAAGGATTGCACTAGTCCGCACTGGTCTGGACCTTCTACTACATCTGAGGGATCAGCCCAAGTCTCTGCACCTAGAGGGTCACAATCAGCTGCTAGAGGTAGAGGCAGAGGTAGGGGTCCTGGTAACACTCCTGGAAGTCAAAGCACTGTTAACCAGCCAGTACCTAGTGGCGCACCAGTCAGAGTGTATACCATGCGTCAGAGGGAGGAGGCTGAAACATCAGACGTTGTGGCTGGTAATTTTTCCATCCTTGACCAAGATGTACATGTGTTGTTTGATCCTGGCTCCACACATTCGTATGTTAGTGCTAGTGTGATGTGTTCTACCGCTATTCAGTGTGTACCAATGGACTATGATGTGCTAGTAACTAGTCCGTTAGGCCAGGAGGTCAGGGTAAATAGGCTATATAGGAACTGTCCTTTGGTGATTCAAGGACACACTTTTCTATCTGATTTAATTGAAATGCACTTCAGAGATTATGATATTATCTTGGGCATGGATTGGTTAGCCAGGCATCATGCCATGATTGACTGTAGACTGAAGACAGTCACTTTTGGTCTCCTTCAGTAAGGTGATGTAGTAATACATGGGGAGAGGCAGTTATTGCCTTTAAACATCATTTCAGCTGCACTGGCTAGAAAAATGATTAGGAAAGGGTGTGAGGCGTACTTGGCACATGTGATAGACACCCAAATGAGGAGTCCAGCACTGAGGGACATTCCTACTGTATGTGACTTTCCGGATGTGTTTCCTGATGAATTGCCAGGATTATCTCCAGAAAGAGAAGTCAGTTTGAAATTAATGTTATGCCTGGTGTGGACCCAATCTCCATAATGCCATACAGAATGGCACCAGCAGAACTAAAAGAATTGAAAGTACAGTTGCAAGAGCTGCTTGATAAGGGCTTTATCCGCCCTAGTGTGTCACCTTGGGGAGGGCCAGTATTGTTTGTAAAGAAGAAGGATGGCACTCTCCAGTTATGCATTGACTATCGACAGTTGAATGAGGTGACAATAAAGAATAGATACCCATTGCCCCGCATTGATGACTTATTTGATCAGTTGAGAGGTGCAACTGTGTTCTCCAAAATTGACCTGAGATCAGGTTATTATCAGCTAAGAGTACAAGAGCAGAGTATTCCTAAAACTGCCTTCAAAACCCGCTATGGCCATTATGAGTTCTTGGTCATGCCATTCAGGTTAACTAATGCTCTGGCTGCTTTTATGGATCTGATGAACACTATTTTCAGACCATACCTCGACCAGTTTGTTGTGGTATTTATTGATGATATATTGGTCTATTCGAGGAATGCAGAAGAGCATGATAGACATTTGCAGATGGTATTGTAGACTTTAAGGGAGAAACAGCTATACGCCAAATTGTCGAAATGTGAATTTTGGCTGAAGGAGATATCCTTTTTGGGGCACATAGTATCAGCAGAGGGTATTAAGGTAGATCCTAGCAAGATAGAAGCTGTCCTTAATTGGAAGCCACCCAGAAATGTCACAGAGATTTGCAGTTTTCTGGGGTTAGCTGGATACTACCGTCAATTTATGAAGAGATTCTCCATGTTGGCATCTCCATTGACCAAGCTACTTAGAAAGGATGTGAAATTTCAGTGGACGGACAAATGCCAACAAAGTTTTGATGAATTGAAAAGATGTTTGACTGAGGCTCTAGTCCTGACTTTACCTACACCGGGTAAAGAATATACAATTTATAGCGATGCTTCTCACAATGGGTTAGGTTGTGTGTTGATGCAAGATCAAAATGTTATTGCCTATGCATCACGCCAGCTAAAATTGCATGAGAGGAATTATCCAACACATGATTTGGAGCTTGCAGTTATTGTGTTTGCTCTTAAGATCTGGAGACATTATTTGTATGGAGAGAAGTGTTACATCTACACAGATCATAAGAGTTTGAAGTATTTGGGCACCCAGAAAGAGTTGAATTTGAGACAGAGGAGATGGTTAGAGTTGATAAAAGACTATAATTGTCTAATAGACTATCAGCCAGGGAAAGCTAATATTGTAGCTGACGCCCTAAGTTGCAAGACTATGGCAAGTCTATGGGTTACTCCTTTGTCTTTGGTACATGAGTTGAGATCATTACATGCCAGTTTAGAGATTAATGATAAGAGGCAGACAGCAGTTGCATTACATGTACAGCCAGTGTCAATTGATCAGATTAGAATGGCTACTCAGAATGATGAAAGGTATCAGAAGCTGTTGGAAGAAGTCCAGCAGGGCAAGAAACCATAATTCTCAATAAGAGATAATGGTCTATTGCTACACCAGGGCAGAATGTGTGTTCCTAATGATGTTGATTTGAGGCAGATCATTTTGAAGGAAGCACATGAGTCTTCTTTTGCCATGCACCTTGGTGGTACAAAAATGTATTGAGGGCTAAAAGAGCATTACTGGTGGATGGGTATGAAAAGAGATGTGGCAGAACTTATTTCCAAATGCCTAACTTGTCAGTAAGTGAAGGCAGAGCATCAAGTACCCACTGGGTTGTTACATCCACTACCAATACCAGAATGCAAATGGGAAAGAATAACGATGGATTTTGTAATGGGACTTCCAAAGACACAGAAGAGTCATGATGCAGTATGGGTCATTGTCGACAGACTGACTAAGTCTACTCATTTTCTGTCAGTCCGAATGGACTACAGTTTAGACAGATTGGCCAGGTTATACATCAATGAGATTATGAGACTTCATGGAGTGCCAGTATCCATTGTATCAGACAGAGATCCTAGGTTCACTTCTAGATTCTGGGGTAGTCTTCAGAGAGCCCTAGGAACTAGATTGAACTTCAGTACTGCATTCCACCCACAGACAGATGGCCAGTCTGAAAGGGTAATTCAGATCTTGGAGGACATGCTATGGGCTTATGTGATTAAGTTTGAGGATAGTTGGGATACACACTTGCCTTTGATTGAGTTTACTTATAACTACAGCTACCAATCAAGCATTGGGATGCCTCCATATGAAGCTTTTTATGGCAGAAAATGTAGAACCTCATTGTGTTGGGATGACGTGGGTGAAAGAAAAATGATTGGACCCGAAATTGCTCAACAGACTAAAGAGAAAATCAGGGTGATCAGAGATCGACTTAAAACTGCATCAGACCGTCAGAAGTCCTATATTAATTTGAAAAGAAGGGATATTGAGTATGCAGTGGGTGAGAAAGTTTTCCTGAAGGTTTCTCCTTAGAAGAGGATTATGAGATTCGGAAGAAAGGGGAAACTAAGTCCTCGTTTTATTAGGCCTTATGAGATTCTGGAAAGAGTGGGTCCTTTGGTATATCGGTTGGCACTACCTCCAGAGTTGGAGAAGATACATAACGTCTTCCATGTGTCTATGTTGAGGACATACCGATCAGACCCATCTCATGTACTACCAGTGGAAGAAATTGAAGTGAATCCAGACCTCACATATGAGGAAGAACCCATAGAGATTCTGGCTTATGAGGTGAAGCAGCTACGGAACAAGCAGATACCGTTGGTAAAAGTGCTGTGGAACCATCATTCGGGCCAGGAAGCTACTTGGGAACGAGAGGAGGACATGAGGAGACAACACCCACAGCTGTTCAGAGATTGATACCAGGTAAAATTTCGAGACGAAATTTATTTTAAGGGGGGGGGGGGGGAGGGAGGGAGAATTGTAATACCCCTAATAACGATGGATTTTGTAATGGGACTTCCAAAGACACAGAAGAGTCATGATGCAGTATGGGTCATTGTCGACAGACTGACTAAGTCTACTCATTTTCTGTCAGTCCGAATGGACTACAGTTTAGACAGATTGGCCAGGTTATACATCGATGAGATTATGAGACTTCATGGAGTGCCAGTATCCATTGTATCATACAGAGATCCTAGGTTCACTTCTAGATTCTGGGGTAGTCTTCAGAGAGCCCTAGGAACTAGATTGAACTTCAGTACTGCATTCCACCCATCGACAGATGGCCAGTCTGAAAGGGTAATTCAGATCTTGGAGGACATGCTACGGGCTTGTGTGATTGAGTTTGAGGATAGTTGGGATACACACTTGCCTTTGATTGAGTTTACTTATAACTACAGCTACCAATCAAGCATTGGGATGCCTCCATATGAAGCTTTGTATGGCAGAAAATGTAGAACCTCATTGTGTTGGGATGACGTGGGTGAAAGAAAAATGATTGGACCCGAAATTGCTCAACAGACTAAAGAGAAAATCAGG
Source organism: Hevea brasiliensis (assembly GCF_030052815.1). Lineage (NCBI taxonomy): Eukaryota > Viridiplantae > Streptophyta > Magnoliopsida > Malpighiales > Euphorbiaceae > Hevea > Hevea brasiliensis. Next base: position 26,526,174 of record NC_079503.1, read on the forward strand.
GTGATCAGAGATCGACTTAAAACTGCATCAGACCGTCAGAAGTCCTATATTAATTTGAAAAGAAGGGATATTGAGTATGCAGTGGGTGAGAAAGTTTTCCTGAAGGTTTCTCCTTAGAAGAGGATTATGAGATTCGGAAGAAAGGGGAAACTAAGTCCTCGTTTTATTAGGCCTTATGAGATTCTGGAAAGAGTGGGTCCTTTGGCATATCGGTTGGCACTACCTCCAGAGTTGGAGAAGATACATAACGTCTTCCATGTGTCTATGTTGAGGACATACCGATCAGACCCATCTCATGTACTACCAGTGGAAGAAATTGAAGTGAATCCAGACCTCACATATGAGGAAGAACCCATAGAGATTCTGGCTTATGAGGTGAAGCAGCTACGGAACAAGCAGATACCGTTGGTAAAAGTGCTGTGGAACCATCATTCGGGCCAGGAAGCTACTTGGGAACGAGAGGAGGACATGAGGAGACAACACCCACAGCTGTTCAGAGATTGATACCAGGTAAAATTTCGAGACGAAATTTATTTTAAGGGGGGGGGGAGGGAGGGAGAATTGTAATACCCCTATTTGCATAGCCTGGTATATTTCACTATTTTGGTGACCGGTGTCAGTCCGGACAATTAAGGGGATTAGAACCACACTTAAGACAACTAGAGAAGCCATAAATACAAATAATTAGTAATTGCCAATTAGTTAAGTATAAATAAGAAAAATAGAATATAAGAAGTTAAACGAGTTGAGAGTCACAGCGGTGGGTGACCTTCTCGGGAAGGACTGCGAAGTCATTTTAAACTCAAATTTCGAACCGTAAAATGTGACGCCGCGGTCCTTAGGACCCTTATGAACACAGTGGAAAAGAGAAAATCACGAAAAAGAATCATTAAGCTACCAAATAATTAGGTCAGGGAGCCGGAAGAAATATGGAATTAATTACAAACTGGGATGAACCGGTGAGGGGCAATTTGGTCAATTGACCCCGAGAGCTGACTTCTGACCTAACTGTCAAATAAAATCAGAGAAAAGAAAATTTCAGAATCGAGAATTAAATTAAAGAACTAATAGAAAAAAAAAGAAAATAAAAAAGGTGTAGGGAGATGACATCATGCATGATGCCATAAATGTTATAATTAATAAATTAATTAAATTGATTTTTTTTTGGTCTTCCATAAGCTAAAATAGATAAAAGAAAAGAAAAGAAAAAAAAAAGTCATCTTTTTCCCTTGTTGCTGCCTCACCTCTTTCTCCCCATTATTTCACTTTTTTCCACCATTGTTAAGGGAAAAGAAGCTTGAATTTCCCTACTCTATCCCATAAATTCACAAAGTCCCAACACAAAAAATTCTCCTTACATGTTGAGGAAACATTAGAGACTAAAAAGAAGAAGAAAGAATTGAAGAAAGGAAAGCCTAAAAACCCTCCAAACAAAGGTTAGTATGCCAACTTTCAACTTTCTACATCAAATGCATATTTAGTTATTGAAATGAGCTTAGAAACTAAAGTAATGAAATAAAAACACTTATAAAGGACTAAACTAAAATTTGGCCAGCATGATGGGGAGTGTGTTTTGCATGGTTTGATGGATTTGAATGAGTTTAGAAACTTTATTTTGTTGAATGGTTAGGATTAAAAGCACTAAATGTGGTTAAATGCATGAGGTTGGTGAGTTAGGGTTTTGGGACATAGGGTTTATGGACCAAAAATGTGAGAAATGAGTAAATGATGTCTTTGACCTAATTTGAAGTAAAAAATGGTCATTTGTGGCCAAATGAGTTGTGTTGGAATGGTTGGAATTAAAGTTAAATTCAGAGGGAGTGTGGTCATGCTGCTGGCAGCATGACCAAGTCAACTTTGAAGGACCAAAAATGAAATTTTACAAGTCCAATTGGTATGGGACCAATTGGGGATGAAAATAGACACTAAATGACACAATTTTCATTTAGGAAGTATGCCTAGAAAGTGACCAAAACCTAGTGAACAAATTTCCCAAAGTTGAAAAATTGTAGGCTGCCCTGTACAAACTGACCAAATGAACAGTGTTTGTTCATTTTGTCATAACTCGAGCTAGGCAGGTCAAAATGACCTGAAATTTTACTAGAGGTTAGATGAGATATAGACCTAAAACTTTAATGAAGAACACAAGCCCAAGTTCTGCCAGCAACCAAGCCATTTGGCCACCCCAAGTTGGTGACCCAAAACTGCCAGCACCAAAATTGCCCAGAAAATCTGGGTTGTGTCCAATACGGCAGCCATGGTTCAAATGGCCATAACTTGAGCTACAAAACTCCAATTCGAGTGATTCAAAAAGGAGAATAAACTTAAGACAATAGGGAACATTTTCTATGAAGAAAGGTTTGCCAAATTCTAACAGTAGAATGACCAATGGAACAGTGCAACTAGGGACACCAAAACTGAAAATTTGACAATTTTGCCTAAAGGACTTAAGCTTTGAGAAAATGACCAAAACCAACAAATTTAATGACCAAAATGTGGTATGTGGGTGAAGTTGGAGTTCCCATACCTATTAAGCCTTAAAAAGTCAATAATTTGACTTGAATAGTGTAGTGAATAGTAACTCGAAACACAAAAACTTCGAGAACGTCGAATATAGCACATTAAAGCTAGGTAAAAGTGAAGTTAAATTTATTTTTGGATTTATGCTAAGTTATGGTACTGAAACACTGTAAAACTGTGTGTTTCAACTAAAAAAGGCTTGGAAGCTCTGAGAGACTGAGTCAAGGCCTAGAGACGACTCACGTCAGGTCTGTGCACAGTAATTTTTATTTAAATATATGATTCCTGAAAATTTGATTTTTTTTTAGTTAATTATGAATTGTGTTGCCATTTATGATTGTGAATATGACTTTAAAAATTGATCAGATTTCTCATAAATTATTTGAATAAATTGTTTTGAGCTAATTTGGTGTTCACACTTAGCATGACAGTATTTCATTATTCCTCCTCCATTTATGGGGTTGAGATCATTTTCCTCCCTCTTTGACTTACTAGTTGAGGTTGAGATCGGATGAGTACTCATTAGTTAGCTAGCCACCTCCCTCATTGATTTCAATTAATGGGGTTGTAGATTGCTTTGTCATGGTGTACAACACGGCATTGATAAGAAATTTTGTGTCATGGCTTAAGTTGTGTATGATTTTGGCAACACTGTGTTTATTAAATTATTTGACTAAATTGTGTTATTATGAGCTTTGATAATTTGTGAAATGTGATTGAGAAATATTTAAATTGTGTTTCATCAATGAATGATTTATGTATTGTATTCTAAATTTTTATTGTGCACCACTGAGTATTTTTATACTCAGCGATAGCTTATTTTGCTGTCACAGATAAGAGCAAGGAAAAAGTAGCAGAGTATGCTGCTATTAAATTGAGGACCACACTGATCTTTTGTATGGGTATTATTTTATACCCTTGTAATTAATTTTGATGTAAATATTATAACGCTTTATATATCAATGTAAAGTTGAGCAGTTGTAAAATAAATTGTAATAATATTATTTTTTTGGATTTTTTTCTGTAAATTAATATTTGTACTTGTGAATTTCATACTCTATACCTTGTGAATGAAGTTATTAAATATTTTGAGATGATAAATTTTGATTTGGATTGTGGAATTATTTTGAAGTGAATTGAATTGAGTTGATTTGAGATTTATTGGAGGCTGGTAGTTGAGAAAATTATTGGAAGTGCTTTTTTTAGGTATTTGAAGAACTGTTTTCTCCAAATACAAACGGAACTCTATCAAAATTTTTATAAAATTTGCGGCAAAATTAAAATGGACAAAAATTCTTACTAGTATTTAAACTTTGAATAAATGGTTTTTAATTTCTACCAAAATGCTCACCACTTCCAAAATGTAAGAAAATGGTTTTAAAATCTCTTGTAGTGTACTAATGAATTATCGGTAGGTGAAGTTCGGTAGTTCATTAAGTATTCTACGGGATCATGTTTTGCCTTACAGAGAGGTAAGATGTGACACTTTCGAAATGAAATTGTTAGGATTAAATGCATATAAATCATGTTTTGTATTTATTTCTCATATTCAGTTTAATTTTTGAATAAGTATGATTTAAATTCTGCATAAAGATTATTTTAGTATGTTGTGCACCACTAAGTCATAGTACTCAGCGATGGCTGTTATTGCTGTCACAGATATAGATATTAGAGGAGCAGCAAAGTGAGCTGCTGAGAATTTTGGAGCCACCTACCCTGAAGTTTATCGGGTATATTTTATACCCTGATTATAAAAACTATTTTGATGTATGTAATGTATGTAAATGTAGGAAATGATCATGAGCAATTGTATAAAACATGTAATAAATTTTAGTTTGGATTTTTTTTAATGTAAATTTTTGTAATGATGTATATAAATTGTTTTAACTTTATTGAAATATGAATGGAAATATTTTGTTTTAATTTAAATGAAATTGAATTATAGTATTTTGCTGATATTGAATTTTGAAAATTGAGAAATGATGTTGAAATTGGTTGGGATGGATGTTGAAATGATGAAGTTGTTGAGATAAATTTTTGAAAGTGCTTTTTACAGGTATTTGAAGAACTGTTTTCTCAAAATACAGATGGCACTTTGCCGAAATTTTTATAGAATTTGTGAAAAAATAAAATGGGAAAAAAATCTTAACTATTTTTCAAACTCTAATTAAATGTTTTAATGCCTAGTAGAAAATGCTCACCACTTATGAAAGTAAGAAAATTGTTTTAAAATCCCTTGTAGGATACTTAATGAGTTATCCGTAGGTGAAGTTCGGTAGTTCATTAGGTATTCTACGGGATCATGTTATGCCTTATAGAGGGGTAAGGTGTCACATACATCAAGCACCAGTGGCATCGTAAAGATCTTTCCTTGGATTTTATAGATTCATAACATATATAACATAACATAGTTATAACCATGGGGGGAGTCAGTGGGCCATCCATAATCCATCATGTACCAATAACAATTATGCAATTATGCAATATATCATGTTCTAGATACATGCACCCTAGATAAATATGACATGATACATAAGGATGATCATAAATTAAATTATAAAAAAAATTAATTTATTAAGATTAGAATTACTCACCTCTTGTAGCCTATTAACCACCTAACTTGAATGGTAGCTATCTTCGGATCCTTAACCTTTTGAGTCTGTAACATCCTAACTGTAGCAATTCCTTACATTCTACTGTTCCGGTGACCGGTGTCGGTCTGGACAGCTAGAACATCTGGAAAAATATTTAGACTAGAATGAGAAGTCATAAATAACTCAAATATTAATAAGAAAATTTTAGGAAAAATCTTAGAAATAAAATATAACCAAGTTAAATGAGCCGGTGCCCTAGCGATGGGTAACCTAGTGGGAAGTTGCGGTTCTCGCAACTAGGAGCCTAGACCCGGGATAAATTTCATAAAATAATTTTTGGGACTTCAGAGAAGAGTTATTGAGGTTTCTATGGCATTAGAATGCCAAGAAAATGCTTAGAAAAATTTTTAAATCGGTACAGACAATTTTAGTCTGTTAAGCCAAGCGGAGGGCATTTTGGTCATTTCACTTTCAGAGATGATTTTTGGCCGACTTGTCCAATTAAGTAAATAATTATTATGATCTAAAATATGAATAAATATTGCTAAAAATTGAATTGAAAATGAGTAGAGAAAAGAAGAAAAGAAAATGAAAGAAAATACCTAATTATGACATCATATAATGTTATTAAGAACCTATCCACCAATCAAATTTAACAAACACTCATAAAAAGCATAAAAGGAGATAAAAACAAATAGAAAAATCAGTTTCTTCCTCCTTAGGACTTCCTTGCCGGAAATCTCCATGGGAGAGGTCATTCCTTCTTCCTTTTTATTTTGCTTGAGTTCCACCAATTTACACCATAAAACTCATAATCCCTAACACTAAACTTTGATAATTGACCTTGGGGAGAAGGTTGGTACAAAAAAGAAGAGGAGAATTGAAGGTTTATCAGGTTGGGAATTCCATCAAATAAGGTTAGTGTTATTTTCTTCCATATTCTTTTCGTAAACTTAAATTTGAGCATGAAAATGAAAAGAATTATAAGAAAAAAATTGAGAAATTATTCATGTTTGATGGAAGAAGAATTTTGTTTAGCATGTGTACCTATGGGAATTGATGAATTTAAATGAAATAAAATGTGTTTATTGGAGATGCTTAGTAGGTATTTGTGATTGGATGTGTTAGATGGCATGGATAGCATGAAATGGATACTTTGGGAATTAGGGTTTGTGAAAAATTAGAGTTTTTCTTATGTAATGGTATGTTAACCTTGTAATGGTCAATTAGTGACCATTTGAATGTGTGTGAGGAGGAATTGAAGTGAGTAAGAATGTTGGAGTTGAACTTAGGCATGCTGCCCTTGGTAACCTGCAAGACTAATTGTGAGTCCAGCAGGTTTAGGTAGCCATAAATGGAGTTGTATAGCTTCAATTGGTGCAAGGCCAATTGAAAATGAAACTAGACACATAATGGCACAAATTTGGTGAAGAAACCCTGCCCAGAAAACTAAACTAAGTTAACCTAAAAATTACCCTAATCCGGGTGACCAATATGCTATCTTTGGAAAATGACCAAATAAATAGTATTTGTTCAAATGGTCATAACTCAGTGTAGAAAAGTTCAATTGGTCTGAAATTTCACCAGTAGAAAGGTGAGACATAGCCCTACAACTTTCATGAAGAACACAAATCCAAATTCTGACCATAACCTAGTCAAATTGCCAATCAAACTTAGGTCACCAAATCTGGCAGAACCAAATTGCCCAGAAATTCTGGGTACAGGTCAATCCGGCCAGTTATGGTAAAATGACCATAACTTGAGCTACAAAACTCCAAATGGAGTGATTCAAAAAAAGAAATATAACTAGACATAATAAGGAATAACTTTCATGAAGACAATTTTATCAAATTCCTACTGTACAAATGACCAATGGAATAGTAAACCTAAGGTATGAAATCTGAAAATTTTGAATAACATAAGATAAGCTTTGAAATGGTATTAGAAATCAATACCAACAAAAATAAAATGCAAAATGTGGTATCTTGGAGAACTTAGGTTCAATAAATTTATTATATATTAAAAAGTCAACAATTTGACTGAATAGTAATGTGAATAGTAGTACAAAGACACAAAGTGTAAGAACTATATTGTTAAAGGGAAATTAAGGCCATAAATTTGAAATCCATGAAATGTTCGTGGATTGCTTGAAACATGAAAAGTAAGTCATCTAATTGATGTGAATAGGTAGTTAGGACTTATATGCCCATCACAAATAGAATTCGTAAAATTAATAAATGAGAAAGGAAAAATGTTTTGAATACAATGGTACATATGAACCATTATTTTGAATTATGATCAATATGAATAACATAATGAATGAATAAATGAACCATATTAATGTATAAATGAGACATTAGTTCTCATTATTGTAGAAAGAAAAAGTACTTTGAGTACAATGGTATAAAAAGATAATTGATGTGAATTGTGATCATATAAATGATTAAATTAATGCATAAATTATAATTGAAATTATTATGAAATAATGACGTCATAAAACACAATATATTAATATTTAATGATATTATGTGCCCTTGTGTTGCCTAGACATGTGTGTCAGATTGGATAGTTTGGCATGGCAATAGGGTATTGTTTTAGCAGTACTGTGAAAGGTTTTATGCCTGTATTCATGGCTTTATGCCTATATTCATGGCTTTATACCCGCACTCATGGCTTAATGCCCAATTATGTGTTATCATGGCTTTTTAGCCATACTGACTGCATACGTGGTTGACGTTCTGTGTCCCATGGTATGACGGCCTGAGGCACCGTGGTGTCCAGTGCCAACGACCCATTATCCAATTTAGTCAGCCTATCATAGGTTACTTGGGCAATCTAATTTATTAAAATAAGTTACGAATATTAGCAACTAAAAATGCTAGAAAGCAAATAAATGAGTAAGAAGTTCTGAAATAAATTAGATTAGCTCCAAAAATTTGTTCCTTATAATGATCTGAAGTAAATTAAACTAGTTCTAACAATTTTAAATATTACTAAATCATTATAAACAATTTAGAAAGTATCAAGGAAGTGATAAAAAAAGACTAGCAGAAGAATTATAACTTAAATAACATTACAAATGTGACTTTCATAAGAATATAAGTATAAATTTTAGATTTATTTGTACATGATATAAATGATTATTGTAAAATTATGAAAGAAGTGATTCTCGAGAGCAACATAAATGACGAAAGATATATTGTATGGAAAATTTCATATGAACCCAGTAAAATTCTTGAGTATAGAAAATATGCTCTAATTATTTTTACTTGTTATATTATTTCCTTGTTATATTATTGCACTACTAAGCAGCAATGCTTAGCGCGATGGATTTGTTTCCTCGCGCAGGTGCTGAAGTTAATGCCCAGCGAATACCAAATAGAGATTTTGGAGTCTGATCTGCAGAGTGTTCAAGGTTGTCCCCTCCCCAGTAATGCATGTAGATAGGGCCCATATAGATTATATTATGTATTTTTTATATTATAATTAGTTATTATTTGTAATGTAAACTATGAATTGTATATTGAAATATAGATTATAGAACTGTAATTAATTTATCGATCATGTAAATTATGAAATCATGTAATTATTTTGTAAATCATGTAAATTAAGAAAATTTGAAAATTTTGCTTATATAATTTGAGAATGTTTACATATGAATTGAGTATGTGAACTACAAGAATTGAATGTGAGATAAATATGATGAGCATTAATGATAAAGTATGGAAATGAATGTGAAATTAAATTATATGGAGAATATTTGAACTGATCAGATGATTATGATTAGTATGGATAAGATTTTTTTTTAATTTTAAAATATTATTAAAATTTTCAAACAAGTGAATAGTGAAATACGTCAACTGATAATAAAATAGAGGAAACTCCGCTGGTTTTTCCATCTAAAAATAATTGATGTTAAGATATAACAAGATCAAATTATTAAAGAAATAAAGTAAGATAAGATAGGGTGCTCTGGCACCGAATGTAGCATGCCTTGCTCGGCTACACTGTAGTCAGGTGAGGGGTGTTACAGGGTCCCTTAACTTTAATCCTGTAACATCGGACCCTAAAAAGTTATACAAGGCTCTAAAACTCCATACACATATTCAACGTCTTATTCTAGGCCCTTAGGAACTATAAAATCATGTTTTGAAACCTTAGAAAAGAAGGAAGAATAAATTTGGTAGAACTAACTTCAGCTACCAAAATCTTAGACTTTGACTATCGAACCTAAAAATTTTCCAGATTCTCCCTAGAAACTGCATGCTTTAGCTATTGAAACTATGGCTTTTGGTAGTCGAACCTTAGAATTTTCAAAATTTTCAAATCGAAAACCTGCAGAATCCTTCTCCCAAAAACCTCAAAACTCATCCTAAAGTTCCAAAGCACAAACCAAATATATAAACATGTCTCTAGGGCCTAAAACAATTTGAAATTAATCTCAAATCCAACATACATCCTCCAAAATTATAAAACTTGGGTTTTTCCCAAAACTAACATAATATAAACAAGGATGCCCTCCAATCCATTAAGGAAAACTAGCCATTTAAAGTCCATAACACTTAATCATAACTAAACTAACAATAAAACATGCAATTTCAACATAAAATCACAAAACCCTAACCTTAACATGTATAAACTTCTTAAATCTCATCTTAAACACAACTCCACATAAAATTGAAGTTATAAAAACTAAATTCCTCATTAACATGCTTGGATTTTCTTACTAGATCAAGTAGAAAACAAAGTTACCTCTTCTCTTAGAGTTTGGAAGTGAGAAAACCAAAGACCAAAAGTTTGAATCCGCTCCCCCCAAGCTTCTAAATGGAATAATTCACCTTCAAATCCTTGAAAATGTCAAGGAAATCCCATTAATGAATTCTTTGTAAGCTCTAACAGTTGAGAGGAAAAGGGGAAAGGAAGAAACAAATTTCTTTTGATAGAAAATAACTCTTGGTCCCTTTTTATATCCTCACTAGCGAGAGACTTTCGGTTGCGCGAACCTTAGTTCCTACTATCGGAGTCCATTATGTCCAAAAGGGATTTGAACAGTAAAAAGGACTTTGATTGTAGAAAGTCCATCCTTCGACTGCCGAAGTTCCTTCTGCCTAAAATACACTTAAAAACTTTTCTTTGGCCAAAACTATTAAAATATTTTTATTTTTAAATATATTTTAAACACCTCACACATACATATATATACGTGCACATACACTTCTACTCATATTCCTTTATCTGTGGAACCTTCGAATTCACTGGAATATTCCATCTATAATAGAAATTTCAATGTCAGAAAATGGTGGGTGTTATATTTTTTCCCTCTTAAGAACATTCGTTCTCAAATATTAAAACAACCATATAACAACATGAACAATTAAAACTTAACATAGACAAACATAGCAAAATATACCTAGAAGAGGTGAGGATATTGGTGTAACATGGAGTCACGGGTCTCCCACGTGTAGTCTTCCATGTTACGGTGATTCTATAAAACTTTGATTATAGGTATCTTCTTGTTCCTCAATTTCCTTATTTGCATATTTACAATCCAAACAGGTTGCTCAACATAAGAAAGATCTTTTAAAATTTACATATCTGGTTCACTTATAACTTGTTCGAATTAGAAACATAGTTTCGTAGCATAGAAACATAAAACACTGAATAGATCCTTTCCATTTTTGGTGGCAAGGCTAGCTTATAAGATACATTTCTAACCCTTTGCAGCATTTCATATGGTTTAATATACCTCGGAGCTAGTTTGCCTCTCCTTTTAAACTGGATAATACCTTTCAATGGAGATAGCTTCAGAAGCACCATATCCCCTCCTGGAAAACCATTTCTCTTGTACAAAGATCTGCATAGCTCTTCTGCCTGCTAGCTGCTGTCTTCAATCTTACCCTAATTAAGGGCGAGGCTTGATTGGTGATTTCTACCAACTTAGTTCTTATTATAGCTCTTTCACCTACTTCTTCACAATACACAAGAGAGCTGTACTTCCTCCCATACAGAGCTTCATATGGTGCCAGTCCGATGCTAGAGTTATAGATATTGTTGTATGCGAACTCAACTAGAGAAAGGTACTTTTTCAATGATCCTCCAAAGTCAAGTACACACATTCTTAATATATCCTCCAGAGTTTATATAGTCCTTTCTGACTGCTCATATGTCTAAGAATGAAAAGCCATACTGAAGTCCAACCTGGTGCCTAACTCATTCTGAAGATAATGCCAAAACCTTGGTGTGAATTGTGGTCCTCTGTCAAAGACTATTATTACTGGAGCTCCATATAACCTTACTATCTCTGCCACGTACACTTGAGCTAACTTATCCACAAAGTAGTTAGCTTTATAAGAATGAAGTGAGCAGTCTTGGTCAACTTGTCCACTATAACCCATATTGAGTCATGTCTATTGGAGTCTACTGGTAACTCCACAACAAAGTCTATTGCCACATTTTCCCATTTCCATTATGGAATGAGTAGTGGGTTAAGCATTCCTGTCGATTTTTGATGTTCCAGCTTCACTCTCTAACATACTTCATAAGCAAACACAAACTGTACAATCTCTTTCTTCATAGAATACCACCAATACACCTTCTTTAAATCTTGATACATTTTGGTGGTTTCAGGGTAAACACTATACTTAGTATTATGAGTTTCTATCATAATGTCTCCCTTGAGTCTGATATCGTCTGGTATGCATAACTTATTGCCATACCTAAGTACTTCTTTCCCATCAAATCAAAACTAACTTATCTTGTCACACCCTACCCCTCTGTAAGGCATAATATGATCCCATAGTATACCTAATGAATTACTAACTTCGTCTACTGATAACCCATTAAATACACTACAAGGGATTTTAAAACTTTTCTTACTTCTTTTTACAGTGGTGAGCACTATTTACAGGTGTTAAAAAGTTTTTTGAACTGAAGTGAAACAGCTAACACATTTGAATTATTAGTAATTTCTGTAAAAATTTTGGCAGAGTGCTATCTGTATTTTGGATAAAACAGTTCTTCAAAAACCTGTAAAAAGCACTTCAATTATATTTCTCCATCTCAAGCTCCAACATAATTCAACACAATATGTTTCTCAGCTCAAATCCACAATAATTTTTCAAAGGCTGAGATAAAGAAATACAATACAAATTTTACAAGCCAAAATAACTCATAATTTATTTTACAACTTCAATGTACAATTTTAACTTACAACTGCTCAAAACCAAGAATAATATATACATACAGTGAACATACATTACAGTACAAAATGAAAAATGTGGTATACTCAATATACCCGATGATCTCTCGCTGAATGCACTAGCAGCCTAATCTGCTGCCCTGTCCGTCTGTCTACCTGCGACAATAATGAAAAGCTATCGCTGAGACAATGTTTCAGTGGTGCACAACATTAACCAAATACAACTTTAAATCACAAATCATAAGTCATATAAATAGTGGATACTTAAACCATAGTTAAATTCAAGATAATGAATGTCATAAAGAATTTGAACACCATTTCATAATATCACAATAAATCTCAATAGTCAAAACATAGTTAAATTCAAAAGACAGTGAGTGTCAATAAGAATTTAAACTCCATTTCACAATCTCACAATACATATCAATAAATCACACATAGCATAATCATGTTGCAAAGTTCAATTCGTCCCAAAAGCCGATGGCTAATGAGGCATTCAATTCGTCCCAAAAGCTGATGGCTAATGAGGAATAACATAGCTAGCTAGCAATAATATGAGTACTCATTCTATTCGTCCTCAATAGGCACACACCTCAACACTTCAGCCAGAGAGGGAATTCAATTCGTCCCACTAGACAAGCTAGTGAGGAATACAATCAATATACATGATAGCTATGGTTTGAAACCATTTCCAATGTTTTTCAATCAATAAGTATCCATCAATATCATTCAAATAATTTTTCACAGTTTCAAACCATTTACAATGTTTTTCAAGCAGTAAGTATCCATTCAAACACATTTCCACAATTTAAAACAATAATGTACAAATAGTCATAATTCATTTTAATTGAAAAATTCAAAAGAAATAGCTGTTGTGCACAAACCTCTGATAATTATCTCCTGGCCTTGACTCAGTGTTTCCTTCCCTTTCCCTGAGTCTTTGCTAACTAAGAAACACAATTTGAAGTGTTTCAGTACTCATTTAAATTGTCTTTAACGATAATGCTTGAAAATTAATTCATTGAATTCTATTATTTGCTTAGTCAACCTAATATGTCGACCCTCGATGCATTCTAGGTAAATTAGGTTTTAATGTTACTAATATGTCACATTCAATAGTCTTTTAGGGTTGGTACATGTTACCAAATTCATTTTGATGTATTTTGCATTTTATTGCAATTTGCTGGATTCCGGGATACTAGTTTGACCTAGCCAAATGACCTAGTTCCCTGTTTTCGGGTTTCGGTTAAAACTAAAAACTTGTAGATCTATGTCTTGTTGCATGCGGGGCAAAATTTCAAGTCATTCTGAGTTATGTAGACCAAGTTATGGTCATTTTACTATTGCTGGTCAAAATGCATCAAAATTGGTCACTTTAGGTCATTTTAGGTCATTTTAGGTTCAGCCAGTTTTTGCACCCAAACTTGTGCAAGCTGTTTGACTTGCTTATAGTCATTTACAGGCTTTGGTGTCTTCATAAGACTTGTAGATATAGGTCTTAACTATTCATGGTCAAAAGTTTAGGTTAATTGGACCTGTTTTGAGTGAGTTATGGCCAAAACACCAATTGCTGCCCAAATGGTAAATTTTCAGGCCTTAATTGCACTAATCCCGATTTGGTCACTTTTCAAGTTACCTTACAAGCAGAATTTTGGTAAGCTTCATTCATGAAAGTTGGCACATTTTGTGCCTAGTTTCACCTCCAATTGGTCTCATACCAATTGGAGCCACACACTTAAGGTTCTAGGTCCAAAATATAAACTGCCCTATTGCATTTTGTTCTTTACTCATCAAAGGACACTTTTAACAATTACCAAACTACACATTCATGCCAATTCTGGTTTGTACCATAACCTAAACATAATTCACAACATATTGTTGGTCATTTTGGCAACTTACAATCACCCTCAATATGCACCATTTAGCACCGAATTTTTCAAGCTCAAATTACAATAATTCAATCACTTAACCTAGCTCATTTACATGTCCAACCTCACACCATCATACATATACCCAAGCTGCCATAACAACTATCACAATTCAACATTAATATTCCATAAACCAAACATGAAATAACATCCTTATGGTTTACTAAATCAAGCTGCCGATTCATACATTACACTCCATTAATTTCCAAGCTTCCAATTTCAAATACACATTCACATATACTAAGTATACATCACCCAAATTAATTCTTACACACATAAACATTTAATCAACCTTTTAATCTACCATTTATAAGCAAGAATAAACTGCCCTCAAGGAGTTTCCATGGCTACCAAAAATACACATCTCCCTTTAAACATCAAACCTCAAAAATCTCTCCATAATTCAAGTACCCATAACATCCTTACAAACTTTAATGAAGCAATAATCAAAAACACAAACTTACCACTTTGGAAACTCTTCAGAATCTCTCCAAAACTTGGTCTTCTTGTTGCCTATCTACTGCCTAAGGTGTATGGACAACTTTTAATGAAGGAAAGTGGAAGGAAAGAAGCTTGAATCTCACATGCATGGAGCATTCAAGGTGGACGGCAATGGTGGACTTCTTTTCACCATTTTTGGTTGAGTTTGGGAGCTTGAAGATGAAGTTGAATCTGCTATCCAAATGTTGAGTTAGTGGTCCACTTTGATGGGTGAGTGGAGCACTAAGCTTAATCTAATATTAATTTAATCTTAACTTTCATTTTCCCACATTTAACTCTACATTTTTGCTATTTACATTATGTACCACTAATTTAATTTTTCATTATATTTTCCAAGTGTAATATCATGTATTTTTAATGAAAATTTAGGTCAAAAGACAACTCGGGGTGTCAAATGACCAATACCCCTGTTCGGGTTGCATTCCTGATTTTTTCGGTAACATCGGGTTTTGTCCGTTTTTCGATTTCTCACTTTTCTTTGTACTAATTAATTAATTTTTCTTTGATATTTCTAATGGTATTTATACTTCAATAGGTGTCTATTTAAGTCCTAAAAATATTTTCTAGGGTTCCCCGCGGTCCAGGGCTAGTCAACAGTCCACGCCGTGACTTTCCAGTGAGGTCACCCATCGCTAGGGTTCTCGGCTCTTTTAACTTGGTTACATTTATTTGCTATTATTTTTCCTCTGTTTTTCTTGTATTTTCTTTTCTTGTATTCCATTATTTTATGTCTCCTTATTCATATCTAAGTGTAGTTCTAGGCATCCTAGCTGTTTGGACAACACTGGTCATCAGAACAGTAGAACGCACTACTGAACTTAGGGGTGTTACAATTCTCCCCCCCTTAAAATAAATTTCGTCTCGAAATTGTACCTGACATTAGTCTCTGAACAGCTGTGAGTGCTGTCTCCTCATATCCTCTTCATGTTCACAAGTAGCTTCCTGGCCTGAATGATGGTTCCACAGTACTTTAACCAGGTGTATCTGTTTGTTCCTTAGCTGCTTCACCTCATAAGCCAGAATTTCTATGGGTTCTTCCTCATATGAGAGGTCTGGATTTACCTCAATCTCTTCAACTAATAGCACATGAGATGGGTCAGATCTGTACCTCCTTAACATGGACACATGGAAGACACTGTGTATCCTTGCAAACTCCGGAGGTAATGCCAACCGATATGCCAGAGGACCCACTCTTTCCAGAACCTCATATGGTCCGATGAAACGAGGACTCAGTTTCCCCTTTCTGCCAAATCTCATAATCCTCTTCCAAGGAGAAACTTTGAGGAATGCCTTATCACCCACTGCATATTCAATATCTCTTCTCTTCAGATCAACATAGGACTTTTGACGGTCTGATGCAGCCTTGAGTTTATCTCTGATCAATCTGATCTTTTCCTCTGTCTGCTGAACAATTTCTGGCCCAATCATCTTCCTTTCACCTACTTCATCCCAACATAAGGGAGTTCTGTACTTTCTGCTATACAAAGCTTTGTATGGAGGCATCTCAATGCTTGATTGGTAGCTGTTGTTATAAGCAAACTCAATCAAAGGCAAGTGTGTATCCCAACTATCTTCAAACTCAATCACATAAGCCCGTAGCATATCCTCCAATATCTGAATTACCCTTTCAGACTGGCCATCTATCTGTGGGTGGAATGCTGTGCTGAAGTTCAATCTAGTTCCTAGGGCTCTCCGAAGACTACCCTAGAATCTAGAAGTGAACCTAGGATCTCTGTCAGACACAACTGATACTGGCACTCCATGCAGTTTTACAATTTCATATATATACAATCTGGCCAATCTTTCCAGGCTATAGTCCATCCGAACTGGCAAAAAGTGAGCAGACTTGGTTAATCTGTCAACTATAATCCATACTGCATCATGACTATTATGTGTCCTTGGAAGTCCCGTAACAAAATCCATAGTTATTCGTTCCCATTTCCACTATGGTACTGAAAATGGATGTAACAAACCAGTTGGAACTTGATGTTCTGCCTTTACTTGCTGACAAGTTAGGCACTTGGAAACAAATTCAGCTATATCTCTCTTCATACCCATCCACTAGTAATGCTCTTTCAGCCCTTTGTACATTTTAGTTCCACCAGGGTGCATAGCAAAAGGAGACTCGTGTGCTTCCTTCATAATGATCTGTCTCAATTCAGCATCATTAGGAACGCACATTCTAACCTGATGTAATAATAAACCATCATCTCTCATAGAGAATTCAAGTTTCGTGCCTTGCTGGACTTCTTTTAGTAGCTTCTGATATTTAACATCACTCTGAGTAGCCATTATGATCTGATCAATCAACACTGGCTGTACATGCCATGCAACTACTGTCTGTCCCTCATCATCAATCTCTAAACTGGCATGCTGTGCTTTCAATTCATATACCATGGACAAAGGAGAAACTCTGAGACTTGCCATAGTTTTGCGATTTAAGGCGTCAGCCACCA
This sequence comes from Hevea brasiliensis, assembly GCF_030052815.1. Classification (NCBI taxonomy): domain Eukaryota; kingdom Viridiplantae; phylum Streptophyta; class Magnoliopsida; order Malpighiales; family Euphorbiaceae; genus Hevea; species Hevea brasiliensis. Next base: position 26,543,371 of record NC_079503.1, read on the forward strand.
CATTTGCTTTCCCTGGCTGATAGTCTATTAAACAATCATAGTCTTTAATCAGTTCTAACCATCTCCTCTACCTCAAATTCAATTCCTTCTGGGTGCCTAAGTACTTCAAGCTCTTGTGATTTGTGTAAATGGAATATTTCTCCCCATACAAATAGTGTCTCCAGATCTTCAGAGCAAAAACAATAGCTGCTAGCTCCAAATCATGTGTTGGGTAGTTCCTCTCATGCGGTTTCAGCTGGCGTGATGCATAAGCAATGACATTCCGATCTTGCATCAGTACGCAGCCTAACCCATTGTGAGAAGCATTACTATAAACTGTATATTCTTTACCTGGAGTAGGTAAAGTAAGGACTGGAGCTTCAGTTAAACACCTCTTCAACTCATCAAAACTCTGCTAAAATTTATCTGTCCACTGAAATTTTACATTTTTCTGAAGCAGCTTGGTCAGTGGAGAAGATAACATAGAAAACCCTTTCACAAACCGATGGTAATATCCAGCTAAACCCAGAAAACTGTGAATTTCTGTGATATTCCTGGGCGGCTTCCAATTAAGGATAGCTTCTACCTTGCTGGAATCTACCTTGATCCCTTTAGCTGACACAACATGTCCTAAGAAGGAGATTTCTCTCAGCCAAAATTCACATTTTGACAATTTGGCGTATAGCTGTTTCTCCATTAAAGTCTGCAGTAAAATCCGCAGATGTCTGTCATGCTCCTCTGCATTCCTCGAATATATCAAAATGTCATCAATAAACGCCACCACAAATTGATCGAGATATGGTCTGAAGATAATGTTCATTAGATTCATAAAAGCAGTTGGAGCATTTGTTAACCCGAATGGCATTACTAGAAATTCATAATGGCCATACCGAGTTCTGAAAGCAGTTTTTGGAATACTCTGCTCTTGCACCTTCAACTGATAATAATCAGACCGCAAATCAATTTTGGAGAATACAGCTGCACCCTTCAACTGATCAAACAGATCATCAATGCGAGGCAATGGATATCTGTTCTTTATTGTCACCTTATTCAACTGTCGGTAGTCAATACATAAGTGAAGAGTGCCATCCTTCTTCTTAACAAACAATACTGGCGCTCCCCAAGGTGACACACTAGGGCAGATAAAGCCCTTTTCAAGTAGTTCTTGCAACTGTATCTTCAACTCCTTCAACTCTGCTGGTGCCATTCTGTATGGTGTTATGGAGATTGGATCCACACCAGGCATAACATTAATTTCAAATTGCACTTCTCTTTCTGGAGGTAATCCTGGCAATTCATCAGGAAACACATTTGGAAAGTCATATACTATAGGGATGTCTTTCAATGCTGGACTCTCCACTTGGGTGTCTACCACATGTGCCAAGTATGCTTCACACCCCTTTCTGATGATTTTTCTAGCTAGTGCAGCCGAAATGATGTTTGATGGCAATAGCTGCCTCTCCCCATGTATTACCACATCACTGTAATGAGGGAGACCAAAAGTGACTGTCTTTAGCCTACAGTCAATCATGGCATGATGCCTAGCTAACCAATCCATGCCCAAGATGATATCATAATCTCTGAAGGGCATTTCAATGAAATCAGACAGAAAAGTTTGTCCTTTGATCACCAAAGGACAATCCCTGTGCATTCTATTAACCCTGACCTCTTGTCCTAGCGGACTTGTTACTAGCACCTCAAAGTCCATTTTTGTACATGGCATAGCAATGCAATCAATGATGCTAGCACTCACATAAGAATGGGTAGAACCCGGATCAAATAACACAAACACATCTTGATTAAAAGTTGAGAAGGTACCAGCCACAACATCAGATGTCTCGGCCTCTTCTCTCTGTCTCATTGCATAGACTCTGACTGGAGCACTGTCTTGCTCTGATTGTTTCACTGTGCCTTGGCTGCCTGCTGGGCTACCTCTACCCCTACCTCTACCTCTGCTGGGTGGTTGTGAACTTCTGGTGACAGGGCTCTGAGCTGACCCTTCTGCAGTAGTAGGAGGTGGTCCAACTCTGCGACTACTGGTGCAGTCCTTGGCAAAGTGTCCTGTGCCTCCACAGTTATAACAGGCTCCAATAGCCTTATAGCATATCCTACCATGATTTCTTTCACAAGTTTCACATTGTCGGGGAGGGTAGGAACCTCTGGTACTCTGCTGACCAGATAGAGGAGGCTTCTGTCCTGAATATCTTCCCGACCAGACTTCTTGCCACCTCTGATGTGTCCCCCGTGGTTCTTCCTCTTTCCAGTAGGACTACTGAAACTTTGTTCTACTGATTTTCCCTCTTTCTTTGTCTTCTCTGATTTCTTTTTCTTAGGAGCTACTTCAGACTCAATTCTTTCCAACGCTAGGGCTTGAGAAATAAGTTCAGAGAAGTTAGTGTGTTTGAATCTAACCACTTGTAATCTGATACTGGGCTTCAAGCTGGTTTCAAACCTCTTACATCTCTCCCTGCTGGTAGAAAGTAAACTTACTGCATAATGGCTCAGGCGGGAAAATTTCCTTTCATATTCAGCCACTGATCTACTCCCCTGTTTCAGACATAGGAACTCTTGCAGCTTCTGGTCTACATAAGCATCAGGGACATATTTTTGTCTGAATTCCCTGAGAAAGTCATTCCATGTTAGCACTGCAGGTTCTACCAAACTGTGGGGAATGGTTTTCCACTAGTCATAAGCATCCCCCTGTAGCAAAGATACTGAATATTCAAATCTGAGCTCCTGCATGCATGCTTTCTTGAATACCCTATCCATCCTCTCTAACCATCGTTTCTTCCTCTAGAGGATCTATCCCCTTGAACTCAGAGCCCCATATTTCATCAATTTGTCATCTCGCTTAGCGTAAGATCGTGGTTGCACCACCGTGTCTATATTAGGACTTGAGTAGGCACATTACGGCTATTTGTTGGAACATTGCGACCATCTCGAGTGAATCGAGCAGAAATCGCAGATCATGCTGCCGGTGTCTTCTTTGAACCATCGACATTGTGTAGGGTCAGCATCCCCTTGCACCTCAGCCTCTATAGATTGATCGACTGAACGATCACCCTCTTCCATAGTCAATGTGAGGATCTTAGACGTCCTGAACAAATAACACAAGGAGATTTCCTCCTGTTAGTGCATATTTATAATGTAATGTACTGTATGTATCAAACAATGATATTGAGCAGTTGTACTATAAAGAAAGAATATTCAAGTAACAGGTGAAAACAGAATTTAAAAACTAGCTCTGATACCACTAAAACATGTCACACCCTACCCCTCTATAAGGCATAACATGATCCCGTAGTATACCTAATGAATTACTAACTTCGTCTACTGATAACCCATTAAATACACTACAAGGGGTTTTTAAACTTTTCTTACTTCTTTTTACAGTGGTGAGCACAATTTACAGGTGTTAAAAAGTTTTTTGAACTGAAGTGAAACAGCTAGCACATTTGAATTATTAGTAATTTCTATAAAAATTTTGGCAGAGTGCCAATTGTATTTTGGATAAAACAGTTCTTCAAAAACCTGTAAAAAGCACTTCAATTATATTTCTCAATCTCAAACTCCAACATAATTCAACACAATATGTTTCTCAACTCAAATCCACAATAATTTTTCAAAGGCTGAGATAAAGAAATACAGTATAGATTTTACAAGCCAAAATAACTCAAAATTTATTTTACAACTTCAATGTACAATTTTAATTTACAACTACTCAAAACCAAGAACAATATATACATACAGTGAATATACATTACAGTACAAAATGCAAAATGTGGTATACTCAATATACCTGATGATCTCTCGCTAAATGCACTAGCAGCCTAATCTGCTGCCTTGTCCGTCTGTCTACCTGCGACAACAATGAAAAGCTATCGCTGAGACAATGTCTCAGTGGTGCACAACATTAACCAAATACAACTTTAAATCACAAATCATAAGTCATATAAATAGTGGATACTTAAACCATAGTTAAATTCAAGACAATGAATGTCATAAAGAATTTGAACTCCATTTCACAATATCACAATAAATCTCAATAGTCAAAACATAGTTAAATTCAAAAGACAGTAAGTGTCAATAAGAATTTAAACTCCATTTCACAATCTCACAATACATATCAATAAATCACACACAGCTTAATCATGTTCCAAAGTTCAATTCGTCCCAAAAGCCGATGGCTAATGAGGCATTCAATTCGTCCCAAAAGCTGATGGCTAATGAGGAATAACATAGCTAGCTAGCAATAATATGAGTACTCATTCTATTCGTCCTCAATAGGCACACACCTCAACACTTCAGCCAGAGAGGGAATTCAATTCGTCCCACTAGACAAGCTAGCGAGGAATACAATCAATATACATGATAGCTATGGTTTGAAACCGTTTCCAATGCTTTTCAATCAATAAGTATCCATCAATATCATTCAAATAATTTTTCACAGTTTCAAACCATTTACAATGTTTTTCAAGCAGTAAGTATCCATTCAAACACATTTTCACAATTTAAAACAATAATGTACAAATAGTCATAATTCATTTTAATTAAAAAATTCAAAAGAAATAGCTGTTGTGCACAAACCTCTGATAATTATCTCCTGGCCTTGACTCAGTGTTTCCTTCCCTTTCCCTGAGTCTTTGCTAACTGAGAAACACAATTTGAAGCGTTTCAGTACTCATTTAAATTGTCTCTAACGATAATGCTTGAAAATTAATTCATTGAATTCTATTATTTGCTTAGTCAACCTAATATGTCGACCCTAGATGCATTCTAGGTAAATTAGGTTTTAATGTTACTAATATGTCACATTCAATAGTCTTTTAGGGTTGGTACATGTTACCAAATTCATTTCCATGTATTTTGCGTTTTATTGCAATTTGCTGGATTCCGGGATACTAGTTTGACCTAGCCGGACGACCTAGTTCCCTCAGTTTTCGGGTTTCGGTCAAAACTACAAACTTGTAGATCTATGTCTTATTGCTCTCGGGGAAAAATTTCAGGTCATTCTGAGTTATGTAGACCAAGTTATGGTCATTTTACTATTGCTGGTCAAAATGCATCAAAATTAGTCACTTTAGGTCATTTTAGGTCATTTTAGGTTCGGCCAGTTTTTGGACCCGAACTTGTGCAAGCTGTTTGACTTGCTTATGGTCATTTCTGAGCTTTGGTGTCTTCATAAGACTTGTAGATATAGGTCTTAACTATTCATGGTCAAAAGTTCAGGTCAATTGGACCTGTTTTGAGTGAGTTATGGCCAAAATACTAACTGCTGCTCAAATGGTAAATTTTCAGGCCTTAATTGCACTAATCCGGATTTGGTCACTTTTCAAGTTACCTTACATGCAGAATTTTGGTAAGCTTCTTTCATGAAAGTTGGCACATTTTGTGCCTAGTTTCACCTTCAATTGGTCTCATACCAATTGGAGCCACACACTTAAGGTTCTAGGTCTAAAACATAAACTGCCCTATTGCATTTTGTTCATTACTCATCAAAGGACACTTTTAACAATTACCAAACTACACATTCATGCCAATTCTGGTTTGTACCATAACCTAAACATAATTCACAACATATTGTTGGTCATTTTGGCAGCTTGCAATCACCCTCAATATGCACCATTTAGCACAGAATTTTTCAAGCTCAAATTACAACAATTCAATCACTTAACCTAGCTCATTTACATGTCCAACCTCACACCATCATATATATACCCAAGCTGCCATAACAACTATCACAATTCAACATTAATATTCCATAAACCAAACATGAAATAACATCCTTATGGTTCACCAAACCAAGCTGCCGATTCATACATTACACTCCATTAATTTCCAAGCTTCCAATTTCAAATACACATTCACATATACTAAGTGTACATCACCCAAATTAATTCCTACACACATAAAAATTTAATCAACCTTTTAATCTACCATTTACAAGAAAGAATAAACTGCCCTTAAAGAGTTTCCATGGCTGCCAAAAATACACATCTCCCTTTAAACATCAAACCTCAAAAATCTCTCCATAATTCAAGTACCCATAACATCCTTACAAACTTTAATGAAGCAATAATCAAAAACATAAACTTACCACTTTGAAAACTCTTCAAAATCTCTCCAAAACTTGGTCTTCTTGTTACCTATCTACTACCCAAGGTGTATGGACAACTTTTAATGAAGGAAAGTGGAAGGAAAGAAGCTTGAATCTCACATGCATGGAGCATTCAAGGTGGACGGCAATGGTGGACTTCTTTTCACCATTTTTGGCTGAGTTTGGGAGCTTGAAGATGAAGTTGAATCTGCTGTCCAAATGGTGAGTTAGTGGTCCACTTTGATGGGTGAGTGGAGCACTAAGCTTAATATAATATTAATTTAATCTTAACTTTCATTTTTCCATATTTAACTCTCTATTTTTACTATTTACATTATGTACCACTAGTTTAATTTTTCATTATATTTTCCAAGGGTAATATCATGTATTTTTAATGGACATTTAGGTCAAAAGACAACTCGGGGTGTCAAATGACCACAATGCCCCTGTTCGGGTTGCATTCTCGATTTTTTCCATAACACCGGGTTTTGTTCGTTTTTCGATTTCTCACTTTTTTTTGTACTAATTAATTAATTTTTCTTTGATATTTCTGATGGTATTTATACTTCAATAGGTGTCTATTTAAGTCCTAAAAATATTTTCCAGGGTTTCCCGCGGTCCAGGGTTAGTCAACAGTCCACGCCGTGACTTCCCGGTGCGGTCACCCATCGCTAGGGTTCTCAGCTCGTTTAACTTGGTTATATTTATTTTCTATTATTTTTCTTTTGTTTTTCTTGCATTTTCTTTTCTTGTATTTAATTATTTTATGTCTCCTTATTCATATCTAAGTGTAATTCTAGGCATCTTAGCTGTCTGGACAACACTGGTCGTCAGAATTGTAACACCCTCCCCGTAGCAACTCCGTACATTCTACTGTTCCGGTGACCAGTGTCGGTCCGGACAACTAGAACGTTCGGAAAAATATTTAAACTAAAGTCAGGAATCATAATTAACTCAAATATTACTAAGAAAAATTTAGTAAAAATTTTAGAAATAAAATGCAACTAAGTCAAATGAGCCGGTGCCCAAGCGATGGGTAACCAGAGGTAAGTTGCGGTTCTCGCAACGAGGAGCCCTAGACCCGGGAAAAAATTCATAAAATAATTTTTGGGATACCAGAGAAGGGTCATTGAGGTTCCTATGGCATTAGAATGCCAAGAAAATATTTAGAAAAATTTTTCAATCGGTACAGACAATTTTGACCCGTTAAGCCAAACGGAGGGCATTTTGGTCATTTCGCCTTCAGAGACGATTTTTGGCCGACTTGTCCAGTTGAGTAAATAATTATTATGAAATAAAATATGAATTAATGTTGATGAAAAATTAATTTGAAGTTAGTAGAAGAGAAAAGAAAAGAAAATACAATAAAATGCCAATTATGACATATTATGAGGTCATTTAAAATTGTCCACCAATCACAATTAAGTAACCATTTGACTAATTAATAAAAGAGATAAATAAAGACCAAGGAAGACCAAAAACAAGCAGCCATCTTCTTCTTCAAAACGTGATCCTCTCCTCCATAACCCTCCATGGAAGTTTTCTTTAATTACTTCCATTTTCCCATGAATTTGCACTATAAAACCCTAAGTCCCTTCACTAAAAGCTTGTCTCTACCTCTTGGGAAGTGTTTGGCAGCCTAGAAAGTGAAGAAAAGTGAAGTTTTGAGTTGGGAAAAATCTGCCTACAAGAGGTTAGTGCTTACTTTTACAAATATTTCTTTATTTCTGTGTTAGGGACTTGAACTTAGTATGAAATTGTAAATTAAATGGACTAAACTCATGTGTATCTATACCATGAATTTCGGCTGCCCTAAGGAAGGAATAGGATTGATTGTTTTGATGGACTTAGAGTGGACTAAATATGATGTTTAAGGTATTTATATACATGGATAATGAGTTAGTGTATTAACTAGGGTAACTAGTGTGAATCACAATGGGAAACTAGGGTTTTGGAGAGTGAAATTTGGTTTTGGCTTATGAAGTGGTAAGTGAACCTTATAAGGGTCAATTAGTGACCATTTGAGGTAAGTTCACCATAATTTGAAGAGATTTAGAGTGATGTAAACTGAATTGGTAGGCTGCCTAGGGTAACCAGTAGGGAGGCTGTGATTCCAGCCTGCTTGGACTGCCATATCTTTGGCTGTGTTGGTCCAATTGGTGTTTGGCCAATTGGACATGAAACTAGGCTTATAATGGCACATTTTTGCTGAAGAAACCATGCCCAAAAGACTAAAGCAAGAGGACCAAAAGTTGGCCCCAATCCGGATACCCTGCAACAGCACCTGCAGAAATGACCAAATGAACAGTAACTGTTCATTTGGCCATAACTCACTGTAGATATGGTCAATTGACCTGAAATTTTTACAGAAATAAGATATGATATAGACAAACAACTTTCATGAAGAACATCACCCCAAATTATGCCATTAACCCATTCAAATTATTGGGCAAAGTTAAGTTATCAAACCTGCAACTCTGCAGATTTTCACTTGAGCAGTAATGTTTGGATGGCTATAACTCTCTCTAGAAAACTCAGATTTAGGCGATTCTTGAACCGATGGAAACCTAAGGTATGTTATAACATTTCATAAGAAGAAAGTTAGACCAAATTATGAACTTAACTTAATCAAATTACTGACCAAATTTGGACCAAAAATCTGCCAGACCCAAAATCTCAGCATGAATAGTGCACGTGAACAGTAAACTTATTTTGGCCATAACTTGAGCTACAAAACTCCAAATGGAGTGATTCAAAAAAAGAAATTCAACTAGACAAAATAAGGAACAACTTTCATGTTTACCATTTCCTCAAATTCTTACTGCAACAGTGCCCAATGGAATAGTAAAGTTGAGTTACAAAAATTGAAAATTTTGCTTCTCTTGGTTTAAGCTTAGAAATGGTATTAATGCTTAATGCCAACAAGTTTTAAATGCAAAATGTGGTACATTGGAAGTGTTAAAACCAATGCAACTATTTTCTATGCAAAAGTCAACTTTTTGTTGACCAATGAAGTGAATAGTGACACCAAGACTTGAAATTCAAAAATTGTGAAACTTAAAAGTGCAAAATGCCCTAGTAGGCCTAATGTCAACAAGTTTTAAATGCAAAATGTGGTACATTGGAAGTGTTAAAACCAATGCAACTATTTTCTATGCAAAAGTCAACTTTTTGTTGATCAATGAAGTGAATAGTGACACCAAGACTTGAAATTCAAAAATTGTGAAACTTAAAAGTGCAAAATGCCCTAGTAGGCCTAATGTGATTGGTTTGGATAGATTGGCATGCCAATAGGGTATTGTGTTAGCAGTACTGCGAAAGGCTTTATGCCAGTATTCATGGCTTTTATGCCCGTATTCATGGCTTTTATGCCCGATTATGTGATATCATGGCTTTTTAGCCATACTGACTGCATACGTGGTTGACGTTCTGCGTCCCATGGTATGACGGCCCGAGGCAATCATGGTGTCCAGCAACGACCCGTTATCCAGTCCAGTCGTCCAGTATAGGTTACTTGGGCATGGAAAAGTATAATTGTGATTGAACTGATTATTAAAGAAAATACGAAAATTAAGTATCAGGAATGATTACAAAAATACAAAGAAGCTCAAGATCATGAAGAAAATAATTAACGAAATGCATGAAGAAGTTAATATCATAAAACATGATTAGCCCTCGACTAAACAATAAGTTAGTAATTATTCATTTCTTATGAACACGAGCAGTGGAAATTATTATTTTTATTTGCATATTATATTTTCTTGTATTATTGGCACCACTAAGCTTTATGCTTAGCGCGTCGCTTTTGCAACGCGTAGGTACTGAAGATTTGGACAGAGGGCCCAGTAGACCACAGATTCGGTAAGGCAGTTCACAGTTCTGCATAGTGTCCGTGTCACCTCGTCACCTGCAGTGCATTGGTAGGACACTAGGTGTCATTTTGATATTTTGTAACTAAATTTTTATCTTCTCATATGTATTTGGATCTATGTAACATATTTTGATGTTCATGTAAATAATGAAAATTGTATTTGTGAATGGAAGAGTGAATGTCTATTTATGACCTGTACATGATTAACAAATGAGATGAATGATTGAGAAATGAATGTGAACTGAAAAATATTGAGATTTTGATAAATGGAGTTGAGATGAATGAATAAGAATATAGGAAGTGTTTTTCACAGGTTCCGAAGAACGGTTTTCTCCATTTTTAGCCGGTACCTTGCCGGATTTTCTATAAAATTTTCGGAACCTCAAATAAATTACAATTTCAATAAATGAATTATATTTCACAAGTTATTTTCAAAACTATGATAAAAATGAATTAAGATAAAATAGAGTGCTCGGCACACTGAGTGGCATAACTTGCTCGGCTACACTGTAGTCGGGTAAGGGGTGTCACAAGAATAGTAGAATGCACTACTGAACTTAGGGGTGTTACATATCTTACTTTTCTATACCGCCTTTACTATCCTTACTAACTTAGGGTCTTTAAGTTGTTTCTCTGTTATTTGCCTTAGGTACACTGGTGTCACATTCATCTAAGCTATCTAGGTACCCTTAGCTAATAACTCCAATTGTAACCCTTTTCTAATCAGCTGGTGCAATTCATTTAAGATAGGCCGCCTTTCTACAGATGTATGAGCTAAATTGCCAAATGATTTCCAGCTAAGGGCATCTGCAATAATATTTGCCTTTCATGAATGATACTAGATTGTACAATCATAATCACTGAGCAGTTCTACCCATCTTCTTTGTTTGAGATTTAGCTCTTTTTTTATTGAAAATGTACAAGAGACTTTTATGGTTTATGAAGATTTCACATTTGGCCTCATATAGATAATGCCTCTACATCTTTAGGGCAAAGCCTATGGCTGCCATTTCTAAATCATGAGTGGGATAATTAACTTCATGCTTCTTTAACTGTCTTATGCATAAGATATTACTCTAACATTCCACATAAGAACACACCCCACATAAAAACACATCCCAAACCCACTCTGGAGGCATCATAATATATAATGAAATCTTCATTGCCTGTAGGCAGAGTCAGTACTGGTGCTAAAATCAAACACTCCTTAAGCTTCTAAAAGCTTTCCTCACATTGATCACTCAATTCAATCTTTTTATTCTTTTGAGTTAACCTAGCCATTGAAGTAGCTATCTTGGAGAAATTAGGTACAAAACTCCTATAATAGCCCACCATGTAACACCCCTATGTTCGCTAGTGCGTTCTACTGTTCCAGTGACCAGTGTTGTCCCGACAGCTAGGATGCCTAGAACCACACTTCGTTATGAGTGAGGAGACATAAAATAATGAAATACAAGAAAAGAGAATACAAGAAAAACAAAGGAAAAATAATAGTAAAGAAATGCAACCAAGTTAAACGAGCCGAGAACCCTAGCGATGGGTGACCGCACCGGGAAGTCACGGCGTGGACTGTTGACTAGCCTTGGACTGTGGGGAACCCTGAAAAATATTTTTTAGGACTTAAAGAGACATCAATTGAAGTATAAATACCATTAGAAATATCAAATAAAAATTAATTAATTAGTACAAAGAAAAGTGAGAAATCGAAAAACGGATAAAATTCGGTGTTACTGAAAAATCGGGAATGCAACCCGAACAGGGGCATTGTGGTCATTTGACACCCTGAGTTGCCTTTTGACCTAAATGTCCATTAAAAATAAATAGTATTTAAATTTGGAGACCCCATGAAAAAGGAAATTAAATGGGTAATGAAATTTAGGGCAATGTGGGGATTAAGTGCAATTATGTAAACTTTAAACTATAATAAGGTTAAAAAAAGATTAGTGGAGCACTATGGGCACCTTAAAAAATTATTATGGAATAGATTAGTGGACCACTAACCATTTTATCTTCTTCTTCCACAAATTCTTCAAAGTTGCCGAATCTAACTTTTCTCCCAAACCACCATTGTTTTCCCATTTGTGAGCTTCATGCATCCATGATCCAAGCTTCAAGTGGTTAGGGTTTCTTCACTAAAAGTAACCACCACACCATGGGCAGTAGATAAGCAGCAAGAAAGGAAAGTTTTTGTGGAGTTTTGAAGAATTTCCAAAGTGGTAAGTTTATGTTTTTGATTATTGTTTAATTAAAGTTTGTAAGGATGTTATGGGTGTTTGATTTATGGAGAGATTTTTGAGGTTTGATGTTGAATGGGGATGTGTACTTTTGGCAGCCATGGAAACACTTTGAAAGCAGTTTATTTTTTCTTGTAAATGGTGAATTAAATGATTGATTAAATGTATATTGTGTAGGAAATTGTTTGAGTGATGTATACTTAGTATATGTAAATGTGAATTGAAATTTGAAGCTTGGAAATTAATGGAATGTAAAGGTACCATTGCAGCAGTTTGTTGACTCTTGAAGAATGCTAGAATTCATGCTTGGTTTATGGTATATTAATGTTGACTTGTGTTGGATGTTATGGAAGTTTGAGTGTATATATGATGGTGTGAGGTTGGACATGTAAAAGTGTTATGGATAGGTGATTAAATTGTTGTAAATTTGGTTTGAAGAATTCTGCACTTTATGGTGTATGTTGAATGTAATTGTAAGCTGCCAAAATGACCTATAATATGTTGTGAACTATGTTTAGGTTATGGTACAAACCAGAATTGGCTTGAATGTTGAGTTTGGTAAGTGTTAAAAGTGGTCTTTGATGTGTATGAAAGAAATGCAATAGGGCAGTTTATGTTTTGGGCCTAGAACCTTAAGTGTGTGGCTCCAATTGGTATGAGACCAATTGGAGGTGAAACTAGGCAAAAAATGTGCCAACTTTCATGAAGGAAGCTTACCAAAATTCTGCTTGTAAGGTAACTTGAAAAGTGACCAAATCCGGATTAGTGCAATTAAGGCCTGAAAATTGACCATTTGGGCAGCAGTTAGTATTTAGGCCATAACTCACTCAAAACAAGTCCAATTGACCTGAAATTTTGACCATGAATAGTTAAGACCTATATCTACAAGTATTATGAAGACACCAAAGCCCATAAATGACCATAAGCAAGTCAAAAAGCTTGCACAAGTTCGGGTCCAAAAACTGGCCGAACCAAAATTGACCTAAAATGACCTAAAGTGACCAATTTTGATGCATTTTGACCAGCAATAATAAAATGACCATAACTTGGTCTACATAAATCAGAATGACCTGAAATTTTGCCCCGCGTGCAATAAGACATAGATCTACAAATTTGTAGTTTTGGCCAAAACCCAAAAACTGAGGGAACTAGGTCATCCGGCTAGGTCAAACTAGTATCCCGGAATCCAGCAAATTGCAAGAAAATGCAAGATACATGGAAATGAATTTGGTAACATGTACCAACCCTAAAAAACTATTGAATGTGACATATTAGTAATATTAAAACCTAATTTACCTAGAATGCATCGAGGGTCGACATATTAGGTTGACTAAGGAAATAATAGAATTCGATAAATTAATTATTGAACCTTATTCTTAGAGACAGTTTAAATGAGTACTGAAACACTTCAAATTGTGTTTCTTAGTTAGCAAAGACTCAGGAAAGGGGAAGGAAACACTGAGTCAGAGCCAAGAGACAGTTATCAGAAGTTTGTGCACAACTAGTTTTTAACTAATTTTGTTGGAATATTTCATATGATTAAATGACATATTTTTCTTATGTATTATGTTTAACAAGCATTGGATTTAATTCAATGATTATTGAAATTGTTATAGTATGTATGAATTTAGCTTGTGAAATGGTATTTCCACAAGTATTAAGCATTGTTATGGATTGAGTAAATTATATTTTGGAAAATTGTGATAGAAGATGTTTTGAATTATGATGGTAATTTTCATGGAAAAATGCAAATTTATTATTTGAATTGTGATGAGCATAAAAATTATTGGATATTGGAATTGACTTTGAATCGAACTATATTGTGATTTATGCTCACTAAAAGGATTGTGATATTGTTTTATATCTCACTATAGATGCTTGACTAGGTTATTACCCGTCTCTCTCATTTGTTGAGAAGACATTGGAGTTAGTTGTGTTTTGATTACCATGGTACGTGCACAGGCTTAGATTTTCCTTTGATTTGAGGTTAGATCTAAGTTTTTATTGTTATGGCCCTTACGGAAGATTCATTATTGTGATCTAAGTCTTTAGCATTTTTAATGTCATTTAGAACTCAATAACTATTTACTGGAGTCCCAAAAATTATTTTCCTAGGGTTCCTCATGGGTCTAGGGTCAGCAACTATCTTCACAGACGCTTCCTCATATGGTCACCCATCACTGTGACCCCGGCTCGTTTAACTCATTTGAAATTCATTTCTTTTATTTTTTCTTAATTTTTTTTGATTTTTATTCAGTCAATTTATGCCTCCTCACTCTAGTTTGAGTGTAGTTCCAGACATCCTAACTATCCGAACAGACGTTATTCATCGGAATAGTAAAATGTACGAACTATCTAAAGTGAGGGCATTATAGAGATATTCGGTCTGATGAATCCCTTATCTACTAACTCTTGTAACTGCTCCTTTAATTCCTTTAACTCTGTAATAGCCATTCTATATGGAGGGATAGATATAAGTGTTTGCTGGTTTACAACCCTGCATATGCTTGGATTACGAATAAGTAATACAGTAGTGAGTAGAGTATCATTTTCACGAGGAGTTTATAGGCATAAGTACTAAGCTAGACAGTAATTTTAACTATGTAAACTATCAAAGTTATGGAGAGATTAAATCTATACTACTGTTGAGAATATTGGGAAACAAGAGAGAATAAAGCTGAGATTTTAATCTAAAAGAATCTATGAGGGAAACAATTTCAGAATTAAGATTTCACACTTTAACCCTATTATGGATTTAACCTTGCTTATTCAATGGATTAAGGATTGTTACTTTGATGAAAATTAATCCTAAGATATCCTAGGTCCTCTCTTAAGGTGCCTAAGGTGTATTTTAATTAATCTGAACCCTACTTTCTTGGCGATCAATCTTAATTAAAATCCTTTAAGTTCTTTAATTAATTGTGAAATTCTACAATGGATGTTAGCATATTGCTAGGTCAGATTTTCTAGGTTCAAAATCCTGATTTCCAATACTAATCTTCATCTTTTAGTTCTTCAACTAGTATCTTATATCATGACCAAGTAGGTACCAATGCATAGCATGCATTAAGAGCATAAAATATTGAATCAAAGCGCAAGGCTCAATTCCATTAAATAAACTTAATATGTATCCACAACAGAAAACAAAAGTGCTACTCTCCTAATTCCAGAATTAAAAGAACTGCTCACTCATGGTGAGTTTAATAAATATATTATATTTAAATTAAAAGAACATAAAAGCAATCTGAAGAATTAAAACAAAAGAACTAAGAAAAAGATTCTGCAGTTTTAAACTTATGAAACTTCGGTTGAGAGATCTCCTCCTTGATTGCTGATACAGTTTCTCTTCAGATGGCTTGGAAAAACTAGGGTTTACTAGGCTAAAACTAAATTAAAAGGGCTTTTCTCGAAGGTGTGTGTGTGTTCTCCTACTTTCGGTCTTCTGGTATTTATATTAGGTGCCTTAGGGTTATGTTTCAGAGTCCCAAGAGCAGTATAAGTCTCTTTGGCAGTGGAGCTCGAATCGTATCAAAATCTTGGTTATTGCATAATGCATGGCCCGTTTGGCACTACATAGCCCAGGGGTGTGTAAGTTTCTAGACTGAACTTGGCTTCTTTCAGATGGGAGACAAAAGATTACACAGGGTCTTCAGGTTTACACATGGTTAAGTGCACAGCCCATGTATTACATTTCTCCCTTAGCTTTTTAGGTTCAGATGTTTAGAGGGTTGCACAGGTCTTTGTGAGGTACACAGGGTCTTTACATGACCCGTGTACTATGGCTCTTCATGCTTCCTTCAATTTTCCCCTTGCCAGAAGGTTACACGGGTCTAGCTTACTTTGTACACGACCTGTGTACTTTGGTGTAGTAGCTTGCCTTGCTTTTCCTTCTCTCAAAGTTTGTCTATTTAACTCTTATGCCTTGGTCTTCCTTTAGAACACCTAAAAAGATACAGAAAACACAAAATTTAATGGAGATTAGCCACTTTAACAAACACTAATGAAACTAAATAAAATGCATACAATTAACTACCTATATGTTATGAAATGTAATACAATTATGCCTAAAAATATCTATATGATACAGGTGTATCAATAGGTTTAGTACCTGGCACAAGATTAATCTCGAAATCTATGTCCCCCTTAGGTAACAAACCAGGTAGTTTCTCTGAAAACATATTTGGAAACTTTCTTGCTAAAGGAACTAACCCCGATCCACTTTTGTTCCCCACATCTTCTTTAACATGTGTTAGAAACCCTCGAAGTAACACCCCTATGTTCGGTAGTGCGTTTTACTATTCCGGTGACCAGTGTTGTCCGGACAGCTAGGATGCCTAGAACTACACTTAGATATGGATGAGGAGACATAAAATAATGAAATACAAGAAAAGAAAATAAAAGAAAAATAAAGAAAAAATAATAGCAATAAAATGTAACCAAGTTAAATGAGCCGAGAACCATAGCGATGGGTGACCGCACTGGAAAGTTGCGGCGTGGACCGTTAACTAGCCCTGGACTGCGGGGAACCCTGAAAAATATTTTTAAGACTTATATAAACATCTATTGAAGTATAAATATCATTAGAAATATTAAAGAAAAATTAATTAATTAGTACAAAGAAAAACGAGAAATCGAGAAAACGACAAAACTCGGTGTTACCAAAAAATATAGAATGAAATCCGAACAGGGGCATTGTGGTCATTTGACACCCCGAGTTTCCTTTTGACCTAAATATCCATTAAAAATAAATGATATTACACTTGGAAAATGTCATGAAAAATTAAAATAGTGGTACATAATCTAAATAGCAAAAGATAGGAGGAAATTTTGGAAAATTGGAAAGTTTAACATTAAAATATATTTTTATTCAATTAGTGCTCCACTAACACCACTTAAGTGGACCATTAAGCATAATTGTGGCAGAATATGCCTTCATCTTCCTAACTTTGCAAAACTAGCTGAAACACCTTGAGAGGAAATTTCATGGCCGGCCACCGATGCAAGCTCCAATCCTTACTTTCAAGCCATAATTTCTTGTAAGTCCCTTCCTTAAAAGTGATCTTCACACCATGGGCAGTTGATAGGCAACAAGAAAGTTAAGTTTTGGTGAGGTTTTGAAGAACTTCAAAAGTGGTTAGTGAGTGTTTTCAATTCTTGTTTCATTAAAAGTGTAACCAAGGTTGTGGGTAATTGATTTATGGAAGAATTTTTGAAGTTTGATGAATTAATGGAAATGTACATTTTGGCAGCCATGGAACTTCACTATGAACAGCTTGTTCTTGCATGTAAATAGTAGTTTGAATGATGATTTAAATGTTTGATTGTATTGTAGTTGAATTCTATGTGTAAGATTTGATTTGTAAGCTTGAAAATTACAAATGGAGGTTGATGGGTATGTGTAAATTTGTGGCAGCCTCATGAAGAAGATTGAAGTGTTTAAGTTTCATGGAATGGTTTGTTGAATTATGTTGCTTATGGTGGTAGCATGTGTGTGTGTGTTTAATTGTTAGGGTTTAGACATGGAAATGAGGTATGTTCATGTGGTTGAATTGTTGTAAATGGGACTTTGGAAAATTCTGTATTATAGTGTGTATGCTGAGAGTGGTTACAAGCTGCCAAAATGACCAAAAATGTGAAGTAAAATGTGTTAATAGTATGGTACAACCAGAATTGGTATGGAAGAGTTAACTTGGTAAGTGTTGAATGTGTAATTGGTAAAGGATGAACAATGTGTAGTAGGGCAGTGTGTGTTTTGGCTTAGAACCTTAAGTGTGTGACTCCAATTGGTATAAGACCAATTGGAGATGAAACTAGGCACAAAATGTGCCAACTTTCATGAAGGAAGCTTACCTAAATTCTGCCTAGAAGGTGACTTGAAAAATGACCAAATCCGGATTAGTGACTTGAAAGCCTGGAAATTGACTATTTGGGTAGTAGTTAGTGTTTTGACCATGACTTACTCAAAACAGGTCCAATTGACCTGAAATTTTTATCATGAATAGTTGAGACATATATCTACAATTCTTATGAAGACACCAAAGCCCAGAAATGGCCAGAACCAAGTCAAATAACTTGCAATATTTCGGGTATAAAAACTGGCCGAACCAAAAGTGACCTAAAAAAGACCTAAAGTTACCATTTTGGTACATTCTGTCCAGCATTGGTAAATTGACCATAACTTGGTCTACACAACTTAGAATGACCTGAAATTTTGCCCTGCGTGCAATAAGACATAGACCTAAAAGTTTGTAGTTTGTACCGAAACCCGAAAACTGAGGGAACTAGGTCATCCGGCTAGGTCAAATTAGTATACCGAAATCCGGCAAATTGCAATAAAATGCAATATACTTGGAAATGAATTGGGTAACATGTACCAACACTAAAAGGCTATAAAATGTGGCAAATTGGTAACATTAAACCTAATTCACCTAGAGTGCATCGAGGGCCAACATTTTAGGTTGACTAAGGGAAATAATAGTATTCAATAAATTAATTATTAAGTATTATTGTTAGAGACAGTTTAAATGAGTACTGAAACACTTCAAATTGTGTGTTTCAGTTAGCAAAGACTCAGGGAAGGGGAAGAAAACACTGAGTCAGGGCCAAGAGACATTTTTTAGAGGTTTGTGCACAACAGTTACTTTTAAATTTTCAATTGAAATGAATTATGGCAAATTGTCTATTATTGTTTAAATTGTGAAAAATTGTCTTAATGATATTTGATGGATACTTATTGCTTGAAAAACATTGTAAATGGTTTGAAACCATAGCTATCATATATATTGATTGAATTCCTCACTAGCTTGTCTAGTGGGACGAATTGACTTTGAATTCCCTCTCTGGCTGAAGTGTTGAGGTGTGTGCCTGTTGAGGACGAATAGAATGAGTACTCATATTATTGCTAGCTAGCTATGTTATTCCTCACTAGCCATCGGCTTTTGGGACGAATTGGACTTTGGCAACATGATTAAGCTGTGTGTGTGATTTATTGATATTTATTGTGATATTGTGAAATGGAGTTTAAATTCTTTATGACATTCACTGTCTTTTGAATTTAACTATGGTTTTAAATATCCACTATTTATATGACTTATGATTTATGATTTAAAGTTGTATTTTGTTAATTTTGTGCACCACTGAGACATTGGCTTAGTGATAGCTTTTCATTGATGTCGCAGGTAGACAGACTGTCAGGGTAGCAGACTAGGCTGCTAGTGCTAAATTGAGAGTTCATCGGGTATATTGAGTATACCATACTTTGCATGTTGTATTGTAATGTATGTTCACTGTATGTATATATTGTTCTTGGTTTTGAGCAGTTGTAAATTAAAATTATACATTGAAGTTGTAAAATAAATTGTAAATTATTTTGGCTTGTAAAATTTGTGATATATTTCTTTTATCACAGCTTTTGAAAACACTGGAAAATTATTATGGATTTGAGTTGACAAATGTTGAGAAACTTATTGTGTTGATTAGATATTGGAGTTTGGGATTGAGAAAAATATTGGAAGTGCTTTTTACAGGTTTTTGAAGAACTGTTTTATTCAAAATACAGATGACACTCTGCCAAAATTTTTACAGAAATTATTAATACTTCAATTGTGTTATCTGGTTTCACTTCAGTAAAAGAAACTTTTTAACACCTGTAAATAGTGCTCACCATTGTAAAAAGAAGTAAGAAAAGGTTTGAAATCCCTTGTAGTATATTTAATGGGTTATTAGTAGACGAAGTTGGTAATTCATTAGGTATACTACGGGATCATGTTATGCCTTAAGGAGGGGTAAGGTGTGACACTCGACACCCTTTTGATGCATCCTTCGAGCTTGCATGGCTGAGATTATACCCTTTATAAGTACTACTTGATCTCCTTGGAATATCACAACTAACCCATCCTGTCCTCTAAACTCTATTATCTTGCTTCTATAGTCTAGAGTAGCATTGTTAGCTGAGAGTCAATCCATTCCTAGAATGACATAAAATTACCAAGTCAGCTGGAAAACATTTGTCTTCAACCATTACTAGATAAGCATAACAGATCATCTCCGTTACCAAACACTTAGGTCCATTAACAAGTAACGAACATTCTAAACTTGAGACTACCAATTCTAATCTTAGGACTGTATTAGGGTTAACAAAAGAATGTGATGCACCCAAATCAATCAAAGCATGCACATTGAAACTTCTAATGCAAAGGTGACTTGATATCACAGTGTTAAAGGTATTTACTTCCTATTGTGTCATGGTAAAGAACCGAGCCGATGCTGTTAAACAACTCCCTTATAAACCTACTGTGGTGGATGAAGAATCTCATCCTCTACCTTGTCCCCTTCCTGATGAGGGATCCATAGAAGTATGTCTTATTGCCAGTTGGGCCACATTGCCTAACCCTACTTTTTGAAAAGCCAACCTTTCCTTATCGGAACACTCCCTTGATATGCATCCCTCCTGTCCATAGCGGTAACACTAAGGGATTCCAAACCTATAAGGCCCTCGATGAAACTTCTCACATTTAACACAACTAGAAGTATCCGAACCTGAACTGGATCCGCTTCTCATCCCGAGGCCTGACTTAATTCTGCTTTAGAACTTATTCTTCTTTTATTTCTTACTAAACTTCCTTCCTTTTTCCTTCTTAGTCCCAGATGAGGAAATAGTCTTGGTCAAGTGACTAAACCTCCCTGTATTAGTGACCTTTAGAATTGTGGACAATTTTGCCTTTGTACTTTTCAATTTTAGACTCCCTTCAATGATAGTGCCTACTTTTATCTTCCTTAAAGCATTTATTATTGAATGAAAGCTATGGGTTTCTACCACCAAAATCAATGAAGAGTATCTAAAATGCAGCCTCTGGATGTACCTTTTAGCCTTCTTTCTGTCAGTATTATACTCCTGCCCCACATATTGCAGGAGGTCCGCAAACTTATTTATGTATTCATCCACACTCATACTAGTTGTCTGTCTCAACTATTCAAACTATACCACCTTTAACTCTCTAGAACTTTCGATTGGTAAATTCCACCACAAGCTGAGATTAGGTCATGATGTCGACCTTGTCAGTAACATAGTTCTTGCACCATTCCTTTGCCTTTTTACATTTTAAGGCAAAGGCAGCCATCTTAATGGCCTTACTGTCACTGGCATCCAACTTTTTGGCTATCATTTTAACTGCGAAAGGATCATCTCCTTCCTTATATTGAGGTGCATCCCACTTTAAGTAGTCTGTCATCTTTGCCTTACCTCTACCACTTGTCCTGGTCTCTTGTGTAAGAACTGTTGGGGCTGTAGGAGGTGGTACTTGTTCTCCTACAAATCCCTCTATGGGATTCTGAATTTCCATGGTGGTTAAAGAACTTTGAGGCAATTGTTGGGGAGGATACGAGTGAAATGGCGGGAGGTAAGGGGGGGTAGGGCATGAAAGAAGGATATTGGGGGTAGCCAGTAAATCAAGGGTTTTCAAAACTTCCCTATTATGGATACTGATACCTAAACCCATAATCCTACCCTTGCTGAGGTAGGGATGCTGTAACACCCCTATTTGTATAGCCTGGTATATTTCACTGTTTCGGTGACCGGTGTCGGTCCGGACAATTAATGGGATTAGGGCCACACTTAAGACAACTTGAGAAGCCATAAACATAAATAATTAGTAATGTTTAATTAGTTAACTATAAATAAGAAAAACAGAACAAAAGAGGTTAAACGAGCCGAGAGTCACAGCTATGAGTGACCTTCTCGGGAACGACTGCGAAGTCGTTTTAAACTCAAATTTCGAACCGTAAAAAGTGACGCCGCAGTCCTTAGGACCCTTATGAACATAGTGGAAAAGAGAAAATCATGAAAAAGAACTGTTAAGCCAGTCAAATAATTAGGTCAGGGAGCCGGAAGAAATATGGAATTATTTACAAACCAGGTTGAACCGGCGAGGGGCAATTTGGTCAATTGACCCCGAGAGCTGACTCCTGACCTAACTGTCAAATAAAATCAGAGAAAAGAAAACTTCGGGATCGAGAATTAAATTAAAGAACTAATAGAAAAAAATAAATAGAAAAAAAAGAAAAAGATGGAAAAGTCAAAGGTGATGACATCATGAATGATGTCATAAAGAATTAATTAAGTTATTTATTAAATGGGATTTTGTGGTCTTCCATCAACTAAAATAAATTAAGAAAAGAAATGAAAAAAAAATCAATTTTGGTCTTCTTTTTCATATGGTGCCGCCTCACTCCCTCTCTCAACTCTCCCTCTCCATAAACTCCATTAAAGCTCAATTTTGAGCTTGTATATCATAAAATTTCACCATAGAAAAATTAGCCACCATAGTTAAAGCTTATCTAGGCAACTTGAGAAGAGGATTGGGCAAGGAAGAAAGAAGGAAAATTTGAAGAAAAGGAGAAAGAAAATTCTGCTCAAGGTTGGTAATACAAACCTCAATTTTTCTTGCTTAATTAGTGTTTATATGGCATTAAGAGCTTGTAAATAACCTTAAAATGAAATAAAAATATGTGAAGAGGAATAAACTGAAATTTTGGCTTGGTTGATGGGAGTATGATTGGTATGGTTTGATGTGTTTAAAGGGAATTAAAGATGTTAATAAACTTACATTAGTATGGTGTTAAGATGAAAATGCACCAATTGTGATTGAATGAGTGAGTTAGGGTTTGAATGTTAGGGTTTGTGAACCAAATTTTGGAGAAATGCATAAATGATATCTTTGACCAATTGTGGACTGAAAAATGGTTAATAATGACTAAAGGAAATGTATGGGAAGTGTTAGAATGGAAGACAAATTCATAGGTCAATTGGTCATGCTGCTGGCAGCATGACCAAACCTAATTTGAAGGACCAAAATGGGAATTTTACAAGCCCAATTGATATGCCACCAATTGAAGATGAAAATAGACATAAAATAGCACAATTTTCATTAAGGAACCATGGCCAAAAACTGACTAAAACTTGGTGAAACAATTGACCAAAGTGAAATGAGAGCAGGCTACCACTGCACCAAACTGACCAAATGAATAGTTACTGTTCATTTGGTCATAATTCGAGCTAGACAGGTCAAATTGACCTGAAATTTTACCATCAATTAGATAAGATATAGACCTAAAACTTTCATGAAGAACACTATCCCAAATTATGCCATTAACCTAGTCAAATTATTGAGCAAATTGGAGTTACTGTACCTGCGATTCTGCAGAATTGCCATTGAGCAGTAAAGTTCCAATGGGTATAACTCTCTCTAGAAAACTCCAATTTAGGCGATTCTTGAACCGATGGAAACCTAAGACATAGTAGAATATTTCATATGGAGAAATTTAGACCAAATTATGAACTTAACTTGATCAAATTACTGAACAAATTTGGACCAAAAATCTGCCAGAACCAAAATTTCAGCATGAATAGTGCACGTGAACAGTAATTATATTTTGGCTATAACTTGAGCTAAAAAACTCCGATTGGGTTGATCCAAAAATGAGAATACACTTAAGACAATAAGGAACATTTTCTATGAAGGAAGTTTTTCCAAATTCCAACAGTAGATTGACCAATGGAACAGTGCAACTTCGGAGCACCAAAACCGAAAATTGGCAATTTTGCCAAAATGACCTAAGCTTTGAGAAAATGGCCAAAACCAACA
Source organism: Hevea brasiliensis (assembly GCF_030052815.1). NCBI lineage: Eukaryota > Viridiplantae > Streptophyta > Magnoliopsida > Malpighiales > Euphorbiaceae > Hevea > Hevea brasiliensis. The sequence continues at coordinate 26,567,194 of NC_079503.1, forward strand.
AGTTTAGTGACCAAAATGTGGTATGTGGGTGAAGTTGGAATTCCCATACCTATTAAGCCTTAGAAAGTCAACTATTTGACTTGAATAGTATAGTGAATAGTAACCCAAAACACAAAATTTAAAGAACGTCGAATTTAGCATGTTAGAGCTAGGTAATTGTGAAGCTAAATTTATTTTGGATTTATGTTAAGTTCTAGTACTGAAACATTGTAAAATTGTGTGTTTCAGTTGAAAAGAATATCGGGAAGGAACCCGAGGAACCAAGTCGAGGCTAAGGGACGACTCGCTTGAGGTTTGTGCACAATAAACCCTATTTAAGCATTTTATCCTTGAAAAATTGATTTAGTACGCATTATGAATTTATGAACTTTTGTGTTGCCACTTTATGATCAAATTGTAACTTTGGAAATTGATTTGATTTTTGTATGCAATATTTGAATGAAATGTTTGAAATGGATTTTTGATTCACACTTAGCATGACAGTTACTTATTATTCCTCCTCCATTTTTGGGGTTAAGATCGTTTATTTTCCTCCCTCTCTGGCTTGCCAGTTGAGGTTGTAGATCGAATGAGTACTCATTAGCTAGCTAGCCACCTCCCTCATTGATTTTCATTAATGGGGTTGAGATTGCTTTGTCGTGGTGTACAACGCGGCATTGATCGGAAATTTTGTGTAATGGCTTAAGTTGTGTATGACTTTGGCAACACTGTGTTTATAAAATTGTTTGACTAAACTGTGTTTAATAGATTATTTGACAAAATGGTGTTATTAGGAACTTTGATAATTGTTGAAATGTGTTTGGGAAACATTTGAATTGTGTTTAGCAATGAATGATTTAATTATTGCATTTTAAATTTTTATTGTGCACCACTGAATATTTTTATACTCAGCGATAGCTTATTTTGCTGTCGCAGATAAGAGCAAGGGGAAAGCAGCAGAGTGAGCTGCTGTTGAATCGATGACTACTCTGACCATTTTGTACGGGTATTATTTTATACCCTTGTAGATAATCTTGATGTAAATATAGAAATGTTATTTGTATCAATGTAAGTTGAGTAGTTGTAAATAAATTGTAACAATATTATTTTGGATTCTCTTTTGTAAATTTAATATTTGTTCATATGAATTTTCTGCTTTATGCTTTGTGAATGGAAATATTAAATATTTTGAGATGATTGAGTCATTGAAGGTTGGGAGTTGTGAAATACTTTTGGAAGTGCTTTTTACAGGTCTTTGAAGAACTGGTTTCTCAAAATACAGAGGGAACTCTGTCAAAATTTTTATAAAATTTACGGCAAAATTAAAATGGACAAAAATTTTTATTAGTATTTAAACTTGAATAAATGATTTTAAATTCTTATCAAAATGCTCACCACTTCCAAAATGTAAGAAAATTGTTTTAAAATCCCTTGTAGGGTACTTAATGAGTTATCGATAGGTGAAGTTCGGTAGTTCATTAAGTATTCTACGGGATCATGTTATGCCTTACAGAGGGGTAAAGTGTGACATGTTTTAGTGGTATCAGAGCATGTTCTTTTTTTTTTTTTTTATATATTTTAACTATGTGTATGAACATTTTATTGATAAGTACAACTGCTCAAGTGTCCTTAATTGATACATATGACATATTTACATCATGAATATGCATTAACGAAGGTCAACCTCCTTGTGTTTGATCTCAGGAAGTAGAAATTTGGGAAAATGGAATGGAAGGAGGAGATCATTCCGAAGAACAATCTGTTGAGGCTGAGGTTCAAGAGGAAGCCCCAGCACTCCAGAACGTGAGTGGGTCAGCCACTCTAGCTCCTGCTCCAGCACCGCAGTTTCCTGCTCAATTTCTACAGCAGATGGCTGCGTTCTTTCAGCAAATGGCGGGTAATGTGCCACCCCAAGTTCAAATGCCAGTACCTGTAGCACAACCACAGCCCTCAGCTCGGCAATATGAAAAACTGATGAAATTTGGGGCCAGAACAGTGGTTAGAAAGAATGGAACGAGTTTACAGAAAACTGCAGTGCACGGAAGAGATGAAGTTCGAGTATTCTGTTTCCTTGTTACAAGGGGATGCATATGAATGGTGGAAGACCATCCCCCACAGCCTGGTTGAGCTGCCTGTGCTGACATGGACAGACTTTTTGAGGGAGTTCCGACAGAAATGGGTTCCCGATGCATATGTGGACATGAAGTTGCAAGAATTCTTGAGTTTGAAACAAGGGAACCGAATCAGCGAGAATATGAGAGAGATTTCTCAAGGCTAAGCCACTATGCTGGAAGCTTAGTCTCCACCCCCAGAGATAGATGCAAGAGGTTTGAGTCCGGGCTAAGGCAGAGTCTGAGAATGCAAGTTGTGGGTTTCATACATCAAAATTTTGCTAAATTGATCTCACAAGCCTTGGAATTAGAAAGGATAAAATCCGAAGGGGCAGTGAAGAAGGGTTCACAAGAGAAAGAGAAGGCTGAAAAGACTACTGGACAAGCATCTAAAAGTGGTTCTGGCAAAAGGAAACAGTTTGGGGGATCTAGCTCCCGTAGAGGCAGAGACAGATTTTCTGGCCAAAGACCACCCCGATCTGGTCAGCTGAACCAACAAGCTTCCCAAGGATCTTTATCAGTCCGGAAGTGCAAAACTTGTGGGAAAACTCATGGAGGGGTTTGTTTCAAAGCTACTGGCGCATGTTTTAACTGTGGAGGAAGCGGACATTTCGCTAAGGATTGCACTAGTCCGCACTGGTCTGGATCTTTTGCTACATCTGAGGGATCAGCCCAAGTCTCTGCACCTAGAGGGTCACAGTCAGCTGCTAGAGGTAGAGGCAGAGGTAGGGGCCCTGGTAACACTCCTGGAAGTCAAAGCACCATTAACGATCGATATCGATGGCGCACTAGTCAGAGTGTATACCATGCGTCAGAGGGAAGAGGCTGAAACATCAGATGTTGTAGCTAGTATTTTCTCCATCCTTGACCAAGATGTGTATGTGTTATTTGATCCTGGCTCCACACATTCGTATGTTAGTGCTAGTGTGATGTATTCTACTGCTATTCCGTGTGTACCAATGGACTATGATGTTTTAGTAACTAGTCCATTAGGCTAGGAGGTCAGGGTAAATATGCTATATAGGGACTGTCCTTTGGTGATCCAAGGACACACTTTTCTGTCTGATTTAATTGAAATGCCCTTTAGAGATTATGACATTATCTTGGGCATGGATTGGTTAGCCAGGCATCATGCGATGATTGATCAGAGGTCAAGATCACTTTTGGTCTTCCTCAGTATGGTGATGTAGTAATACATGGGGAGAGGCAGTTATTACCTTCAAACATCATTTCAGCTGCACTGGCCAGAAAAATGATTAGAAAAGGGTGTGAGGCGTACTTTGCACATGTGATAGACACCCAAGTGGGGAGTCCAGTACTGAGGGACATTCCTACTGTATGTGACTTTTCGGATGTGTTTCCTGATGAATTGCCAGGATTACCTCCAAAAAGAGAAGTGCAGTTTGAAATTGATGTTATGCCTGGTGTGGACCCAATCTCCATAACGCCATATAGAATGACACCAGCAGAATTGAAAGAATTGAAAGTGCAATTGCAAGAATTGCTTGACAAGGGCTTTATCCGCCCTAGTGTGTCACCTTGGGGAGTGCCAGTATTGTTTGTTAAGAAGAAGGATGGCACTCTCCGTTTGTGTATTGACTATCGGCAGTTGAATAAGGTGACAATAAAGAACAGATATCCATTACCCCATATTGATGACTTGTTTGATCAGTTGAGGGTGCAGCTATATTCTCCAAAATTGACCTGAGATCAGGTTATTATCAGCTGAAAGTACAAGAGCAGAGTATTGCTAAAACTGCCTTTAGAACCCGTTATGGCCATTATGAGTTCTTGGTCATGCCATTCGGGTTAACTAATGCTCCGGCTGCTTTTATGGATCTGATGAACACTATCTTCAGACCATACCTCGACCAGTTTGTTATGGTATTTATTGATGATATATTGGTCTATTCGAGGAATGTAGAAAAGCATGATAGACATCTGCGGATCGTACTACAGACTTTGAGGGAGAAACAGCTATATGCCAAATTGTCGAAATGTGAATTTTGGCTGAAGGAGATATCCTTTTTGGGGCACATAGTATCAGCAGAGGGTATTAAGGTAGATCCTAGCAAGATTGAAGCTGTCCTTAATTGGAAGCCACCCAGAAATGTCACAGAGATTTGCAGTTTTCTGGGTTTAGCTGGATACTACCGTACATTTGTGAAGGGATTCTCCATGTTGGCATCTCCATTGACTAAGCTACTTAGAAAGGATGTGAAATTTCAGTGGACGGACAAATGCCATCAAAGTTTTGATGAATTGAAGAGATGTTTGACAGAGGCTCCAGTCCTGACTTTACCTACACTGGGTAAAGAATATACAGTTTACAGCGATGCTTCTCATAATGGGTTAGGTTGTGTGTTGATGCAAGATCGAAATGTCATTGCCTATGCATCACGCCAGCTGAAACCGCATGAGAGGAATTATCCAACACATGATTTGGAGCTTACAGCAATTGTGTTTACTCTTAAGATCTGGAGACATTATTTGTATGGGGAGAAGTGCTACATCTACACAGATCATAAGAGTTTGAAGTATTTGGGCACCCAAAAAGAGCTGAATTTGAGACAGAGGAGGTGGTTAGAGTTGATAAAAGACTACGATTGTCTGATAGACTATCAGCCAGGGAAAGCTAATGTTGTGGCTGACGCCCTAACTCGCAAAACTATGGTAAGTCTATGGGTTACTTCTTTGTCTTTGGTACATGAGTTGAGATCATTACATGCCTGTTTAGAGATTAATGATGAGGGGCAGACAGAAGTTGCATGGCATGTACAGCCAGTGTTGATTGATCAGATCAGAATGGCTGCTCAGAATGATGAAAGGTATCAGAAGCTGTTGGAAGATGTCCGGCAGGGCAAAAAACCAGAGTTCTCAATTAGAGATGATGGTCTATTATTACACCAGGGTAGAATGTGTGTTCCTAATGATGTTAATTTGAGGCAGATCATTTTAAAGGAAGCACATGAATCTCTTTTTGCTATGCACCCTGGTGGTACAAAAATGTATAGAGGGCTAAAGGAGCATTGCTGGTGGATGGGTTTAAAAAGAGACGTGGCAGAGTTTGTATCAAAATGCCTAACTTGTCAGCAAGTAAAGGCAGAGCATCAAGTACCAACTGGGTTGTTACATCCACTACCAGTGCCAGAATGGAAATGGGAAAGAATAATGATGGATTTTGTAATGGGACTTCCGCGGACACAGAAGAGTCATGATGCAGTATGGGTCATTGTCGACAGACTGACTAAGTCTGCTCATTTTCTGCCAATCCGAATGGACTACAGTTTAGATAGATTGGCCAGGTTATACATTGATGAGATTGTGAGACTTCATGGAGTGCCAGTATCCATTGTATCAGACAGAGATCCTAGGTTCACTTCTAGATTCTGGGGTAGTCTTCAGAGAGCCCTAGGAACTAGATTAAACTTCAGTACTGCATTCCACCCATAGACAGATGGCCAGTTTGAGAGGGTAATTCAGATTTTGGAGGACATGCTACGGGCTTGTGTAATTGAGTTTGAGGGTAGTTGGGATACACACTTGCCTTTGATTGAGTTTGCCTACAACAACAGCTACCAATCAAGCATTGGGATGCCTCCATATGAAGCTTTGTATGGCAGGAAATGTAGAACCCCGTTGTGTTGGGATGACATGGGTGAAAGAAAAATGATTGGACCCGAAATTGTTCAATAGACTGAAGAGAAAATTAGGGTGATCAAAGACCGACTTAAAGTCGCATCGCATCGTAAGTCCTATATTGATTTGAAAAGAAGGGATATTGAGTATGCAGTGGGTGAGAAAGTTTTCCTCAAGGTTTCTCCTTGGAAGAGAATTATGAGATTCGGCAGAAAGGGGAAACTAAGCCCTCGTTTTATCGGGCCATACGAGGTATTGGAAAGAGTGGGTCCATTGACTTATCGTTTGGCACTACCTCCAGAGTTGGAGAAGATACATAACGTCTTCCATGTGTCTGTGTTGAGGAGGTATCGATCAGACCCATCTCATGTACTATCAGTAGAAGAAATTGAAGTGAATCCAAACCTCACATATGAAGAAGAACCCATAAAGATTCTGGCTTATGAGGTGAAGCAACTACGGAACAAGCAGATACCATTGGTAAAAGTGCTGTGGAACCATCATTCGGGCGAAGAAGCTACTTGGGAACGAGAGGAGGACATAAGGAGACAACACCCACAGTTATTCAGAAATTAATACCAGGTAAAATTTCGAGACAAAATTTATTTTAAGGGGGGGAGAATTGTAACACCCCTATTTGTATAGCCTGGTATATTTCACTGTTCCGGTGACCGGTGTCGGTCCGGACAATTAATGGGATTAGGGCCACACTTAAGACAACTTGAGAAGCCATAAACATAAATAATTAGTAATGTTTAATTAGTTAACTATAAATAAGAAAAACAGAACATAAGAGGTTAAACGAGCCGAGAGTCACAGCGATGAGTGACCTTCTCAGGAACAACTGCGAAGTCATTTTAAACTCAAATTTCGAACCATAAAAAGTGACGCCGCAGTCCTTAGGACCCTTATGAACATAGTGGAAAAGAGAAAATCACGAAAAAGAACTGTTAAACCAGTCAAATAATTAGGTCAGAGAGCCAGAAGAAATATGGAATTATTTACAAACCGGGTTGAACCGGCGAGGGGCAATTTGGTCAATTGACCCCGAGAGCTGACTCCTGACCTAACTGTCAAATAAAATCAGAGAAAAGAAAACTTCGGGATCAAGAATTAAATTAAAGAACTAATAGAAAAAAATAAATAGAAAAAAAAAGAAAAAGATGGAAAAGTCAAAGGTGATGACATCATGAATGATGTCATAAAGAATTAATTAAGTTATTTATTAAATGAGATTTTGTGGTCTTCCATCAACTAAAATAAATTAAGAAAAGAAATGAAAAAAAAATCAATTTTGGTCTTCTTTTTCATATGGTGCCGCCTCACTCCCTTTCTCAACTCTCCCTCTCCACAAACTCCATTAAAGCTCAATTTTGAGCTTGTATATCATAAAATTTCACCATAGAAAAATTAGCCACCATAGTTAAAGCTTATCTAGGCAACTTGAGAAGAGGATTGGGCAAGGAAGAAAGAAGGAAAATTTGAAGAAAAGGAGAAAGAAAATTCTGCTCAAGGTTGGTAATACAAACCTCAATTTTTCTTGCTTAATTAGTGTTTATATGGCATTAAGAGCTTGTAAATAACCTTAAAATGAAATAAAAATATGTGAAGAGGAATAAACTGAAATTTTGGCCTGGTTGATGGGAGTATGATTGGTATGGTTTGATGTGTTTAAAGGGAATTAAAGATGTTAATACACTTACATTAGTATGGTGTTAAGATGGAAATGCACTAATTGTGATTGAATGAGTGAGTTAGGGTTTGAATGTTAGGGTTTGTGAACCAAATTTTGGAGAAATGCATAAATGATATCTTTGACCAATTGTGGACTGAAAAATGGTCAATAATAACCAAAGGAAATGTATGGGAAGTGTTAGAATGGAAGACAAATTCGTAGGTCAATTGGTCATGCTGCTGGCAGCATGACCAAACCTACTTTGAAGGACCAAAACTGGAATTTTACAAGCCCAATTGATATGCCACCAATTGGAGATGAAAATAGACATAAAATAGCACAATTTTCATGAAGGAACAATGGCCAAAAACTGACTAAAACTTGGTGAAACAATTGACCAAATTGAAATGAGAGCAGGCTGCCACTGCACCAAACTGACCAAATGAACAGTAAACTGTTCATTTGGTCATAATTCGAGCTAGATAGGTCAAATTGACCTGAAATTTTACCAGCAATTAGATAAGATATAGACCTAAAACTTTCATGAATAACACCATCCCAAATTATGCCATTAACCTTGTCAAATTATTGAGCAAAATGGAGTTACTGTACCTGCGATTCTGCAGAATTGCCATTGAGCAGTAAAGTTCCAATGGCTATAACTCTCTCTAGAAAACTCTGATTTAGGCGATTCTTGAACCGATGGAAACCTAAGACATAGTAGAACATTTCATATGGAGAAAGTTAGACCAAATTATGAACTTAACTTGATCAAATTACTAAACAAAGTTGGACAAAAAATCTGCCAGAACCAAAATCTCAGCATGAACAATGCACGTGAACAGTAATTGTATTTTGGCTATAACTTGAGCTAAAAAACTCTGATTGGGGTGATCCAAAAATGAGAATACACTTAAGACAATAAGGAACATTTTCAATGAAGGAAGTTTTTCCAAATTCCAACAGTAGATTGACCAATGGAACAGTGCAACTTCGGAGCACCAAAACCGAAAATTGGCAATTTTGCCAAAATGACCTAAGCTTTGAGAAAATGGCCAAAACCAACAAGTTTAGTGACCAAAATGTGGTATGTGAGTGAAGTTGGAATTCCCATACCTATTAAGCCTTAGAAAGTCAACTATTTGACTTGAATAGTGTAGTGAATAGTAACTCGAAACACAAAATTTAAAGAACGTCGAATTTAGCACGTTAGAGCTAGGTAATTGTGAAGCTAAATTTATTTTGGATTTATGTTAAGTTCTAGTACTGAAACATTGTAAAATTGTGTGTTTCAGTTGAAAAGAATATCGGGAAGGAACCCGAGGAACCGAGTCGAGGCTAAGGGACGACTCGCTTGAGGTTTGTGCACAATAAACCCTATTTAAGCATTTTATCCTTGAAAAATTGATTTAGTACGCATTATGAATTTATGAACTTTTGTGTTGCCACTTTGTGATCAAATTGTAACTTTGGAAATTGATTTGATTTTTGTATGCAATATTTGAATGAAATGTTTGAAATGGATTTTTGATTCACACTTAGCATGACAGTTACTTATTATTCCTCCTCTATTTATGGGGTTGAGATCGTTTATTTTCCTCCCTCTCTGGCTTGCCAGTTGAGGTTGTAGATCGAATGAGTACTCATTAGCTAGCTAGCCACCTCCCTCATTGATTTTCATTAATGGGGTTGAGATTGCTTTGTCATGGTGTACAACGCGGCATTGATCGGAAATTTTGTGTCATGGCTTAAGTTGTGTATGACTTTGGCAACACTGTGTTTATGAAATTGTTTGACTAAACTGTGTTTAATAGATTATTTGACAAAATGGTATTAGTAGGAACTTTGATAATTGTTGAAATGTGTTTGAGAAACATTTGAATTGTGTTTGACAATGAAAGATTTAATTATTGCATTTTAAATTTTTATTGTGCACCACTGAGTATTTTTATACTCAGCGATAGCTTATTTTGCTGTCGCAGATAAGAGCAAGGGGAAAGCAGCAGAGTGAGCTGCTATTGAATCGAGGACTACTCTGACCATTTTGTACGGGTATTATTTTATACCCTTGTAGATAATCTTGATGTAAATATAGAAATGTTATTTGTATCAATATAAGTTGAGTAGTTGTAAATAAATTGTAACAATATTATTTTGGATTCTTTTGTAAATTTAATATTTGTTCATATGAATTTTCTGCTTTATGCTTTGTGAATGAAAATATTAAATATTTTGAGATGATTGAGTCATTGAAGGTTGGGAGTTGTGAAATATTTTTAGAAGTGCTTTTTACAGGTCTTTGAAGAACTGGTTTCTCAAAATACAGAGGGAACTCTGTCAAAATTTTTATAAAATTTGCGGCAAAATTAAAATGGACAAAAATTTTTTTTAGTATTTAAACTTGAATAAATGATTTTAAATTCTTATCAAAATGCTCACCACTTCCAAAATGTAAGAAAATTGTTTTAAAATCCCTTGTAGGGTACTTAATGAGTTATCGATAGGTGAAGTTCGGTTGTTCATTAAGTATTCTACGGGATCATGTTATGCCTTACAGAGAGGTAAGGTCTGACAGATGCAAACTTTGACTCATCTCCTCCCTCCACAAAGCTATCTTCTCCCACTATTCCCTTGCCTATAGACTTAGGATTCTCATGTTATTGGGAAAACCCATGAGAACTCTTTCGTGCATCTACAGACATTCTAGGTGCATTAGAGGTCTCTTTACTAATCTTAAAAGATCTTTTAGATCCTCTTGAAGATTCTCCCTGTAATACCCTAAATTTTTAAATAATTATTTTATGTGTAGTATGTGAGTTTTAACTAGTTGAAGGGCCCAGGACGGGCCAAATGATGTTGTTGAGATGTGAATTTGAGATTTGCAATTTTAGAAGTGTGATTTGAGCTACTTTGCAAGTTGGGTAGGTCCTAAGTATAAGGGAAATTTTATCATATTTTTGATAAAACCTAAGCTGTCTTTGATTCTTTCTAAGTTTTATTTTAAGTAAATATTGATCAGTTTGTAATGTAATTGTTTAGGTGAGCCGGGCCAGCTTTTCTCCTCCGCTCAGCCATTACAGTGACTTATGAACTACTGTGAGTAGATATTGATTTTACTTATAATTTCAATATTGTTATTATGTATTCAAGGCATGTTCATGCATTACTTATAGATATATGTATGTAGTTATTTGCTAGGCACTCCTTGTATTGCATTTGTATCTGATGATGTTGTTGTGATTATTGCTTTATGGCGATCTGGAGCTGTGTGTGTGAGTCAGTGTATATGAGTTATGTGTATGGATATGTGTAGGACAGGTAGACTCGGCTGGAGCTTGACTCGCCTAAAACATGTCACACCCTACCCCTCTGTAAGGCATAACATGATCCCGTAGCATACCTAATGAATTACCAACTTCGTCTACTGATAACCCATTAAATATACTACAAGGAATTTTAAAACACATTTAAATTATTAGTAATTTCTGTAAAAATTTTGGCAGAGTGCCATCTGTATTTTAAATAAAATGGTTCTTCAAAAACCTGTAAAAAGCACTTCAAATATATTTCTCAATCTCAAACTCCAACCTTTAATCAACATAATATGTTTCTCAACTCAAATCTACAATAATTTTTCAGTATTTTCAAAGGCTGAGATAAAAGAAATATATATATCACAATATTTACAAACCAAAATAATTTATAATTTATTTTACAACTTCAATGTACAATTTTAATTTACAACTGCTCAAAACCAAGAACACTATATACATACAGTGAACATACATTACAATACAAAATGCAGAATATGATATACTCCATATACCTGATGAACTCTCACTGAAGTACTAGCAGCCTAGTCTGCTGCCCTGTCAGTCTGTCTACCTGTGACAGCAATGAAAAGCTATCGCTGAGCCAATGTCTTAGTGGTGCACAACATTAACCAAATACAACTTTAAATCACAAATCATAAGTCATATAAACAGTGGATACTTAAAACCATAGTTAAATTCAAAGACAGTGAATGTCATAAAGAATTTAAACTCCATTTCACAATATCACAATAAATATCAATAAATAACACACACACACACACACAGCTTAATCTTGTTGCCAAAGTTCAATTCGTCCCAAAAGCCGATGGCTAGTTAGGAATTCAATTCATCCTAAAAGCCGATGGCTAGTGAGGAATAACATAGCTAGCTAGCAATAATATGAGTACTCATTCTATTTGTCCTCAACAGGTGTACCTCAACACTTCAGTCAGAGAGGGAATTCAATTCATCCCACTAGACAAGCTAGCGAGGAATTCAATCAATATACATGATAGTTGTGGTTTCAAACCATTTACAATGCTTTTCAATCAATAAGTATCCATCAAATATCATTCAAACAATTTTTTCATAATTTAAAACAATAATATACAAATAGTCATAATTTATTTCAATTGAAAATTCAAAAGAAATAACTGTTGTGTACAAACCTTTGATAACTGTCTCTTGGCTCTGACTCAGTGTTTCCTTCCCCTTCCCTGAGTCTTTGCTAACTGAAACACACAATTTGTAGTGTTTCAGTACTCATTTAAACTGTCTCTAACAATAAGGTTTAATAATTAATTTATTGAATTCTATTATTTTCCTTAGTCAACCTAAAATGTTGACCCTCGATGCACTCTAGGTGAATTAGGTTTAATGTTACCAATATATCACATTTTATAGCCTTTTTGTATTGGTACATGTTACCAGTTTCATTTCAAAGTATATTGCATTTTATTACAATTTGCCGGATTTCGGTATACTAATTTGACCTAGCCGGATGACCTGATTCCCTCGGTTTTCAGGTTTCGGTCAAAACTACAAACTTGTAGGTCTATGTCTTATTGCACGCGGGAAAAAATTTCAGGTCATTCTGAGTTGTGTAGACCAAGTTATGGTCAATTTACCAATGCTAGACAGAATGTACCAAAATGATAGGTTTAGGTCATTTTTAGGTTACTTTTGGTTCGGCCAGTTTTTGGACCTGAAATTGTGCAAGCTATTTAGCTTCGTTCTGGCCATTTCTGGGCTTTGGTGTCTTCATAAGAATTGTAGATATATGTCTAAAATATTCATGGTAAAAATTTCAGGTCAATTGAACCTGTTTTGAGTGAGTTATGGCCAAAACACTAGCTGCTGCCCAATTGGTCAATTTTCAGGTTTTCAAAGCACTAATCCGAATTTGGTCATTTTTCAAGTCACCTCCCAAGAATAATTTTGGTAAGCTCCCTTCATAAAAGTTGGCACTTTTTGTGCCTAGTTTCACCTCCAATTGGTCTCATACCAATTGGAGTCACACACTTAAGGTTCTAAGCCCAAAACATACACTGCCCTATTGTACATTGTTCACCCCTTACCAATTACACATCCTATGCTTACCAAGTCACTCTTCCATGTCATTTCTGGTTTGTACCATAACATAAACACATTTAGCAACTCATTTTTGGTCATTTTGGCAGCTTATAACCATTTTCAATATGCACATTATAGTACCGAATTTTCTAAGTCCAATTATAAACAATTTAACCACATGACATAGCTCATTTACATGTCCAAATTCAAACCTTTATACACATATACATGCTGCCATAACAAGCACCATAATTAAACAATATAATTCCATAAACCAAACCATGAAACAACACATTTTAATCTACACTTCAAAGTTGCCTATTTTTACATCTCCTTCAATTAGCTTCCAAGCTTCCATAATCATACCTTACACATGGAATTCAAGTATCATACAATCAAACCTATAAATCGTCATTCAAACCACTATTTACATGCAAGTATGAATTGTTCTTATTAAATTCCATGGCTGCCAAAATGTACCTCTCCATTAAATCATCAAATTTCAAAAATTCTTCCACAAATCAACTACCCATAACATCCATTCAAGGTTTAATGAAACAAGAATAAAAAATACATACTTACCACTTTTGAGATTCTTCAAAACCTCACAAAAACTTAATTTTCTTGCTGCCTATCTACTACCCAAGTTGTGTAGAACAACTTTAGTGAAGGAAGAGGTAAGAATCATGGCTTGAAGATGAAGGAGTGAAGCTTGCATGGAGCTTGGAAGCTTCGGCCATGGAGGTTTTCCTTTAAGGGAATTTCGGCTAGTTTTGGCAAGGTGAGGAAGATGAAGTTTCTGTCCAAAATATGCTTAGTGGTCCACTTAAGTGGAGTTAGTGGAGCACCATCACCCATTTTAATGTTTATTTATTCTAAAGTTCCCAAATTATCACATTTAACTCCTCTCTTTTGCTATTTAAATTAGGTACCACCAATTTAATTTTTCATGACATTTTCCAAGTGTAATATCATTTATTTTTAATGAACATTTAGGTCAAAAGACAACTCGGGGTGTCAAATGACCACAATGCCCCTGTTCGGGTTGCATTCCCAATTTTTCGATAACACCGAGTTTTGTCGTTTTCTCGATTTCTCATTTTTCTTTGTACTAATTATTTAATATTTCTTTGATATTTCTAATGATATTTATGCTTCGATAGATGTTTATTTAAATCTTAAAAATACTTTCTAGGGTTCCTCATGGTCCAGGGCTAGTCAACGGTCCATGCCGCAACTTCCCATTGCGGTCACCCATTGCTAGGGTTCTCGACTCATTTAACTTGGTTACATTTCATTGCTATTATTTTTCCTTTATTTTTCTTGTATTTTCTTTTCTTGTATTTCATTATTTTATGTCTCCTCACCCATAACTAAGTGTAGTTCTAGGCATCCTAGCTGTCCGGACAACACTGGCCATAGGAATAGTAGAATGCACTACCGAGCATAGGGGTGTTACACGCTAGGACCCAATCCTTATTATGGATAAGTCATGATAGGCATGGCTTTGAGTTGATCTTGCTAGCCCCCACATTTGGATACCAAGAGAAAGTCTAGCTTTGAGTTGATCTCGCTGGCTGATTAAGTTAAATTACATAGACATTTAAGGTTAACTTTCATTGTATTTTGTTAGCGTTTAGTCTCATTTTATATTTATTTTATGTGTTTTCATTATTATTTTAGAAAACATGTTAATCCAACTCAATTCATTAATTTCTATATTTTATCAGGTGTTTTTATGTGGTTCTAGAATCAAAGATGAGTTTGGAAGAGATTTGCAGGTCAAAACGTGAAGAATACAGTGCCAGAAGTGTAACACCCTCCCGGTAGCAACTCCGTACATTCTACTGTTCCGGTGACCAGTGTCGGTCCGGACAGCTAGAACGTCCGGAAAAATATTTAAACTAAAGTGAGGAACCATAATTAACTCAAATATTAATAAGAAAAATTTAGGAAAAATTTTTGAAATAAAATACAACCAAGTTAAACGAGCCGATGCCCAAGCGATGGGTAACCCAGAGGGAAGTTGCGGTTCTTGCAACTAGGAGCCCTAGACCCGAGAGAAAATTCATAAAATAATTTTTGGGACTCCAGAGAAGGGTCATTGAGGTTCCTATGGCATTAGAATGCCAAGAAAATATTTAGAAAAATTTTTCAATCGGTACAGACAATTTTGACTCGTTAAGCCAAACGGAGGGCATTTTGGTCATTTCGCCTTCAGAGGTGATTTTTGGCCGACTTGTCCAGTTAAGTAAATAATTATTATGACATAAAATATAAATAAACATTACTAAAAATTGAATTGAAAATGAGTAGAGAAAAGAAGAAAAGAAAATGGAAGAAAATACCAATTATGACATCATATGATGTCATTAAACACGTACCCACCAATCACATTTAATCAACACTTAAATTAACCAATAAAATATGGATGAGAATACAGCAAAAGCTCCTAAAAATTCCAGCAGCCATCACTTTCACATAACCCACCCGTAGCTCTCAAATTCCATAACCATTCCACCATGAAAGCTCACTAAAGCTCCCAAACCTCACCTTATTTCACCTGAAAACCTTATCCTCTCTTCACTAAAAATTATACCCA
Source organism: Hevea brasiliensis (assembly GCF_030052815.1). NCBI lineage: Eukaryota > Viridiplantae > Streptophyta > Magnoliopsida > Malpighiales > Euphorbiaceae > Hevea > Hevea brasiliensis. The sequence goes on from NC_079503.1 coordinate 26,582,587, forward strand.
CACCAAGGAGGAGTGTTTGGCAGCCTAGAAAAGGAAAGAAAGTGAAGTCAAGCTTGGGAAAATTCTGCCCTACAAGAGGTTAGTGCCTATTTATACACCCATCTTTCTTATTCCATGTTAATGACTCAAAATAAGTGTGAATTTGTGAACCAAATGAATAAAAGTTAAGTGTATGTAGCCCATGGATTTTGGCTGCCCCTAAGGAAGGAACAAGATTGAGTGTCTTTGATGGACTTGGAGTGCACTAGAGATTATGTTTAAAGTATGTAAATATAAATATAATGGATTAGTTAGTTAATTAAAGTATGTTGTGAAAACTCATAATGGGAATTAGGGTTTTGAGAGTAAAATTTTGACTTGGCTGATGAAATTGTTAAAGAACATTTTAATGGTCAATTAGTAACCATTTGAGGTAAGTTGACCATAATTTGAAGTGCATTAGAGGGTTACAAAGAGTTTTGGTAGGCTGCCTAGTGACAGCAGCAGGGAGGCTATGAGTCCAGCCTGTTTGGGCTGCCATATCTTTGGTTGTGTAGGTTCAATTGGTGTTTGGCCAATTGGACATGAAACTAGACTTATAATGGCACAATTTTGCTGAAGAAACCATGTCCAAAAGACCAAGTCAAGTGGACCAAAAGTTGGCCCCAATTCGGATACCCTGCACCCAGAATCTGATGAATGACCAAATGAATAGTAACTGTTCATTTGGCCATAACTCACTGTAGATATAGTCAATTGACCTGAAATTTTTACAGCAACAAATAAGACATAGACAAACAACTTTCATGAAGAAACCTACCCCAAATTATGGCCAGAACCCATCCAACAAGGCAGTGGCAGTCACTGTTCATGGTATTGTAGATTTGGTAAATTCTGCAAATTTGAAATCCGGCTAGCTGTGGTTTTTGGACCATATATGGAGCTATAAAACTCCAAATGGAGTGATTCAAAAAAAGAAATTCAACTAGACAAAATAAGGAACAACTTTCATGTTTACCATTTCCTCAAATTCCCACTACAACAGTGCCCAATGGAACAGTAAAATTGGGTTACAAAAACTGAAAATTCTGCTTCCCTTGGTTTAAACTTAGAAATGGTATTAATGCTTAATGCCAACAAGTTTTGAATGCAAAATGTGGTATGTTGGAAGTGTCAAAATCAATGTACCTATTTTCTATCAAAAAGTCAACATTTTTGTTGACCAATGAGGTGAATAGTGACACCAAAACTTGAAATTCAAAATTTGAAGAATTCAAAAGTATCAAATGCCCTAGTACACCTAACAAGATTGGTTTGGATAGTTTGGCATGCCAATAGGGTTCAGTTAGCAGTACTGCACATGGCAATATGCCATTCTGACCTTGTATTGAGATGTGGCCTCGTGCCTAATATTATTTACAGCTTGTTAGCTGTTCTGTTGCACACCGGGAGATACATATGTGACCGATGGTGTGACGGCCCGAGGTACTTGATACCCAGTGCCAGTTTACCCGTTTATCCAGTCCGATGTCCAAAGATAGGTTACTTGGGCAACCAAATGAATGAAAGTGGACAAAGTTAACGAAATAAATGGATATACAAATGCAAACAAATAAGACATATACATTCAATGCATATTTATTTCTGTTATTTCTTTCTATTTTATTATTGCACCACTAAGCATCATTACTTAGCGCGTTGCTTTTGCCACGCATAGGTTCTGGAGATACTGATCGTGAGCGCAGTAGACCGCAGATTGGGTGAGTCCATCCTACAGCTCTGCACAGTGTCCGTGTCACCTCACCTTCCACAGTGCATTGGTAGGACACTAGGCTTCATTTTGTTATTTTGTAACCAATTTTTTTTATTTTTCCTTGTGTAAATGAAACTTATGTAATGTATTTTGATGTTCATGTAAATAAAGAGAATTGTGTTTGTGAATGGAAAAGTGAATGTTTGATTGTGATTTATACATGATATTATATGAGATGAATGATTGAGAAATGAAATTGAAAAATGTTGAGATTTTGATATTGGAGTTTGAGAGTGATGAGATATGAATATTGGAAGTGTTTTTAACAGGTTCTGAAGAACTGTTTCCTCCATTTTTAGCCAGATCACGGATTTTCCTTAAAATTTTCGGAACCTCAAATAAATAATAATTTTGATAAATGGCTTAAATAAATTATATTTCATAAACTATATTCAAAACTATGACAAAAATTAATTAAGTTAAAATAGAGGGTGCTGATACACCGTGTGACATTGCTTACTCGGATATACTGTACACGGGTAAGGGGTGTCACAAGAAGCATTACACGGGCCATGTAACCTGCCCCGTGTAACTTCCTAGACCCCGTGCAACTCTCTGGACTGAAGAAAACTTGAAAAATAAAGTGGCAGAAAGTTACACAGGGCATGTATCACTACACGGCCCATGTAAAGTCCTCTGACAGCAATTCTGATGCGATTTTTCTTACTTCCAACCCAACCCAGATGGACTCCTAATGCTTCTAGGACTCTGAAATTAGGATTTTTATACCAGATATAAATATAACAAGTCAAGAATTAAAAGGAGGAAAATTTACATTCAAGGATGCACATCAATTTTAAGAGAGGCAAGGGAGAAACAAGATGTGCAAGATTGCTAGAAAGGATTTTTAGCTGAAGTTCCAAAAGGCCAAGGCTGCAATTCTCCTTCTAGGTTCTTTCACTCTATTTCTTTCTAATGTCTTCTCTTTATCTTTTTATAAGCTTGATTGTAAAACTCACCATATGTGAGTAGTTTCTTTATTCTAGGGTTAGGGTGTAGCACTCTCAATCTAATTGTGGATCATATTTGATTTTATTTAATATAATAGGGGTTTTGTTCTTTAATTCAATCTCTTATGCATGGTACCCACTTAGTCATGATCTAAGATATTAATTGATGAACTGAAAGGTGAAGATTAGTATTAGAAAATTAGGATTTTGAACATGGGAAATCTGACCTAGAGATAGGCTGATGACCTTTATGGAGTTCCAAAATTAATCAAAGATTTTAACAGGTTTTAATTAATTTAATCACAAAAAAAGTAGGGTTTAAGTTAATTAAAATACACCTTGAGTACCTTGAGAGAGGACTTAAGATAACTTAAGATTAATTTCTATCAAAGTAATAATCTCCTAATTATTGAATGAATTAGATTGATTCTATAATTGATTAAAGTGTAAATCCTTAGCTCTATAATGTTTTCATCCATTGGTATTTTAGTTTAGATAATTATTTTAGACTTTATTTCTTTTAGCTTAGATTTAATTATTATTTCTCTATAACTCGATCATCTAGATAATTAAAATTATTATAGTTTGGTACTCAACATGGTCCTCGTGGGAATGATACTCTACTCATTATTTTTTTACTTGTTAGCGATCCTTGCACTTGTGGTGGTTATAAAACCAGCAAACAAGTTTTTGGTGCCATTGCTGGAGACTGATGCTTGATATCAAACAATTAGTGATTTGATTACTCTAAAAATTATTATTTCTTTTATAGATTATTTCTTGTCTAATTTTATTTTTTACTTATTTTTCTTGTGAGGTACATTGAGATGTTTCATCAATAAGTCTTCACAAGTTTTATTCAATAACACAATGAACCATTTTACAATGCTTAAAGAAGATTTAATGAATTGGTAGAGCAATTTTCTAATCATAGTCTTTCAAATTATGAACTCACTCTCAATTTTTATAATGGTCTGGATGAAGTGAAAAGGAATTGGGTAGATTACGGAGCTTGGGCTACCGTGAAGGAACGGAAGCGTGAAAAACACAAGTTTATACCATTGAATTCAAAAATTTTCACCTAGGGTCACATGCATCATGCAAGATTTATTTTTATCTATTTGATTTCAATGATAAACAACATATTAAAACTCTTTTAATATGTTTTTGAATCTGTATTTGCCATTTAAGATTTTAAAATTAATCAGATTAATTTTAGAACCCAAGATTAAATCAAGAACGATTACACTAACCTCTTGATGCGCTGCAGCGTGTCTGCGCCTTTGAGATTCGTCTTCAGGACACCAGATGTTGTCCCTCTAGCTTGTCCACACCAAGAACACCTATGGCAGCCCTTGAACAGCTTCTAAATCCTTTTCTATTAATTAGAAATTCAAGTTCTGCCTTTTAAGAGATTAAAGATGTAAACAGGACACTAGAAACAATTTCTAGTGTTCTTAATTCAAGAGATTGATGGCTAATCTCTTTGAATTGATGAGAGATGAAGAGAAATAGCTGGAGAGGCTCAAAGTGGCGTGACAATTGAGAGGAGAGGCTGCTGGTTATGTTTTCTTTTCATAACCACACTTAAATAGCTAGGTTAACACATTAAACCCTAGCCACATGTCACCTTTTGATTAGCTCTAGGTTTAAGTGACCCAATCACATTGTGCCAAGTGTCAAACCTATATTTAATCTTGATTTTAATCATCTTACATGATTAAAAAACATTTGGCAAGCTTATGTGTTATGCCATGTGTCACCATCTCATGGTGCCACGTGTCACACTGCAAAATGACCTAAATGCCCCTGTGTCTTAATTTTGAGTTCTTAACCCAAAATAATTATTTTCTTCTTCTAATTAATTTATATCAAATATAAATTAATTAATTAATCTCTATTAATTAATTTCTCATTAATTAAATTCATATTTAAACACTTTAAATATAAATTTAACTTATATTATACATCTAATAATCTAGATTTGGTTTCAAGTCATGCTAGGGACTTTGCAATTTAATTGCAAACCAAACCTATTTAATTAATCAATTAAACTCTTTAATTAATTAATTAAATCATATTTAAATAGGTGATAACTTGTGTATGTGTGTGACTTACTAGGCTCATCACTAATTGGCAATGAGACATGATATCAACTCTTAATATCATCAGAACTCTTTCTTACCATAAATGATTTCTCTAAATCATTTTATGAACCTTATAGACCATGGTTAACACCTAGCATAGCATGCCATAGCCACCCAATTAGTAATAAGGTTTACCTTAAATGAACCTATAATCATATGTTACCATGCACTAGAATCTCTCTGTTACAAAATCCCAACTCAAGCCGAGTCATGGTTTATGTCAAACTCCATTTGCTATGAATATTATGTTCTCTTTTAATTCCAGTTCTTGATTAAAAGATTTTCTCATCGAAACTCTTTCTCAATAAATCTATCTGTCTGCCAGAACTTGAAACATCAAGAACAATTAAATGAACATAGGATTTTATCTCTATTTACTTAGAGGAACAGATTCCATCTTGATCAACACCTACCTCCATATATAACTAGTAGGAGCCAACACATGCCCATATACCCATACACAGTACAAGTATGAAAGCAGTATCAAACTCAAGCTACCTATATACAAGATAACTGTGCTATCTCAGGTCTAAAGATTATATGCACTGATATGATTTATGACAAAACATTGACAAGAGTAAACTCCATGTGTTTGTCATAAGTGTCACTGGTTCGGCCTACTTATCATTTATAAGTGCCTATCATGTTTGTTATATGGCATGAGACTCACCATTCCATCTTATTTATATCTCATATAAATAACTTGGGAACAAACATGAATACAATCTTTCTGGATAAGTCATGTCCTTATTATGAAGTATCCTCGATTGTGAACCTATTTATGATACTTTGTGCTAGAAATATTGTCACTCATATTCTTAACAACTTAAGAATAATATTTCTAACAAAATATCAATGGACCTTTTCTATTACACATAAATATATTATGTAAACGGAAAAGTGGAAATGCCTTTTATTAATAAAAATATATACAAGATACATACTAAATGATATGCTCTAGGGCATACTACTAACAATCTCCCACTAGCACTAGAGCCATTCATTACAATATCTTAGACCCATCTACTCAAGATGTCAGTCTAACTGAGCTTGTGACAAAGGCTTAGTGCATGGATCAGCTGAATTTTTTTTCAGCTGATGTTATTTTTTCTGCATGGCTATATCGCCTTGCTCAACTATATCTCTGATAATGTGGTAGTGCCTTTCTATGTGTTTGGATTTTGGGTGAGACCTTAGTTCCTTAGCCTGCATGACTGCTCCATTGTTGTCACAAAGGTAATGGAACCGCCGACTCAATGGAAGGAACTATCGTAAGTTCTCATCACGAACTTTTTATCCAAACAACTTTCCTTTGCAAAGATCTCGATGCAAAGAATATACTCACCTCTGTAGTGGAATCTACTGATTGTGCTCGCTTGGAACTCTTCCAACCGATCGCACCTCCATTACAAATGAACACATATCCAGAGGTAGACTTTCTATCATCGATATCCGATTGGAAATCGAATCGATAACCATCCAATTGCAAGTCTCCACCTCCATAAATCAAGAATAAATCCTTAGTTCTTCTCAAGTACTTAAGGATATTCTTGATACTATCGATGTTCCAAACTCGATTGGATTGATACCGCTAGTCAAACTAATAAAGATATGCGATATCCGGCCTAGTACACAACATCGCATACATTAAACTTCCAATAGCCGAAGCATATGGAATCCTAGCCATCTTATCTCTTTCTTCAGGTGTCTTTGGAGACATCTCTTTAGAAAGGTGGATACCATGTCTCACTGGTAACAATCCTCTCTTGGAATCAAGCATGTTAAACCTCTTTAACACCTTTTCCAAGTATAGACTTTGGGATAAACCAATTATTCTTTCGCTCTATCTCTATAGATGCGAATCCCAAGAATATAGGTTGCCTCCCTAAGTCTTTCATGGAGAATGTATTTGACAAACATACCTTTATAGTCGCCAACATACCTGTATCATTACCCATCAACAGTATGTCATCCACATATAAGACAAGGAAAGTGATAGCACTGTCACTAACCTTCTTATATACACATGGCTCATCCTCATTTTTGATAAAACCAAAAGATTTAATGGCTTCATCAAAACGGATGTTCCAACTCCTCGAAGCTTGTTTCAACCCATAAATGGATTGCTTTAGCTTGCATACCTTGGAACCATCTTGGGATTCAAATCCCTTAGGTTGTTCCATGAAAATGTTTTCTTCAATGTATCCATTGAGAAAAGCTGTTTTGACATCCATCTGCCAAATCTCATAATCATAGTATGCAGCTATTGCTAATAAAATCCTAATTGATTTAAGCATGGCAACAAAGTAGAAAGTCTCCTCATAGTCGATTCCTTGCCTTTGGCGAAACCCTTTCGCTACTAGCCTTGCCTTATAGGTCTCTACCTTTCCATCAGAACCAATTTTCTTCTTGAAAACCCATTTGTTCCCTATAGGTATAATACCTTCAGGTGGGTCAACAAGATCCCAAACTTGATTCTTATACATGGAATCAATCTCGGATTTCATAGCATCAATCCATTTTGAAGAGTCTATATCTGATATAGCTTCTTCATAGGTAAGTGGATCATCTCCATAATCTACTTCTTCATGAGTAGACAACTCTTGTTCTTCTTTATGAAGAAAACCATATCTCATTGGTGGGTGAGATACCCTGGTTGTTCTACGAGGAACAGCTGTAGATGTTTCATCAATGGGTATAGGTTGACTAGATGGATCTATATCCATCTGATGCATTGGTTGGTCGAATTCTTCAATTCTAACTCTATTTGCCTTCCTTTGCCTCCTTCTTGAACAAACTGTTGTTCAAGAAATGTGGCATCTCTACTTATCACAACCTTTTGTGAAGTAGGCAAATAAAAATAATATCCAAAACTATCTTTTGGATATCCAACAAATCGACCTCTTTCTGATCTGGTCTCCAATTTATCAGTGTTCAGCTTTTTGATATAAGCTGGACAACCCCAAATCTTAACATGCTTAAGACTTGGTTTTCTTCCATGCCATATCTCATAAGGTGTGGAAGAAACTGATTTTGATGGAATCCTATTCAGAATATACAAAGCTGATTCTAATGCAAATCCCCAAAAGGAGATTGGCATATCAGTATAGCTCATCATACTACGTACCATATCCAATAGGGTACGATTTCTCCTTTCAGATACACCATTCAGTTGTGGTGTTCCTGGAGGAGTCAGCTGAGAAACAATGCCATGCTCTCTCAAGTATTCATCAAATTCAGTACTCAAATATTCACCTCCACGATCTGATCGAAGAGCTTTAATACTCTTTCCTGTTTGATTTTCTACTTCAGATTTAAATTCTTTGAACTTTTCAAAAGATTCATGTTTGTATTTCATCAAATACAAATACCCAAACCTTGATTTATCATCAGTAAAGGTAATAAAATAATGAAAACCCCCTCTAGCCATTTCTTTAAATGGACCACATACATCACTATGTATTAGCTCCAAAATATTTTCAGCTCTTAGCCCTTGTCCAACAAAGGGTGATCTAGTCATTTTTCCTTGAAGGCAAGATTCACAAGTTGGAGTAGGCTCAGAACCCAATGAGGATAAAATCCCCATTTTCTCCAGTTTTGCAATCCTATCTTCTGCAACATGACATAACCTTAAGTGCCAAATATATTTTGAACTTGAGTTGGTTTTCACCATGGCATTGCATTCATTTAGATTGCTATACTCTGGCCAGTGGAAACACTTTCTTACTGGCAATGGAAACACTTTCCTGTTGGTAATGGAAACACTTTCCTGTTGGCAGTGGAGACACTTTCCTTTGCCTTTATCAGCTTTAGTCTTCCTTTTCTGTTTAGTTATTTTCTTGGAAGGACCAGGAATCTGAGGTTTCTTTTTCTTATTGCCCTTCTTCTTGTTGGACTTTCCAGCAGAAGAAGATGCAACCAAAGCTACCTCTTTTCCTTTATTGCCTGGCATATTCTTTTGGGCAATAACCAGCATGTTGAGTAAACCAGCTAAGGTGCATTCCTGTTGAGTCATATGGAAATTTGTCACAAAATTTCCCAAAAGACCCAGGAAGGGACTGAAGGATCAAATCCGTCTGTAGTTGGAAATCCATGTTGAAGTCAAGATATTCCAACTGCTCAATCAGCCGAATCATCTTGTGGACATGATCCCCAATATTCTGTCCCTCAGACATCCTCATGCGGAACAGCTGCCTAGATATCTCATACCTAGCATTACTGCTGTGCTCACCATAAAACTCTTGTAGGTGAAGGAGGATCTCACTCGCACTCTGCATGTTCTCATGTTGCTTCTGTAACTCATTACTCATGGAAGCAAGCATGTAACACTTAGCTCTCATATCATGCTCCTTCCACTTGTCCAAAGTTTCATGTTCCTCTTGTGTGGCCTCTGGAGGTAAGGGACCAGGAACATTTGAATCTAGAACATATCCTATATGTTCAAGGTTCAGGACAAGTTTCAAATTTCTTAGCCAATCAGACAGATTAGGTCCTGTCAACCTGTTGTGATCAAGTATGCTTGCAAGGATATTGGATGGTGGTGGTTGTTTTGTGCTCATTTTTATCAGAAAATTAACTGCAGAAAATAACCAGATTAATTAGTAAATGTATCATGTAATTAACCAAAATGATTATGGTCTTTTAATCAAATTGGTCCTCCCACTAACTTAGCGAATCCTACACTTCCAAAGTAGAAAACGGAAATCCTAGTTGGATGGATTTCTAGTGGGTGATTGAATTCTTATAATTCTATTGATCATCCTCAGGTACATCCATTATTGGAATTACAATAAACTATAAGTGAGCAACTCCTTGCCCATCACATCTCATGTGAGGTTCAATCCTTTACCTAGCCCCTAATGCTCAAAATCTCAGGTACATCCATTATTGACTTATCTTGCATTAGTTAAGTTGATCCCATTGAGCCAGTAATTATGCAAATAATTTTAATGTCCTCAGGTACATCCAATATTGGCCACCAAACCATTTACATATTTACAATATCTCATGCTTAATAATTATTCTTAAGAAAATCTCTTAAATTAATTGCATCTCATGCAACTATTTAAAATTTCTTAAAATAATTGCCCCAATGGAGGGCTTATGTTATAATTACTTTAATTATAACATTTCCAACTTAATCATTTGTTTGGAAGATTTTATAGCCATCCTAATTACTATTAAGGTCTCACTTTGCACATTATCCATTTAGCATGCATATATCATATAATTGCATACATTCCCATACATCTCATGCATTCATGGATAAGCAGTAAATATGGTATGATCATGGACTTTCTAAGGGATTCAATTCTGAGCCACTAAGAATTGAATCAGGGCATTCCTAGGTGCATTTCATTCATTCATTTTACAAGAGTTGCTGAAGGAGTACATAATCAACACTTGATATTGAATTCCTCCCACTGGTCCCACCAATGCTCTTGACCTCCTTGAACTTCTTGCAATCCAATATTACATAGTAATCCTTGGCATACCAAGGCGAATTTACAAGAACTTAAATAAATGAAATTACAACCCAAAAATATTACAAACTTAATAATACATGCCCAAAATAAATTAAAATAAATTAATTAATTTACAATCCCAAAGAAACATAAAAGAAATAAATCCAATCACATTGGTCTTTTATAGTCCATGATCATCCATCATGCATATCACTATTTAACAATTAAATAAAACATACATACTTAAATTAAATTGAATATCTCATATTCAACTTAAAAATTCAGATTTGAATATGATTCAAATAAATTTAAAAATTCAGATTTGAATCTCATTCAAACAAATTTAAAAATTCAGATTTGAATCACATTCAAACAACTTTAAAAATTCAGATTTGAATCACATTCAAACATTTTTTAAAAAATCAGATTTGAATCACATTCAAACATTTTTTTAAAAAAATCAGATCTGAATTTTATTTAATCAATTTTAAAAAATCAGATTTAAATATGATTCAAACAACTTTAAAAATTCAGATTTGAATCACATTCAAACAACTTTTAAAATTCAGATTTGAATCACATTCAAACAAATTTTAAAATTCTGATTTGAATCATAATTTAATTGTGTGATAAAAACTACTAATTAAACACTTTAATTAGTCAAAGAATAGGCCTTAGGTCATACAACAATTGCAGAATTAAAAGCCAAACCTTAAACCACCCATGGAAGCCAAACCATGCGCACCATTGATGGTGTTTTTTCAAGTATGCCGCCAACTTGCTTTGCAACCAGCAATGAACTTTTGATCTCATGATCAAACACACAATTAAATCATATAATCAACAATCTAAATGGCAAATATAGTGGCTCTGATACCAATTGAAGGAACGGAAGTGTGAAAAACACAAGTTTATACCATTGAATTCAAAAATTTTCACCTAGGGTCACATGCATCATGCAAGATTTATTTTTATCTATTTGATTTCAATGATAAACAACATATTAAAACTCTTTTAATATGTTTTTGGATCTGTATTTGCCATTTAAGATTTTAAAATTAATCAGATTAATTTTAGAACCCAATATTAAATCAAGAACGATTACACTAACCTCTTGATGCGCTGCAGCATGTCTGCGCCTTTGAGATTCGTCTTCAGGACACCAGAAGTTGTCCCTCTAGCTTGTCCACACCAAGAACACCTATGGCAGCCCTTGAACAGCTTCTAAATCCTTTTCTATTAATTAGAAATTCAAGTTCTGCCTTTTAAGAGATTAAAGATGTAAACAGGACACTAGAAACAATTTCTAGTGTTCTTAATTCAAGAGATTGATGGCTAATCTCTTTGAATTGATGAGAGATGAAGAGAAATAGCTGGAGAGGCTCAAAGTGGCGTGACAATTGAGAGGAGAGGCTGCTGGTTATGTTTTCTTTTCATAACCACACTTAAATAGCTAGGTTAACACATTAAACCCTAGCCACATGTCACCTTTTGATTAGCTCTAGGTTTAAGTGACCCAATCACATTGTGCCAAGTGTCAAACCTATATTTAATCTTGATTTTAATCATCTTACATGATTAAAAAACATTTGGCAAGCTTATGTGTTATGCCATGTGTCACCATCTCATGGTGCCACGTGTCACACTGCAAAATGACCTAAATGCCCCTGTGTCTTAATTTTGAGTTCTTAACCCAAAATAATTATTTTCTTCTTCTAATTAATTTATATCAAATATAAATTAATTAATTAATCTCTATTAATTAATTTCTCATTAATTAAATTCATATTTAAACACTTTAAATATAAATTTAACTTATATTATACATCTAATAATCTAGATTTGGTTTCAAGTCATGCTAGGGACTTTGCAATTTAATTGCAAACCAAACCTATTTAATTAATCAATTAAACTCTTTAATTAATTAATTAAATCATATTTAAATAGGTGATAACTTGTGTATGTGTGTGACTTACTAGGCTCATCACTAATTGGCAATGAGACATGATATCAACTCTTAATATCATCAGAACTCTTTCTTACCATAAATGATTTCTCTAAATTATTTTATGAACCTCATAGACCATGGTTAACACCTAGCATAGCATGCCATAGCCACCCAATTAGTAATAAGGTTTACCTTAAATGAACCTATAATCATATGTTACCATGCACTAGAATCTCTCTGTTACAAAATCCCAACTCAAGCTGGAGTCATGGTTTATGTCAAACTCCATTTGCTATGAATATTATGTTCTCTTTTAATTCCAGTTCTTGATTAAAAAGATTTTCTCATCAGAAACTCTTTTCTGAATAAATCTATCTGTCCTGGCCAGGAACTTGAAACATCAAGAACAATTAAATGATCATAGGATTTTATCTCTATTTACTTAGAGGAACAGATTCCATCTTGATCAACACCTACCTCCATATATAACTACTAGGAGCCAACACATGCCCATATACCCATACACAGTACAAGTATGAAAGCAGTATCAAACTCAAGCTACCTATATACAAGATAACTGTGCTATCTCAGGTCTAAAGATTATATGCACTGATATGATTTATGACAAAACATTGACAAGAGTAAACTCCATGTGCTTGTCATAAGTGTCACTGGTTCGGCCTACTTATCATTTATAAGTGCCTATCATGTTTGTTATATGGCATGAGACTCACCATTCCATCTTATTTATATCTCATATAAATAACTTGGGAACAAACATGAATACAATCTTTCTGGATAAGTCATGTCCTTATTATGAAGTATCCTCGATTGTGAACCTATTTATGATACTTTGTGCTAGAAATATTGTCACTCATATTCTTAACAACTTAAGAATAATATTTCTAACAAAATATCAATGGACCTTTTCTATTACACATAAATATATTATGTAAACGGAAAAGTGGAAATGCCTTTTATTAATAAAAATATATACAAGATACATACTAAATGATATGCTCTAGGGCATACTACTAACATACCGGTGATCATGTTCTTCAAAGAAACCATGAGGATTTCATTCACTTGTTGAATGACATAGCAGATTTTGATTACCATTAGCATTGGGATCCTTCACTGTAAGGTTGAAGCCACCAATACCCCCTATACACCTATCAACCTAATATTTTACACCAACCATTCGAGCTATAATTAGATAATAGAGTGTGACTTGAAGAGGCAGTAGCTCCATTAGAAAATTTTGACAATCTAATGGTAAACAATGCACTATCACTTTATAAGGAGGAATCAAATAAACAAAGTTGGGAGAATGAAGAACCTTCATAGGAATTTAAACTTATTGAAGAAGTTGAGCCTCAAGAACAAAATTCCTTTGAAGATGATTTACTAGTAGAGTTCCCACAAAAGTAGAAGTTACTTGAAGAAGAAATTGAACCTAAGGTTGAAGAAAACAACTCCTTTATTATTGGTGGGTCATTGGAAGAGTGCTTACATGAAGATAAATTAGAGATGAAGGTGGTAGATGAATAAAATAAATGGACTATCAATTTAAGTTCATTAATGATGTTTACACATACACCACTAGAAGAAACTTTTCTACCATGGACACCTCTTACATCATCACACGTCCTTCATGAGCTAAAACAGTCGTCTTCCTAAGCATATCACTCTAAGCCAAGTGTTGCTCATTTTATGTGGAATCTTATTTCAGATCTTGCCAATCTTGAGGGTACTACAGATTAAGACCTATATGTGGTGTTACATGCAACTACTATGGGCAAAAATCACTTTTTGATCAGTAAATTCTAAAAGGGGTCAAGCTAATAACCTTAAATTAGAGCTTCTTGGGAAGTAACCCAAGTTTTAAATTTAATCTTTACATTTGTCTATTTATTTTATTTTATCACCCTCCCAACTTGATTTCGATGTTTGTTTACTTTTTAGGTTCAAGAAACACTTGAAAGGAGCAATGGAGATCAAAATCAGAAATCTTCGAGGGAAGGCGTGCTTCGAGGGGGAGTATTCTATATCCATTAGTTTTTCCTTATTAATACATTTATGATGTTGCTCCTGACTTGATTGTGATATCTTGATGGCATTGAAAACAATGTCAAATTTGAGTTTGGGGGTGCATTTTATGCATTGCATTTCATGCATTGCATTCATATATTGCATTTCATCACCCTATTATGTCTATATTATATTTGTGTATCAAAAATCTAGAAATTTTTTGTAAATTTTTAAAATTTTGGACTTTTTCAAAAAGCTTTTAACTTAGAATTATAACTAAAACCTTGATGAGCTAATGATTGGACTCTTTGGAAAAGAGAAATGAATGTAACTGAATGGGCAAAAAGGCTTCAATATATTGTTTATGAAGAACTTAATCATCTAAGTGGAGTTAAACTAGTTAAACCCCTTCATAGCCATTAATTTATCACATTGAACTTGCAAAATTAAGAGAAAATTTTTGAAATACAAGCAAACCTAAAAATGCCTTACCAGCTCTAGAATATATCTCTTAGACCTATCAAGGTGAAATCCTAGCATATGCTTGATGAAGAGATAATTAAGGCATTCTTTAATATAGTCTCACTAAGCTTTAGCCACCCCTAATTAAAATATATATTCCTTGCAACCAACTTGAAGCCTATATTTATCCCTTAGAATTTATTGCTTACCCATATTATTTACCTAGCCTCTAGCCTAAACACCTAGCCTACCCTTTTGAGGAAGCTAAATGCATAAGTAAAAAGTATATTAAGTGCAAAAAAAAAAAAAAAGAAGAAAAAAAACAGAGACAGGATGTAGAACTCAAGAAAGAGTGCAAGTGTACAATTGAAATCAAAGGAAAAATTGTCTTTCCAACTCAGCAAAAGTAATGAGTTTGGGGGAGAGGACAAAAAGGAAAAAAGAGAAAGAGAGAGAAAAGAAGAAGAAGAAGAAGTCCCAAGATAAGTATTATGGAAGTGTGCTTGGTATTATAAAAAACCAAAAGCCCCTCCCCTCCATATAAAATTAATAGAATAAACTTAGTATACTTGGCATTTTATGCATACATGCTATCCTCATATTTGTATTCCCTAAAAACCTTTCATTGGTAACCAAATCATTATCCCTTTAGCCCCATTACAACCCTTTTAAAGACCTTTTGATCTTTCAAAAAGTGTATGTTATATTAGTGGAGATAGAAAATTGAGATATGCATATGGAGTTTAAATTGAGTCACTTCACCACAATAGAGGCAAATGTGGGGGAGTAAGTGTTTTTCAAGTCTATCCTGATAAACATGTTATTTGTAACTTATTAATGGCCTTGCATAGAGGAATAATTAGTTGAAGCACTATGAAAGGGGTGAGGTTCTAGCAGGCAACTGTTGAGATCCCTATGCCTTGAAAGTGGGAATTTGGTATGAAAGTTGAAGAGTGTTCAATTATGCATAAGTTAAGTTTTTAGTTATGTTTCTAAGTACCCCATTGAGTTTTTATAAAGTTTTGTTTTGCTTGAGGACAAGCAAAGGTTTGAGTTTGGGGGTATTTAATTAAGTCAAATAATATAGACATTTAAGGTTAATTTTCATTATATTTTGTTAGCATTTAGTCTCATTTTATGTTTATTTTTATGTGTTTTCATTATTATTTTAGAAAACATGTTAATCCAACTCAATTCATTGATTTCTATATTTTATTAGGTGTTTTTATGTGGTTCTAAAATAAAAAATGAGTTTGGAAGAGATTTAGAGGTCAAAATGTGAATAATACAGTGCCAGAAGCATTACACGAGCCATGTAACCTGTCCTGTGTAACTTCCTGGACCCCGTGCAACTCTCTAGACTGAAGAAAACTTGAAAAATGAAGTGGCAGAAAGTTACACTGAGCGTGTATCACTAAACGGCCTGTGTAAAGTCCCCTGACAGTAATTTTGATACAACTTTTCTTGCTTTCAACCAGACCCGGATGGACTCTTAATGCTTTTAGGACTCTAAAATTAGGGTTTTTACATCATATATAAATATAGCAAGTTAAAAATTAAAAGGAGGAGAATTTACATTCAAGGATGCACATCAACTTTAAGAAAGGCAAGGGAGAAACAAGATCTGCAAGATTGCTAGAAGAGATTTTCAGGTGAAGTTCCAAAAGTCTAAGGCTATAATTCTCCTTTTGGGTTCTTTAACTCTATTTTCTTCTCATGTTTTATCTTTATCTTTTTATAAACTCGATTGTAAAACTCACCATGTGTGAGTAGTTTCTTTATTCTAGGGTTAGGGTGTAGCACTCTCATTTTAATTATGGATCTTGTTTGATTTTATTTAATATATTGGGGGTTTTAGTCTTTGATTCAATCTCTTGTGCTCTTAACGCATGCTATGTGATGGTGCTCACCTAGTCATGATCTAAGATATTAATTAATGAACTGAAAGGTGAATATTAGTATTAAAAAATCAGGATTTTGAACATAGAAAACCTGACCTAGAGATAGGCTGATGACCTTTGTGGAGTTCCAAAATTAATCAAAGATCTTAATGGGTTTTAATTAATTTAATCACCACGAAAGTAGGGTTTAGGTTAATTAAAATATGCCTTAAGTGCCTTAAGAGAGGACGTAAGATAACTTGGGATTAATTTCCATTAAAGTAATAATCTCCCAATTATTGAATGAATTAGATTGATTCTATAATTGATTGAACTGTGAACCCCTAGCTCTAGAATGTTCTCATCCATTAGTATTTTAGTTTAGATAATTGTTTTAGACTTTATTTCCTTTAGCTTAGATTTAATTATTATTTCTCTATAACTCAATTGTCTAGATAATTAAAATCATTATAGTTTGGTACTCAACACGGTCCTCCTGGGAACGATACTCTACTCATCACTTTATTACTTGTTAGTGATCTGTGCACTTGCGATAGTTGTAAAACCAGCAAATACTGGCAGAGGTTGGAACTAAGAGATTTGTATAGGGATCAGCTCCTATATTTATATGTGTGAGTATAAATTGACACACGAGTGCATGAGTGCTCCAGATTGCCTTTGATATTATTATGACTTCACCTGTTTGAACTGTGTGAAGGTGTTGCATTCATTCTTAGGGATGCACTAGACTTAGGTAGTTATAGAAATTATATGTAAAATCAATATTTTACTCTATGAGTCGAATGCTCACTCCTGTACACCCATTTTTTTATGCAGGAGGACTCTTTCTTATGTGTAACCTGCTTTCTACCTCATGGGTTTATTAGATGTTTTTATCTATGTTTGTGTTGTAAATTTGAAAATCCTAGAACTCTGTATATGTTAGAGGTATTTCATTTAACTTGGGACTATAATAGATTATTATTTGAAATTTGTAGCTTATTGGTTCTGTATATGTGGATTTATGGATTGAATGGGTTATGTGGATGAGGGAGCCGAGCTCCCAATGGTCATATTGAATTGTTGATGATTGTAAGGGTGAGTTGAGCTCCCTAAATGATTTTATTTTGTGATCACAGGTCGGGTGAGCCAAAAACTCCTCGTTGGGTAGTCCAGTGTATAGTCGGACTCTGTTCGGTTGATTTCTTGAAATTATGCTAGATAATAGTTAGGCTTAATATGGGCTTTGGAGGCCTTATGCTGACCCAAGTCCTATTGCCTGTCCAGCCCATGGGATCGGGTTGTGACAATAATGGTATTAGAGCTTAGGCTCTAGATTCTTGGGAAAGAGTATAATTAAAAGTGTGAAAGGAGTCTTTTAGGAGGTCACATGCGGAGTATAGGATCCTATTTCGTCTTCTTCTATAATTCCTTGATTCTAGATTCTGCATTATTTCTTGGTAATATAAGAATGCTTCAGTTAATGTCTTAGTTTTCGTGAAGTACATAAAGATGTAAAATAGAGTTAGCAGACGTGTTGAGGTCTATCATAAGGATATGTATTCCAAGGAAATATTGTGTTTCTAACATGAGATTATTGTGTATAGCTGCGTGCTTCCCCATGGTATTCCATGATGAGAGTGTTTGCAGGTAACCTCTGGTTTGGTATAGATATGCTAGAACAGACTTTTATATTTACAGAGGAGTTGGGAACTCTTAATTAGGGGTTTAAAACCCTTGAGTTAGAATATCAAATGTCACAGTTGAGTGGTAGCTAAAGTCAATGACTCAATTACTCTAGCATGACCAAAAGTTATATCAGGAGTTGCCATAAGATTAGAGGTTTTAGTATAGTCACAAGTAAAGGTAGCACCTGCAGAGAGAGATCATCTGGTCTCCAATATGGGGTCTTGGATAGTTTTGGCATTACAATGGACGTTTTGCCTAAAGTTTAACGAAAATAGTATCTTTTTTGTGTGGCAGCAAGGCATAGAGTACGACTTTGCTCCCCTAAAAAGGAGATCGTATACTATGAATGGTGTTCATAGCTTGTGAAATGACGTTTTAAGGAGTTTGCAGTATAAGATAGCTTGACATGGTTATGACAAGGTAACAGATGTAGTACTTCTTTTGCAGTCAGTTGTGATGTAGGGTATGGTCTTATCTTTTTAAAAGAGATAGAAGGTTACTACTATTGATAGTGACTTGCAGAATAGTGTCCAAAATGGGACTGTAGAGTGTGGTAGAGAGTTGTCAGCTCAAGTTTACTGGAAAGGGTATAAGTTCCATTATAGAAGCCATAAGTGTTTAGATCATGATGGATGTAAAGCCTTTGATTTGAATGATGGCTTTGGGTACCTAGTATCTTAAGTTTTTGGCTAAGTGAGTGGATATGGGAAAATAAAATCCTTCTAGATCCCTTCCTTAAGATATTAAAGGGTAGTATGTAGTCTAAAGGACAGAAACAGAGATCACATAGTGAATGCATGGCTACTATTCCCTGAGCTCCTACTTAGCTTCTTACTACCCAAGACAAGAGTATACTCTAAGTAAAGATAAGGATAAGGATAGAAGTTAGCATAGATAAGTCATAGAATATGTATAAATATATAGAAGAAGTGCAAAAAGGAAAGATAAAATAGTTAGTTCAAATATAGCAAGAGAAATAACACGAATGCCAGTGGAAGTGCTAGCTAGAGTGGTCTAAGGACCAATTTTGAATAACACCAAGGTATAGATAATTGATAGAGACAGTGAAAAGGTATAAGTTTTTCGCATGACGATCAGGTCAAGAAAGAGAATAGAGCTAAAGAATAAAATAGTCAAAGTTCAATTTTGGGTAAAAGAAAAAGAGTCAGATAAAGAACAAATTGAAAAGCCCAGATGAGGATAAGATTAAGAAGAGTAGAGTTAAGATACAGAGGAGGCAAATGTGGTTCTAGAGAAGGTAAACGAGGTAAAGAAAAGGGTAAGGATATGGAAAGCTTTGAAAAAGATGGCATTAGGGAGAACATTTATCATGGTATAGGACCTAGAAGTGCAAAACTCAAAGCAGGTCATAGTTGATGCATTGTTAGGAGCCAAAACATGGAGCTCAGAGTTGTAGAATCTAGAATAGATTTTGTCTATTTTTTACCTCAAGGTAAAATAAGGGGCAATGGGACAAGGACCTTTGAGATTGTTAATAGTATGAGGAAAGTTAGGTGAGATATGCAGCCAAAGTAGGTAGTAACCTGAAGGTGTGCAATGGTAACTCGAATTATCTTATTAGAAAAAGAAGCAAAGTAAGTAGGTAGTAAGTTGAATAAAACTCAACTCAACCTAATGGATTCAATTATGCATGATGAGAGATAATAATAAGGGATAATAGCACAAAGATTTGATGTTAGAATTCAGAATGGCGAGACATAGTCATAGAATCTGTAATCAAAGGTTAGGCATATGTTTTCAATGTGACCAACCAGATAACTTTGTAAGGAAACATAAGTGACAGTTTGATAATAGGTAACAAAATAATAGTAGAGGATAGGACAGGTATAGATGTTACTTACAAGTTATTAAGAAGTACAAAGATCAATGTGATGAATGTAGGTAAGACTAGAGATATTTATGGAAGAATGTGATAGTAAGAGGTATCTTCCAGAATATTGCAGAAGACAGGGACACAAGATAATGATGCTAAGTATGAAATACAAATGGAGTGTAAACAGATATAATAAATTATGAGATTATATGCCAGACAGAGTAGTGATACAATAAGGAGTTAGTGCAGTGAAATCCTGTAGATAGAGCACAATAATTATGAAGAGATAATAAAAATTTAAGAGGAGGATCAAGAGATATGGGTAAATTGAAGGAGCGGAAGTATGAAAAACACAAGTTTATATCATTGAATTCAAAAATTTTTCACCTAGGGTCACATGCATCATGCAAGATTTATTTTTATCTACTTGATTTTAATGATAAACAGCATATTAAAACTCTTTTATTATATTTTTGGATCTACATTTTCCATTTAAGATTTTAGAATTAATCAGATTAATTTTAAGAACCCTAGATTAGATCAAGAACAAGTGCACTAACCTCTTGATGCACTGCAGTGTGTTTAGCACCTTTGGGATGCGTCTTTAGGACACCAGATGTTGTCCCTCTAACTTGTCCATAATAAGATCACCTATGATAGCCCTTGAATAGCTTCTAAAGCTTTTTCTATGAATTAGAAAATCAAGTTTTGCCTTTTGAGAGATTATAGATGTAAACAGGACACTAGAAACAATTTCTAGTATTTTTAATTCAAGAGATTGTTTGCTAATCTCTTTGAAATGATGAGAGATGAACAAGAAGAGAAGGGAGAGGAGCCAAGGGTGGTGGCACCTTTTTGAGAATGAGCAGATGTGTAATTTGTTCTTACATCCCTACACTTATATAACTAGGTCACCATTTAAAAGCCTTGCCACATGTCACCTTCTAATTGGTTCTAGGTTTAATTGACCCAATCACATTGTGCCAAGTGTCAAAACTATATTTAATCTTAATTTTAATCATCTTACATAATTAAAAGACATTTGGCAAGCTTATGTGTAGTGCCATATGTCACCATCTCATGGTGCCACATGTCACCTTGTGAAATGACCAAAATACCCCTATGTCTTAATTTTGAGAATCCAAAATAATTATTTCTCTTTTTCTAATCAATTTATATCAAATATAAATTAATTAATTAATCTCTATTAATTAATTTCTCATTAATCAAATTCATATTTAAATACTTTAAATATAAATTTAATTTATATTATACATCCAATAACCTAGATTTAGTTTCAAGCTATGCTAGGGACTTTGCAATCTAATTCCAAACCAAACCTATTTAATTAATCAATTAAACTCTTTAATTAATTAATTAAATTATATTTAATTTGGTGATTACTTGTGTATGTGTGTGACTTACTAGACTCATCACTAATTGACAATGAGACATGATATCAACTCTTAATATCATTAGAACTCTTTCTTACCATAAATGATTTCTCTAAATCATTTTATGTACCTCATAGACTATGGTTAACACCTAGCATAGCATGCCATGGCCACCCAATTAGTAATAAGGTTTACTTTAAATGAACCTATAATCATATGTTACTATGCACTAGAATCTCTCTGTTACAAAATCCCAACTCAAGCTGGAGTTATGGTTTTATGTTAAAACCCATTTGCTATGAATATTATGCTCTCTTTTAATTCCAGTTCTTGATTAAAAGATTTTCTCATCAGAAACTCTTTTCTGATTAAAGCTATCTGTCCTGGCCAGGAACTTGAAACATCAAGAACAATTAAATGAACATAGGATTTTATCCCTATTTATTTAGAGGAATAAATTCCATCTTGATCAACACCTACCTCCATATATAACTAGTAGGAGCTAACACATGCCCATATGCCCATATACAGTACAAGTATGAAAGTAGTATCAAACTCAAATCACCTATATACAAGATAACTGTGCTATCTCAGGTCTAAAGATTATATGCACTGATATGATTTATGACAATACATTGACAAGTGTAAACTCCATGTGCTTATCATAAGTGTCACTAGTTCGGCCTACTTATCATGTATAAGTGCCTATCATGTTTGTTATATGGCATGAGACTCACCATTCCATCTTATTTATATCTCATATAAATAACTTAGGAACAAACATAAATACAATCTTTCTGGATAAGTCATGTCCTTATTGTGAAGTATCCTCGATTGTGAACCTATTTATGATACTTTGTGCTAGAAATACTGTCACTCATTTTCTTAACAACTTAAGAATAGAATTTCTAGCAAAATATCAATGGACCTTTTCTATTACACATAAATATATTATATAAATGAAAAAGTGAAAATGCCTTTTATTAACAAAAGATGTACAAGATACATACTAAATGATATACTCTAGGGCATACTACTAACAATCTCCCACTAATACTAGAGCCATTCATTACAATATCTTAGACCCATCTTCTCAAGATGTCAATCTAGCTGAGTCTGTGACATAGGCTTAGTGAATGGATCAGTTGGATTTTTAGCTGATGCTATTTTCTGCATGGCTACATCGCCTCGCCCAACTATTTCTCTGATAATGTGGTAGCACCTTTCTATGTGTTTGGATTTCTGGTGAGATCGAGGTTCCTTAGCCTGTATGACTGCTCCATTGTTATCACAGTGAAGTGGAACTGCTGACTCAATGGAAGGAACTACTGTAAGTTCTGTCACGAACTTCTTTATCCAAACAACTTCCTTTGCAGCATCTGATGCAGCAATATACTCAGCCTTGATAGTGGAATCTGCAGTCGTACTCTGTTTGGAACTCTTCCAACTGATTGCACCTCCATTACAAATGAACACATATCCAGAGGTAGTCTTTCTATCATCGATATCTGATTGGAAATCAGAATCAGTATAACCATCCAATTGCAAGTCTCCATCTCCATATATCAAGAATAAATCCTCAGTTCTTCTCAAGTACTTAAGCATATTTTTGGCAGCTATCCAGTGTTCCAAACCTGGATTGGATTGATACCTACTAGTCAAACTAATAGCATATGCGATATCTGGCCTAGAACACAACATTGCATACATCAAACTTCTAATAGTCGAAGCATATGGAATCCTAGCCATTTTATCTCTTTCTTCAGGTGTCTTTGGAGACATCTTTTTAGAAAGGTGGATACCATGTCTCACTAGCAGTAATCCTCTCTTGGAATCAAGCATGTTGAACCTCTTTAACACCTTTTTCAAGTATAGATTTTGGGATAAACTAATTATTCTTTTTGTTCTATCTCTATAGATACGAATCCCAAGAATATAGGTTGCCTCCCCTAAGTCTTTCATGGAGAATGTATTTGACAACCATATCTTTATAGTTGTCAATATACCTGTGTCATTACCCATCAACAGTATGTCATCCACATATAAGACAAGGAAAGTGATAGCACTGTCACTAACCTTCTTATATACACATGGCTCTTCCTCATTTTTTATAAAACCAAATAACTTAATGGCTTCATCAAAATGGATGTTCTAACTCCTCGAAGCTTGTTTTAACCCATAAATGGATCGTTTTAGCTTGCATTCCTTGGAACCATTTTGGGATTCAAAACTCCTAGGTTGTTCCATGAAAATATTTTCTTCAATATATCCATTGAGAAAAGCTATTTTGACATACATCTACCAAATCTCATAATCATAGTATGCAGCTATTGCTAATAGAATCCTAATTGATTTAAGCATGGCAACAAGCGAGAAAGTCTCCTCATAGTCGATTCCTTGCCTTTGGCGAAACCCCTTCGCTACAAGCCTTAGCTTATAGGTCTCTACCTTTCCATCAAAACCAATTTTATTCTTGAAAACTCATTTGTTCCCTATAGGTACAATACCTTCAGGTGGGTCAACAAGATCCTAAACTTGATTCTTATATATGGAATCAATTTCGGATTTCATAGCATCAATCCATTTTGAAGAGTCTATATCTGTTATAGCTTCTTCATAGGTAAGTGGATCATCTCCATGATCTACTTCTTCATGAGTAGACAACTCTTGTTCTTTTTCATGAAGGAAACCATATCTCACTAGTGGGTGAGATACCCTGGTTGTTCTATGAGGAACAGCTGTAGATGTTTCATCAATAGGTGTAAGTTGACTAGATGGATCTATATCCATCTGATCTGTTGGTTGTTCAGAATTATCCAATTCTAACTCTATTTGCCTTCCTTTGCCTCCTTTTTGAACAAACTGTTGTTCAAGAAATGTGGTATCTCTAGTTATCACAGCCTTTTGTGATGTAGGCAAATAAAAATAGTATCCAAAACTATCTTTTGGATATCCAACAAATCGACCCCTTTCTGATCTGGTTTCCAATTTATCAGTGTTCAGCTTTTTGATATAAACTGGACAACCCCAAATTTTAACATGCTTAAGACTTAGTTTTCTTCCCTGCCATATCTCATAAGGTGTGGAAGAAACTGATTTTGATGGAATCCTATTCAGAACATACAAAGCTGATTCTAATGCAAATCCCCAAAAAGATATTGGCATATCAGTATAGCTCATCATACTACGTACCATATCCAATAGGGTACGATTTCTCCTTTCAGATACACCATTCAGCCATGGTGTTCCTAGAGGAGTTAGCTGGGAAACAATGCCGTGCTCTCTCAAGTATTCATCAAATTCAGTACTCAAATATTCACCTCCACGATCTGATCGAAGAACTTTAATACTCTTTCCTGTTTGATTTTCTACTTCAGATTTAAATTCTTTGAACTTTTCAAAGGATTCATGTTTGTATTTCATCAAATACAAATACCCAAACCTTGATTTATCTTTAGTAAAGGTAATAAAGTAATGAAAACCGCCTCTAGCCATTTCCTTAAATGGACCACATACATCACTATGTATTAGCTCTAAAATATTTTCAGCTCTTAGCCCTTGGCCAACAAAGGATGATCTAGTCATTTTGCCCTAAAGGCAAGATTCACAAGTTGGAGTAGGCTCAGAGCTAGAATCCCCATTTTCTCTAGTTTTGCAATTCTATCTTCTGCAACATGACCTAACCTTAAATGCCAAATATATTTTGAACTTGAGTTGATTTTCACCATGGCATTGCATTCATTTAGATCACTTGCATTCATTTTGTGCTTGTCATTATTATCCAAATAATAAAGACCATCATTCATATAACCCGAACTAACATATTTATTTCCAAAATTAATATTGCAAACATCATCTGTGAACTGAAATTCATAGCAATTTTTAGTCAAACTAGATATAGAAATGATGTTCTTAAAAGTATCAGGTACATATAAAATATTATCCAAACACAAAACATGTCCAGACATATAAAAAGATTTAGATCCTATGGCTAAAGCTTCAACAGTTGAGCCATTGCTAATCCGGACTCTAACATCTCGAGAACGCAAGCTGCTACAATTTGCTAGTTTCTGCATATCATAAGAAATGTGAGAACTGGCACCAGTATCTAAAACTCAAGCTTTAGATGAACTATGAGTATTATCAGAATCTAAATAACAAGATATAGACATACCTTCCAAAGGTCTATCCTTCTTGTCCCTCAGAGAAGCAAGATACTCTGGGCAGTTCCTTTTCCAGAGCCCATCCTTCTGGCAGTGGAAACACTTTTCTTTGCCTCCATCAGCTTTAGTTTTCCCTTTTTATTTAGCTGTTTTCTTGGAAGGACCAGGAATCTGAGGTTTCTTTTTCTTATTGCCCTTCTTCTTGTTGGACTTTTCAGCAGAAGAAGATGCAATCAAAGCTACCTCTTTTCCTTTATTGCCCGGCATATTCTGTTGGGCAATAGCTAGCATGTTGAGTAAACCAGCCAAGG
The DNA here is from genome assembly GCF_030052815.1 of Hevea brasiliensis. Lineage (NCBI taxonomy): Eukaryota > Viridiplantae > Streptophyta > Magnoliopsida > Malpighiales > Euphorbiaceae > Hevea > Hevea brasiliensis. Next base: position 26,608,653 of record NC_079503.1, read on the forward strand.
TGCATTCCTATTTAGTCATATGGAAATTTGTCACAAAATTCCCAAAAGACTCAGGAAGGGACTGAAGGATCAAATCCGTCTGTAGTTGGAAATCCATGTTGAAGTCAAGATGTTCCAACTGCTCAATCAGCCGAATCATCTTGTGGACATGATCCCCAACATTCTGTCCCTCAGACATCCTCATGCGGAACAGCTGTCTAGATATCTCATACCTAGCATTTCTACTGTGCTCACCATACAACTCTTATAGATGAAGGAGGATCTCACTCGCACTCAACATGTTTTCATGCTGCTTCTGTAGCTCATTACTTATAGAAGCAAGTATGTAACACTTAGCTCTCATATCATGCTCCTTCCACTTGTCCAAAGTTTCATATTCCTCTGCAGTGGCCTCTGGAGATAAGGGACCAGGAACATTTGAGTCTAGAATATATCCTATATATTCAAGGTTCAGGATAAGTTTCAAATTTCTTAGCCAATCAGACAGATTAGGTCCTGTCAACCTATTGCGATCAAGTATTCTTGCAAGGATATTGGATGGTGGTGGTTGTTTTGTGCTCATTATTATCAGAAAATTAACTGCAAAAAATAACTAGATTAATTAGTAAATGTATCATGTAATTAACCAAAATGATTATGGTCTTTTAATCAAATTGGTCCTCCCACTAACTTAGCGAATCCTACACTTCTAAAGTAGAAAACGAAAATTCTAGTTGGATGGATTTATAGTGGGTGATTGAATTCTTATAATTCTATTGATCATCCTCAGGTACATCCATTATTGGAATTACAATAAACTATAAGTGGGCAACTCCTTGCCCACCACATCTCATGTGAAGTTCAATCCTTTACCTAGCCCCTGATACTCAAAATCTCAGGTACATCCATTATTAACTTATCTTGTATTAGTTAAGTTGATCCCATTGAGCCAGTAATTATGTAAATAATTTTAATGTCCTTAGGTACATCCAATATTGCCCACCAAACCATTTACATATTCACAACATCTCATGCTTAACAATTATTATTAAGAATATCTCTTAAATTAATTGCATCATATGCAACTATTTAAAATTTCTTAAAATAATTGCCTTAATGGAGGGCCCATGTTATAATTACTTTAATTATAGCATTTCCAACTTAATCATTTGTTTGAAAGATTTTATGTGTAACACCCCTCACCCGACTGCAGTGTAGCCGAGCAAGGCGTGCTACATTCGGTGCCGGAGCACCCTAACTTATCTTACTTTATTTCTTTAAAAATTTTGTTCTCGTTATATTTAATATCGATTATTTTTCGACGAATAAACTAACAGAGTTTTCCCTATTTTATTTTCGTTTGACGTATTTTACTATTCATATGTTTGAAAATTCACCAATATTTTCTAAGTATAATCTCATCCATACTCATATCATCATTTGAAAAATCATTATGTAATTCAAATCTATACTCATTTGTACAAATTCATTCATGCTCCATTCTTACAGCAAAATTCTCAAATTTGCATTAATTTACATCATTTGCAATAAGTAAATAAATCCTTAATTTACATGATATACAAATTAATTACAATTTACTAATTTACATGTCAATATAAGAAATAAATAACAAACACAAAATATATGATATGCTTAATTTGAGCCCTATCTACATGCATTGTTGAGGAGGTGACAACCTTGAACGCTCTGCAGATCGATCAGAACTCCAAAATCTCTGTTTAGTATTCACTGGGCTTTAACTTCAGTACCTGCGCGAGGAAACAATTTCATCGCGCTAAGCATTGCTGCTTAGTGGTGCAATAATGTAACGAGGAAATAATATACAAATAAAGATAGAAATAAAATATAATTCAAATAATTAAGATTTATTTATACTTCACATGCGGTTTCTAAAATTTAATATGTTTTTTCCTAATTTAGTCTTCTTTGAAAGTGTTTATTTCGCCAATGTACAGTAATAATATACAAAGAAAAATGATATGAAAATAATAAATTTATGCTTATATTATTATATAAGTCACATTTGCAATATTTATTTATGTTATAATTTTCTTTGCTAATTTTTTAGCATTTTCTTTATACTTGCTAAGTTGTCTCAGATTGTTTCATAATAAGTAAATTTTGATATCTGTCCAGTTCATTTCGATTCTTTCTAATAAATAACTATCCTAATTTATTTTAGGTCATCTTACTCATTTATTTTATTTAATTTCTAATATTTTTAATTGCTAATATTCTTAACTTATCTCAATAAATTTCACTGCCCAAGTAACCTATGACAGGCTGACTAAACTGGATAACGGGTCGTTGGCACTGGACACTGCGGTGCCTCAAGCTGTTATACCATGGGACGCAAAACGTCAACCACGTATGCAGTCAGTATGGCTAAAAAGCCATGATAACACATAATGGGGCATAAAAGCCATGAATGTTGGCATAAAGCCATGAATACGGGCATAAAGCCATGAATACAGGCATAAAGAAAACAATACAGGCATTAAGCCTTTCGTAGTACTGCTAAAACAATACCTTATTGGCATGCCAAACTATCCAATCTGACACACATGTCTAGGCAATACTGAAGGAACGGAAGCGTGAAAAACACAAGATTATACCATTGAATTCAAAAATTTTCACCTAGGGTCACATGCACCATGCAAGATTTATTTTTATCTGTTTGATTTCAATAATAAACAACATATTAAAACTCTTTTAATATGTTTTTGGATCTGTATTTGCCATTTAAGATTTTAAAATTAATCAGATTAATTTTAGAACCCTAGATTAAATCAAGAACGATTACACTAACCTCTTGATGTGCTGCAGCGTGTCTGCGCCTTTGAAATTCTTTTTCAGGACACCAGATGTTGTCCCTCTAGCTTGTCCACACCAAGAACACCTATGGCAGCCCTTGAACAGCTTCTAAAGCCTTTTCTATTAATTAGAAATTCAAGTTCTGCCTTTTAAGAGATTAGAGATGCAAACAGGACACTAGAAACAATTTCTAGTGTTCTTAATTCAAGAGATTGATGGCTAATCTCTTTGAATTGATGAGAGATGAAGAGAAATAGCTGGAGAGGCTCAAAGTGGAGTGACATATGAGAGGAGAGGCTGCTGGTTATGTTTTCCATTCATAACCACACTTAAATAGCTAGGTTAACACATTAAACCCTAGCCACATGTCACCTTTTGATTAGCTCTAGGTTTAAGTGACCCAATCACATTGTGCCAAGTGTCAAACCTATATTTAATCTTGATTTTAATCATCTTACATGATTAAAAAATATTTGGCAAGCTTATGTGTTAAGCCATGTGTCACCATCTCATGGTGCCACGTGTCACACTGTGAAATGACCAAAATGCCCCTGTATCTTAATTTTGAGTTCTTAACCCAAAATAATTATTTTCTTCTTCTAATTAATTATATCAAATATAAATTAATTAATTAATCTCTATTAATTAATTTCTCATCAATTAAATTCATATTTAAACACTTTAAATATAAATTTAATTTATACTACACATCCAATAATCTAGATTTGGTTTCAAGTCATGCTAGGGACTTTGCAATTTTATTGCAAACCAAATCTATTTAATTAATCAATTAAACTCTTTAATTAATTAATTAAATCATATTTAAATAGGTGATAACTTGTGTATGTGTGTGACTTACTAGGCTCATCACTAATTGGCAATGAGACATGATATCAACTCTTAATATCATCGAACTCTTTCTTACCATAAATGATTTCTCTAAATCATTTTATGAACCTCATAGACCATGGTTAACACCTAGCATAGCATGCCATGGCCACCCAATTAGTAATAAGATTTACCTTAAATGAACCTATAATCATATGTTACCATGCACTAGAATCTCTCTGTTACAAAATCCCAACTCAATTTGAGTCATGGTTTATGTCAAACTCCATTTGCTATGAATATTATGTTCTCTTTTAATTCCAGTTCTTGATTAAAAGATTTTTCTCATCGTAAACTCTTTTACGAATAAATCTATCTGTCTGGCAGAACTTGAAACATCAAGAACAATTAAATGAACATAGGATTTTAACTCTATTTACTTAGAGGAACAGATTCCATCTTGATCAACACCTACCTCTGTATATAACTAGCAGGAGCCAACACATGCCCATATACCCATACATAGTACAAGTATGAAAGCGATATCAAACTCAAACTACCTATATACAAGATAATCGTGCTATCTCAGTCTAAAGATTATATGCATCGATATGATTTATGACAAAACATTGACAAGAGTAAACTCCATGTGCTTGTCATAAGTGTCACTGGTTCGGCCTACTTATCATTTATAAGTGCCTATCATGTTTGTTATATGGCATGAGACTCACCATTCCATCTTATTTATATCTCATATAAATAACAGCGGAACAAACGTGAATACAATCTTTCTGGATAAGTCATGTCCTTATTATGAAGTATCCTCGATTGTGAACCTATTTATGATACTTTGTGCTAGAAATATTGTCACTCATATTCTTAACAACTTAAGAATAATATTTCTAACAAAATATCAATGGACCTTTTCTATTACACATAAATATATTATGTAAACGGAAAAGTGGAAATGCCTTTTATTAATAAAATATGTACAAGATACATACTAAATGATATGCTCTAGGGCATACTACTAACAATCTCCCACTAGCACTAGAGCCATTCATTACAATACCTTAGACCCATCTTCTCAAGATGTCAGTCTAACTGAGCTTGTGACAAAGGCTTAGTGCATGGATCAGCTGAATTTTTTCAGCTGATGTTATTTTTCTGCATGGCTATATCGCCTTTGCCCAACTATATGTCTGATAATGAGGTAGTGCCTTTCTATGTGTTTGGATTTTGGGTGAGACCTTAGTTCCTTAGCCTGTATGACTGTTCCATTATTGTCACAGTGTAATGGAACTGCTGACTCAATGGAAGGAACTATTGTAAGTTCTGTCATGAACTTCTTTATCCAAACAGCTTCCTTTGCAGCATCTGATGCAGCAATATACTCAGCCTCGATGAGTGGAATCTGCGATCGTGCTCGCTTGGAACTCTTCCAACTGACTGCACCTCCATTACAAATGAACACATATCCAGAGGTAGACTTTCTATCATCGATATCTGATTGGAAATCAGAATCAGTATAACCATCCAATTGCAAGTCTCCACCTCCATAAATCAAGAATAAATCCTTAGTTCTTCTCAAGTACTTAAGGATATTCTTGTGACTATCGATGTTCCAAACTGGATTGGATTGATACCGCTAGTCAAACTAACAGCATATGCGATATCCGGCCTAGTACACAACATTGCATACATTAAATTTCCAATAGCCGAAGCATATGGAATCCTGGCCATCTTATCTCTTTCTTCAGGTGTCTTTGGAGACATCTCTTTAGAAAGGTGGATACCATGTCTCACTGGTAACAATCCTCTCTTGGAATCAAGCATGTTAAACCTTTTTAACACCTTTTCCAAGTATAGACTTTGGGATAAACCAATTATTCTTTTCGCTCTATCTCTATAGATGCGAATCCCAAGAATATAGGTTGCCTCCCCTAAGTCTTTCATGGAGAATGTATTTGACAACCATACCTTTATAGTCGTCAACATACCTATATCATTACCCATCAACAGTATGTCATCTACATATAAGACAAGGAAAGTGATAGCACTGTCACTAACCTTCTTATATACACATGGCTCATCCTCATTTTTGATAAAACCAAAAGATTTAATGGCTTCATCAAAACAGATGTTCCAACTCCTCGAAGCTTGTTTCAACCCATAAATGGATCGCTTTAGCTTGCATACCTAGGAACCATCTTGGGATTCAAATCCCTTAGGTTGTTCCATGAAAATGTTTTCTTCAATGTATTCATTGAGAAAAGCTGTTTTGACATCCATCTGCCAAATCTCATAATCATAGTATGCAGCTATTGCTAATAAAATCCTAATTGATTTAAGCATGGCAACAGGCGAGAAAGTCTCCTCATAGTCTATTCCTTGCCTTTGGCGAAACCCTTTCGCTACTAGCCTTGCCTTATAGGTCTCTACCTTTCCATCAGAACCAATTTTCTTCTTGAAAACCCATTTGTTCCCTATAGGTACAATACCTTTAGGTGGGTCAACAAGATCCCAAACTTGATTCTTATACATGGAATCAATCTCGGATTTCATAGCATCAATCCATTTTGAAGAGTCTATATCTGATATAGCTTCTTCATAGGTAAGTGGATCATCTCCATGATCTACTTCTTCATGAGTAGACAACTCTTGTTCTTCTTCATGAAGAAAACCATATCTCACTGGTGGGTGAGATACCCTGGTTGTTCTACGAGGAACAGCTGTAGATGTTTCATCAATGGGTATAGGTTGACTAGATGGATCTATATCCATCTGATCTATTGGTTGGTCAGAATTCTCCAATTCTAACTCTATTTGCCTTCCTTTGCCTCCTTCTTGAACAAACTTTTGTTCAAGAAATGTGGCATCTCTACTTATCACAACCTTTTGTGAAGTAGGCAAATAAAAATAATATCCAAAACTATCTTTTGGATATCCAACAAATCGACCTTTTTCTGATCTGGTCTCCAATTTATCAGTGTTCAGCTTTTTGATATAAGCTGGACAACCCCAAATCTTAACATGCTTAAGACTTGGTTTTCTTCCATGCCATATCTCATAAGGTGTGGAAGAAACTGATTTTGATGGAATCATATTCAGAATATATAAAGCTGATTCTAATGCAAATCCCCAAAAAGAGATTGGCATATCAGTATAGCTCATCATACTACGTACCATATCCAATAGGGTACGATTTCTCCTTCAGATACACCATTCATTTGTGGTGTTCTGGAGGAGTCGGTGAGAAACAATGCCATGCTCTCTCAAGTATTCATCAAATTCGATTACTCAAATATTCACCTCCACGATCCGATCGAAGAGCTTTAATATTTTTCTGTTTGATTTTCTACTTGATTTAAATTCTTTGAACTTTTCAAAGGATTCATGTTTGTATTTCATCAAATACAAATACCCAAACCTTGATTTATCATCGATAAAGGTAATAAAATAATGAAAGCCCTCTAGCCATTTCTTTAAACGGACCACATACATCACTATGTATTATTTACAAAATATTTTGTTCTCTTCGCCATTGTCCAACATAGGGTGATCTAGTCATTTTTCATTGAAGGCAAGATTCACAAGTTGGAGTAGGCTCGAGCCCAATGAGGATAGAATCCCCATTTTCTCCAATTTTGCAATCCTATCTTACGCAACATGACATAACCTTAAGTGCCAAATATATTTTGAACTTGAGTTGGTTTTCACCATGGCATTGTATTCTTTTAGATCACTTGCATTCATTTTGTGTTTGTCATTATTATCCAAATAATAAAGACCATCATTCATATAACCGAACCAACATATTTATTTCCAAAATAAATATTGCAAACATCATCTGGAATGAAATTCATAGCCATTTCTAGTCAAACTAGATATAGAAATGATGTTCTTAAAAGCATCAGTACATATAAAAAAATATCCAAACACAAAAAATGTCCAAAGATGTAAACAGATTTAGATCCAATGGCTAAAGCTTAAAAATTTGAGCAATTGACAATCAGGACTCTCATATCTTGTGAATGCAAGCTGCTACTGTTTTCTAGTTAATGCATATCAAAAGAAAAGTGAGAACTGGCACGATATCTAAAACCCAAGTGTAGATGAACTATGAGTATCATCGAATCTAAATAACAAGATATGGACATACCTTAGAAGGTGTATCCTTCTTGTCCTTGAGAAGCAAGATACTCAGGCGGTTCCTTTTCCAGTGCCCATCCTTTTGGCGGTGGAAACACTTTCCTTTGCCTTCATCGACTTTAGTCTTCCTTTTCTGTTTAGCTATTTTCTTGGAAGGACCAGAATCGAGGTTTCTTTTTCTTATTGCCTTTCTTCTTGTTGGACTTTCCAGTGAGAAGAAGATGCAACAAAAGCTACCTCTTTTCCTTTATTGCCTGGCATATTCTTTTGGGCAATAACCAGCATGTTGAGTAATTCAGCTAAGGTGCATTCCTGTTTAGTCATATGGAAATTTGTCACAAAATTCCCAAAAGACTCTGGAAGGGACTGAAGGATCAAATCCGTTTGTAGTTGGAAATCCATGTTGAAGTCAAGATGTTCCAACTGCTCAATCACCGAATCATCTTGTGGACATGATCCCCAACATTACATCCCTCGGACATCCTCATACGGAATAAGCTGTTTAGATATCTCATACCTAGCATTCTGCTGTGCTCACCATACAACTCTTGTAGGTGAAGGAGGATCTCACTAGCACTCTGCATGTTCTCATGTTGCTTCAGAACACATTACTCATGGAAGCAAGCATGTAACACTTAGCTCTCATATCATGCTCCTTCCACTTGTCCAAAGTATCATGTTCCTCTTGTGTGGCCTCTGGAGGTAAGGGACCAGGAACATTTGAATATAGAACATATCCTATATGTTCAAGGTTCAGACAAGTTTCAAATTTCTTAGCCAATCGCATGATTAGGTCCTGTCAACTGTTGTGATCAAGTATGCTTGCAAGGATATTAGATGGTGGTGGTTGTTTTGTGCTCATTTTTATCGAGAAAATTAAGCTGCGAAAATAACCAGATTAATTAGTAAATGTATCATGTAATTAACCAAAATGATTATGGTCTTTTAATCAAATTGGTCCTCCCACTAACTTAGCGAATCCTACACTTCCAAAGTAGAAAACGGAAATCCTAGTTGGATGGATTTCTAGTGGGTGATTGAATTCTTATAATTCTATTGATCATCCTCAGGTACATCCATTATTGGAATTACAATAAACTATAAGTGAGCAACTCCTTGCCCATCACATCTCATGTGAGGTTCAATCCTTTTACTAGCCCCTAATGCTCAAAATCTCAGGTACATCCAAAATTGACTTATCTTGCATTAGTTAAGTTGATCCCATTGAGCCAGTAATTATGCAAATAATTTTAATGTCCTCAGGTACATCCAATATTGGCCACCAAACCATTTACATATTTACAACATCTCATGCTTAACAATTATTCTTAAGAAAATCTCTTAAATTAATTGCATCTCATGCAACTATTTAAAATTTCTTAAAATAATTGCCCCAATGGAGGGCTTATGTTATAATTACTTTAATTATAGCATTTCCAACTTAATCATTTGTTTGGAAGATTTTATAGCCATCCTAATTACTATTAAGGTCTCACTTTGCACATTATCCATTTAGCATGCATATATCATATAATTGCATACATTCCCATACATCTCATGCATTCATGGATAAGCAGTAAATATGGTATGATCATGGACTTTCTAAGGGATTCAATTCTGAGCCACCAAGAATTGAATCAGGGCATTCCTAGGTGCATTTCATTCATTCATTTTACAAGAGTTGCTGAAGGAGTACATAATCAACACTTGATATTGAATTCCTCCCACTGGTCCCACCAATGCTCTTGACCTCCTTGAACTTCTTGCAATCCAATATTACATAGTAATCCTTGGCATACCAAGGCGAATTTACAAGAACTTAAATAAATGAAATTACAACCCAAAAATATTACAAACTTAATAATACATGCCCAAAATAAATTAAAATAAATTAATTAATTTACAATCCCAAAGAAACATAAAAGAAATAAATCCAATCACATTGGTCTTTTATAGTCCATGATCATCCATCATGCATATCACTATTTAACAATTAAATAAAACATACATTCTTAAATTAAATTGAATATCTCATATTCAACTTAAAATTTCAGATTTGAATATGATTCAAATAAATTTAAAAATTCAGATTTGAATCTCATTCAAACAAATTTAAAAATTTAGATTTGAATCACATTCAAACAACTTCAAAAATTCAGATTTGAATCACATTGAAACATTTTTTAAAAAATCAGATTTGAATCACATTCAAATATTTTTTAAAAAATCAGATCTGAATTTTATTGAATCAATTTTTAAAAATCAGATTTAAATATGATTCAAACAACTTTAAAAATTCAGATTTGAATCTCATTCAAACAACTTTTAAAATTCAGATTTGAATCACATTCAAACATTTTTTAAAATTCTGATTTGAATCATAATTTAATTGTGTGATTAAAACAACTAATTAAACACTTTAATTAGTCAAAGAATAGGCCTTAGATCATACAACAATTGCAGAATTAAAAGCCAAACCTTGAATCACCCATGGAACCATTGTTGCCGCCACCAATGGTGGCTTCTCCATGTGACGCCACATCTCATGATCCAACCAGCAATGAATCTCTTGATCTCATGATCAAACACACAATTAAATTATATAATCAACAATCTAAATGGCAAATATAGTGGCTCTGATACCAATTGAAGGAACGGAAGCGTGAAAAACACAAGATTATACCATTGAATTCAAAAATTTTCACCTAGGGTCACATGCACCATGCAAGATTTATTTTTATCTGTTTGATTTCAATAATAAACAACATATTAAAACTCTTTTAATATGTTTTTGGATCTGTATTTGCCATTTAAGATTTTAAAATTAATCAGATTAATTTTAGAACCTAGATTAAATCAAGAACGATTACACTAACCTCTTGATGTCTTTGCAGTGTCTGCGCCTTTGAAATTCTTTTAGGACACGGATGTTGTCCCTCTAGCTTGTCCACACCAAGAACACCTATGGCAGCCCTTGAACAGCTTCTAAAGCCTTTTCTATTAATTAGAAATTCAAGTTCTGCCTTTTAAGAGATTAGAGATGCAAACAGGACACTAGAAACAATTTCTAGTGTTCTTAATTCAAGAGATTGATGGCTAATCTCTTTGAATTGATGAGAGATGAAGAGAAATAGCTGGAGAGGCTCAAAGTGGAGTGACATATGAGAGGAGAGGCTGCTGGTTATGTTTTCCATTCATAACCACACTTAAATAGCTAGGTTAACACATTAAACCCTAGCCACATGTCACCTTTTGATTAGCTCTAGGTTTAAGTGACCCAATCACATTGTGCCAAGTGTCAAACCTATATTTAATCTTGATTTTAATCATCTTACATGATTAAAAATATTTGCAAGCTTATGTGTTAAGCCATGTGTCACCATCTCATGGTGCCACGTGTCACTGTAATGAAATGACCAAAATGCCCCTGTATCTTAATTTTGAGTTCTTAACCCAAAATAATTATTTTCTTCTTCTAATTAATTATATCAAATATAAATTAATTAATTAATCTCTATTAATTAATTTCTCATCAATTAAATTCATATTTAAACACTTTAAATATAAATTTAATTTATACTACACATCCAATAATCTAGATTTGGTTTCAAGTCATGCTAGGGACTTTGCAATTTTATTGCAAACCAAATCTATTTAATTAATCAATTAAACTCTTTAATTAATTAATTAAATCATATTTAAATAGGTGATAACTTGTGTATGTGTGTGACTTACTAGGCTCATCACTAATTGGCAATGAGACATGATATCAACTCTTAATATCATCAGAACTCTTTCTTACCATAAATGATTTCTCTAAATCATTTTATGAACCTCATAGACCATGGTTAACACCTAGCATAGCATGCCATGGCCACCCAATTAGTAATAAGATTTACCTTAAATGAACCTATAATCATATGTTACCATGCACTAGAATCTCTCTGTTACAAAATCCCAACTCAATTTGAGTCATGGTTTATGTCAAACTCCATTTGCTATGAATATTATGTTCTCTTTTAATTCCAGTTCTTGATTAAAGATTTTTCTCATCGTAAACTCTTTTACGAATAAATCTATCTGTCTGGCAGGAACTTGAAACATCAAGAACAATTAAATGAACATAGGATTTTAACTCTATTTACTTAGAGGAACAGATTCCATCTTGATCAACACCTACCTCCGTATATAACTAGCAGGAGCCAACACATGCCCATATACCCATACATAGTACAAGTATGAAAGCAGTATCAAACTCAAACTACCTATATACAAGATAACTGTGCTATCTCAGGTCTAAAGATTATATGCACTGATATGATTTATGACAAAACATTGACAAGAGTAAACTCCATGTGCTTGTCATAAGTGTCACTGGTTCGGCCTACTTATCATTTATAAGTGCCTATCATGTTTGTTATATGGCATGAGACTCACCATTCCATCTTATTTATATCTCATATAAATAACAGCGGAACAAACGTGAATACAATCTTTCTGGATAAGTCATGTCCTTATTATGAAGTATCCTCGATTGTGAACCTATTTATGATACTTTGTGCTAGAAATATTGTCACTCATATTCTTAACAACTTAAGAATAATATTTCTAACAAAATATCAATGGACCTTTTCTATTACACATAAATATATTATGTAAACGGAAAAGTGGAAATGCCTTTTATTAATAAAATATGTACAAGATACATACTAAATGATATGCTCTAGGGCATACTACTAACAAATACAAGAGCACATAATATCATTAAATATTAATATATTGTGTTTTATGAGTTTATTATTTCATGATAAATTTCATAATTTATACATTTATCATAATATTCATACATTCCTTATATTATTCATATTGATCACAATTCATAACAATGGTGTTCATATACCATTGTGCTCAAAATGTTCTTCCTTTCTCTTATAAAGAAAACTAATGTTCCATTCATATTTTTATGTGATTCATTTATTCATTGCAATATTTATATGGATTCATAACTCGTACAAGGTGTTATTATCTTATTTGTAATGGAAACATAAATCCTAATGTAAACCTCATCCCATTTATACTCAACAATCCATTTAGGTTAATGTCATTTCCTATTCAAGTGGTATCACTCATGTTTTATTAGACCTACTAGTAATGGGAATAAATCTTAACTATATACTCACATAACTTAAATGTTCATTAAGTCATTTAGGTGAATTACTATTTCTATTTCAAGTAATCCATGAATGTTTTATGGATTCCAAATTTCATACCTTAATTTCCTTCACCAATTTAGTTATTATACTTTGTGTCTTTGTACTACTATTCACATTACTATTCACTCAAATTGTTGAATTTTTAATACATAATAAATTTATTGAACCTAAGTTCTCCAAGATACCACATTTTGCATTCAAAATTTGTTGGTATTGGTTGCCAATACCATTTCCAAGCTTAATGTTAATTGGGCAGAATTTTCAGTTTTCATGCTTTGTCTTTACTGTTCCATTTGTCACTTTTTCAGTGGGAATTTGGAAAAATGTTCAACATAAAAGTTGTTCCTTATTTTGTCTAGTTAAATTTCCTTTTTTGAATCACTCCATTTGGAGTTTGTTAGCTCAAGTTATGGCCTAAAAACCATAACTGGCCGGATTGGGCAGAACCCAAAATTCTGGGTAAACTTGTTTCTGCCAGATTTGGTAACTCAAGTTTGGTTGGTAATTTGACTAGGTTATGTTAATAATTTGGGTCAGGTTTCTTCATGAAAGTTGTTTGTCTATATCTCAACTTGTTGTTGGTAAAATTTCAGGTCAATTAGACCTTGCTACATTGAGTTATGGCCAAATAACCAAATACTGTTCATTTGGTCATTTTGCCCAGGCAGATTGCAGGTCACCCGAATTAGGGCAAACTTTTGGTCAAGTTGGTTTGGTTTTCTGGGCATAGTTTCTTCACCAAAGTTGTGCCATTATGTGTCTAGTTTCACCTCCAATTGGCCTCATACCAATTGGAGTCACACAAGCTCAGTTATAGGTCAAACAATACCCTGGACTCATAGGTCCAAATTTCCTGCATAAGAGAAGCACTACCAATTTTCAATTTCACCCAAATTCCAAACTTCAATTCACATTTATAACACTTCTAATAGTTAATAATCAACCTCAAAATCATCAAATTCAAGTCACAACACAAAATTCCATATTTGAGCAAACCCTAAATCAACTTGCAATAATTTTAAATTCCAAGAGAATTTCTAGCACTAACCTTATTCCTTAGCTTCACTCAACTTCAATTCAACCTTCTAATCAATCAAAAACTTGAAGCTCCTTCTTGGTCCACCTTGGCTGAAATTCCTCTTGCCCCAAACTCAATTTTTTTTTTTTTTGGTTTTCTTGAGTGCTTTCTACTAATTAGGCTTTAGTTTAGGGTGGGCTATAATTTTTCCAAGAAAAAATTTGGTTGAGACTTAGGGTTTTAAGCTTTGGATTTTGGATTTTTAATGGAGAATTTTAGAGAAGAAGAAAAGAAGGCAAGTGACGGGAAGAAGAAGGGAAAAAATGCAGATTTTTGTTCAATAATTAACCTATATAATAATTAAATATTTAATGGCAATATGGTAAATAAGTAGAATGGCAAATTTGAAATTATTTTGAAGTTTATAATCATTATAATTTGACTTTTCAATAATTATATTTAATTTTCATAATTTCAATTAATTAAATTAATTTAGCTTCATTAAATTAATAATCATCATTTTTTGTCAATATTGGACCCTCAAATTTAATTGACCAAATTTTGCTCTTACCGAGTTGTCGGTTTATCTTTCTTTCTTCTTTCTTTTACTCATTTTTAATTTAATTTTCATTAATATTTATTCCTATTTTATGTCATAATAATTATTGACTTAATTGGACAAGTTGGTCAAAAATTATCTCCGAAGATGAAATGACTAAAATGCCCTCCGTTTGGCTTAACAGACTAAAATTGTCTGTACCGATTGAAAAAATTTTCTAAGTATTTTCTTGGCATTCTAATGCCATAGGAATCTCAATAACCCTTCTTTGGAGTCTCAAAAATTATTTTATAATTTTTCCCTGGGTCTAAGGCTCCTAGTTGCGAGAACCGCAACTTCCCACTGGGTTACCCATCGCTGGGGTACCGGCTCATTTAACTTGGTTGTATTTTATTTCTAAAATTTTTCCTAAATTTTTCTTATTAATATTTGAGTTAATTATGGTTCCTCACTTTAGTTTAAATATTTTTCTAAACGTTCTAGCTGCCCAGACCGACACCGGTCACCGGAACAGTAGAATGTGCGGAATTACTACAGTGAGAGTGTTACATTATGGTCATCCTAATTACTATTAAGGTCTCACTTTGCACATTATCCATTTAGCATGCATATATCATATACTTGCATACATTCCCATACATCTCATGCATTCATAGATAAACAGTAAATATGGTATGATCATGGACTTTCTAAGGGATTCAATTTTGAGCCACCAAGAATTGAATTAGGGCATTCCTAGGTGCATTTCATTTATTCATATTACAAGAGTTGCTGAAGGAGTACATAATCAATACTTGATCTTGAATTCCTCCCACTGGTCCCACCAATGCTCTTGACCTCCTTGATCTTCTTGCAATCCAATTACATAGTAATCCTTGGCATACCAAGGCGAATTTACAAGAACTAAATGAATAAAATTACAACCCAAAAATTATTACAACCTTAATAATACATGCCCAAAAATAAATTAAAATAAATTAATTTAAATTACAACCCAAAGAAACATAAAATAAATAAATTCAATCACATTGGTCTTTTATAGTCCTTGATCATCCATCATGCATATCATTATTTAATAATTAAATAAAAAATACATACTTAAATTAAATTGAATATCTCATATTCAACTTAAAAATCTAGATTTGAATATAATTCAAACAAATTTAAAAATTCAGATTTGAATCACATTCAAACAAATTTAAAAATTCAGATTTGAATCACATTCAAATAAATTCAAAAATTTAGATTTGAATCACATTCAAATAACTTTAAAAATTCAGATTTGAATCACATTCAAACAACTTTGAAAATTCAGATTTGAATCACATACAAACAACTTTAAAAATTCAGATTTGAATCACATTCAAACAACTTTAAAATTCAGATTTGAATCACATTCAAACAATTTTTAAAATTCAGATTTGAATCACATTCAAACAACTTTAAAAATTCAGATTTGAATCACATTCAAACAATTTTTAAAATTCAGATTTGAATCAAAATTTAATTGTGTGATTAAAACTCTAACTAAAAAATTTAATTAGACATAAAATGGACATAATTATGAGCATTAGATCATACAACAATTGCACAAATATTGCCTAAAACCATGCGCATCATAAGGGATGAACAAACCTTGCGCACACAATGGTGTTCATCATTAAGCCGCCAACTTTCTTTGCAACCAGCAATTGATCTATCATCTCATGATCATATCACACAATTAAATCATATAATCAACAATCTAAATGGTAAATATAGTGGCTCTGATACCAATTGAAGGAGCGGAAGCATGAAAAACACAAGTTTATTTCATGAATTCAAAAATTTTTCACCTAGGGTCGCATGCATCATGCAAGATTTATTTTTATCTACTTGATTTCAATGATAAACAGCATATTAAAACTCTTTTAATATGTTTTTGGATCTACATTTTCCATTTAAGATTTTAGAATTAATCAGATTAATTTTAAGAACCCTAGATTAGATCAAGAACAAGTGCACTAACCTCTTAATGCACTGCAGTGTGTTTGGCACCTTTGGGATACGTCTTTAGGAATCCAAATGTTGTCCCTCTAGCTTGTCCACACCAAGATCACCTATGGCAGCCCTTGAACAGCTTCTAAAGCTTTTTCTATGAATTAGAAAATCAAGTTTTGCCTTTTGAGAGATTACAGATGTAAATAGGACATTAGAAACAATTTCTAGTATTTTAATTCAAGAGATTGTTTGCTAATCTCTTTGAAATGATGAGAGATAAACAAGAAGAGAAGGGAGAGGAGCCAAGGGTGGCGGCACCTTTTTGAGAATGAGCATATGTGTAATTTGTTCTTACATCCTTAACTTATATAGCTAGGTCACCACTTAAAACCCTTGCCACATGTCACCTTCTGATTGGCTCTAGGTTTAATTGACCCAATCACATTGTGCCAAGTGTCAAACCTATATTTAATATTAATTTTAATCATCTTACATGATTAAAAGATATTTGGCAAGCTTATGTGTAGTGCCATATGTCACCATCTCATGGTGCCACATGTCACTTTGTGAAATGACCAAAATACCCATGTGTCTTAATTTTGAGAACCCAAAATAATTATTTCTCTTCTTCTAATCAATTTATGTCAAATATAAATTAATTAATTAATCTCTATTAATTAATTTCTCATTAATTAAATTCATATTTAAATAATTTAAATATAAATTTAACTTATATTATATATCCAATAACCTAGATTTGGTTTCAAGCCATGCTAGGGACTTTGCAATCTAATTGCAAATCAAACCTATTTAATTAATCAATTAAACTCTTTAATTAATTAATTAAATTTAATTTAATTTGGTGATCACTTGTGTATGTGTGTGACTTACTAGGCTCATCACTAATTGGCAATGAGACATGATATCAACTCTTAATATCATTAAAACTCTTTCTTACCATAAATGATTTCTCTAAATCATTTTATGTACCTCATAGACCATGATTAACACCTAGCATAGCATGCTATGGCCACCCAATTAGTGATAAGGTTTACTTTAAATGAACTTATAATCATATGTTACTATGCACTATAATCTCTCTGTTACAAAATCCCAACTCAAGCTAGAGTCATGGTTTTATGTCAAACCCCATTTACTATGAATATTATGTTCTCTTTTAATTCCAGTTCTTGATTAAAAGATTTTCTCATCAGAAACTCTTTTCTGATTAAATCTATCTATCCTGGCCAGGAACTTGAAACTTCAAGAACAATTAAATGAACACTGGATTTTATCCCTATTTACTTAGAGGAACAGATTTCATCTTGATCAACACCTACCTCCATATATAACTAGTAGGAGCCAACACATGCCCATATACCCATACACAGTACAAGTATGAAAGCAGTATCAAACTCAAACCACCTATATACAAGATAACTGTTCTATCTCAGGTCTAAATATTATATGCACTGATATAATTTATGACAATACATTGACAAGAGTAAACTCCATGTGCTTATCATAAGTGTCACTGGTTCGGCCTACTTATCATGTGTAAGTGCCTATCATGTTTGTTTTATGGCATGAGACTTACCATTCCATCTTATTTATATCTCATATAAATAACTTAGGAACAAACATGAATACAATCTTATTGGATAATTCATGTCCTTATTGTGAGTATCCTCGATTGTGAACCTATTTATGATACTTTGTGCTAGAAATACTGTTACTCATATTCTTAATAACTTAAGAATAGAATTCCTAACAAAATATCAATGGACCTTTTCTATTACACATAAATATATTATGTAAACGGAAAAGTGAAAATGCCTTTTATTAATAAAAGATGCATAAGATACATACTAAATGATATGCTCTAGGGCATACTACTAACATAAATTTGAGGCTGAAGTCTGGAAAGCTGTAGGCAATAAATGTAGTTATATTAAAAAGAATGAATGTGTAAATTATCTTATCTGGGATTATGGTACAACACTTATTCTCATTACCATGATAGTTCAGGTAGATATTATAGATTCAAGAATACCTATCTAACCATGAAGAGCAATTCCCTACAAAGGATAGTAGGGAACAATAATGTTTTGATGGTCATGTTGAGAAGGAGATACAGAAAAAAATCATCCGCGGTGAATGGCCTTTGTTCCATAAAATGGGTAGTAGGTTAGTACTATGGTATGATACTATATGGTTAAAGTGCTAGTGAAAAATGGCTGCAGAGTTAGAATTTTGGTAAGTAATGGAGTTAGCAATCAAGTTAGGATTAAGAAAAAATAAAAAGGTATATTTCCATATTCCTAGAGTGGAAGAGTTTAGCTTTGATGATGATAGGAGTGTAGCTCAATACAATTTACTATCAGTTATAAGTGCTAGAAAGATATTAAGGCTTGGCTATCAAGATTATGTGGCATTAGTGAGAGACACATCTGTTGAAGGTACTTGCTTGGAAAATATACCTATTATTAGGTAATTTATGGATGTTTTTCTTGAGGAGCTTCTTGGGATGTCACTGGATAGGGAGATTGAATTCTGCATAGATACTGTGTCAGGTATAAACCCTATTTTTATGCCACCCTACAGGATGTCACCAGCAAAGTTAAAGAAACTAATGGAGCAACTACAAGAGCTTTTGGACAAGAGCTTCATTCAGCTAAGTACTTCACCTTGGGGTGTGTCACACCCTACCCCTCTGTAAGGCATAACATGATCCCGTAGTATACCTAATGAATTACCAACTCCGTCTACTGATAATCCATTAAATACACTACAAGGGATTTTAAAAACTTTTCTTACTTCTTTTACAGTGGTGAGCACTATTTACAGGTGTGAAAGACTTTGGTGAACTGAAGTGAAACAACTAACTCATTTGATTTATTTGGAATATCTGTAAAAATTTTGGCAAGGTGCCATTTGTATTTTGGACAAAACAGTTCTTGTAAAACTCAGAAAAAGCACTTCAATATATTTTCAAATCTCAACTCCAACATATTTATCAACACAACACATTTCTCAAGTCAAATCCACAGTGATTTTCAAAGACTAAGATACAAAGATATAACACAATTTTTACAAGCCAAATAACTCATAATTATTTTACAACTTTACTGTACAACTTAAATTTACAACTGCTCAAAACCAAGAACAAAATATACATACAGTGAATATACATTACAGGACAAAATGCCACATGTGGTATACTCACTATACCCAAAAATCTCTCACTGGCGATACTAGCGACCTAGCTCGCCTGTCTGCCTCTCTACCTACGACAAAGAATAAAGCTATCATTTGAGACAATGTCTCAGTGGTGCACAACATTAACCAAATACAAATTTTAAATCACAATTCATAAATCATATCAATAGTGGATACTTAAAACCATAGTTAAATTCAAGACAATAAATGTCAACAAGAATTTAAACTCCATTTGTTAATATCACAATAATTTTCAATAAGTCAGATCATGGTTGAATTCAATAGACAGTATATGTCAATAAGAGTTTAAATCAATTTCACAATCTCACAATACATAATAACACAATTCGATCAAATAACTGAAGAATACAGTGTTGCCAATCTATAACACAATTTAGGCCATGACACAATTTTTTTCCATATATGCCGTGTTGTACACCACGACAAGACATGCTCACCCCAATAATCGAAATCAATGAGGGAGGAAGCTAGCTATCTAATGAGTACTCATCCATACTCACCTCAGACTGGAAAGTCAAAGAGGGAGGAACATAATCATACTCACCCCAGACTGATAAGTCAAAGAGGGAGGAATCATCACACTCACCCCATTAATGGAGGAGGAACATAGTATCAGTGTCATGCCAATTGTGAGTCAAAACAATTCCAAACATTTTATTCAAATGATTCGTAAGAATCCAATAAATTTCCAAAGTTATAATTTCATTCACAAAATGGCAACACAATTCGTAATTCACTTCAATTTTCACAAAAACCATTTACAGTGCTTTTCAATCAATAAGTATCCATCAATATCATTCAAACAATTTTTCACAGTTTCAAACCATTCACAATGTTTTTCAATCAATAAGTGTCCATCAAACACATTTCCACAATTTAAAACGATAATATACAAATAGTCATAATTTATTTCAATTGAAAATAATTCAAAAGAAATAAATATTGTGCACAAATACAATTTAAAACAATAACATACAATTTATCATATGAAATATTATTCAGAACAAAATCAGTTGAAAACTAATTGTGCACAAACACAATTTAAAATAATAATGTACAATAGTCATAATTCATTTCAATTGAAAAATTCAAAAGAAATAGCCACAGTGCACAAACCTCGATGATCCCCTCGATCCGACTCAGTGTTTCCTTCCTTTTCTCGAGTCTTTGGTAACTGAGAAACACAATTTGAAGTGTTTCAGTACTAATTTAAATTGTCTCTATCGATGGTGTTTGGTAAATAATGCACTGAACTCAATTATTCACTTAATCACCTAATATACCGACCCTCGTTGCATTTTAGGTAATTTAGGTTTTAGTGTCGTTAATATGTCACATTTGATAGGGTTTTAGGTTTGGTATGTTTTACCAAAGTCATTTCCTTGCTTAGTGCATTTTAATGCAAATTGTCGATTCAAACACTGGTTTGACCTAACCGGACGATCTAGTTCCTCGGTTTTCGGGTCTCGGTCGAAACTACAAACTTGTAGATCTAGGTCTTATTGCACGCGGTGCAAAATTTCAGGTCAATCCGAGTTAAGTAGACCAAGTTATGGTCATTACACTATTGTTGGTCAAGTGGTACCATTTTAGGTCAATTTTAGGTCAAATTGGTCAATTCTGGTTCGGCCAGTTTTTGGACCCGAACTTGTGCAAGTTGTTTGACTTGCTTATGGTCATTTCTGGGCTTTGGTGTCTTCATAAGACTTGTAGGTATGGGTCTTAACTATTCTTGGTCAAAATTGCAGGTCAATTGGACCTGGTTTGAGTGAGTTATGGCCTAAACACTCACTGCTGCCCAATTGGTCATTTTTCAGGTCCTAATTGCACCTAATCCGAATTGGTCATTTTTTTAGGTCACCTTGCAAGCAGAATTTTGGCATGGTTTCTCAATGAAAGTTGGCACATTTTGTGCCTAGTTTCACCTCAAATTGGTCTCATACCAATTGAGGTTACACATTCAAGGTTATAGGCTAAAATATACACTGCCCTCAATATGCAATTCACATCCCAACTTCAAACACACACTTACCTTTGCAAGGTTTACTTCCATACCCTACCAAACTGTTTTGGCACATTACCAACAACATTTTCTACATTACATAAGCATTATTTTGGGTAGATTCCAATCACCCTCAACACACCAAATATCATTCACAATTACAATTTCTAAGTACCATTACAAACACACCTAAACATTACAAACTTTACATACACTTTACAATGTAAATTGACATACATATCATCAATCCTTCTAGGTCAATATGCTGCCCACACTCCCTTCAATATACACCATTATTCAAGTGTCCACAAGCTGCCACAATTCATTCATCAACATCACATTGCCGTACCATATGCCAATTCCCATCAAAGTGCATCATTCACCATATATACATGCATTAAATCACTAGGTTACTAAATCACCATGATTAACATTATTTCTCATCAATTATATACACAAATACCTCATCAAAAACGTGACCCATGGCTGTCCAAAATGGCAACAACAATAACCCTTCAAACTCAAAATTTTCCTTCACCAAACCAATACCCATAACATGCATAAAAACTTTAACAAAGGATTTCTCAAAAATGCAAACTTACCTTTATTTGTAACTTGCTAAACCTTCACCAAACTTCTCAAAATTAGTATCAATATCTTCCTTGTGGTGTGTAGACCATTTTTCATGAAAGAACCTAAGAGAATGGAGTTGAAATGGAGAGAGGAAATGAAGCTCAAAGAAAAACGTCAATGGAGTTTCAAGGTTTCTTCAATTCGGCCATTTGAGAGAATTTTGAGGAAGATGGAATTTCAGATGGTGAGTGGACCATATCAGCCATATTTCAATGATAAATTAATCCTATAGTGGTCCACTAACTAAAATTAAAACATATTATAAGTTAACTTTCAATTAATCCACATTTAACCCATTATTTCCACTATTTATTTTAGGTACCATCAAATTAATTTTTCATTTCATTTTCTAAGTGTAATACTATTTATTTTTAATGGACATTTAGGTCAAAAGACAATTCGGGATGTCAAATGACCATAATGCCCTGCTCGTGGCTTTCCCGATTTTTCGGTAACACCGTATTTTGTCTGTTTTTCGATTTCTCACTTTTCTTTGTACTAATTATTTAATTTTTCTTTGATCTTTCTAATGATATTTACTCTTCAACAATGGTCTAGTTAAGTCCTAAAAATGTTTCCCAGGGTTCCCATGATCCGAGGTTAGTCAACGGTCCACGCCGTGACTTCCCGGTGCGGTCACCCATCGCTAGGTTTCCCGGCTCGCTTAACTTGATCACATTTCTTTGCAATCATTTTTCCTTTGTTTTTCTTGTACTTTCTTTTCTTTTATTTCATTATTTTATGTCTCCTCACTCTCATTGAAGTGTCGTTCTATGCATCCTAGCTGTCAGGACAACACTGGTCACCTGGAGCAGTGAACGCACTACCAAACTTAGGGGTGTTACAATTCTCCCCCCCTTAAATAAATTTCGTCCACGAAATTTTACCCAGTAATCATCTTACAATAGTCATACGTTTATTTTCTCCTTTCTATATGATCGTAAGACTTTTAACAATCTAATACAATGTTTACTTTGTTTGGATAACACCAATCTCCTCTTACTATTATGTTGTCTAATATTTCAGCTCACGTTCCTTCTTGAATGACCCTTGAGGTCATATTAGAATCATTCATCGTGCATTGGTCCTCCGACCATTCTAGTCCATAGTCTTCCTCACATTGAATATTTCTTTGTTACATATGAATCAAGCATTCAAGTCTCTACTTCCATAACTCTTTTTATCTCACAATGTTCTATAACTTACTTCCTTTTGTCTTGAACTATAACCTTTCGATATTTTAACTTTTGAGTTTTAGATCCCTAAGTAGGATTTTCAAACTTATTTCTAACAATTAAATTATGTCCTGGCATAACTATGCCAAAACAGATGCCGTTGGCAACTATTCTCATCTAGGTGTACTATCGGTTAGTACGTAGCTCTACACAATAATCTCAAGTTAGTACTGTAATCTGCAGCTTACAGTATAAACATCAAGAACATTGCATAGTTACTACGATACATCCCAATAGATCAAACTTTGTTATCTTTTATTCTTTTTGAATTCACTGATATTCGAATCTTATTCTGATTACAATATCCATTAGCAATTTCTAACAGTAACCTCCTTGCCCTTATCAAGAGCAATTCCATTACTGCATCTTACTTTTACGTCCTCTTGCCTTACATTAAGTAGGCTCACTAATTAGCTTTATAATTTATGGTGTGTTAGAAAATACTTTTCGCCGATAAACTCTTTCAAAACTAATTTCACTTATTATCACAATCCTTATCTTAAGGGCTAATCACTAATGCGTCAAAATTTATTCCTCTGTAAATGAATAACAACAGAACATATAGTTCTAATACTAATGTAAAAATATGAAAATTCCAGGTCAAACAATACATATATATATCTCAGTTGCTAATTGAGAAAGTACCAGCAATGATGTCAAAAGTCTCAGTCTCTTTTCTGTTGTATAGCGTATACTCTCGTTGAAGCATCACCCTGTTTTGGCTGATTCACGATGAGTCGACTTCTAGGTGTACTACCCCTACCTCTACCTTTGCCTCTACTAGCGATGGTGAACTCTTTGGGGTAGAAACTTGGGTTGATCCCTTTGGTGTAGTAAATGATCGAGCGACACTGGATTTACACAATCCTTAGCAAAATGACCAGTCTCTCCACAATTAAAGCATGCTCCTACAGCTCTATAACATACCCCACTATGTGGTTTACCACAAGTTTCACAAAGTCGATCTAACAACGCATTTCTGGGTTTCTGTTGAGTTGGCTGATCGGATCGAGGTGGTTTCTGTCCAAAAGATCTATCTCTACCGGACTTCTTACTATCTCTCGTCAGATCCCCAAAGTTTTTCCTCTTTCCGGTAGGACCACTAGAACTACTGTTACTGTGACTTTTCCTCTTTTACGCCTTCTCGATTTCTTTTTCTCAAGAGCCGCTTGATTCAATTCTTTCTAATTCTAGTGCTTGAGAAATAAGTTCAGAAGAAGTTGTTATGTTTGAATCCGACCACTTGTAATCGATACTAGGCTTCAAGCTGGTTTCAAACCTCTTACATCTCTCCTATTGGTAGAAAGTAGACTTCTTGCATAATGGCTTAGCGGGAGAATTCCTTTCATACTCACCACCGATCCGCCCTGCTTTGGACTTAGGAATTCTTGCACTTCGGTCTACATAAGCATCGTGACATATTTTTGCCCGAATTCCGAGGAAGTCATTCCATGTTAGCACCGCAGTTTCTATCGATCGTGGGGATGGTTTTCCACTACCATAAGCATCCCCAGAGCAAAGATACCGAGTACTCAAATCTAAGCTCCTCTGCAATGCGGTTTCTTGAATACCCTATCCATCCTCTCTAACCATTGTTCTCGCTCTAGAGGATCTATCGTCCCCTTGAACTCAGAGCCCCATACTTCATCAATTTGTCATATTGTCTAGCAGAAGACTGTGGTTGTACCACCGGTGTCTGTATTGGGACTTGAGTAAGCACATTACCATCCATTTGTTGGAACATTGCACTGTCTCACGAGCTTAATCGAGCAGAGAATGCAGATCGCAGGGGTGCTATCTTGAACCACTGACATTATGTAGGCATGGGGCATCCCCTTGCACCTCAGCCTCAATAGATTGATCGACTGAACGATCACCCTCTTCCATAGTTAATGCGAGGATTTTAGATCTCCTAAACCAATAACACAAGGAGATTTCCTCCCGTTAGTGCATATTTATAATGTAATGTACTGTATGTATCAAACAATGATATTGAGCAGTTGTACTGTGAAGAAAGAATATTCAAATGATAGGTGAAAACAAAATTTAAAAACTTTGCTCTGATACCACTAAAACATGTCACACCCTACCCCTCTGTAAGGCATAACATTATACCGTAGTATACCTAATGAATTACCAACTCCGTCTCATCGATAATCCATTAAATACACTACAATGTATTTTAAAATCTTTTCTTTCTTCTTTTACAGTGTTTAGCACTATTTACAGGTTTGAAAGAGTTTGGTGAACTGATTTGAATCAACTAACTCATTTGATTTATTTGGAATATTCAGAAAATTTTGGCAAGGTGCCATTTGTATTTTGGACAAAGCAGTTCTTGTAAAACTCAGAAAAGCACTTCAATATATTTTCAAATCTCAACTCCAACATTTTTATCAACACAACACATTTCTCAAGTCAAATCCACGGTGATTTTCAAAGACTAAGATACAAAGATATAACACAATTTTTACAAGCCAAATAACTCATAATTATTTTACAACTTTCTCATAACTTAAATTTACAAATCGCCAAAACCAAGAACAAAATATACATACAGTGAATATACATTACAAGACAAAATGCCACATGTGGTATACTCACTATACCCAAAAATCTCTCATTGGCGATACTAGCGACCTCAGCCTGCCTGTCTGTCTCTCTACTGCGATAAAGAATAAAGCTATCATTTGAGACAATGTCTCAGTGGTGCACAACATTAACCAAATACAAATTTTAAATCACAATTCATAAATCATATCAATAGTGGATACTTAAAACCATAGTTAAATTCAAGACAATAAATGTCAACAAGAATTTAAACTCCATTTGTTAATATCACAATAATTTTCAATAAGTCAGATCATGGTTGAATTCAATAGACAGTATATGTCAATAAGAGTTTAAATCAATTTCACAATCTCACAATACATAATAACACAATTCGATCAAATAACTGAAGAATACAGTGTTGCCAATCTATAACACAATTTAGGCCATGACACAATTTTTTTCCATATATGCCGTGTTGTACACCACGACAAGACATGCTCACCCCAATAATCGAAATCAATGAGGGAGGAAGCTAGCTATCTAATGAGTACTCATCCATACTCACCTCAGACTGGAAAGTCAAAGAGGGAGGAACATAATCATACTCACCCCAGACTGATAAGTCAAAGAGGGAGGAATCATCACACTCACCCCATTAATGGAGGAGGAACATAGTATCAGTGTCATGCCAATTGTGAGTCAAAACAATTCCAAACATTTTATTCAAATGATTCGTAAGAATCCAATAAATTTCCAAAGTTATAATTTCATTCACAAAATGGCAACACAATTCGTAATTCACTTCAATTTTCACAAAAACCATTTACAGTGCTTTTCAATCAATAAGTATCCATCAATATCATTCAAACAATTTTTCACAGTTTCAAACCATTCACAATGTTTTTCAATCAATAAGTGTCCATCAAACACATTTCCACAATTTAAAACGATAATATACAAATAGTCATAATTTATTTCAATTGAAAATAATTCAAAAGAAATAAATATTGTGCACAAATACAATTTAAAACAATAACATACAATTTATCATATGAAATATTATTCAGAACAAAATCAGTTGAAAACTAATTGTGCACAAACACAATTTAAAATAATAATGTACAATAGTCATAATTCATTTCAATTGAAAAATTCAAAAGAAATAGCCGTTGTGCACAAACCTCTGATGACTGTCCCCCTGATCTGGACTCAGTGTTTCCTTCCCTTTTCCTGAGTCTTTGGTAACTGAGAAACACAATTTGAAGTGTTTCAGTACTAATTTAAATTGTCTCTATCGATGGTGTTTGGTAAATAATGCACTGAACTCAATTATTCACTTAGTCACCTAATATACCGACCCTCGTTGCGTTTTAGGTAATTTAGGTTTTAGTGTCGTTAATATGTCACATTTGATAGGGTTTTAGGTTTGGTATGTTTTACCAAAGTCATTTCCTTGCTTAGTGCATTTTAATGCAAATTGCTGGATTCCGGAACACTGGTTTGACCTAACCGGACGATCTAGTTCCCTCGGTTTTCGGGTCTCGGTCGAAACTACAAACTTGTAGATCTAGGTCTTATTGCACGCGGTGCAAAATTTCAGGTCAATCCGAGTTAAGTAGACCAAGTTATGGTCATTACACTATTGCTGGTCAAGTGGTACCATTTTAGGTCAATTTTAGGTCAAATTGGTCAATTCTGGTTCGGCCAGTTTTTGGACCCGAACTTGTGCAAGTTGTTTGACTTGCTTATGGTCATTTCTGGGCTTTGGTGTCTTCATAAGACTTGTAGGTATGGGTCTTAACTATTCTTGGTCAAAATTTCAGGTCAATTGGACCTGGTTTGAGTGAGTTATGGCCTAAACACTCACTGCTGCCCAATTGGTCATTTTTCAGGTCCTAATTGCACCTAATCCGAATTGGTCATTTTTTTAGGTCACCTTGCAAGCAGAATTTTGGCATGGTTTCTCAATGAAAGTTGGCACATTTTGTGCCTAGTTTCACCTCAAATTGGTCTCATACCAATTGAGGTTACACATTCAAGGTTATAGGCTAAAATATACACTGCCCTCAATATGCAATTCACATCCCAACTTCAAACACACACTTACCTTTGCAAGGTTTACTTCCATACCCTACCAAACTGTTTTGGCACATTACCAACAACATTTTCTACATTACATAAGCATTATTTTGGGCAGATTCCAATCACCCTCAACACACCAAATATCATTCACAATTACAATTTCTAAGTACCATTACAAACACACCTAAACATTACAAACTTTACATACACTTTACAATGTAAATTGACATACATATCATCAATCCTTCTAGGTCAATATGCTGCCCACACTCCCTTCAATATACACCATTATTCAAGTGTCCACAAGCTGCCACAATTCATTCATCAACATCACATTGCCGTACCATATGCCAATTCCCATCAAAGTGCATCATTCACCATATATACATGCATTAAATCACTAGGTTACTAAATCACCATGATTAACATTATTTCTCATCAATTATATACACAAATACCTCATCAAAAACGTGACCCATGGCTGTCCAAAATGGCAACAACAATAACCCTTCAAACTCAAAATTTTCCTTCACCAAACCAATACCCATAACATGCATAAAAACTTTAACAAAGGATTTCTCAAAAATGCAAACTTACCTTTATTTGTAACTTGCTAAACCTTCACCAAACTTCTCAAAATTAGTATCAATATCTTCCTTGTGGTGTGTAGACCATTTTTCATGAAAGAACCTAAGAGAATGGAGTTGAAATGGAGAGAGGAAATGAAGCTCAAAGAAAATCGTCAATGGAGTTTCAAGGTTTCTTCAATTCGGCCATTTGAGAGAATTTTGAGGAAGATGGAATTTCAGATGGTGAGTGGACCATATCAGCCATATTTCAATGATAAATTAATCCTATAGTGGTCCACTAACTAAAATTAAAACATATTATAAGTTAACTTTCAATTAATCCACATTTAACCCATTATTTCCACTATTTATTTTAGGTACCATCAAATTAATTTTTCATTTCATTTTCTAAGTGTAATACTATTTATTTTTAATGGACATTTAGGTCAAAAGACAATTCGGGATGTCAAATGACCATAATGCCCCTGTTCGGGTGGCTTTCCGATTTTTCGTAACAAGTATTTTGTCTGTTTTTCGATTTCTCACTTTTCTTTGTACTAATTATTTAATTTTTCTTTGATCTTTCTAATGATATTTACTCTTCAACAATGGTCTAGTTAAGTCCTAAAAATGTTTCCCAGGGTTCCCCGCAGTCCAGGGTTAGTCAACGGTCCACGCCGTGACCTCCCGGTGCGGTCACCCATCGCTAGGTTTCCCGGCTCGTTTAACTTGATCACATTTCTTTGCAATCATTTTTCCTTTGTTTTTCTTGTACTTTCTTTTCTTTTATTTCATTATTTTATGTCTCCTCACTCTCATTGAAGTGTGGTTCTAGGCATCCTAGCTGTCCGGACAACACTGGTCACTGGAGCAGCAGAACGCACTACCGAACTTAGGGGTGTTACAGGGTGCTCTTATTCTATTTATGAGAAAGAAGGATAGATCTTTGAGGTTGTGTATTAATTATGGACAGCTAAATAAATTGACCGTTAAGAATAAATATCCGCTTTTTCATATTGATGACTTGTTTGATCAGCTGAAAGAGGCTAGATTTTTCTCAAAAATAGACCTAAGGTCAGGTTATCAGTAGCTGAGGATCCGAAATGAGGATGTATCAAAAATAGCGTTCAAGATAAGGGATAGTCATTATGAGTTCCTGGTGATGTCTTTTGAACTCACTTATGCACCAGCAACCTTTATGGATTTGATGAACAGGGTATTTAGGCCATTCCTGGATCACTTTGTCCTTGTATTCATAGATGATATTTTGGTATATTTCTACATTAAGGAGGAGCATGTTTGGCACCTAAGGATGGTACTGCAGACCTTAAGGGAGCATCAGCTGTATGTAAAATTTTCAAAATGTGAGTTCTGGCTGGAGAGTATCTTATTCTTGGGACTTGTGGTCTCTAGTGAAGGTATACAGGTGGATCTCAAGAAAACTGAAGTAGTAACTGATTGGCTTAGGCTTACAACAACCACTAAAGTGCAGAGTTTTCTAAGCCCAGTAGGCTACTACAGGCGCTTTGTGTAGAATTTCTCTAGAATAACAACTCCTCTGACCAGGTTGACTAAAAAGAATTTCTCATTCTTCTGGTCAGACGAGTGTGAGGAAAGCTTCCAAAAGCTTAAGGAATGCTTAACTATAGTGTAGACCCTTATTTTGTGTTTTATTATGAGTATGTGCATTGAGGCTGTGGAGAACCCGATGATAAAAAATTATATGACTGTAAGATGTAATTGGAGGCATGGAGCTGAATTATTAATTCCGTAGCATGATCTTGCAAAAAAAAAATAATAAACATTTTTTTTGGAAAATTAATTTAATTAAATTTAAATAAAATTTTATTTTGTTAAAATTTAATATGGATAGATATTAAATGGACCTAATTAAGTTTAATTGGGCCCCATGGGCCTAAGAAAGCCTAATTAGGAATTTTAAATAGAACCTATTTAATTTATTTTTTGAAAATTAAAATAAAAAAAAATCTTCTTTTTCTCTCCCTCTTCCATATAAACTCTCTCTCCCATTTGACCCCACTCTCTTCCTCACTCCCTATTTGTGCCGCCCCCTTCTCCCTTTCTTCCTATTGGCTTAAACACCTCACCCATATCCTAGTCTCATACAAATTTTGCAATTCCAGTTGTTTAAGTTATCTAAACTTTATCTAGTCCCAAACCCTATTCTATCTCTCTTCCAAAACCCTATAAATACCCTACTAGGGTAGAAAAAAAAGAAGGGGAGAAGAAAAGAGGAAGGAGGGAAGAGAAAAAAAAAAGAAAAAGAGAAAAAAAAAAAGAAGAAAAAGAGTAAAAAAAGAAAAAAAAGAAAAGAGTAAAAAAGAAAGAGGGAGGCAAAAAAAGGGAGAAATATTCAAAAAATTCAGAGTTAATTAGAGATATTTTAGAGCTATAGGAAATTTAGAGATATTCAAAACTCTTTTAGTTCTTTCTTTTTTTTTTTCTTTTCTTCAAGAAAATTTTCACGCAAGATTTCTTGAAGGTTGGTTTTTGTTGTTTTCTTTTCAAGATCTATGAGACATAATATTTAATTCTATGTTCTTTGTCTTTTAATTTATCTTGCATATTCATGTGAATTATGTAATCATGTTTAATTTGAGGGGATACACAACTCTGTACATATTCAGTTTTCTATCCCTCATGTTTTTATTATTTTTTGTTGTTTTCTGAATATGTAAAAATTTTAGTAAAAATATATTCATATTCTTCACAAAATTCTATTAATTTTAGGCTTACAATGTAATAACCCTATTTGTATAGCCTGGTATATTTCACTGTTTCGGTGACCGGTGTCGGTCCGGATAATTAAGGGGATTAGAACCACACTTAAGACAACTAGATAAGCCATAAACTCAAATAATTAGTAATGTTTAATTAGTTAAGTATAAATAAGAAAAACAGAACAGAAGAAGTTAAACGAGCTGAGAGTCACAGCGATGGGTGACCTTCTCGGGAACGACTGCGAAGTCATTTTAAACTCAAATTTCAAACCGTAAAAAGTGACGCTACGGTCCTTAGGACCCTTATGAACACAGTGGAAAAGAGAAAATCATGAAAAAGAACTGTTAAGCCAGTCAAATAATTAGGTCAGGGAGCCAGAAGAAATATGGAATTATTTACAAACCAGGATGAACCGGCGAGGGCCAATTTGGTAAATTGACCCCGAGAGCTGACTCCTGACCTAACTGTCAAATAAAATCGGAGAAAAGAAAACTTCGGGATTGAGAATTAAATTAAAGAACTAATAGAAAAAAAAAGAGAAAATGAAAAAGTTAAAAAGGTGTAGGAAGATGACATCATGCATGATATCATGCATGATGCCATAAGTCATATAATTAATAAATTAATTAAATGGATTTTTGGTCTTCCTAAAGAGATAAAAGACAAAAGAAAAGAAAAGAAAAAAAAATAAAACACAAGTCTTCTTCAAAAAAATGTCACTCTCCCTCTCCCACACCAAAACCTCCATTAAAGCTCAATTTTGAGCTTGCATATTATAAGATTTCACCATACAAAAGTAAGCCACCATAGTTAAAGCTTGTCTAGGCAACTTGAGAAGAAGATTGGTCATCAAAGAAAGAAGAAAAGAAGAAAGAAAATTAGAGAAAAGGGATTTAGAAGTTGCTACACAAAGGTTAGTGATTTAAGGTACAAGATTAGTTTACTTGTTGTATTTTTAGCTTGAATTAGCTTGTAATATGCTTAAAATGAAAAAAAATATGTATGAGGGACTAAACTAAAATTCATCCAGTTGGGAGGGGAGAGTGATTTGCATGAGTTTGAGTGAGTTAAACATGTTAAAATGCTTGAATGAGTTGAAAGATTATGTTTATATGCTTTGAATTAGTTAATTACAATAAATTAGTGTGGTTAAGGTTTGAAACCTAGGGTTTTGAGGCAAAAATTTGGAGAAATTGGTAAATGATATATTTGGCCTAATGTGAAGTGAAAAATGATCATTTGTGACCAAATGAGGTGTGTTAGAAGTGTTGGAATTAAAAGCCAATTCGGATTGGATAAGGTCATGTGCTGGCAGCATGACTAAAACCTCCTTTGAGGGATCAAAAATGAAATTTTACAAGTCCAATGGATATGGGACCAATTGGGGATAAAAATAGGCACTAAATGACACAATTTTCATTCAGGAAGCCTGCCCAAAAAGTGACTAAAACCTAGTGAACAAAGTGACCGAAGTTGAGAAATCACAGGTTGCCACTGCACAAACTGACCAAATGAACAGTGTTTGTTCATTTGGTCATAACATGAGCTAGGCAGGTCAAAATGACCTGAAATTTTACCAGTGGTTAGATGAAATATAGACCTAAAACTTTCATGAAGAATACCAATCCAAATTATGCCATTAACCTAATCAAATTACTGAGCAAAATTGGTGACCTGAACCTGCAAAACTGCAGAATTGCCATTTGAACAGTAAAGTTTCAATGGCTATAACTCTCTCTAGAAAACTCCGATTTAGATGAATCTTGAACCGATGGAAACCTAAGACATAGTAGAACATTTCGTATGAAGGAAATTAGACCAAATTACTGACTTAACTTGATCAAATTATTGAACGAAGTTGGATAAAAAATCTGCCAGAACTAAAATTGCAGCATGAACAGTGCACGTGAACAGTAACTGCATTTTGGCTATAATTTGAGCTACAAAACTCCAATTGGGGTGATTCAAAAAGGAGAATAAACTTAAGACAATGGGAAACATTTTCTATGAAGAAAGTTTTGCCAAATTCCAACAATAAAGTGACCAATGGAACAGTGCAACTTAGGACTCCAAAACTGAAATTTACCAAATTTGCCTAAAAGACTTAGGATTTGAGTAAACAACCAAAACCAACAAGTTTAGTGACCAAAATGTGGTATGTGGGTGAAGTTGGAGTTTCCATACCTATCAAGCCTTAGAAAGTCAATTATTTGACTTGAATAGTATAGTGAATAGTAACCCAAAACACAAAAATTTCGAGAACGTCGAATTTAACACGTTAGAACTAGGTAAATGTGAAGCTAAATTTATTTTGGGATTTATGTTAAGTTCTAGTACTGAAGCATTGTAAAATTGTGTGTTTCAGTTGAAAAGAATACCGAGAAAAAACCCGAGAAACCGAGTCAAGGCCAAGAGGCGACTCGCTTGAGGTTTGTGCACAACATCACTATGCTTTAAAAATTCATTGATTAAATGAATGAAATATGCATTTTACTGTTGTTTTGAATTGTTGAAAGTATTGTGACCTTATTTATGATGTTTTGATTTAAATTGTGAAAGTTATTGTTTATATTTGAAATGACAATGTTTAGCAAATTGTTAAGATAAGTTTTGAAACCACAGTATCATGACCATATATTTGAACACCTCACTAGCATGACTAGTGGGGGTAATTAGTTTCGAATTTTGATTCCTTCTTTAGAGAAGTGTTGAGGTGTGCCAGTAGAAGAGGATGTGAATGGATATCCATATATTTGAGCTAGCTAGCCTTGTGATGTGATTTCTCTTTAGCCTCTGGCTATTGAGATTCTATTTGTTTCGAATGGCATAATCTAACTGTGGGTTTTATGAAATGTATTTTGATACTTCGAAATGAACTTGGTTTGCATTAAAATTTCATAATTCATGTTTTGTGTTTAATGCTTATGTTCAGTCAAATTTTTGAATAAATGTGATTATATTCTGCATAAAGATTATTTTAGTATGTTGTGCACCACTGAGTCCTAGTACTCAATGATGGTTTATTCATTGCCGCATACAGAGACTAGAGGAGCAGCAGATTGAGCTGCTGAGGTGTGAGGAGCTATCAGCTTAAAGTCATCGGGTATAATTTATACCCTAACTGTAAATATTTCTTTTGATGTATATATTGCACATAAATGTATGGACATGTAAAAATGGGTCTTGAGCAGTTTGTATAAAATTTGTATAAAGTTGTAATATATATTGTAGTTTGAAATTCTCTTAATATAAATTTTGTAATGATGTATATAAATTGTTTTGTTTCAAATGAAATATGAATGAAACTATTTTATTTAATTTGAATGAAATGTATTGCTAGTATTTTGAGGATTATTGAATTTTGAACTTGAGAAATTAATTGAAATGATTGTGGAGTTGTTGAAATGGATTGAGTTTGATTGTGAAATTG
This sequence comes from Hevea brasiliensis, assembly GCF_030052815.1. Classification (NCBI taxonomy): domain Eukaryota; kingdom Viridiplantae; phylum Streptophyta; class Magnoliopsida; order Malpighiales; family Euphorbiaceae; genus Hevea; species Hevea brasiliensis. The sequence goes on from NC_079503.1 coordinate 26,643,703, forward strand.
AAGTAGTTGTTGAGAAAAACTTTTAGAAGTGCTTTTTACAGGTATTTGAAGAACTGGTTTCTCAAAATACAGACAAAACTCTGTCAAAATTTTTATAAAATTTGCGGAAAACTAAATGGACCAAAAATATTAATTAGATTTACTTTTAATTATATGTTTTAAATACCTATTAGAAAATGCTCACCACTTGTCAAAAGTAAGAAAATTATTTAAAATCCCTTGTGGGGTACTTAATGAGTTATCGGTAGGTGAAGTTCGGTAGTTCATTAGGTATTCTACGGGATCATGTTATGCCTTACAGAGGGGTAAGGTGTGACATACAAATCATTGAAAAAGCTTTTGTATTTTGTAAGTTATGGTTATTTGAAATTAGGATTCCTGCAAAATCTGATTTGTAGCATGCCTGACTTGTGAAGCCCATATCTCCCTTGTTTATTAATATTTTTGTATGAATCTGGCATCTAAAATTAATTTTTGAATCTTATGAATATTTTCCAATTGGTTTTACATTCATATCTGTTGAAGTTGATGAGTTATGAATTTTATAAAAAAATAGTTCGATTTTGTCACTTAGAAAAGTTACTATTTATGTAGACCATTCGGCTAGGGTTTTGTTTGGTTTATAAATTTTATGATCTTGTATGATGTGTTCTCTATCTTCTGTAATTTTTTCATGATTTTTAGGAAGGTCTAACTATTTTTCAAAAATAAGATTTCTTGGTACTGTCAATCTACCAAAATTTGAAAATTGTATGTTTATCCATGTTCTTGTATTTTCTAGGGTTCTAATTGATATTTAATCTATTTTTCTGTATTTTTTTTTTAAATTTAAGAAGTGTTTGGAATATGTTAGAAGACCTGGACCCTTAGATAGTTATAACTAATTAGGAATCATAACCCTTTAGGAGACTAGAGTTAGAATCCAATGTAAATTGTTATTAGTATTTTCTTATTTTATTTACTTCCTTTATTTTCTCTAAATTTTCTTTATTTTTTTTGTTACAAATAAAATTGGTAAGAAGCCCTAAGGTAAGCACCAAAGAAGGCATTTAGTTGGAGCTAAATGGGTGTAAGTCAGGGATATCATTGCTATACTAGAAGAGAAGACCATTTTTTAAGGGTAACTTGCCCTAATGGCAACTGTAATTATTAACAAGTAAGTAGCCCTAAATTCCTAAAATAATTATTGTCATGAAAATGTAGTAATAATAGGATTTTTATTTGGTAAATTAAAATTAACTTTGTTTTTAATTTAACTGACTTTTGTATGTAATTAGTTTAAATAAATACTTGGTAAATTAAAATTAATCTTGTTTGTAAATTAAACTAACCTTGGCATGTAAAATAAATTTAATTTACTAATTGGTAATTGTAAAATAAATTTACATGTTAGAAATTTTTATTAGGTTATGATTGTTTGGACCTTATGTGATATTAGAATAAATTACACATATACATAATTAATTTAGTTTAATTATCCTTAGGGTAACTTGGTGAAAAATTAATTAATTATGTTAAATAGAAACTTAGGTTATTTAAAATTAAATTTGTTTATAAATTAAATTCTCAATAATAAATTAATTTTAGTCATCTGGTAAATGTCATTTAAATAATTAGCAACCCCATAGATAGGAATTACTTGTGCATGAAAATTGTTTATAAACAACCCTTTTGTGAATTACTTGGGTATGTAAGATTAGAATTGCATTTTTAGGATAAAATTTAATAACGGAATAATAAATAAGACTTCTAGAAACATTAGTAGAGGACTTGTAACATCTCGAACCTCCGAGTTATGAATAGTACTATTTTTGATTCGTGACTAGTACTATTCAAAGACACCTTGAGGACAAAAAATAAATAGAAAATTAATTAAAATAGATACAATAAAAATTTAAGTGACCCAAAAATATAAGGACTCACTGGTATATTGTAAAAGAGGGATTATGACCCGATAAGGGGCATTTTGGTCAATTCACTTTAAGAGTTGATTTTTGACCAAAATGTCAATTTAAGTAAATGAAAATAATAAATTTAATTATGAATAAATTTTTGAGAAAAAATTCAAGAAAAAATGTGTAAGAGGAAATTTAAGAAATGAAAACTTAAATTTTCATTTTCATTATGACAAAATTAAAATTTATGACTTATGGGCTTTTGACAATTAAACTTAATTAATTAATTAAAAAGGAATAAATAAGTATAAAAGAAGACAAGTTTCCTTCTTTCCCTTCTTCCATGCCGCCACCCACCTCCCCTCTCCCTCTTTCATTATTTCTTTCTTCTTCTTTTTTCCCCCTTCATAGACACCCATCCTCCAAGCTCAATCCTTTACTTATCTTTCATGAGTTTTCCATCTAACTTACAGTAAACATCAAAGAGATATTTGATTGAGAGATTAAAAGCAAGGGGAAATAAGAGATTAGAAGAAAATTGAAGATTTGGGGAGTTGGAAGGAAGTCGTCATGAAGTAAGTTCTTTAATGCTCATTTAGTTATACAAACCTTAAATTAAGTTAGATTATGATGAAATTTCATAAAAAAATGAAAGAAAACATGTATGGAATCTAAACTAGGGTTTTGGCCAAATTGGAAAAAAGCTAGGGTTTGATGTATTTGAATGAAATTGATGATAAGATTAAGCTTAGTTGAAGTAGTATGCATGATTGGGGCAAAGAAATTGCATGAAATGTGTATAAATTTAATTATGGGAGATTAGGGTTCATGGAAAAATTGGAGCTTTAGTGCTAGAGAGTGAAATTGGTGTGTGTAATATTAAATTATGATCATTTGAAGTTTATTTAGTTTGAATTAACATTGGGTTAATGAATGAAAGTAATGAAATGGTAAGATTAGGGAAAATTGCAAACTTTGGTGTTTGAAAATTTTAAGTTTTGTGCTAAGAAGTGCCATTGATGTGTCAATGCTAAATTATAGTCATTTTGGGTGAATTAAATTTGAATTGAGGTTGGTTAGTGGGAATACTTGAAGAAATGAAAATTTGAACCTATGGCAGAATTTGCACACTAAGTTTAGTGTGTTTGACAAACCATAAATTGAGCTACACAACTCCAATTGGTATGAAACTAATTGGAAATGAAACTTAAGACATAGGGCTAGAATTTTTATGAAGAGACCCAACCCAGAAATTGCTCAGAAATTGCCCAAAACTTGGCTTTAACTTGGAGACAAAATTCTGGAACCTGCAAAATTAGGCACATGAACAACAAAGTTTGCATGGCCATAACTCTCTCTAGAAAACTCCAATTTAGGTGATTCTTGAACTAATAGAAACTTAAAACATATTAGAACATTTCATATGAAGAACTTAAGGCCAAATTATGGACTTAACCTAATCAATTGCGAAACAAAAGTTGAATCACCAAATCTACAAAAAATCTGAAAATCTGCAGATTGACCATATGAACAATAAACTTTGCATGGCTATAACTCTCACTAGAAAACTTCAATTTAGGTGATTCTTGAACCGATGGAAACCTAAGACATAGTAGAACATTTTGTATGGAGAATGTTAGACGAAATTATGGAGTTAACTTGATCAAATTGCTGAACAAAGTGGGATTGTTAAATCTGCCAGAACTAAAACTGCAGGGTGAATAGTAACATAAACAGTAACCGTGTTTTAGTCATAACTTGAGCTACACAGCTCCGAATTAGGCAATTCAAAAAGGAAAATAAAGTTAAGACCCAGATGAACAATTTTCATGAAGAATACCTCACTAAAATATGATCAAAACTAGGTAAAAATTAGGTTCAAAGATTGGGGCACCAAGCTATCCAAAACCAAAACTCTCTAAAATTTACAAAGCTAATTTGGGATGCATTAGACGTTCATGTAATGAGTTCTTGGCAGCAATCGAGATGCGTATTGAGACATTCTATTTGTGTATTTTTAGTAGAGAAAGAGGTTGGGACGGACGAGGAATAGTGAGTAAAGAGAAAGGAGAGCATTGAAGGTTTGTGCACAACTAACATTTTCTTCATTTTTAAACTTGTAAATTGTTTGGAATGTGTTTATTTGAATGAGTTTGCTTTGAACAAGTTTACTTTGACTGAAATATAGTTTTTCTCTTGCATTTAAGAAAGTTGGGTGTTGCCACCTTTATATGGATATTATATGAATTTAAATGTGTTTATTGGTGTATAAATGTGATTGTTGAGTAGAAAATTTTTGGAAACTATTTTGAAACCACAGTTAGCATGACAGTCTCTTTCAAAAATCCCCAGTAGTAACGGCTACTTGGGGTTGATAATTGATATTGATTATGTCTCCCATTAATAACGGTTAGTGGGGTAAGATTACATGAGTACTCATTAGCTAGCTAACCCTTCCCTCATTAATAACGGTTAGTGAGGTTGAAATTGCTTTGTCGTGGTGTATAACACAGCACTGATCATGAAATTTTGTGTCATGGCCTGAACTGTGTGTTGATGATGACAACACTAATGCTTTGTGAATTGTGATTTATGAAGTATGATTTCTCATTTGAAATGTTATTCCAATAAATGGCTCTTATGAACTTAGAACTATTGTGATGTTTTCATGCTTAAGAAGGATATGATTTATTATGCCTTGACAAGTTTTACTTTATTTTAAGTTTTAAAGTTATTAGTTGTGCACCACTGAGTGATATACCCAGCGATAGCTTATTTATGCTATCGCAGGAATGGGAAAGGAGAAGGCTAATGAGTGAGAGACTTGGAAGTAGCATTTTGGTTTTGATTATGGGTATATATCGTAGGTATACCCTTGTAATTTCTTTTTGATGTATTTTGTACTTATATGTATGGATGTACGCACATTGAGCAATTTGTATTTAAAAGCATTGCATTGTTATCATATTTTGAGTTTGTAACTATTTTGTATTTTACTTTGAGACTTATGAAAATGTAACTTTTGCAATATTTAGTCTACCATTATTTTCAATGAATGTTTACATGGAATTTTAACTTTCTCATATAGTTTTCCGCAAAAGAATTGATAAGATAAAAAGCTATGATTTGTTTTAAAATCCTTTGTAGCATAACTAATGGGTTATCGGTAGGTGGAGTTCGATAATTCATTAGGTATGCTACAGGAACATGTCATGCCTTACCAGGGATAAGGTGTGATAGGATTGACACTCGAATTAACGAGATTAAACTAGGCATAAGGGGTGCCTAATACCTTCCCCTTACGTATCCACTATCTGAAACCTAGACATTGGGCTATGGTAATGACGATTGTGGAAACTCTGCAAGTAGTAAGTTGCCATCCATGACACTCAGAAGAAATACTGAATATGTCCCGGTTATTACTCAGGTGGCGACTCCTATTTATTTATGCTTTCATGTCATAAATTTTTTGTACCGTGGTAGTATTATGGGAAGACGATACTTACCAATGGTTTGATTCTATTAGGATTGTATGATGTGCATATCTAGGCAATGCTGTCTAAGGAGGTGGTACTTAAGTGAGACCGTTGTGACTCCACCATCTTTCTTGGGTATTAGCTAGTGCATTTTATATAATTCAAGTGGATGATATTTCACCTCACGCCTTACTACGAACCCCCACCCTACAGTTTGGCGACTCCACTGGGCACTAAATGGATAGTTACTCTAACATGTTTCTATTAGTCTAATATTATTCCTCTGTTAAAATTTTTGCATTGCACTATACTATTACACGGATCACCCTTACGCTTTTAGCCCCATTAGTGCTAGCCAAGGAGACCATAGTTCTACTCGAACTATGATGAATTGGTGAATCCTAGCACCCCATGCCCGCACCTTTGAGTCTATAAAAAAGCCATAACTTTGGCCGTTGTGCTTAATGGACAAGCTCTCGTATTGTTGACCTTTTTCCTACCTGATGAAGCCCATGAGCCATAGATTTCAGCCCTAGGTACCCCATAGGTTTTTGTTGTGCTGGATTTATAACCTTATTGTTCAAACCATAAGTTCTAGTAGTAGTTGAGATGAACCTAGGCCTATGCATAAACCCAATGTGTATATAGGCCCAAGTCCATTTCAAAACCCATGTTAAGCAAGAGGATGATTACTTATAGTTAAACTTTATGGATATAAATCTTTTGTTTGTGAGGGAAAGATAGTCCTGGACCCCTCCCCTGTTGGTGTGCCCAGTGTCTCGTAGCCTAGGATAGAATTTTTTTTTCCCTATCCTGCACGTGAGAGTTGGAGGTATAAGGGGGCAAAGATTCAGTTCTAGAGATATTCTTTTCAATTTTCATTCAGTCTTTGGTTTGATCTTAGTTCGGTTTGTACGATTTGGTTTTGGTTCAGTTTTGGTTATATTAGTACAGTTCGGTTTTGGTTTTATAAAAGTAAGGAAAAAATGAAAGTGCATATTCATGCATTCATGCATTGCATTTATACATAGCATAAGTTGTTAAAACCTTGTATTTTTTTCTCTTATAGTAAACATAGCTTTAGAACACATCGAAAAGACTTCTAACCAGGTCACTTGGTTTAGGGTGGGAAAGAGATTAGTAAGAGTCACACCTACACAAGCTAAAATGGAGGACACTAAAATCATATTTAGATAGATGCTTGAGGAAGCTTTAAATGCCAAGATGGCTGAGTTTGAAGGAAAAATCATGGCCAACTTTGAGAAGAAACTAGAGATAGGTGGGCCTAGTGACATTCAGGTGAAAAGGCCTGAAGAAGAGACTGGTAAAAAAAAGGCCTTTGATGACCTCTGAGATGAAGAGGATTATCTCCAAGACAAGGCCAAAATGAAAGAAAAGGGGACAAGTGAGGAGATTAGAGTTGTTACTGAGATGATAGAAAAACTTCAGGCCAGTGTGAAAAATCAAGCTGAGTTTACTAGAATGGGGCTGTTAGATGCAGATGACTTTGACATCCAGATGGATGTGAATCTAGTCAAAAAATTTAAGATGCCTGATTTGCCTAAGTTCGATGGTACTGGTGACCCAAAAATCCACCTCAAGTCTTATCTGATAATCATGAGAATAACTAGTTTGACTAAGAACTAAGTCACTTAATTCTTTTCTATGTCACTAGAAGTGGTTGCATCTTCATGGTCTCATGGGCTAGAAGCCACTATGAGAAAAGATTGGGAGGAGCTAGTTAGGAGATTTGTGCAATAGTACTCCTATAATACAACTTTAGATGCTACCCTGAGAGACTTAGAAACCACTAGGCAAAAACCAAATGAAACCTTTTCTGAGTATTTATTGAGATGGAGGAAAAAGGCCATGAAGATGACTAATAAACCTGCTGAAAAGGATCAGGTGTGCTTGGTAGTGAAAAGTCTGCAGCCTAGTTATTTTGAGAAACTTTGTTTTTATACCTTAGCTACCTTTGAACAGCTATATGATGCTAGGGTATTAGTGGAGGATGTATTGAATAATGAAAGGCAGAGTTATCAGCCCAAGAGGGGAGGATACTAGTCAGCTAGCAACATTACTAGGGAAAATAAAGTCATTGAGGTTCAACCCATGTCTTGCACCCCTAGAAAGTTCTCTCAGTTCAAACAGCCCCTATCTAAAGTCTTCGAGCGACTCAAAGCTTGGGGTCTCCTCTAGCCCTTGGCACCTAGACAGTCACTAAACCCACTGCCACCTAGTTACAATGTTAACCTATACTGCCAATTCCATCAAACTCATGGCCATGACACTGATAGATTTTTTCGAGTAAAACATGAAGTTTAGGACCTGATCGATGCCAAGAAAATAGTAGACCCAAAAAACTAACCAAACACCCACACCAGCCTGTTTGCCTGGTTTTACAACCCTACAAGTGCACAGATTGCTAACAAGTAATAAAGTGATAAGTAGAGTATCATTCCCACGAGGAGCTTTATTTAGCAAGTACCAATCTATACAGAAATTTTTGACTGTCTAGGCTATTGAATATTTAGGAAAATGAAGTTTGTTAACTTTAAACACTAGAATAGTAAACTTAGAATGAAGTAATCTATTTTTGGAACAATTATGGAGTTAAGATTTCACATTTGAATCTTATTAGGGATGTTATCTCGTTTATTTACTAAATTGAGGATCATTTTTCTTGATGGAAATTAGCCCTAAGTTATCCTAAATCCTCTCTCAAGGCATCTAGGGTGTATTTTAATTAACTCAAACCCTACTTTCATGGTGATTAAATTAATTAAAATCCTTTAAGACCTTTGACCAATTTTTAGGTTCCACAAAGGTATCAATCTATGTCTAGGTCAGAATTCCTAGGTTCAAGATCTTGATTTTCTAATATTAATCTTCACCTTTCAGTCCTTCAATCAATATCTACAATCATGTCTAAGTGGGTACCATCACATAGCATGCATTAGGATCACAAGAAATTAAATCAAGAAACGAATCTCAAATCCAGTAAATAAAACTTAATGTTCATCTATAATAATAATTACAAGCATTGCTCTCCCAAATCCAGAATAAGGAAACTACTCACTCATGGTGAGTTCAGCAAACATCATGATAAAAGGTAAAAACAGTAAAAAGAAAATCATGTAAAAGAAATAAACCAATAGAAATCTTATCTAGGGAGATGAAACGAAGGAACCGAAGATAGTTTGCAGCCTTGATCTTGTGGAGCTTCAGTCGAAAAGCTTCTTTTAGTATTGATGCAGAGCCCGACAGCCTCACTCCCTCCGAATATCCTCTCTTCTGATGTTTTCTTTTCTATTTATATTGGTTGCTCTAAGGTTAGGTCACTTTGAGTCCAAAGGGCCTTAGGAGTCTCATTTTTATCCGAAAACAGGAGGGGAATTCGAGTTGTAAAACTGGCTGCAGCATAGTACACGGCCTGTGTGTCACTACACGGGTCTCGTAATGTAGGGCCATGTAACTTGCTGGAGGAGAATTGTGAAATGTTTTGGCACAGAAAGTTACACGGGTCTGTGCTAACTACACGGGCCTGGTTACACGGGCCGTGTACTAATGTTCCCATAAGGTTCTTCAAGCTTGCACCCTGCAGAGACTTACACGGGTCTCTGCAGATTACATGGATCTACTTACACGACCTGTGTACTTGTGTTTCTCATCGATTCTCTTGGCTTTCTTCTGGCAGAGAGTTACACGGGTCTGGGGCTTGGTTTACACGACCCATGTACTTTGTATCAACAGCAATTCTCTGTCTTTTAACTCCTCCAAGCTTTCCTTTGTGCTCCTATACTTCTGGGGCTTTGTAACACCCCTATGTTCCGTAGTGCGTTCTACTGTTCTTGTGACCAGTGTTGTCCGGACAGCTAGGATGCCTAGAACTACACTTAGATATTGATGAGGAGACATAAAATAATGAAATACAAGAAAAATAAAGGAAAAATAATAGCAATGAAATGTAACCAAGTTAAACGAGCCGACAATCCTAGCGATGGGTGACCGCACCGGAAAGTCGCGGCGTGGACCGTTGACTAGCCCTGGACCACGGGGAACCCTGGAAAATATTTTTAGGACTTAAATAAATGTCTATTGAAGTATAAATATCATTAGAAATATCAAAGAAAAATTAATTAATTAGTACAAAGAAAAACGGGAAATTGAGAAAACGACACAAATCGGTGTTACCGAAAAATTTGAAATGCAAACTGAAAAGGCGCATTTTTGTCATTTGACACCTAGAGTGGGCTTTTGACCTAAATGTCCATGAAAAATAAGTGGTATTACATTTTGAAAATTTAATGAGAAATGAAATTGAAGATAAAATGTAATTTAAGGAAAGTTAAGGGCAAAAGTGCAATTAAAAGAAATCTTAAATTAAACCAATTTTTAATTAACATAATGGAGCACCACGTGAGACATTTAGTGGCCATATAAAGCCACCTTTGGACAGCACAAACTTCATCATCTTCTTCATTTTTTTTCACTAGCCGAATTGCTCTCCCATAGAAACCTCCATTGACGTTCCCAAACCAAGCTCCATGCATCCATTTTCAAGCCATTTTCCACATGATTTCCTTCATTAAATTTAGCCTACACAGCTTAGGAAGTGTTATGGCAGCAAAAAGAAGCACGATTGGTGAGGTTTTAGCAAGCTCCAACAAGAGGTAAGTGTCCATTTTCTTCCCTTGCTTAATTAAAATGTGTTGAGGTTGTGGGTAGTATTTTGGTTGAAAAATTGAAAGAATTACTTGAATAATTATTGGGTGTAACTTTTGGCAGCTATGGAAAGGAAAGGTGAGTAGATTATTCTCACTTGTTATTGATGTTAATTGATGAGAATTAGTGGGGATTAAAGTGCTTAAATGTATAAGAGCTTAATTACCATGTGTATGTGTGAATTGTGCATTGAAAATGAGGTTAGGAAGTCAATATGGGAGATTGAAGTATATGTGTAAATTGGGTAGCTTTGATGTGCTTAGGAAGGCCTTAAATTCATGTATATTTAATGTTGATTTAAGAACAATGAAGTTGGATTAAGTTTGAGCAATTAAATTATTGTTAGACATGGATTTGATCAATTGAGTGTGATGGAGAATTACTTGAGTTGAATTTGTATTTGGACATTGATTAAATTGCTGGATATTTGATCACATATATTGTGGCTGGATATTGGTTGTAGTATATTGATATTGGACAATTGACCTAAGTATAAAGTGCATAATGTCTATTAGAATTGCAAAAATTTGCAATGCAAAGTGCGTTAGTAAAAACAGTGTGTATTTTATTCTCTAAATGGAATTGTGTGACTCCAATTGGTATCAGACAAATTGAAGGTGAAACTAGGCACAAAAAGTGCCAACTTTCATGAAGGAAGCTTATGAAAATTCTGCTTGTAAGGTAACTTGAAAAATGACCAAATCCGGATTAGTGCAATTAAGGCCTGAAAATTGACCATTTGGGCAGCAGTTAGTGTTTTGGCCATAACTCACTCAAAACAGGTCCAATTGACCTAAAATTTTGACCATGAATAGTTAAGACCTATATCTACAAGTCTTTTGAAGTCACCAAAGCCCAGAAATGACCATGAGTAAGTCAAACAGCTTGCACAAGTTCGGGTCAAAAAACTTGCCGAACCTAAAATGACCTAAAGTGACCAATTGTGATGCATTTTGACCAGCAATAGTAAAATGACCATAACTTGGTCTATATAACTCAGAATGACCTGAAATTTTGTCCCACGTGCAATAAGACATAGATCTACAAGTTTGTAGTTTTGACCGAAACCTGAAAACCGAGGGAACTAGGTCATCCGGCTAGGTCAAACTAGTATCCCGAAATCCAGCAAATTGCAAGAAAACTCAATATACATGGAAATGAATTGGGTAACATGTACCAACCCTAAAAGACTATTGAATGTGACATATTGGTAACATTAAAACCTAATTCACCTAGAATGCATTGAGAGTCGACATCTTAGGTTGACTAAGGAAATAATAGAATTCAGTGAATTAATTATCAAGCATTATCGTTAGAGACAGTTTAAATGAGTACTGAAACACTTCAAATTGTGTGTTTCAGTTAGCAAAGACTTAGGGAAGGGGAAGGAAACACTGAGTCAAAGCCAAGAGACAATTATTAGAGATTTGTGCACAACTAGTTTTTAACTGATTTTGTTTTGAATATTTCATATGATTAAATGACATATTTTTTCTTATGTATTATGTTTAACAAGCATTGGATTTAATTCAATGATTATTGAAATTGTTATAGTATGTATGAATTTAGCTTTATGAAATGGTATTTCCACAAGTATTAAGCATTGTTATGGATTGAATAAATTATGTTTTGGAAAATTGTGATAGAACATGTTTTGAATTGTGATGGTAATTTTCATGGAAAAATGCAAATTTATGATTTGAATTGTGATGAGCATAAAAATTATTGGATGTTGGAATTGACTTTGAATTGAATTGTATTGTGATTTATGCTCACTGAAAGGATTGTGATATTGTTTTATATCTCACTATAGATGCTTGACTAGGTTATTACCCATCTCTCTCATTTGTTGAGAAGACAATGGAGTTAGTTGTGTTTTGATTACCATGGTACGTGCACAGGCTTAGATTTTCCTCTGATTTGAGGTTAGATCTAAGTTTTTTTTTTTTTGTTATGGCCCTTTCGGAAGATTCATTATTGTGATGTGTACTGTGCACGATGATTCGACCTCCCCAACCATAGGGAGTTAGAATCCGATTCGACCTCCTTGACCATAGGGAGTTAGAATCACCCCGAAGATGGCTCTTTCGGATTAGTCTTGCATAGTTAGTGAGATAAAGAATGGCTTTTGAGATACAGCTTGGTTTTTGAGATGTAGCAGCATATTTTTTGAGATGCAACATGATTTTTGAGATACAGCATGATTTTTGAGATACAACATGGTTTTTGAGACACAGAATGTTTTTGAATAGTAAAGAATTGTGATTTTAGTTATGATTTATGTATATTTGATTTTGTTGGAATTACCTTAAATGGTTAGTCATGATTTGATAAATTGAATTTCGTGATCAAAGTCATTTCATACAGATGATTTACATTATTGGCAATGAATATTTTGAGTTTTGGAATTTGATGAGTATTCACATTTCCAAATTATTTGCTGTAAATTTTGTCAATGTATATTGTACTATGTTTTAAATTATAGTTGTGCACTACTGAGTTCACCACTCAGCGATAGCTTTTCATTGCTGTCGTAGGTAGACAGACGGACAGGGCAGCAGACTAGGCTGCTAGTACTACACTGAGAGATCATCGGGTATATTGAGTATACCATATTTTGCAATTTATATTGTAATGTATGTTCACTGTATGTATATAGTGTTCTTGGTTTTGAGCAGTTGTAAATTAAAATTATACATTGAAGTTGTAAAATAAATTATAAATTATTTTGGTTTGTAAATATTGTGATATATCTCTTTTATCTCAGCCTTTAAAAATACTGAAAATTTATTGTGGATTCTGAGTTGACTAAATATTGATGTTTGAGATTGAGAAATATAATTGAAGTGCTTTTTACAGGTTTTTGAAGAACTGCTTTATTCAAAATACAAATGGCACTCTGCCAAAATTTTTACTGAAATTATTATTTCTTCAAATGTGTTAGCTATTTCACTTCAGTTCAAAAAAGTTTTTAACACCTGTAAATAGTGCTCACCACTGTAAAAAGAAGTAAGAAAAGTTTTAAAATCCCTTGTAGTGTATTTAATGGGTTATCAGTAGACGAAGTTGGTAATTCATTAGGTATACTACGGGATCATGTTATGCCTTACAGAGGGGTAGGGTGTGACATGTTTTAGTGGTATCAGAGCTAGTTTTTTTAAAATTATGTTTTCACCTATAATTTGAATATTCTTTCTTCATAGTACAACTGCTCAATGTCATTGTTTGATACATACAGTACATTACATTATAAATATGCACTAACGGGAGGAAATCTCCTTATGTTATTTATTTAGAAGGTCTAAGATCCTCGAATTGACTATGGAAGAGGTGTTAGTAGTATGCCCTAGAGCATATCATTTAGTATGTATCTTGTACATATTTTTATTAATAAAAGGCATTTCCACTTTTCCGTTTACATAATATATTTATGTGTAATAGAAAAGGTCCATTGATATTTTGTTAGAAATATTATTCTTAAGTTGTTAAGAATATGAGTGACAATATTTCTAGCACAAAGTATCATAAATAGGTTCACAATCGAGGATACTTCATAATAAGGACATGACTTATCCAGAAAGATTGTATTCATGTTTGTTCCCAAGTTATTTATATGAGATATAAATAAGATGGAATGGTGAGTCTCATGCCATATAACAAACATGATAGGCACTTATAAATGATAAGTAGGCCGAACCAGTGACACTTATGACAAGCACATGGAGTTTACTCTTGTCAATGTTTTGTCATAAATCATATCAGTGCATATAATCTTTAGACCTGAGATAGCACAGTTATCTTGTATATAGGTAGTTTGAGTTTGATACTGCTTTCATACTTGTACTGTGTATGGGTATATGGGCATCTGTTGGCTCCTACTAGTTATATATGGAGGTAGGTGTTGACCAAGATGGAATCTGTTCCTCTAAGTAAATAGAGATAAAATCCTATGTTCATTTGATTGTTCTTGATGTTTCAAGTTCCTGGCCAGGACAGATAGATTTATTCAGAAAAGAGTTTCTGATGAGAAAATCTTTTTAATCAAGAACTGTAATTAAAAGAGAACATAATATTCATAGCAAATGGAGTTTGACATAAACCATGACTCGGCTTGAGTTGGGATTTGCAATGAGAGATTCTAGTGCATGGTAACATATGATTATAGGTTCATTTAAGGTAAACCTTACTACTAATTGGGTGGCCATGGCATGCTATGCTAGGTGTTAACCATGGTCTATGAGGTTCATAAAATGATTTACAGAAATCATTTATGCTAAGAAAGAGTTCTGATGATATTAAGAGCTAATATCATGTCTCATTGCCAATTAGTGATGAGCCTAGTAAGTCACACACATACACAAGTTATCACCTATTTAAATATGATTTAATTAATTAATTAAAGAGTTTAATTGATTAATTAAATAGGTTTGGTTTGCAATTAAATTGCAAAGTCCCTAGCATGACTTGAAACCAAATCTAGATTATTGGATGTATAATATAAGTTAAATTTATATTTAAAGTGTTTAAATATGAATTTAATTAATGAGAAATTAATTAATAGAGATTAATTAATTAATTTATATTTGATATAAATTAATTAGAAGAAGAAAATAATTATTTTGGGTTAAGAACTCAAAATTAAGACACAGAGGCATTTTGGTCATTTCACAGTGTGACACGTGGCACCATGAGATGGTGACACATGGGATTACACATAAGCTTGCCAAATGTTTTTTAATCATGTAAGATGATTAAAATCAAGATTAAATATAGGTTTGACACTTGGCACAATGTGATTGGGTCACTTAAACCTAGAGCTAATCAAAGGGTGACATGTGGCATGAGTTTAATGTGTTAACCTAGCTATTTAAGTGTTGTTATGAAAAGAAAAAAGCAACCAGCAGCCACTCCTCTCCTTTGTCACGCCACTTTGAGGGTTTTCCTCTATTCTTCTTCATCTCTCATCAATTCAAAGAGATTAGCCATCAATCTCTTGAATTAAGAACACTAGAAATTGTTTCTAGTGTCCTGTTTACATCTTTAATCTCTTAAAAGGCAGAACTTGATTTTCTAATTAATAGAAAAAGCTTTAGAAGCTATTCAAGGGCTACCATAGGTGTTCTTGGTATGGACAAGCTAGAGGGACAACATCTGGTGTCTTGAAGACGAATCTCAAAGGCGCAGACACGCTGCAATGCATCAAGAGGTTAGTGTAATCGTTCTTGATTTAATCTAGGGTTCTAAAATTAATCTGATTAATTTTAAAATCTTAAATGGCAAATACAGATCCAAAAACATATTAAAAGAGTTTTAATATGTTGTTTATCATTGAAATCAAATAGATAAAAATAAATCTTGCATGATGCATGTGACCCTAGGTGAAAATTTTTGAATTCAATGGTATAAACTTGTGTTTTTCACGCTTCCGTTCCTTCAACTGGTATCAGAGCCACTATATTTGCCATTTAGATTGTTGATTATATGATTTAATTGTGTGTTTGATCATGAGATCAAAAGTTCATTGCTGGTTGCAAAGCAAGTTGGCGGCATGCTTGAAAAACACCATTAATGGTGCACATGGTTTGGCTTCCATGGGTGGTTCAAGGTTTGGCTTTTAATTTTGCAATTGTTGTATGATCTAAGGCCTATTTTTTGACTAATTAAAGTGTTTAATTAGTAGTTTTAATCACACAATTAAATTATGATTCAAATCAGAATTTTAAAAATTGTTTGAATGTGATTCAAATCTGAATTTTAAAAGTTGTTTGAATGTGATTCAAATATGAATTTTTAAAGTTGTTTGAATCATATTTAAATCTGATTTTTTAAAATTGATTGAATAAAATTGAGATCTGATTTTTTAAAAAATATTTGAATGTGATTCAAATCTGATTTTTCAAAAAAATGTTTGAATGTGATTTAAATCTGAATTTTTAAAGTTATTTGAACGTGATTCAAATCTGAATTTTTAAATTTGTTTGAATGAGATTCAAATATGAATTTTTAAATTTATTTGAATCATATTCAAATATGGATTTTTGAGTTGAATATGAGATATTCAATTTAATTTATGTATGTTTTATTTAATTGTTAAATAGTGATATGCATGATGGATGATCATGGACTATAAAAGACCAATGTGATTGGATTTATTTCTTTTATGTTTCTTTGGGATTGTAAATTAATTAATTTATTTTAATTTATTTTGGGCATGTATTATTAAGTTTGTAATAATTTTTGGGTTGTAATTTCATTTATTTAAGTTCTTGTAAATTCGCCTTGGTATGCCAAGGATTACTATGTAATATTGGATTGCAAGAAGTTCAAGGAGGTCAAGAGCATTGGTGAGACCAGTGGGAGGAATTCAAGATCAAGTGTTGATTATGTACTCCTTCAGCAACTCTTGTAAAATGAATGAATGAATGAAATGCACCTAGGAATACCCTGATTCAATTCTTGGTGGCTCAGAATTGAATCCCTTAGAAAGTCCATGATCATACCATATTTATTGCTTATCCATGAATGCATGAAATGTATGGGAATGTATGCTATTATATGATATATGCATGCTAAATGGATAATGTGCAAAGTGAGACCTTAATAGTAAATAGAATGACCATAAAATCTTCCAAACAAATGATTAAGTTGGAAATGCTATAATTAAAGTAATTATAACATAGGCCCTCCATTGGGGCAATTATTTTAAGAAATTTTAAATAGATTGCATAAGATGCAATTTATTTAAGAGATTTTCTTAAGAATAATTGTTAAGCATGAGATGTTGTAAATATGTAAATGGTTTAGTGGCCAATATTGGATGTACCTGAGGACATTAAAATTATTTGCATAATTACTGGCTCAATGGGATCAACTTAACTAATGCAAGATAAGTCAATAATGGATGTACCTGAGATTTTGAGCATTAGGGGCTAGGTAAAGGATTAAACCTCACATGAGATGTGATGGGCAAAGAGTTGCTCACTTATAGTTTATTGTAATTCCAATAATGGATGTACCTGAGGATGATCAATAGAATTATAAGAATTCAATCACCCACTAGAAATCCATCCAACTAGGATTTCCGTTTTCTACTTTGGAAGTGTAGGATTCGCTAAGTTAGTGGGAGGACCAATTTGATTAAAAGACCATAATCATTTTGGTTAATTACATGATACATTTACTAATTAATCTGGTTATTTCTGTAATTAATTTTCTGATAATAATGAGCACAGAGCAACCACCACCATCCAATATCCTTGCAAGCATACTTGATCACAATAGGTTGACAGGACCTAATCTGTCTGATTGGTTAAGAAATTTGAAACTTGTCCTGAACCTTGAACATATAGGATATGTTCTAGATTCAAATGTTCCTGGTCCCTTACCTCCAGAGGCCACACAAGAGGAACATGATACTTTGGACAAGTGGAAGGAGCATGATATGAGAGCTAAGTGTTACATGCTTGCTTCCATGAGTAATGAGTTACAGAAGCAACATGAGAACATGCAGAGTGCGAGTGAGATCCTCCTTCACCTACAAGAGTTGTATGGTGAGCACAAACAGAATGCTAGGTATGAGATATCTAGAGCCTATTCCGTATGAGGATGTCCGAGGGATGTAATGTTGGGGATCATGTCCACAAGATGATTCGGCTGATTGAGCAGTTGGAACATCTTGACTTCAACATGGATTTCCAACTACAGACGGATTTGATCCTTCAGTCCCTTCCTGAGTCTTTTGGAAATTTTGTGACAAATTTCCATATGACTAAACAGGAATGCACCTTAGCTGGTTTACTCAACATGCTGGTTATTGCCCAAAAGAATATGCCAGGCAATAAAGGAAAAGAGGTAGCTTTGGTTGCATCTTCTTCTGCTGGAAAGTCCAACAAGAAGAAGGGCAACAAGAAAAAGAAACCTCAGATTCCTAGTCCTTCCAAGAAAATAGCTAAACAGAAAAGGAAAACCAAAGCTGACAAAGGCAAAGGAAAGTGTTTCCATTACCAACAGGAAAGTGTTTCCATTGCCAGTAAGAAAGTGTTTCCACTGGCCAGAGTATAGCAATCTAAAAGAATGCAATGCCATGGTGAAAACCAACTCAAGTTCAAAATATATTTGGCACTTAAGGTTATGTCATGTTGTAGAAGATAGGATTGCAAAATTAGAGAAAATGGGGATTCTATCCTCATTGGGCTCTGAACCGACTCTAACTTGTGAATCTTGCCTTCAGAGCAAAATGACTAGATCACCCTTTGTTGGACAAGGGCTAAGAGCTGAAAATATTTTGGAGCTAATACATAGTGATGTATGTGGTCCATTTAAAGAAATGGCTAGAGGGGGCTTTCATTATTTTATTACCTTTACTGATGATAAATCAAGATTTGGGTATTTGTATTTGATGAAATACAAACATGAATCCTTTGAAAAGTTCAAAGAATTTAAATCTTAAGTAGAAAATCAAACAGGAAAGAGTATTAAAGCTCTTCGATCAGATCGTGGAGGTGAATATTTGAGTACTGAATTTGATGAATACTTGAGAGAGCATGGCATTGTTTCTCAGCTGACTCCTCGAAGCATACGGTTGAATGGTGTATCTGAAAGGAGAAATCGTACCCTATTGGATATGGTACGTAGTATGATGAGCTATACTGATATGCCAATCTTCTTTTGGGGATTTGCATTAGAATCAGCTTTGTATATTCTGAATAGGATTCCATCAAAATCAGTTTCTTCCACACCTTATGAGATATGGCATGAAAGAAAACCAAGTCTTAAGCATGTTAAGATTTGAGGTTGTCCAGCTTATATAAAAAAGCTGAACACTGATAAATTGGAGACCAGATTAGAAAAAGGTCAATTTGTTGGATATCCAAAAGATAGTTTTGGATATTATTTTTATTTGCCTACTTCACAAAAGCTTGTGATAAGTAGAGATGCCATATTTCTTGAACAACAGTTTGTTCAAGAAGGAGGCAAAGGAAGGCAAATAGAGTTAGAATTGGAGAATTCTGACCAACCAACAGATCAGATGGATATAGATCCATCTAGTCAACCAATACCCGTTGATGAAACATCTACAATTGTTCCTCGTAGAACAACCAGGTATCTCACCCACGATGAGATATGGTTTTCTTCATGAAGAAGAACAAGAGTTGTCTACTCATGAAGAAGTAGATCATGGAGATGATCCACTTACCTATGAAGAAGCTATATCAGATATAGACTCTTCAAAATGGATTGATGCTATGAAATCTGAGATTGATTCCATGTATAAGAATCAAGTTTGGGATCTTGTTGACCCACCTGAAGGTATTGTACCTATAGGGAACAAATGGGTTTTCAAGAAGAAAATTGGTTCTGATGGAAAGGTAGAGACCTATAAGGCAAGGCTAGTAGCGAAAGGGTTTCGCCAAAGGCAAGGAATCGACTATGAGGAGACTTTCTCGCCTGTTGCCATGCTTAAATCAATTAGGATTTTATTAGCAATAGCTGCATACTATGATTATGAGATTTGGCAGATGGATGTCAAAACAGCTTTTCTCAATGGATACATTGAAGAAAACATTTTCATGGAACAACCTAAGGGATTTGAATCCCAAGATGATTCCAAGGTATGCAAGCTAAAGCGATCTATTTATGGGTTGAAACAAGCTTCAAGGAGTTGGAACATCCGTTTTGATGAAGCCATTAAATCCTTTGGTTTTATAAAAAATGAGGATGAGCCATGTGTATATAAGAAGGTTAGTGACAGTGCTATCACTTTCCTTGTCTTATATGTGGATGACATACTGTTGATGGGTAATGACACAGGTATGTTGACGACTATAAAGGTATGGTTGTCAAATACATTCTCCATGAAAGACTTAGGGGAGGCAACCTATATTCTTGGGATTCGCATCTATAGAGATAGAGCGAAAAGAATAATTGGTTTATCCCAAAGTCTATACTTGGAAAAGGTGTTAAAGAGGTTTAACATGCTTGATTCCAAGAGAGGATTGTTACCAATGAGACATGGTGTCCATCTTTCTAAAGAGATGTCTCCAAAGACACCTGAAGAAAGAGATAAGATGGCCAGGATTCCATATGCTTCGACTATTGGAAGTTTAATGTATGCAATGTTGTGTACTAGGCCGGATATCGCATATCTTTATTAGTTTGACTAGCAGGTATCAATCCAATCCAGGTTTGGAACACTGGATAGCTGTCAAGAATATCCTTAAGTACTTGAGAAGAACTAAGGATTTATTATTGATTTATGGAGGTGGAGACTTACAATTGGATGGTTATACTGATTCTGATTTCCAATCAGATATCGATGATAGAAAGTCTACCTTTGGATATGTGTTCATTTGTAATTGAGGTGCGATCGGTTGGAAGAGTTCCAAGCGAGCACATTGCAGATTCCACTACTGAAGTCGAGTATATTCTTGCATCGAATCTCGCAAAGGAAAGTCGTTTGGATAAAGAAGTTCGTGTGAGAACTTACGGTAGTTCCTTCCATTGAGTCGGCGGTTCCACTACACTGAGAAAATAATGGAGCGATCATCTGAGCTAAGGAACCAAGGTCTCACCCAAAATCCAAACACATAGAAAGGCGCTACCACATTATCAGAGTAATAGGTGGGCGAGGCGCTGTAGCCATGAAGAAAATAGCATCGGTGAAAATCCGGTGATCCATTCACTAAGCCTATGTCACGACTCAATTAGACCGACATCTTGAGAAGATAGGTCTAAGATATTGTAATGAATGGCTCTAGTGCTAGTGGGAGATTGTTAGTAGTATGCCCTAGAGCATATCATTTAGTATGTATCTTGTACATATTTTTATTAATAAAAGGCATTTCCACTTTTCCGTTTACATAATATATTTATGTGTAATAGAAAAGGTCCATTGATATTTTGTTAGAAATATTATTCTTAAGTTGTTAAGAATATGAGTGACAATATTTCTAGCACAAAGTATCATAAATAGGTTCACAATCGAGGATACTTCATAATAAGGACATGACTTATCCAGAAAGATTGTATTCATGTTTGTTCCCAAGTTATTTATATGAGATATAAATAAGATGGAATGGTGAGTCTCATGCCATATAACAAACATGATAGGCACTTATAAATGATAAGTAGGCCGAACCAGTGACACTTATGACAAGCACATGGAGTTTACTCTTGTCAATGTTTTGTCATAAATCATATCAGTGCATATAATCTTTAGACTGAGATAGCAGCTTATCTTGTATATAGGTAGTTTGAGTTTGATCGCTTTCATACTTGTCTTGTATGGGTATATGGGCATCTGTTGGCTTCTACTAGTTATATATGGAGGTAGGTGTTGATCAAGATGGAATCTGTTCCTCTAAGTAAATAGAGATAAAATCCTATGTTCATTTGATTGTTCTTGATGTTTCAAGTTCCTGGCCAGGACAGATAGATTTATTCAGAAAAGAGTTTCTGATGAGAAAATCTTTTTAATCAAGAACTGGAATTAAAAGAGAACATAATATTCATAGAAAATGGAGTTTGACATAAACCATGACTCCAGCTTGAGTTGGGATTTTGTAACAGAGAGATTCTAGTGCATGGTAACATATGATTATAGGTTCATTTAAGGTAAACCTTATTACTAATTGGGTGGCCATGGCATGCTATGCTAGGTGTTAACCATGGTCTATGAGGTTCATAAAATGATTTCGAGAAATCATTTATGGTAAGAAAGAGTTCTGATGATATTAAGAGCTGATATCATGTCTCATTGCCAATTAGTGATAAGCCTAGTAAGTCACACACATACACAAGTTATCACCTATTTAAATATGATTTAATTAATTAATTAAAGAGTTTAATTGATTAATTAAATAGGTTTGGTTTGCAATTAAATTGCAAAGTCCCTAGCATGACTTGATACCAAATCTAGATTATTGGATGTATAATATAAGTTAAATTTATATTTAAAGTGTTTAAATATGAATTTAATTAATGAGAAATTAATTAACAGAGATTAATTAATTAATTTGTATTTGATATAAATTAATTAGAAGAAGAAAATAATTATTTTGGGTTAAGAACTCAAAATTAAGACACAGGGGCATTTTGGTCATTTCACAGTGTGACACGTGCCACCATGAGATGGTGACACATGGCTTAACACATAAGCTTGCCAAATGTTTTTTAATCATGTAAGATGATTAAAATCAAGATTAAATATAGGTTTGACACTTGGCACAATATGATTGGGTCACTTAAACCTAGAGCTAATCAAAGGGTGACATGTGGCAAGGGTTTAATGTGTTAACCTAGCTATTTAAGTGTTGTTATGAAAAGAAAAAAGCAACCAGCAGCCACTCCTCTCCTTTGTCACGCCACTTTGAGGGTTTTCCTCTATTCTTCTTCATCTCTCATCAATTCAAAGAGATTAGCCATCAATCTCTTGAATTAAGAACACTAGAAATTGTTTCTAGTGTCCTGTTTACATCTTTAATCTCTTAAAAGGCAGAACTTGATTTTCTAATTAATAGAAAAAGCTTTAGAAGCTATTCAAGGGCTGCCATAGGTGTTCTTAGTGTGGACAAGCTAGAGGGACAACATCTGGTGTCCTGAAGACGAATCTCAAAGCGCGAGACATATTGCGATTGCATCAAGAGGTTAGTGTAATCATTCTTGATTTAATCAAGGGTTCTAAAATTAATCTGATTAATTTTAAAATCTTAAATGGCAAATACAGATCCATAAACATATTAAAAGAGTTTTAATATGTTGTTTATCATTGAAATCAAATAGATAAAAATAAATCTTGCATGATGCATGTGACCCTAGGTGAAAATTTTTGAATTCAATGGTATAAACTTGTGTTTTTCACGCTTCCGTTCCTTCAACTAGAGGATGATCGTTCAGTCGATCAATCGATAGAGGCTGAGGTACAAGTTGAGGCCCCAGCTCCACAAAGTGTCGAAGGCCCGACTGTACCAGTTTTACCGGTAAAAATTATTGCACAAATGGCCCAGCAAATGGCCACTTTCTTTCAATAAATGGCAGATAATCTGTCAGCCCAAGCCCAAGTACAGACCCAACCCCCACAAGGGCAACATGAAATAGAGAAGAGGGAGAAACCTATGGGTCAGAGCTCAAGCAGTAATTTGAGGAAGAGAAATGAATTTGGGGAGCCCTGAGCTCAGGGATATAACAGAGGTGGATCATCAAGGCAGAGACCACTAAGGTCCAGTCGTTGAACAACTAGAAGTTCCTACCCTCCCTGCCAATGCGAAACTTGTGGTAGAAATCATGGTGGGGTATGCTACGAGGCCATAGGAGCCTGTTATAACTGTGGAGGCACAGGACACTTTGCCAAGGACTGCACTAGTACTCGCAGAATTGGGCCACCTCCTACTACTGCAGAAGGGTTAGTTCAGAGCCCTGTCACCAGAAGTTCACAACCACCCAGCAGAGGTAGAGACAGGGGTAGAGGTAACCCAACAGGCAGCCAAGGCACTGTGAAACAATCAGAGCAAGATAGTGCTCCAGTGAGAGTATACACAATGAGACAGAGGGAAGAAGTCGAGACATCTGATGTTGTGGCTGGTACCTTCTCAACTTTTAATCAAGATGTGTTTGTGTTATTTGATCTGGGTTTTACCCATTCTTATGTGAGTGCTAGCATCATTGATTGCATTGCTGTTCCATGTACAAAAATGGACTTTGAGGTGCTAGTAACAAGTCCACTAGGACAGGAGGTCAGGGTTAATAGAATGTATAGTGATTGTCCTTTGGTGATCCAAGGACACACTTTTCTATCTGATTTCATTGAAATGCTCTTTAGAGATTATGATATCATCTTGGGCATGGATTGGTTAGCCAGGCATCACGCCATGATTGACTGTAAGCTGAAGACAGTCACTTTTGGTCTCTCTCAGTACAGTGATGTGGTAATACATGGGGAGAGGCAGCTATTGCCATCAAACATCATTTTGGCTGCACTAGCCAGAAAAATGATCAGAAAGGGGTGTGAAGCATACTTGGCACATGTGGTAGACACCCAAGTGGGGAGTCCAACATTAAGGGGCATCCCTACAGTATATGACTTTCCAGATGTGTTTCCTGATGAATTGTCAGGATTACCTTTAGAAAGAGAGGTGCAATTTGAAATTAATGTTATGCATGGTGTGGATCCAATCTCCATAAAATCATACAGAATGACACCAGCAGAGTTGAAGGAGTTGAAGGTATAGTTGCAAGAACTACTTGAAAAGGGCTTCATCCGCCCTAGTGTGTCACCATGGGGAGCTCCAGTATTATTTGTTAAGAAGAAGGATGGCACTCTTAGTTTACGTATTGTTTGATCGGGGGTCTGCATATTTTTATGTTAGTGTTAGAATTATATGTTCTATTGTTATTCCTTTACAGGGGAATAAATTTTAATGCATTAGTGATTAGTCCTTTAAGATAAGGATTGTGATAATAAGTGAAATTAGTTTTGGAAGAGTTTATCGGTGAAAAGTATTTTCTAACACACCATAAATTATAAAGCTAATTGGTGAGCCTACTTAATGTAAGGCAAGAGGACGTATAAGTAAGTTACAGCAATAGAATTGCTCTAGATGAAGGCAAGGATGTTACTGTTAGTAATTGTTAATAGATATTGTAATCAGAATAAGATTCGAATATCAGTAAATTCGAAAAGGATAAAATATCGAAAAATTTGATCTATTGGGATGTATCGTAGTAACTATGCAATGTTCTTGATTTTTATATTGTAAGCTGCA
Source organism: Hevea brasiliensis (assembly GCF_030052815.1). Lineage (NCBI taxonomy): Eukaryota > Viridiplantae > Streptophyta > Magnoliopsida > Malpighiales > Euphorbiaceae > Hevea > Hevea brasiliensis. The sequence continues at coordinate 26,668,558 of NC_079503.1, forward strand.
GATTACAGTACCAACTTGAGATTATTGTGTAGAGCTACATACTACCCGATAGTACACCTAGATGAGAATAGTTGCTAACAGCATATGTTTTGGTATAGTTATGCTAGGACAGAATTTAATTGTTATAAATAAGTTTGAAAATCCTACTTAGGGATCTAAAACTCAAAAGTTAGAATATCGAAAGGTTATAGTTCAGTACAAAAGGAAGTAAGTTATAGAATATTGACAGATAAAAAGAGTTATGGAAGTAAAAATTCGCACAGTTGGTTCAGATATAACAAAGAAATGTTACGAATGTGAGGAAGACTATTGACTAGAATGGTCAGAGGACCAATGACTAGATAAATCATTCTAACATGACCTCAAGAGTCGTTTAAGAAGGAACATGAACCGAAATATTAGACAGCTCAATAGTAAGACAAGATTTGTGTTATACAAATAAATTAAATATTGTATTAGATTGTTAAAAGTCTTATACAAATTTGAGGGAAAGAAGACTATACGATCATATAGAAAGGAGAAAATAAACGTATGACTATTGTAAGATAGCTATTGGATAAAATTTCGTGGACGAAATTTATTTTAAGGGGGGGAGAATTGTAACACCCCTATGTTCGGTAGTGCGTTCTATTGTTCTTGTGACCAGTGTTATCCGGACAGCTAGGATGCCTAGAACTACACTTAGATATTGATGAAGAGACATAAAATAATGAAATACAAGAAAAGAAAATACAAGAAAAACAAAGGAAAAATAATAGCAATGAAATGTAACCAAGTTAAACGAGCCGAGAATCCTAGCGATGGGTGACCGCACCGGGAAGTCGCGGCGTGGACCGTTGACTAGCCTTGGACTGTGGGGAACCCTGGAAAATATTTTTAGGACTTAAATAAATGTCTATTGAAGTATAAATATCATTAAAAATATCAAAGAAAAATTAATTAATTAGTACAAAGAAAAACGAGAAATCGAGAAAACGACAAAAATCGGTGTTACCGAAAAGTTTGAAGTGCAAACTGAAAAGGGGCATTTTAGTCATTTGACACCTAGAGTGGGCTTTTGACCTAAATGTCTATGAAAAATAAGTGGTATTACATTTTGAAAATTTAATGAGAAATGAAATTGAAGATAAAATGTAATTTAAGGAAAGTTGAGGGCAAAAGTGCAATTAAAAGAAATCTTAAATTAAACCAATTTTTAATTAACATAATGGAGCACCACGTGGGACATTTAGTGGCCATATAAAGCCACCTTTGGACAGCACAAACTTCATCATCTTCTTCATTTTTTTTTCACTAGCCGAATTGCTCTCCCATAGAAACCTCCATTGATGTTCCCAAACCAAGCTCCATGCATCCATTTTCAAGCCATTTTCCACATGATTTCCTTCATTAAATTTAGTCTACACAGCTTGGGAAGTGTTATGGCAGCAAAAAGAAGCACGATTGGTGAGGTTTTAGCAAGCTCCAACAAGAGGTAAGTGTCCATTTTCTTCCCTTGCTTAATTAAAATGTGTTGAGGTTGTGGGTAGTATTTTGGTTGAAAAATTGAAAGAGTTACTTGAATAATTATTGGGTGTAACTTTTGGCAGCCAAGGAAAGGAAAGGTGAGCATATTATTCTCACTTGTTATTGATGTTAATTGATGAGAATTAGTGGGGATTAAAGTGCTTAAATGTATAAGAGCTTAATTACCATGTGTATGTGTGAATTGTGCATTGAAAATGAGGTTAGGAAGTCAATATGGGAGATTGAAGTATATGTGTAAATTGGGCAGCTTTGATGTGCTTAGGAAGGCCTTAAATTCATGTATATTTAATGTTGATTTAAGAACAATGAGATGTATGTTATTGATCTTGGTTAGTTGGAATAAGTTTGAGCAATTAAATTGTTGTTAGACATGGATTTGATCAATTGAGTGTGATGGAGAATTACTTGAGTTGAATTTGTATTTGGACATTGATTAAATTGCTGGATATTCGATCACATATATTGTGGCTGGATATTGGTTGTAGTATATTGATATTGGACAATTGACCTAAGTATAAAGTGCATAATGTCTATTAGAATTGCGAAAATTTGCAATGCAAAGTGTGTTAGTAAAAACAATGTGTATTTTATGCTCTAAATGGAATTGTGTGACTCCAATTGGTATGAGACCAATTGGAGGTGAAACTAGGCACAAAAAGTGCCAACTTTCATGAAGGAAGCTTACCAAAATTCTGCTTGTAAGGTAACTTGAAAAATGACCAAATCCGGATTAGTGCAATTAAGGCCTGAAAATTGACCATTTGGGCAGCAGTTAGTATTTTGGCCATAACTCACTCAAAACAGGTCCAATTGACCTGAAATTTTGACCATGAATAGTTAAGACCTATATCTCCAAGTCTTATGAAGACACCAAAGCCCAGAATGACCATAAGTAAGTCAAACAGCTTGCAGAAGTTCGGGTCCAGAAACTAGCCGAACCTAAAATGACCTAAAATGACCTAAAGTGACCAATTGTGATGCATTTTGACCAGCAATAGTAAAATAACCATAACTTGGTCTATATAACTCAGAATGACCTAGCGTGCAATAAGACATAGATAACGAGTTTGTAGTTTTGACCGAAACCTGAAAACCGAGGGAACTAGGTCATCCGGCTAGGTCAAACTAGTATCCCGGAATCCAGCAAATTGCAAGAAAACGCAATATACATGGAAATGAATTGGATAACATGTACCAACCCTAAAAGACTATTGAATGTGACATATTGGTAACATTAAAACCTAATTCACCTAGAATGCATCGAGGGTCAACATCTTAGGTTGACTAAGGAAATAATAGAATTCAGTGAATTAATTATCAAACATTATCGTTAGAGACAGTTTAAATGAGTACTGAAACACTTCAAATTGTGTGTTTTGGTTAGCAAAGAAGGAAACACTGAGTCAGAGCCAAGAGACAGTAATTAGGGATTTGTGCACAACTAGTTTTTAACTAATTTTGTTTTGAATATTTCATATGATTAAATGACATATTTTTTCTTATGTATTATGTTTAACAAGCATTGGATTTAATTCAATGATTATTGAAATTGTTATAGTATGTATGAATTTAGCTTTGTGAAATGGTATTTCCACAAGTATTAAGCATTGTTATGGATTGAATAAATTATATTTTGGAAAATTGTGATAGAACATGTTTTGAATTGTGATGGTAATTTTCATGGAAAAATGCAAATTTATGATTTGAATTGTGATGAGCATAAAAATTATTGGATGTTGGAATTGACTTTGAATCGAATTGTATTGTGATTTATGCTCACTGAAAGGATTGTGATATTGTTTTATATCTCACTATAGATGCTTGACTTGGTTATTACCCGTCTCTCTCATTTGTTGAGAAGACAATGGAGTTAGTTGTGTTTTGATTACCATGGTACGTGCACAGGCTTAGATTTTCCTCTGATTTGAGGTTAGATCTAATTTTTTTTTGTTATGGCCCTTTCGGAAGATTCATTATTGTGATGTGTACTGTGCACGATGATTCGACCTCTCCAACCATAGGGAGTTAGAATCCGATTCGACCTCCCCGACCATAGGGAGTTAGAATCACCCAGAAGATGGCTCTTTCAGATTAGTCTTGCATAGTTAGTAAGATAAAGAATGGCTTTTGAGATATAGCATGGTTTTTGAGATGCAACATGATTTTTGAGATACAGCATGGTTTTTGAGATGCAGCATTATTTTTGAGATATAGCATGATTTTTGAAATAAAGCGTGGTTTTTGAGATACAACATGATTTTTGAGACACAGAATGTTTTTGAATAGTAAAGAATTGTGATTTTAGTTGTGATTTATGTATAATTGATTTTGTTGGAATTACCTTAAATGGTTAGTCATGATTTGATAAATTGAATTTCGTGATCAAAGTCATTTCATACAGATGATTTACATTATTGGTAATGAATATTTTGAGTTTTGGAATTTGATGAGTATTCAGATTTGCAAATTATTTACTGTAAATTTTGTCAATGTATATTGTACTATGTTTTAAATTATAGTTGTGCACCACTGAGTTCACCACTCAGCGATAGCTTTTCATTGCTGTCGCAGGTAGACAGACGGACAAGGCAGCAGACTAGGCTGCTAGTACTACACTGAGAGATCATCGGGTATATTGAGTATACCATATTTTGCATTTTATATTGTAATGTATGTTCACTGTATGTATATAGTGTTCCTGGTTTTGAGCAGTTATAAATTAAAATTGTACATTGAAGTTGTAAAATAAATTGTAAATTATTTTGGTTTGTAAATATTGTGATATATCTCTTTTATCTTAGCTTTTGAAAATACTAAAAAAATATTATGGATTTTTGAGTTGACTAAATGTTGATGTTTGAGATTGAGAAATATAATTGAAGTGCTTTTTACAGGTTTTTGAAGAACTACTTTATTCAAAATACAAATGGCACTCTGCCAAAATTTTTACTGAAATTATTATTTCTTCAAATGTGTTAGCTGTTTCACTTCAGTTCAAAAAAGTTTTTAACACCTGTAAATAGTGCTCACCACTATAAAAAGAAGTAAGAAAAGTTTTAAAATCCCTTGTAGTGTATTTAATGGGTTATCAGTAGACGAAGTTGGTAATTCATTAGGTATACTACGGGATCATGTTATGCCTTACAGAGGGGTAGGGTGTGACAGGCTTCACCCAAACACCTGAAATGATGAAGAAAACATAGAATTAAGGGCTTTATAGTAGAAATTACAAAAACTAATGAAATCAACTATTATGCATGAAAATACTTGCCTAAATGCTATGAAATAGTATACAAATGTGCTTAAAAATATCTATACAATTCAAGTATATCAAATATCCCCAAACTCAAACTTTTACTTGTCCTCAAGCAAAACAAAACTCTATTTTAAAACACATTTAAGGGGATACTTAGGAATACAACCATCAATTTAATAAGCATAGAATTGAACTCCTCTAACCTTCATACCAATTTCCCTCTTTTAAGGCATAAGGGTTCTAATAGCTGCCTATTTGGAACTTCACCTCATTTCATGGTGTTTCAACTAATTATTCCTCTATATAAGACCATTAATAAGCCACAAACAATCTGTTTTATTGGGATAGATTTGAGAAACACTAACTCCCCTAAATTTGCCTCTTTTGTGAGTAATTGTGATGAAGTATTTCAATTCCAACTCCATAGGCATATCTCAATTTTTCTATCTCCGCTAATATAGCATGCACTTTTCAAAAGATCAAAAGGTCTTTAAAAGGGTTGTAATGAGGCTAGAGGGATAATGACTTGGTTGCTAATGAAAAGTTTTTAGGGTATGCAAATATGAGGATAGCATGTATGCATAAAATCCAAGTATACTAAGTTCGTTTCTACATATTTTATATGGAGAGGAAGGGCTTTTGGCTTTTTTATAGTGCCAAGCATGCTTCCATGATACTTTTCTTGGGACTTCTTCTCTTTTTCTCTTTTTGTCCTCTCCCCCAAACTCATTGCTTTTGCTGGTCTGGAATGGCAAATTTTCCTTTGATTGCAATTGCACACTTACATTCTTTCTTGGGTTCCACATCCTCTCTTCATTTTCTTTATGCATTTTGCTTCCTCAAAAGGGTATGGTGGGTGTTTAGGCTAGGGGCTAGGTGAAATAACATGGGTAAGTAATAAATTCTAAGGGATAAACATAGGCTTCAAGTTAGCTACAAGGGATACTCATTTTAATTAGGGGTGGCTAAGGCTTAGTAAGGTTATATCAAAGAATGCCTAGTGAGGTTATATCAAAGAATGCCTTAATCATTTCTTCATCAAGCATATGCTAGGATTTCGCCTTGATAAGTTCAAGAGATATGTCCTAGAGCTAGTGAGGCAATTTTTAGGTTTGCTTGTATTTCAAAAATTGTTCTCCTAATTTTACAAGTCCAATGTGATAAATTAATAGTTATGAAGAGGTTTAACCAGTCTAGTTCCATCAAAGAGATTAGTTTCTTCACAAACAACGTGTTAGAATCCCTTTTTGTCTATCTAGATACATTCATTCCTCTACCCCGTGGAGTCTAATTATTAGCTTACTCAAATTTGGTTATAGTGCTAAGTTTCACAATTTAAAATCTAAAATTTTTCAAAATTTCTCAAAAATTTTGATACACAAGAATAATGTAGCTAAATTTAAACAATGCAATGATGTGCATGTAATGATATGCAAATGAAATTGTATCTCCCCCCCCCCCACCCCAAACTCAAACCAGACATTGTCCTCAATGTTAACATAATGTGCAAAATAAGAGCAAACGTACAAGAATTTTAAGGAAGCATATTATTTATTAAGCATGGAAAATTTTTGAACATGAAGCAAATAAAAGAGACCTATGGTTGCAAGTTAGGACTAAGGCATGTAAGATATTACAATAAAGATCCTATCCTATAGTCCTAGCTCTAAAAGGCCTCTGATGATGATGATGGTGATGCTGGTGATCCTGGCTCCTCTTCCTCCTCATCTAGCTTGTCCATTAGCATGTCCAGCTTGTTGTGTGCTTCTTGGAGGCTGTCCTTGACAGCTCGCATTATACCGTATATTGTGGTCTCCATACGCTGTATGCATGCGAGGACTAGATCTGTCAGTGGTAGTGTGTATGGAGGCACTCAAACGGGGGACTCTTCGAACATCTGCCCTTGACCTTCTTCTTGAGGTTGTGAAGTTTCACTAGGTCCTTCTCTTCCTTCGTCTCTTCGAGGGATGGTGTTTCCTTCAGCATCTACCAAGTAGCATGTGTTGCCTACCTTCTTACATATCTCCATGGATATGCAGATAGTTTGATCAATTCTCAACGTTCCGGTGATAAAGCGTAGTCTGTGATGTCCTGGAATGAAGCCGAAGTGGAGGTCAATGGTTGTGACAAGGCCTCCAAGCACAATGTGCCAAATAGACTATTGACAGAGGTGTCAGAGATGGTTGCACAAAAATAAGTTGGTGCTGCACCACTATCCGGTGACCATGCACCACAAGAAGAACAACTCATTGGCATTGACAATGCCAAGGCTATCACCATGGCCCATGATGGTGTGGGCGGTGAACCGATGCATATATTGTAGGGCAAGACTAGTGATGCCTATTGATTTGAATTTACTGGAGTTGTAGGATTCTGTGTTCGGGGCAATGGAGCTCCAGAAGTTGATGTTATTGTACAGCATGCGGTTCCTTGGAATCTCTTGGTGGCCAGCGCTGTCAAAGCCAAAGATGGTGTTGAACTCGTCCATGTTCATTACTCGGTCGACACCAAGGAGGCGAAACTCAATCCTGCCCCTGTCCTCCTTGTCGGTAGGCCATAAGGTGGCCTTAAAGCTGCCCAAAAATTCAAGCGTGGTGTCCTTGTATGCCGAAAATTAGAGTTAGGCGAACCTTGTCCACCTGATGCTATCCAATAGCCCATTGATTTCATCCTATAACCCGATTTGCTCTAAAAGCGGAAAATCCATGTATTTGGTGGAGGATATTTTTCTGGCATGAAGTTTGGTGCACATTGCTTTGTGGGTATCATCACGAAATCCCTAAGGAATGGAGATTTTGGGTTGTGGAGCAGGTTATGGCTGTGGTTGTGGTTATGGTGGAGGATGGGCTTATTGAGGTGGTTGGGGAGTGGCTACCCTTATTCTTGGGTTGGAGGCTAGGGTGGAGAAGGTGAGGATTCTCCTTTTGGCCTTGAAAAAGGGCCGACCCTTCTTACAGATTTCTTCGCAGGAGCCATGGATGAATTTTTGGGAAGGAAAAGAGTAGGATTTTGGTGAAGGAAGATGAGATTTAAGAGGTTTTTATAGGCTAGGAAGGGAGGAGATGAAGGGTTTTGTGTTTATGAAGGGTTTTAATGCTAGGGGTGCATTTAAAGAGCCATTAGGACTCTTCATTTTGCCCATTTTATGCCCCAGGAGTCACATTTGTGACGAAGTACACGGGTCCCGACATGTAGGGCCGTGTAAATTTTTGCCTGAAATTTTCAAAATCTATCATAGTACATGGCCCGTGCAAATGAGCTCTAGGACCCGTGTAACTTTCTATCTCTCGAATTTCTTTACTGGATATGTTACACGGCTTGTGTCAAATACTAGGAGGCCCGTGTAAATTTTTGGCTTTAAGTTATTCTACTAGAGACATTGCACGGTCCGTGTAAATTGGGATATGGACCCGTGTAACTTTCTGTCTCTCGAAGAGTTGAAATTGCATGAAATTTATGGACTCCTAGAAAGTTACATAGAGCGTGTAAAACCAGTACATGACCCGTGTAATTTTCTAATTTTTCAAATCTTTCCCAAATGAAAACTATTATTATCACAACACATGAAATGGATGCAACGATTAACAATAGAGTTACTTTCTCGGTTTTGTTCAATTTTCCCTTTTGTGGTTTTGACTTAGTGATTTTTTTCCTCTCTTGATCTCTATTCCCCTTTTCAAAAATCCTATAAAATGAAATGCTAATGAGTATGAAACAAAAAATTAATATTAAAGAAAAAGAAAAGAAGAAAAGTTCAGAATAATTTTGGGTTGCCTCCCAAAAAGCACTTATTTATAGTCTTTAGCTGGACTTTGCTTGTTTATGGTCTGTTGTTAGGATAGTTAAGAGTGCAATTGATTCTCGTTTCTATGGGTTCTCCTTGAAAGTAAGGCTTCAGCCTTTGCCCATTGACCTTAAATGCACCTGAGGTTTCGCTTCTATTGCTCCATTTGGGAAGACTTGGGTGACCTTAAAAGGTCCGGACCATCTTGATTTTAGCTTCCCCGAAAAGAGTTTCAATCTAAAGTTGAATAAGAGGACAAAATCTTCTTCTTTTATCTCTTTCCTTGCTATGCCCCTGTCATGCCATCTTTTGGTTTTATCCTTGAAGATTTTGACATTTTCGTATGCATCCTTTCGGATTTCTTCCAACTCATTTAGTTGTAAGAGCCTTTTCTCACCAGCAGCTTTGAGGTCAAAGTTTAAGATCTGAATTGCTCAGTAAGCTTTATGCTCAAGTTCAACAGGGAGATGACAAGATTTTCCATAAACCAGTCGGAAGGGTGTTGTGCCAATTGAGGTTTTATATGTAGTGCAGTATGCCCATAGTGCATCATCTAACTTCATGCACCAGTCCTTCCCAGATCTGTTTACAGTTTTCTCCAGAATCTGCTTCAGTTCCCTGTTTGATTATTCTTCTTGACCACTAGTTTGAGGATGATAAGGTGTGGCTACCTTGTGAGTCACTCCATACTTTTTTTAGTAGTGTTTCGAATTGTTGGTTGCAGAAGTGACTTCCTCTATCACTGATTATCGCTCGTGGTGTGCCAAATCTTGTGAAGATATTTTTCTTAAGGAATCTTGTGACCACTCTAGCATCATTGGTCCCATTTTGACACATAATCAACTAAAAAAAAAAATATACTTTTTTCCACGGGAAGAGGGAAATGGGCCCATGAAGTCTATTCCCCATACATCAAATAATTCTATCTCAAGTATACCATGTAGTGGCGTTTCATTCCTTCTTGAGCTGTTGCCTATTCTTTGGCACAAAGGATCTTACATCCTTAATGTAACACCCCTATTTGCATAGCCTGATATATGTTACTGTTCCAGTGACTGGTGTCGGTCCGGATAATTAAGAGAATTAGAACCATGTCTAAGACACCTAGTTAAGCCCTGAACACAAATAATTAGTAATTGCCAAATAGTTAAGTATAAAGAAGAAAAACAGAACATAAGAAGTTAAATGTGCCGAGAGTCACAACGATGGGTGACCTTCTCGAGAATGACTGCGAGATCAGTCTAAACTCAAATTTCGAACTGTAAAATGTGACATTGCAGTCCTTAGGACTATTGCGAACATAGTGGAAAAGAGAAAATCATAGAAAAGAATTGTTAAGTAGGTCAAATAATTAGGTCAGGGATCCAGAACAAATATTGAATAACTTGCAAATCGGATTGAACCGGCAAGAGGTGATTTAGTCAATTCACCTCTAGAGCTGACTCCTGACCTAACTGTCTAATAAAATCACAGAAAAGGGAATTTCGAGGTCAAGAATTAAATTAAAGAACTAATGGAAAAATAAATACAAAAGAAAAAGAAAATTGAAAAAGTTTATTACCTCATGCTTACCTCATTGGATGACATCATCATGATGTCAAAATACAATTTTAATTTGCCTACCTAAATTGACCATGTCAAAAGCATTTTTAAAGACTTAAAAATACATAAAATTGAAAAATTAAGCCATTCTTCTTCTTCTTTTTTCAAGTGTGCCGGCTCCCATTCTCTTCTCTCTCTTTCTTCTCTCATCTCTTCCATCTTTCCACCATGAAAGCTTATTTTAAAGCTTTCCAAACAAAAAATTCAGCCATAGATTTTGATGTTTCCTTGGTTAAAACTTGTCCTTGGGTCTTGATTTGAAGATTGAAAGTGAAAAAGAAAGGAAAATTGGAGAGTTTGAGAAGATAGAAAAAGCTTCATTTGAGGTAAACTTTCTTTTAAGTTAATTTAGTTATGTATGCATGGAAGTGAACTTGAAAATGAGGATTTTAATTTAGGAATTACAAAAATTATGCATGTCTTGGTAAACCATGGAATATTGGCCAGCCATGGTATTTAGGGTGTCACACCTTACTCCTCTGTAACACATAATATGATCCCGTAGAATACCTAATGAACTACCGAACTTCACCAACTGATAACTCATTAAGTACCCTACAAGGGATTTTAAAACAATTTTCTTACTTTATAAGTGGTGAGCATTTTCTAATAGTTATTAAAACATTTAATTAGAGTTTGAAAACTAGTTAAGATTTTTGTCCCATTTTAATTTTTTGCAAATTTTATAAAAATTTCGATAAAATGGCATCTGTATTTTGAGAAAACAGTTCTTCAAATACCTGTAAAAAACACTTCTAATGATTTATCTCAACAACTTCATTAATTCAACATCATTTCTCAAATTCCAAACTTCAACATCATCAAAATACTACTAATTACTTTCATTCAAATTAAAATAAAATATTTTCATTCATATTTCATTAAAGATAAAACAATTTAGATACATCATTCTAAAAATTCACATTAGGAAAAATCCAAACCAAAATTTATTACAAGCTTTATACAATTGCTTATGACCATTTATACATGTACATACATTTGCATACACAAATATAAACATTACATTCAGGGTATAAATTTATACCCGACAAAACTTCAGGAGAGGTAGCTTCAAGATCCTCAGCAGCTTACTCTGCTACTCCTCTGGTCTCTATATCTGCGACAGCAATAACAGCCATCGCTGAGTACTAGGACTCAGTGGTGCACAACATACTAAAATAATCTTTATGCAGAATTTAAAACATAATTCAAAACATGATTTATAAGATTTAATCCAAATATTTTCATTTCAAAAGTCTCAAAACAAATTTCATAAAAACACACAGTAATATCATGCCATTCAAAACAATAATCATCTCAATAGCTAGAGGCTTATGAGAAGTCACATCACAAGGCTAGCTAGCTCAAATATATGGATATCCATTCAATTTCTTATCCTACTGGCACACCCCTCAACACTTCAGCCAGATAAGGAGTCAAAATTCGAAACTGATTTTCCCCCACTAGTCATGCTAGTGAGGTATTCAAATATATGGTCATGACATTGTGGTTTCAAAACTATCTTAACAATTTACTAAACATTTGATGCCATTTCAAATATATACAATTAAACTTTCAACAATTTAAATTAAAAGCATGATAAACATTTCAAGACAATGATACCACAATTCAATATTTCAATTCATTCAAAACAATATGCAGAAGAAAATTTACAGAAATTCTATGTTGTGCACAAACCTTATACGAATCGCCTCTTGGCCTTGACTCGATCCCTCCGGTTCTTTTCCGGTATTCCTTTCCACTAAAACACATAGTTTCACAGTGTTTCAGTATCATAACTTATCATAAATCCGAAAACAATTCAAATTTACTTTTGCCTAGCTTTAATATGCTAAAATTGGCATTCTTTAAAATTTGTGTTTTGGGGTTACTATTCACTATACTATTCAAGTCAATTTGTTGACTTTCTAATGCTTAATAGGTATGGAAATTCCAATTTCATCCACATACCACATTTTGGTTACTAAATTTATTGGTTTTGGTTTTTTACTCAAATTTTAAGTCTTTTAGGCAAATTTGCAAATTTTTAGTTTTGGTGTCCTATGTTGCACTATTCTATTGGTCATGTTGCTGTTAGAATTTGGCTAAGTTTTCTTCATAGAAATTGTTTCTTATTGTCTTAAATTTATTTTCCTTTTTGAATCACTCCATTTGGAGTTTTTTAGCTCATGTTATAGCCATTTGAATCATGGCTGCCGGATTGGTCTAACCCAGATTTTCTGGGCAAATTCTGGGTTCTGGCAATTTTAGGTCACCAAATTTGGGTTGCTAAATGACTTAGTTAAGTGCATAATTTGAGTTTTTTTTTTCTTCATGAAAGTTTTAGGTCTATATCTCATCTTTCTACTGGTAAAATTTCAGGTCATTTAGACCTGCCTAGCTCAAGTTATGGCCAAATGAACAAACACTGTTCATTTGGTCATTTTTGTATAGGGCAAAATACCGAAGTCTGGATTTGGCTAATTTGTTCACTATGCTATGGTCACTTTTTGGGCATGATTCCTAAATGAAAAATGTGCCATTTTGTGTCTAGTTTCATTCCAAATTGTCCTCACACCAATTGGGTTAGTAAATTTTCAGTTTTCGTTCCTGAAAGAGACCTTGGTCCTACTACCTATAGAATGTCCATAAGCAATCCGAATTTAAACCTAATTCACTTCCAACATACCACAATTGGTCATACATGACCAATTCTGAACTCCAACAAAGGCAAACACACCATTTGAACAATTCTCTAAGTTTTGTCTCCCAAAACCCTAGGTCCAAACCCTAACTCACTACATTGTTACATTTAATTAATTCTAAACATACAAACACCATTTCTCAACTCATTCAAGCTTCTTAACACATTTAATTCAATCAAACTCATACATTCTCATCTCAAACCCTAGCTAGCCGAAATTCCATATAGTCCCCCAAAGATGTTTTCATTTCATTTTAAGCATATTTCTAGGTTTATTCAACTATAAACACAATTAATTCAACTAGAAAATCAAGTTTAGTTTACTAACCTTAGTGTAGAATTTTTCACTCTTCAAACTTCTTCCTTTCTTTTTCTTTTTATTGTCAAGCTCCTTATAAAGGTCAAAATACAAGTTTTAGTGATGGAAAGTAGAATTTCTATGGTGGGATTTAGGGTTTATGAAGCTTGGCTGTGGTGCTCCAATGGAGTTTTGGGAGAGAGCTTGAGAGAGAGAGATGGGGCGGCAAGTTTGGGAAGAAGAAGACTTTTTTGTTATTTTATTTTATTTTATTTTATTTCTTTTATGTTTTTAATCCTTTAGGAAGACCACAATTATCCAAAATTAATCTTTTAATTATAATGTTTATTGCATCATGCTTGATGTCATGCATGATGTCATTACTTTCACTTTTTCTTTTTCCTTTTTTTTTTCTATTTATTTTTCCATTAGTTCTTTAATTTAATTCCCGATTCCGAAATTTTCTTTTCTCTAATTTTATTTGATAGTTAGGTTAGGAGTCAGCTCTAGGGGTCAATTGACCAAATTGCCCCTTACCGATTCGACCCGGTTTGCAAATAATTCAATATTTCTTTCGGATCTTTGACCTAATTATTTGACCTGCTTAACATTTCTTTTTTGTGATTTTCTCTATTCCACTGTGTTCGCAATAGTCCTAAGGACCGCAGCGTCACATTTTACGGTTTGAAATTTGAGTTTAAATCGACTTCGCAGTCCTTCCCGAGAAAGTCACCCATCGCTGTGACTCTCGGCTCATTTAACCTCTTACGTTTTGTTTTTCTTATTTATACTTAACTAATTGACAATTACTAATTATTTTTGTTCAGGGCTTAACTAGGTTTCTTAGACGTGGTTCTACTTCTCTTAATTTTCTGGACCAACACCGGTCACCGGAATAGTAAAATATACCAGGCTATGCAAATAGGGGTGTTACAATTCTCCCTCCCCCCCCCCCCCCCCCCCCTAAAAATAAATTTCATCTTGAAATTTTACCTGGTATCAATTTCTGAATAGCTATGGGTGCTGTCTCCTCATATCCTCCTCTCATTCTCAAGTAGCTTCTTGGCCCGAATGATAGTTCCACAACACTTTCACTAACGGTATCTGCTTGTTCCATAGCTGCTCCACCTCATAAGCCAGAATCTCTATGGGTTCTTCCTCATATGTGAGGTTTGGATTCACTTCAATTTCTTCCACTGGAAGTACATGAGATGGGTCTGATCAATACCTCCTCAACATAGACACATGGAAGACATTATGTATCTTCTCCAACTCTAGAGATAATGCCAAACAATATGCCAAAGGACCCATTATTTCGAGAACCTCATATGGCCCAATGAAAATGAGGACTTAGTTTCCCCTTTCTGTTGAATCTCATAATCCTCTTTGAAGGGGAAACCTTGAGGAATACTTTCTCACCCACTGCATACTCAATATCCCTTCTCTTTAAATCAATATAGGACTTCTGACGGTTTGATGCAGTCTTAAGTCGATCTCTGATCACCCTAATCTTCTCCTCAGTTTGCTGAACAATTTTGGGCCCAATCATCTTCCTTTCACCTACTTCATCCCAACATAGGGGAGTTCTGCATTTTCTGCCATACAAAGCTTTATATGGAGGCATTCCAATGCTTGATTGGTAGCTGTTGTTGTAAGCAAACTCAATCAAAGGCAAGTGTGTGTCCTAACTACCCTAAAACTCAATCACATAAGCCCGTAGCATGTCCTCCAAGATCTGATTTACCCTCTCAGACTGGCCATCTGTCTGTGGGTGGAATGTCGTACTAAAGTTCAATCTAGTTCCTAGGGCTCTCTGAAGACTACCCCAGAATCTAGAAGTGAACCTAGGATCTCTGTCTGATATGATGGATACTGGCACTCCATGCAATCTTACTATCTCATCAATGTACAACTTGGCCAACCTTTTTAAACTGTAGTCAATCCGAATTGGCAGAAAATGAGCAGACTTGGTCAATCTGTTAACAATGACCCAAACTGCATCATGACTCTTCTATGTCTTCGGAAGTCCCATCATAAAATCCATCTTTATTCTCTCCCATTTCCATTCTGGTACTGGCAGTGGATGTAACAACCCAGTGGGTACTTGGTGTTCTGCCTTTACTTGTTGACAAGTTAGGCATTTGGAAACAAACTCTGCCACATCCCTTTTCATACCCATCTACCAGTAATGCTCCTTTAGCCCTCCATACATTTTTGTGCCACCAGGGTGCATGGCAAAAGGAGACTCATGTGCTTCCTTCAAAATGATCTGTCTCAAATCAATATCATTAGGAACACACATTCTGCCCTGGTGTAGTAGTAGACCATCATCTCTAATTGAGAATTCTGGTTTCTTGCCCATTCTGACTTCTTCTAATAGCTTTTGATACTTCTAATCATTTTGAACAGCCATTCTGATCTGATCAATCAACACTGGCTGTACATGCCATGCAACTGCTGTCTGCCCCTCATCATTAATCTCTAAGCTGGCATGTAATGATCTTAATTCATGTAGCATAGACAAAGGAGTAATCCGTAGACTAGCCATAGTCTTACGGCTTAAGGTGTCAGCCACAACATTAGCTTTCCTTGACTGATAGTCTATCAGACAATCATAGTCTTTTATCAACTCTAACCATCTCTTCTGTCTCAAATTCAGCTCCTTCTGAGTGCTCAGATATTTCAAACTCTTATGATCTATGTAGATGTAGCACTTCTCCCCATACAAATAATGTCTCCAGATCTTAAGAGCAAACACTATAGCTGCAAGCTCCAAATCATGTGTTGGATAATTCATCTCATACGGTTTCAGCTAGCGTGATGCATAGGCAATAACATTTCGATCTTGCATCAATACACAGCCTAACCCATTGTGAGAAGCATCACTGTAAACTGTGTATTCTTTGTCCAGAGTAGGTAAAGTCAGGACTGGAGCCTCAATTAAACACCTCTTCAACTCATCAAAAATCTACTGGCATTTATCCGTCCACTGAAATTTTACATCCTTTCGAAGTAGCTTAGTCAATAGAGATGCCAACATGGAGAATCGTTTCATAAACTGACGGTAGTATCCAGCTAAACCTAAAAAACTGTGAATCTCCATGATATTCCTGGGTGGCCTCCAATTAAGGACAACTTCTATCTTACTTAGGTCTACCTTAATGCCCTCTACTGATACTACATGCCCCAAGAAAGATATTTCTTTCAGCCAAAATTTACACTTCGATAATTTGGCGTATAGCTGTTTCTCCCTCAAAGTCTGCAGTATAATCCGCGGATGTCTATCATGCTCTTCTACACTCCTCGAATAGACCAATATATCATCTATGAATACCACAACAAACTGGTCGAGGTATGCTCTGAAGATAGTGTTCATTAGATCCATAAAAGCAGCTGGAGCATTAGTTAACCCGAATGGCATGACCAAGAACTCATAATGGCCATAGCAGGTTCTGAAGGCAGTTTTAGCAATACTCTGCTCTTGTACTTTCAACTAATAATAACCTGATCTCAGGTCAATCTTGGAGAACACAGTTGTACCCCTCAACTGATCAAACAAGTCATTAATGTGGGGCAATGGATATCTATTCTTTATTGTCACCTTATTCAACTGTCGGCAGTTAATACATAAACGGAGAGTGCCATCTTTCTTTGTAACAAACAATACTGGCACTCCCTAAGGTGACACACTAAGGCGGATAAAGCCTTGCCAAGTAGCTCTTGCAATTGCACTTTTAACTCTTTTAGTTCTGCTGGTACCATTCTATATGGTGTTATGGAGATTGGGTCTACACCAGGCAAAACATCAATCTCAAACTGCACTTCTCTTTCTGGAGGTAATCCTGGCAATTCATCAGAAAACACATCTAGAAAGTCAAATACTATAGGAATGTCCCTAAGTGTTGGACTCCCCACTTGGGCTTCTATCACATGTGCCAAGTATACTTCACACCCCTTTCTGATCATTCTTCTGGCTAGTGCAGCCGAAATGATGTTTGATGGCAGTAACTGCCTCTCCCCATGTATTACCACATCACCGTACAGAGGGAGACCAAAAGTGATCGCTTTCGTCTGATCAATCATGGCGTGATACCTGGCTAACCAATCCATGCCCAAGATAATATCATTATCTCTGAAGGGCATTTCAATCAAATCTGACAGAAAAATATGTCCTTGGATCACCAAAGGACAGTCTCTATAGATTCTGTTGACCCGAACCTTTTATCCTAATGGACTAGTTACTAGCACTTCAAAACCCATTTTGACACATGAAACAACAAATGAACTGACTATGCTAGCACTAACATATGAGTGGGTTGAACCTAGATCAAACAGTACAAATACATCTTGATCAGAGATAGAGAATATACCAGCTACAACATCGGAAGTCTCAGCCTTTTCTTACTGTCTCATTGTATAAACCCTGGCTGAAGCACTTCCTTGTGCTGACTGACCAACAGTGCCTTGACTGCCAGAAGCATTGCCTCTACCTCTGCCTTTTCCTTTGCCAACCGGTTGTAAACCTCTGATAGCAGCACTCTGAATAGATCCTTCTGCAATAGTAGGAGCTGGACCAAATCTAGAGGTAGTGGTGCAGTCTTTAGCAAGATGACCCTTGCCTCCACAATTAAAGCAGGCTCCTGTTACCCAATAGCATTCTCCCCCATGAATCTTGCCACAAGTCTCACAAGGGCGGGCAAGATATGAACCCCTGGTCGACTGCTGACCAGATCTAAGGGGTCTCTGTCTGGAGAATCTACCCCTTCTAAACCTTCCACCTCTACCTCTGGTAGGTCCCCCAAATTTCTCCTTTTCTTCCAGATGTACCACTAGGACTTTGTTCAATTGATTTTTCACCTTTATCTTTCTCTGTTTTCTCAGTCTTCTCTAATTTCTCTTTTACTGGTGCTGCTTCTAATTCAACCATTTCTAGCTCAAGTGCCTATGAGATGAGCTCAGAGAAGTTACTGTGTCTGAATCCCACTACTTGCATCCTTAAACTGGGCTTCAAACCAGTCTCAAATCTCTTGCACCTTTCCTTGCTGGTAGAAAGGAGACTTCCAGCATAGTGGCTTAAGCGGAAGAACTCCCTCTCATATTCTGCCACTGATCGGTTGCCTTGCTTCAAACTCTGAAATTCTTATATTTTCTGATCCACATATGCATCTGGGATGTATTTCTGTCTGAACTCTCTGATGAAGTCATCCTAGGTCAGTACTGGTGGTTCAGCCAAGCTTTAGGGGATGGTCTTCCACCAATCATAAGCATCCCTTTGTAGCAAAGATACCGAATATTCAAATTTCAATTCATCTTGGCAGTGCAATTTCTTGAATACTCTATTCATTCTTTCTAGCCATTGCTCTGCCTCTAGTGGGTCTACTATACCCTTAAATTCCATGGCCCCATACTTCAACAGCTTGTCATATTGTCTGGCTGGAGCTTGAGGTTGCACCACAGAAGTCTGGGGTGGAACTTGAGCAGGCATTGAAACATTACCGCCATTTGCTGTGCAAACTGTGCAGGAAACTGCGGTATTTGTGGGGCTGGTGCCACTAACCCAATGACATTTTGTAGAGATGGGGCTTCCCTTTGTGCCTCAGCTTCAACAGATTACTCAATTGAGCGATCCCCTTCTTTCATATCAGTCTGAAATTAGGGTATCTCCTAAACAAATAACACAAGGAGATTCCCTCTGTTAGTTCATATTTATGATGTAATGCACTGTATGTAACAAATAAGGACATTGAGCAGTTGTACTCAGTAAAGAAAAGACACAAATTCACAAGTTAAAACATACTTCAAAAATTTGCTCTGATACCACTAAAACATGTCACACCTTACTCCTCTGTAAAGCATAACATGATCCCGTAGAATACCTAATGAACTACCAAACTTCACCTACCGATAACTCATTAAGTACCCTACAAGGGATTTTAAAACAATTTTCTTACTTTATAAGTGGTGAGTATTTTCTAATAGGTATTAAAACATTTAATTAGAGTTTGAAAACTAGTTAAGATTTTTGTCCCATTTTATTTTTTCGTCAATTTTATAAAAATTTCGGAGAGTGCCGTCTGTATTTTGAGAAAACAGTTCTTCAAATAGCTGTAAAAAGCACTTCCAATGATTTATCTCAATAACTTCATTAATTCAACATCCATCCCAACCAATTTCAACATCATTTCTCAAATTCCAAACATCAACATCATCAAAATACTACTAATTAATTTTATTTAAATTAAAACAAAATATTTTCATTCATATTTCATTAAAGATAAAACAATTTAGATATATCATTCTAAAAATTTACATTAGGAAAAATCCAAACCAAAATTTATTGAAAGCTTTATACAACTGCTCATAACCATTTATACATGTACATACACAAATATAAACATTACATTCAGGGTATAAATTTATACCCGACAAAACTTCAGGAAAGGTAGCTTCAAGATCCGCAGCAGCTCGCTCTGCTGCTCCTCTAGTCTTTATATCTGTGACAGTAATAACAGCTATCGCTGAGTACTAGGACTCAGTGGTGCACAACATACTAAAATAATTTTTATGTGGAATTTAAAACATAATTATCCAAAAATTAAATTTAACATGAGATATAAAATTCAAAACATGATTTATAAGATTTAATCCAAACAATTTCATTTCAAAAGTCTCAAAACAAATTTCATAAAAACACACAGTTATATCATGCCATTCGAAATAATAATCATCTCAATAGCCAGAAGCTTATAAGAAGTCACATCACAAGGCTAGCTAGCTCAAATATATGGATATCCATTCAATTTATTCTTCTACTGGCACACACCTCAACACTTCAGCCAGAGAAGGAATCAAAATTTGAAACTGATTTTCCCCCACTAGTCATGCTAGTGAGGTATTCAAATATATGGTCATGACACTGTGGTTTCAAAACTATCTTAACAATTTACTAAACATTTGATACCATTTCAAATATATATAATTAAACTTTCAACAATTTAAATTAAAAGAATAATAAACATTTGAAGACAATGATACCACAATTCAATAGTTCAATTCATTCAAAACGATATACAGAAGAAAATTTACAAAAATTTTATGTTGTGCACAAACCTTATACGAGTCGCCTCTTGGCCTTGACTCGATCCCTTGGGTTCTTTCTCGGTATTCCTTTCCACTGAAACACATAATTTCATAGTGTTTCAGTGCCATAACTTATCATAAATCCAAAAATAAATTCAAATTTACTTTTATCTAACTTTGATATACTAAAATTGGCGTTCTTTAAAATTTGTGCTTCAGGGTTACTATTTACTATACTATTCAAGTCATTTTGTTGACTTTCTAATGCTTAATAGGTATGGGAATTTCAATTTCACCCACATACCACATTTTGGTTACTAAATTTGTTGGTTTTGGTTTTTTACTCAAATTTTAAGTCTTTTAGGCAAATTTGTAAATTTTCAGTTTTGGTGTCCTATGTTGCACTATTCCATTGGTCATGTTGCTGTTAGAATTTGGCTAAGTTTCTTCATAGAAATTGTTCCTTATTATCTTAAATTTATTTTTATTTTTGAATCATTCCATTTGGAGTTTTGTAACTCAAGTTATATCCATTTGAATCATGGCTGCCGGATTGGTCTAACCCAGATTTTCTAGGCAAATTCTGGGTTCTGGCAGTTTTAGGTCACTAAATTTGGGTGGCTAAATGACTTGGTTAAGAGCATAATTTGGGCTTTTGTTCTTCATGAAAAGTTTTAGGTCTATATCTCAGCTTTCTACTGGTAAAATTTCAGGTCATTTAGACCTGCCTAGCCCAAGTTATGGCCAAATGAATAAACACTGTTCATTTGGTCATTTTTGTATAGGGCAGAATACCTAAGTCCGAATTTGGCCAATTTGTTCACTATGCTATGGTCACTTTTTGGGCATGATTCCTAAATAAAAAATGTGTCATTTTGTGTCTAGTTTCATTCCCAATTAGCCTCACACCAATTGAGTTGGTAAATTTTCAGTTTTGGTCCGTGAAAGGGACCTTGGTCCTGCTGCCTGTAGAATGTCCCTAAGCAATCTGAATTTAAACCTAATTCTAACACTTCCAATATACCACAATTGGTTATAAATGACCAATTCTCAACTCTAACAAGGTCAAACACACCATTTGAACAATTCTCCAAGTTTTGTCTCCCAAAACCCTAGGTCCAAACCCTAACTCACTACTTTGTTACATTTAATTAATTCCAAACATACAAACACCATTTCTCAAGTCATTCAAGCTTCCTAACACATTTAATTCAATCAAACTCATGCATTCTCTTCTCAAACCCTAGCTGGCTGAAATTCCATATAGACCCCCAAAGATGTTTTCATTTCATTTTAAGCATATTTCTAGGTTTATTCAATTATAAACACAATTAATTCAACTAGAAAATCAAGTTTAGTTTACTAACCTTAGTGCATAATTTTTCATTCTTCAAACTTCTTCCTTTCTTTTTCTTTTTGTTGTCAAGCTCCTTATCAAGGTCTAAATACAAGTTTTAGTGATGGAAAGTAGAATTTCTATGGTGGGATTTAGGGTTTATGAAGCTTGGATGTGGTGCTCCAATGGAGTTTTGGGAGAGAGCTTGAGAGAGAGAGATGGGGCGGCAAGTTTGGGAAGAAGAAGACTTTTTTGTTTTTTTTTTTCTTTTCTTTTCTTTTATGTTTTTAATCCTTTAGGAAGACCATAATTATCCAAAATTAATCTTTTAATTATAATATTTATTGCATCATGCATGATGTCATCACTTTTCACTTTTTCTTTTTCTTTTTTTTTTTCTATTTATTTTTCCATTAGTTCTTTAATTTAATTCCCGATTCCAAAATTTTCTTTTCTCCGATTTTATTTGACAGTTAGGTCAAGAGTCAGGTCTAGGGGTCAATTGACCAAATTGCCCCTCGCCGGTTTGACCCAATTTGCAAATAATTTAATATTTCTTCCGGATCCCTGACCTAATTATTTGACAGTCTTAACATTTCTTTTTTGTGATTTTCTCTTTTCCACTGTGTTCGCAATAGTCCTAAGGACCGCAGCGTCACATTTTACGGTTCAAAATTTGAGTTTAAATTGACTTCACAATCCTTCCTGAGAAGGTCACCCATCGCTGTGACTCACGGGTCATTTAACCTCTTATGTTCTATTTTTCTTATTTATACTTAACTAATTGACAATTACTAATTATTTGTGTTCAGGGCTTAACTAGGTGTCTTAGACGTGGTTCTACTTCTCTTAATTGTCTAGACCTATACTGGTCACCGAAACAATGAAATATACCAGGCTATGCAAATAGGGGTGTTACATAGGGTTTTGATGGTGTTTATTTAAATTAATCATGAATTGTGATGTGTTAAGAGGTGTTGAGCATGGTTAGTGAAGTGAATTAATTAGAAAATTAGGGTTCTTAACTTAGGATTTGGGAGAAAAATAGTTGAAAATGGTCAATGGATGTAAATGCCCTTATTTGAGTAGAGAAATGGTCAATTGTGACCATTTGTAGTGTGTATGAATTGTTGGAACCAATTTCCAATTCGGATTGGAGAGGGTCAATCTACAAGCAGCATGACCTAGGTCCCTTTCAGGGGCCAAAATTGAAAATTTACCAACCCAATTGGTGTGAGGCCAATTAGGAATGAAATGAGACACAAAATGGCACATTTTTCATTTAGGAATCATGCCCAGAAAGTGACCATAACTTAGTGAACAATTAGGCCAAATCCGGAATTGGCAAACTGACCTGTACAAAAAATAACCAAATGAACAGTAGTTACGTAAATGACCATAACTTGGCCTAGGAAGGTCCAAATGACGTGAAATGTTACCGATAGAAAGCTAAGACATAGCTCTACAACTTTCATGAAGAAAACAAACCCAAATTTTGACCGTAACCTATTTGAAAAGCCACCTGTAATCAACCTACAAAAACTGCCATTATCCAGTGAATGCCTAGAATTCTGGGTAAAACCAAATACGGCCAGCCATGTTCAAATGGCTATAACTTAGGCTATAAAATTCCAAATGGAGTGATTCAAAAAGGGAAATAAAGTTAAGATAATAAGGAACAACTTCTATGAAGAAAACTTAGCTAAATTTCTACAGCAACATGATCAATGGAACAATGTAAAACAATACACCAAAACTGAAAATTTGAAATTTGTGCCTAAAAGACTTAAGATTTGAGAAAACAACCAAAACCAACAAAATTGGTAACCAAAATGTGGTTTGTGGGTATAGTTGGATTTCCCATACTTTTTAAGCATAAGAAAGTCAATATTTTGACTTGAATAGTGTCATGAATAGTAACCTCGATATGAAAATTTCTAAGAACGTAAGTTTAAGCATATTGGGGCTAGAATTGAGCATATATGAATTTAGTTATTGGATTTATTGTGAGATAAGATACTGAAACACTGTCAATTGTGTGTTTCAGCTGAAAAAGACCCAGAAAATCTAAGGGACTAAGTCAAGGCTTAGAGGCGACTCACGTCAGGTTTATGCACAATAAATTATGTAATTATTTCTAAGTGAAAATTTGACTTGTTATGCTTTATGGAAACAATGTATTATTTATAAATTATGTTGCCATTTTGTGACTGCAAAAATGATTTTGAAAATTGTTTGGGATCTTTTCTAAATTATTTGAGTACTTTGTTTTGAATTGATTTTGTGTTCACACTTAGCATGACAGTATCACATTATTCCTTCTCCATCTATGGGGTTGAGATTGTTTATTTTCATCCCTCTCTGGCTTACCAGTTGAGGTTGTAGATCAGATAAGTACTCATTAGCTAGCTAGCCACCTCCCTCATTGATTTCGATCAATGGGGTTGTAGATTGCTTTGTCCTGGTGTACAACACTACATTGATCGAAATTTTTGTGTCATGGCTTAAGTTGTGTATGAATTGGCAATACTGTGTTTATTAAATTATTTTACTAAAATTGTGTTATAATGAGTTTTGATAATTTATGAAATATTTAAATTGTGATTTATCAATAAATATTTTATGTAATGAATTTTGAGTTTTATTGTGCACTAATGAGTATTTTTATACTCAGCGATAGCTTATTTTGCTGTCGCAGATAAGGGCAATGAGAAAGCAGCAGAGTGAGCTGCTATTGAGATAGAGGACTTCATTAACCTTTTTGGTATGGGTTATACCCTTGTAGTTATTTGATGTAAATATTGTATTGTCATATATATTAATGTAAAGTTGAGCAGTTGTACAGTAAATTATAATAATATTATTTTAGATTTTCTTTTTTATAAATTAAGACCTGTATATGTAAATTAAATTTTAAATGCAATGTGAATAAAATTATGAAATATTGTGAGATGTCAAACTTTGATTGAATTGTGGAATTGATTTGAATTATGTTGAATTGAGTCATTTTGGTGGTTGGGAGTTGTGGAAATAATTATTGGAAGTATTTTTACAGGTTTTTGAAGAACTGTTTTCTTAAAATAAAGATGGCACTCTGCCAAAATTTTTTCAAAATTTGCGGACAAATAAAAATGGACAAAAATGTTTACTAGTTTTGAAACTTCAATTAAATGTTTTTAATTCCTACTATAATGCTCATCACTTCCAAAAAGTAAGAAAATTGTTTTAAAATCCCTTATAGGGTACTTAATGAGTTATCGATAGGTGAAGTTCGGTAGTTCATTAGGTATTCTACGGGATCATGTTATGCCTTGTAGAGGGGTAAGGTGTGACATGTTTTAGTGGTATCAGAGCATGGTTTTGCAATGAATTTTGACTATGTATGTGAATTTTTCTTTAATAAGTACAACTACTCAAGTGTCTTTAATTGATACATATGACATATTTACATCATAAATATGCCTTAACAGAGGTCAACCTCCTTGTGTTTGATCTCAGGAAGTAGGAAATTTCTAAAAACGGAATGAAAGAGGGAGATCATTCCATGGAGCAATCTGTCGAGGCTAAGGTCTAAGGAAAAGCCCCAGCACTTCAGAATATGAGTGGATTAGCCACTCCAACTCCTACTCCAACACCGCAGTTTCTTGCTTAGTTTGCACAGTAGATGACTGCATTTTTTGAACAAATGATGAGAAATATGCCAGCCCAAGTTTAGATGCAAGCACCTGTAGTACAACCACAACCCTCAGCTCGATAATGTGAAAAACTAATGAAATTTGGGGCTACCGAGTTTAAGGGCACTGTGGATCCACTAGAGGCAGAATAGTGGCTAGAACGGATGGAAAGGGTATTCAGAAAACTGCAGTGTGCCAAAGAATTAAAATTTGAATATTCAGTATCTGTTCTACAAGGGGATGCATATGAATGGTGGAAGACCATCCCCCACAGCCTGGTTGAGCCACCTGTGCTGACATGGACAGACTTCTTGAGGGAATTTAGGCAGAAATGGGTTTTCGATACTTATGTAGATATGAAATTGCAAGAATTCTTGAGCTTGAAGCAAGGGGACAGAATAATAGTAGAGTATGAGTGGGACTTTTCAAGGCTAAGTCACTATGCTGGAAGCTTAGTCTCCACCCCCAGAGACCGATGTAAGAGGTTTGAGACTGGGTTGAGGCCTAGCTTAAGAATTCAGACACCATAATTTTTCTGAGCTGATTTCACAAGCCCTGGAACTGGAAAAAATAAAATCAGAAGGGCGGTGAAGAAGGGCACTCAAGAGAAAAAAAAGACTGTAAAGGCTACGGACCAGGCTACTGAGAGTGGTTCTGGGAAAAGGAAACAGTTTGGGAGATCCAACTCTTGCAGATCTGGAAGAGGCAGATTCTCTGGCCAAAGACCACCCCGGTCTAGTCAGCAAATCCAACAGGCATCTCAAGGAGCTTTATCAGTCTGGTAGTGTGAGACTTATGGTAGAACACATAGTGAGGTGTGTTTCAAGGCCAGTGGTGCATGTTTCAACTGTGGAGGGAGTGGAAATTTTGCTAAGGATTGTACTAGTCCGTGCCGATCTGGACCTCCTACCACATCAGAGGGATCAGCCCAAGTCTCTACACTTAGAGGATCACAGCCAGCTGGTCGAGGTAGAGGCAGAGGTAGAGGTAGCACTCCTGGAAGTCAAAGCACTGTTAACCAGCCAAAACCCAGTGGCGCACCAGCCAGAGTGTACACAATGCATCAGAGGGAGGAGGCTGAAACATCAGATGTAGTAGCTAGTATTTTCTCTATCCTTGACTAAGATGCATATGTGTTGTTTGATCCTGGCTCCACACATTCATATGTCAGTGCTAGTGTGATGTGTTCTACTACTATCTAGTGTGTACAAATGGACTATGATGTGCTAGTAACTAGTCTATTAGGTCAGGAGGTTAAGGTCAATAGAATCTATAGAGACTGTCCTTTGGTGATCCAAGGACATGTTTTTCTGTCAGATTTGATTGAAATGCCCTTCAGAGATTATGATATTATCTTAGGCATGGATTGGTTAGCCAGGCATCACGCGATGATTGACTGTAGACTGAAGACAGTCACTTTTGGTCTCCTTCTGTATGGTGATGTGGTAATACATGGGGAGAGGCAGTTACTACCATCAAACATCATTTCAGCTGCACTAGCCAGAAGAATGATCAGAAAGGGGTGTGAAGCATACTTAGCACATGTTATAGACACCCAAGTGGGGAGTCTGACACTGAGAGACATCTCTACTGTATGTGACTTTCTGGATGTGTTTCCTGATGAATTACCAGGATTACCTCTAGAAAGAGAGGTGCATTTTGAGATTAATGTTATGCCTGGTGTGGACCCAATCTTCATAACGCTATATAGAATGGCACCCACAGAATTGAAAGAATTGAAAGTGCAGTTGCAAGAGCTACTTGATAAGGGCTTTATCTGCCCTAGTGTGTCACCTTGGGGAGTGCCAGTGTTGTTTGTTAAGAATAAGGATGGCACTCTCCGCTTATGTATTGAGTATCGATAGTTGAATAAGGTGGCAATAAAAAATAGATACCCATTGCCCCGCATTGATGATTTGTTTAATTAGTTGAGGCATGCAGCTGTGTTCTCCAAAATTGACCTGAGATCAGGTTATTATCAGCTGAAAGTACAAGAGCAGAGTATTCCTAAAACTGCTTTTAGAACCCGCTATGGCCATTATGAGTTCTTGGTTATGCCATTCGGGTTAACTAATGCTTTGGCTACTTTTATGGATTTGATGAACACTATCTTTAAACCATACCTTGACCAGTTTGTAGTGGTGTTCATAGATGATATATTGGTTTATTCGAGGAGTGCAAAGGAGCATGATAGACACCTGCGCATTGTACTGCAGACTTCAAGAGAGAAACAACTATGTGCAAAACTATCAAAATGTGAATTTTGGTTGAAGGAGATATCCTTTTTGGGGCATATAGTATCAGCAGAAGGTATTAAGGTAGATCCCAGCAAGATAGAAGTTGTCCTTAATTAGAAACCACCCAGAAATATCATAGAGATTCGTAGTTTCCTAGGGTTAGCTGGATACTACCGCTTTTTTGTGAAAGGGTTCTCCATGTTGGCATCTGTTAGTAGTATGCCCTAGAGCATATCATTTAGTATGTATCTTGTATATGTTTTATTAATAAAAGGCATTTTCACTTTTCCGTTTACATAATATATTTATGTGTAATAGAAAAGGTCCATTGATATTTTGTTAGAAATTCTATTTTTAAGTTGTTAAGAATATGAGTGACAGTATTTCTAACACAAAGTATCATAAAATAGGTTCACAATCGAGGATACTTCACAATAAGGACATGAGTTATCTAGAAAGATTGTAATCATATTTGTTCCCAAGTTATTTATATGGGATGTAAATAAGATGGAATGGTGAGTCTCATGCCATATAACAAATATGATAGGCACTTATACATGATAAGTAGGCCGAACCAGTGACATTTATGATAAGCACATGGAGTTTACTCTTGTTAATGCATTGTCATAAATCATATCAGTGCATATAATCTTTAGACCTGAGATAGCACAGTTATTGTAACACCTCGAACCTCCGAGTTGTGAATAGTACCATTTTTGGCATGTGACAAGTACTATTCAAAGACACCTTGAGGACAAAAAATAAATAGAAAATTAATGGATGTAGACATAATAAAAATTCAAATGACCCAAAAATATAAGGATTCACCGGGTATATTGAAAAAGAGGGATTATGAACCGATGAGGGGCATTTTGGTCAATTCACCTCAAGAGTTGACTTTTGACCAAAATGTTAATTAATTTAAGTGAAATTAATAAATTGAATTATGGAATAATTTTTTTTTTAGGAAAAGAATTCAAGTATAAAGTGAAAGGAAAATAAAATAAACAAAAATCTAGAATTTTAGGTCCATTTTGACCCAATTAAAATTTTAGGACCAATGGGCTTTGGACAACTTGATAAAAAATAAATAAATAAATAAATAATTGGGATAAGTATAAAAGGAAGTCATCTTCCTCCCTCCCTCATTTAGTTGCCCCCCCGCACACCTCCTCTCCCTCTCTTTTCTTTCTTCTCTCTTTATTCTTCCACTTATAACCTCTCTCAACCATTGATTTTCCCCACTTTTTCTCTATGGTTTTTCTGTCTAATTGGTAGAAAACATCAAATTTATCTTTCATTGAGAGATTAGAAGCTAAGAGAATAAAAGAGTTAGAAGAAATTGAAGATTAGAAGTGGTCACTTGAGGTAAGTTTCTTTTCATGTTAGATTAGTTGCATGAGCCTTGAATGAAGTTATGATGAAATTTCATGAGAAATTGAAAGGAAACATGCATGGAACCTAAACTAGGGTTTTGGCTAACTTAGGGAAAATTAGGGTTTTGATGTATTTTAGTTAAATTGATGATAAATCTAAGTTAGATTGAGGTAGTATGCATGATTGGGAGTAGTAAGATTTCATGGGATTGCATAAATTAAATTATGGAAGATTAGGGTTCATGGAAAAATTGAGTTTTCATGCTAGAGAGTGAAATTGGTGTGTGTAGTGTTAAATTATGGTCATTTGAGGTTTTTTTTAGTTTGAATTGCCATTGGGTTGATGAATGGAGGTAATGAAATGGTAGGACTAGGGAAATTGCAAACTTTGGTGTTTGAAAATTATAGGTTTTGTGCTAGGAAGTGCCATTGATGTGTTAATGCTAAATTATAGTCATTTTGGGTAAATTAAATGTGAATTGAGGTTGGTTAGTGGAAGTAATTGAACAAATGAAAAATTGAACTTAGGGCAGAATTTTGCACACTGAATTCAGTGTGTTTGGAAGCCCATAACTTAAGCTACACAACTCCAATTTGTGTGAAACCAGTTGAAAACGAAACTTAAGACATAGAGCTAGGATTTTTATGAAGATACCTTGCCCTGAAAATGACCTTAAGCTATCCGTAATGAGCCTTAAACTTGGAGACAGAAATCTGGAACCTGCAGAATTTGACTATATGAACAGTAAAATTTGCATGGCCATAACTCTCTCTAGAAAACTCCAATTTAGGCGATTCTTGAACCGATGGAAACCTAAGACATAGTAGAACATTTCATATAAAGAACTTGAGGCCAAATTATGGACTTAATGCAATCAAATTGCTGAGCGAAATTGAATCACTTAATCTGCAGAATTGTAGATTTACCATATGAACAATAAACTTTGCATGGCTATGACTCTCTCTAGAAAACTCCAATTTAGGCGATTCTTGAACCGATGGAAACCTAAGACATAGTAGAACATTTTGTATGAAGGATATTAGACTAAATTATGGACTTAACTTGATCAAATTACTAAACGAAGTTGGATCGATAAATCTGCCAAAACTAAATCTGTAGCATGAACAGTGACGTGAACAGTAATTGAGTTTTGGGCATAACTTGACCTACACAGCTCCAAATTAGGTGATTCAAAAAGGAAAATAAAGTTAAGACCTAGATGAACAATTTTCATGAAGACAACCTCACCAAATTATGATCGAAACTAGGTAAAAATTGGATTCAAAGATTGGGGCACCAATTTGCCCAAAACCAAAATTTTCAAAAATTTGCAAAGCTAATTTGGGATGTATTAGATATTCATGTAATGAGTTCTTGGCAGCAATTGAGATGCGTATTGAGACATTCTATTGTGTATTTTTAGTAGAGAAAGGGTTGGAACGGACAAGGAATAGTGAGTAAAGAGAAAGGAGAGCATTGAAGGTTTGTGCACAACTAACATTTTCTTTGTTTTTAAACTTGTAAATTGTTTGGAATGTGTTTATTTGAATGAGTTTGTTTTGAACAAGTTTACTTTGACTGAAATATGATTTTTCTCTTACATTTGAGAAATTTGGGTGTTGCCACCTTTATATGGATATTATGATGAATTTGAATGTGTTTATTGGTTTACAAACGTGATTGTTGAGTGGAAAAATTTTTGGAAACTATTTTGAAACCACAGTTAGCATGACAGTCCCTTTCAAAACTCCACAATAGTAACGGCTACTTGGGGTTGATAATTGATATTGATTATGTCTCCCATTAATAACGGTTAGTGGGGTAAGACTATATGAGTACTCATTAGCTAGCTAGCCCTTCCCTCATTAATAACGGTTAGTGGGGTAGGACTATATGAGTACTCATTAGCTAGTACAACACGGCACTGATCGTGAAATTTTGTGTCATGGCCTAAACTGTGTGTTGATGTTGGCAACACTAATGCTTTGTGAATTGTGATTTATGAAGTGTGATTTCTTATTTGAAATGTTATTCTAATAAATGGCTCTTATGGACTTAGAGCTATTGTGAAGTTTTCATGTTTAGGAAAAATGTGATTTATTATGCTTTGACAAATTGTATTCTACCTTAAGTTTTAAAGTTATTAGTTGTGCACCACTGAGTGATATACTCAGCGATAGCTTCTTTATGCTGTCGCAGGTAAGGGAAAGGAGAAGGCTACCGAGTGAGAGACTTGGAAGCAGCATTTGGTATTGATTGTGGGTATATATCGTAGGTACACCCTTGTAATTTCCTTTTGATATATTTTGTACCTATATGTATGGATGTACGGACATTGAGCAGTTTGTATTTAAAAGCACGACATTGCTATCACATTTTGAGTTTGTAACTATTTTGTATTTCACTTTGAGACTTATGAAAATGTAACTTTTGCAATATTTATTCTATCATTATTTCCAATGAATGTTTACATGAAATTTTAACTATTCTCATGCAGTTTTCTGCAAAAGAATTGATAAGATAAAAAGCTATGATTTATTTTAAAATCCTTTGTAGCATAACTAATGGGTTATCGGTAGGTGGAGTTCGGTAATTCATTAGATATGCTACGGGATCATGTCATGCCTTACTAGGGATAAGGTGTGACAGTTATCTTGTATATAGGTGGTTTGAGTTTGATGCTGCTTTCATACTTGTACTGTGTATGGGTATATGGGCATGTGTTGGCTCCTACTAGTTATATATGGAGGTACGTGTTGATCAAGATGGAATCTGTTACCCTAAGTAAATAGAGATAAAATCCTATGTTCATTTAATTATTCTTGACGTTTCAAGTTCCTAGCTAGGACAAATAGATTTAATCAGAAAAGAGTTTCTAATGAGAAAATCTTTTTAGTAAAGAAATGGAATTAAAAGAGAACATAATATTCATAGCAAATGGGGTTTGACATAAACCATAACTCCAGCTCGAATTGGGATTTTGTAACAGAGAGATTCTAGTGCATTATAACACCTTCACTGTAGCAATTCCGCACATTCTACTGTTCCGGTGACCGGTGTCGGTCTGGACAGCTAGAACGTCTGGAAAAATATTTAAACTAAAGTGAGGAACCATACTTAACTCAAATATTAATAAGAAAAATTTAGGAAAAATTTTTGAAATAAAATACAACCAAGTTAAATGAGCCGGTGCCCTAGCGATGGGTAACCCAGTGGGAAGTTGCAGTTCTCGCAACTAGGAGCCCTAGACCCAGGAGAAAATTCATAACATAATTTTTGGGATTTCAAAGGAGAGTCATTAAGGTTTCTATGGCATTAGAATGCCAAGAAAAGGTTTAGAAAAATTTTTCAATCGGTACAAACAATTTTAGTTTGTTAAGCCAAACGGGGGGCATTTTGGTCATTTCGTCTTTAGAGATGATTTTTAGCCCACTTGTTTAGTTAAGTAAATAATTATTATGACATAAAATGTGAATAAATATTGCTAAAAATTGAATTGAAAATGAGTAGAGAAAAGAAGAAAAGAATATGAAAGAAATTAGGAATTATGAAAGAAATTAGGAATTATAACATCATATGATGTCATTAAATACTCTCCACCCAATCACTATTTGACAAGCAAATTAAAAGGGATAAAAATAACATAAAAATGAGATAAAAATGAAATAATTCCAGCAGCCTTCTCCTTTTTATTTCCGCACCAAAGAAAAAAGAGAAAGAGAGAAGAGAGAAACCTCCATTGGAGCACACTTCAAGCTTATGTTCTACTCCCAAAACCACCTCAAAACCCTGGCTTCCCTTCACAAAAACTTCTTCTCACACCTAGAACAAGACTTGGACAGTAAAAAGGAAGAGAAAGATTGGAGTTTTCAAGCCTTAGGAATTGGCTAAGTCAAGGTTAGTGCTACTTCTTCCATAAATCCATGAGTTTACCTTGTGTAGATTATGAATTGAGTGTTAGTTTTGGAAGAAAGAAAATAAATTATGTAAGTATGAAAAACCTTCAATTTTGGCAGCCTAGGGTACTTTAGAGTTTCAATGATTCAAGTGAATTATAGTTGTGAATTGATGCAATTGAACATGAAATTGATGATTAGAACATTTGATAGCATGATGTTTGAGTAAATTGGAATTTTGGAGTTAGGGTTTGGAGCAAACCTAGGGTTTGCTTATGTGTTGGTGAATGGAAGTTCCAATGGTCAATTAGTGACTATTTGGCTATGTATGATAAGGAAATGAAGTGAATTATGGCTTTGGAATTGAGGTTATGTATGCTGTCCAGTGTGC
The DNA here is from genome assembly GCF_030052815.1 of Hevea brasiliensis. Classification (NCBI taxonomy): domain Eukaryota; kingdom Viridiplantae; phylum Streptophyta; class Magnoliopsida; order Malpighiales; family Euphorbiaceae; genus Hevea; species Hevea brasiliensis. The sequence continues at coordinate 26,701,720 of NC_079503.1, forward strand.
ACTACAGGTTAGGATGTGAGTCCAGCATGTTTGGGCAGCTGTAAATTGAGTTGTGTAGGTTCAATTGGTACAAGGCTAATTGGAAATGAAACTAGACACATAATGGCACAACTTTGGTGAAGAAATCCTGCTCAGAAAACCAAATCAAGTTCACCTAAAAATTACCCTAATCTAGGTGACCAATATGCTATCCTTGGAAAATGACCAAATGAATAGTATTTGTTTAAATAGTCATAACTCAGTGTAGAAAAGTCCAATTGACCTGAAATTTTACCAGCTGAAAGCTGAGACATAGTCCTACAACTTTCATGAAGAATACAAATCCAAATTCTGATCATAACCTAGTCAAATTGCCAACCAAACTTAGGTCATCAAATCTGGCAGAACCAAATTGCCCAGAAATTTTGGGTACAGGTCAATCTGGCCAGTTATGGTAAAATGACCATAACTTGAGCTACAAAACTCCAAATGGAGTGATTCAAAAAAATAAATAAAAAAAAACACAATAAGAACAACTTTCATGAAGATAATTTTATCAAATTCCTATTGTACAAATGACCAATGGAACAGTAAACTTAGTGCTTGAAATCTAAAAATTGTAAAGTAACTAACACTAAGCTTTGAAATGGTATTGGCAACCCATACCAACAACTTTAGAATGCAAAATGTGGTATCTTGGTGAACTTAGGTTTTATAAATTTATTATGTATTAAAAAGTCAACAATTTGAGTAAAAAGTAATATGAATAGTAATACAAAGACACAAAGTGTAAGAACTAAATTGGTAGAGGAAATTAAGGTATGAAATTTGAAATCCATGAAATGTTCATGGATTACTTGGAATAGAAATAGTAATTTACCTAAATAACTTAATGAACATTTAAGTTATGTAAATATATAATTAAGATTTGTATTCCCATTACTAGTAGGTCTAATAAAACATGAGTGATACCATTTGAATATGAAATGAAATTAACCTAGATGGATTGTTGAGACTTATACTTCCAACACCAATGGAGTTCATAATATATTAGCAATACAACTTGAAGTATGGAATGTACTTTACATGAATAGATTGTTGAATGAATAAATGTGATATAAGTGTTATTTGGGATTTAAGTTCCCATCAAGAGAGAAAGGAAAAATGTTTTGAATACAATGGTACATGTAAACCATTGTTTAAAATTGTGATCAATATGAATAACATAATGAATGAATTAATGAACCATATTAATGTATGAATGAGACATTAGTTCTCATTATTGTAGAAAGGAAAAATACTTTGAGTACAATGGTATAAAAGGATAATTGATGTGAATTGTGATAATATAAATGATCAAATGAATGTATACATTATAATTGAAAATTATTATGAAATAATGAAGTCATAAAACACAATATATTAATATTTAATGATATTATGTGCCCTTGTATTGCCTAGACATGTGTGTCAGATTGGATAGTTTGGCATGCCAATAGGGTATTGTTATAGCAGTACTGCGAAAGGCTTTATGCCTGTATTCATGGCTTTATGCCCACATTCATGGCTTTATGCTCGCATTCATGGCTTTACGCCTGATTATGTGTTATCATGGCTTTTTAGCCATACTGACTGCATACGTGGTTGACGGCCCGAGGCACCAAGGTGTCCAGTGCCAACAACCCGTTATCCAGTTTAGTCAGCCTGTAATAGGTTACTTGGACAGTCTAATTTATTAAAATAAGTTATGAATATTAGTAATTAAAAATGCTAGAAAATAAATAAATGAGAAGAAGTTTTGAAATAAATTAGATTAGCTCCAAAAATTTTTTCCTTAGAATGATATGAAGTAAATTAAATTAGTTCCAAAAAAAATTTTAAATATTACGAAATGATCCACAACACATAGAAAATATTAAGAGAGTAAATGAAAGACTAGCAAAATAAGCATAACGTAAGTAATGATTAGAAATGCATCCTCCATAATAAAATAAACATAAACTAAATATTTAGATTTATTTGTACATTATATAAATGATTATTGTAAACTTATGACAAAAGAGATTCTAGAAAGCAACATAAATGACGAAAAATGTACTGTATGGCAAATTTTATATGAACCCAGTAAAATTCTTGAATATAGAAAATATGCTCCATTTATTTTTATTTGTATGCATTATTTTTTGTTATATTATTGCACCACTAAGCAGCAATGCTTAGCGTGATGGATTTGTTTTCTCGGGCAGGTACTGAACTTAAAGCCCAGCGAATACTAAATAGAGATTTTGGAGTCTAATTTGCAGAGTGTTTAAGGTTGTCACCTCCTTAGCAATGCATGTAGATAAGGCCCATATAGATCATATTATATATTTTGTACATTATAATTAGTTATTATTTATAATATAAACTATGAATTGTATGTTAAAATATAGATTATGGAACTGTAATTAATTCTGTAAATCATGTAAATTAATAAAACTTGAGAATTTATATATATAAATTGTGCATAAATGGAAATGAATATAAAATTGATATATATGAATGAGATGTGAATTACAAGAATTGAAAGTGAGATGAATATGATGAGCATGAATGATATTTTTATTGTAAAATATTATTGAAAATTTCAAGCACGTAAATAGTGAAATACGTCAACTGATAATAAAATAGGAGAAACTCCACTGGTTTCTCCGTCTAAAAAATAATTGATATTAAAATATAACAAAATCAAATGATTAAAGGAATAAAGTAAGATAAGATAGGGTGCTCTGGCACCGAGTGTAGCACGCCTCACTCGGCTACACTGTAGTCGAGTGAGGGGTGTTACATGCTTGGTAACATATGATTATACGTTCATTTAAGGTAAACCTTATTACTGATTGGGTGGCCATGGCATGCTATGCTAGGTGTTAACCATGGTCTATGAGGTGCATAAAGTGATTTAGAGAAATCATTTATGGTAAGAAAGAGTTCTGATGATATTAAGAGTTGATATCATGTCTCATTGCCAATTAGTGATGAGCCTAGTAAGTCACACACATACACAAGTAATCACCAAATTAAATATGATTTAATTAATGAATTAAAGAGTTTAATTGATTAATTAAATAGGTTTGGTTTGTAATTAGATTGCAAAGTCCCTAGCATGGCTTGAAACCAAATCTAGGTTATTGGATATATAATATAAGTTAAATTTATATTTAAAGTATTTAAATATGAATTTAATTAATGAGAAATTAATTAATAGAGATTAATTAATTAATTTATATTTGATATAAATTGATTAGAAGAAGAGAAATAATTATTTTGGGTTAAGAACTCAAAATTAAGACACAAGGTATTTTGGTCATTTCACAGGGTGACATGTGGTACTATGAGATGGTGACACACGGCACTACACCTAAGCTTGCCAATTGTCTTTTAATCATGTAAGATGATCAAAGACAAGATTAAATCTTAGTTTGACACTTGGCACAATGTGATTGGGTCAATTAAACTAAGAGCCAATCAAAAGGTGACATGTGGCACGGGTTTTAAGTGGTGATCCAGCTATATAATGTGTTGTTATGAAAGAGTAAAATAACAAGCTGCTCTTTCTCCCTTTGGTGCCGCCACCCTTGGCTACCTCTCCCTCTCTTCTTCTTCATCTCTCATCAATTCAAAGAGATTAGCCAACAATCTTTTAAATTAAAAATACTAGAAATCATTTCTAGTGTCCTATTTACATCTGTAATCTCTTAAAAGGCAAAACCTGATTTTCTAATTGATTGGAAAAGCTTTAGAAGCTATTTAAGGGCCTGCCACTGGTGATATTTGTGTGGACAAGCTAGAGGGACAACATCTGGTATCCTAGGCGCATCCCAAAGGTGCCAAACACACTGCAGTGCATCAAAAAGGTTAGTGCACTTTTTCTTGATCTAATCTAGGGTTCTAATGAATTAATCTGTTAATTCTAAAATCTTAAATCACAAATGTAGATCCAAAATATATATTAAAAGAGTTTTAATATGCTATTTATTATTGAAATCAAATAGATAAAAATGAATCTTACATGATGCATATGACCCTAGATGAAAAATTTTTGAATTCAATGATCTAAACTTGTGTTTTACACGCTTTCGCTCCTACAATTGGTATCAAAGCCACTATATTTGCCATTTAGATTGTTTAATATAAGATTTAATTGTGTGATTTGATCATGAGATGATTATTCATTGCTGGTTCAAAAAGCAAAGGTGGCGGTATGTGCTTGATCACCATCAATGGTGCGCATCAATAGTCTCCAAAGTGGTGCGCATGGTTTGGTCTTGGAATTTGCAATTGTTGCATGATCTAAGGTTCATCCTATGACTAATTAAAATGTTTAGTTAGTTGTTTTAATCACACAATTAAATATTTATTTAGATCTGAATTTTTAAAAGTTGTTTGAATGTTATTCAAATCTGAATTTTTAAAGTTGTTTGAATGTGATTCAAATCTGAATTTTAAAAGTTGTTTGAATGTGATTCAAATCTGATTTTTTTAAGTTGTTTGAATGTAATTCAAATTTGAATTTTTTAAATTTGGTTGAATGAGATTCGAATCTGAATTTTTAATTTGGTTGAATGAGATTCAAATCTGAATTTTTAAATTTGTTTGAATGTAATTCAAATCTAAATTTTTAAATTTGTTTGAATCATATTCAAATCTAGATTTTTAAGTTGAATATGAGATATTCAATTTAATTTAAGTATGTACATTTTATTTAATTTTTAAATAGTGATATGCATGATGGATGATTATGGACTATAAAAGACTAATGTGATTGGATTTTTTTTTCTTTTATGTTTCTTTGGGTTGTAAATTAATTAATTTATTTTAATTTATTTTGGGCATGTATTATAAAGGTTGTTATATTTTTGGGTTGTAATTTCATTTATTTAGTTCTTGTAAATTTGCCTTGGTATGCCAAGGATTACTATGTAATTGGATTGCAAGAAGATCAAGGAGGTCAAGAGAATTGGTGGGACCAGTGGAAGGAATTCAAAATCAAGGGTTGATTATGTACTCCTTCAGCAACTCTTGTAATATGAATGAATGAAATGTACCTAGAAATGCCCTGATTCAATTCTTGGTGGCTCAGAATTGAATCCCTTAGAAAGTCCATGATCATACCATATTTATTATCCATGAATGCATGAGATGTATGGTAATGTATGTAAGTATATGATATATGCATGCTAATTGGATAATGTGCAAAGTGAGACCTTAATAGTAATTAGGACGACCACAAAATCTTCTAAACAAATGATTAAGTTGGAAATGCTATAATTAAAGTAATTATAACATGGGCCCTTCATTGGGGCAATTATTTTAAAAAATTTTAAATAGTTGCATATGATGCAATTAATTTAAGAGATTTTCTTAAGAATAATTGTTAAGCATGAGATGTTGTAAATATGTAAATGGTTTGGTGGCCAATAATGGATGTGCTTGAGAACATTAAAATTATTTGCATGTTTACTGGCTTAATGGGATCAACTTAACTAATGCAAGATAAGTCAATAATAGATGTGCCTGAGATTTTGAGCATTAAGGGCTAGGTAAAGGAATGAACCTCACATGAGATGTGATGGGCAAGTAGTTGCTCACTTATAGTTTATTGTAATTCCAATAATGGATGTGCCTGAGGATGATCATTAAGATTATAAGAATTCAATCACCCACTAGAAATCCATCCAACTAGGATTTCTGTTTTCAACTTTGGAAGTGTAGGATTTGCTAAGTTAGTGGGAGGACCAATTTGATTAAAAGACCATAATTATTTTAGTTAATTACATGATATATTTACTAATTAATCTAATTATTTTCTACAGTTAATTTTCTAATAATAATGAGCACAGAACAACCACCATCATCCAATATTTTTACAAGCACACTTGATCGCAATAGGTTGACAGGACCTAATTTATCTAATTGGTTAAGAAATTTGAAACTTGTCCTAAACCTTGAACATATTGGATATGTTCTAGACTCACAGGTTCCTGGTCCCTTAACTCCAGAGGCCACACAAGAGGAACATGAAACTTTGGACAAGTGGAAGGAGCATGATATGAGAGCTAAGTGTTACATGCTTACTTCTATGAGTAATGAGTTACAAAACCAGCATGATAACATGCAAAGTGCGAGTGAGATCCTCCTTCACCTACAAGAGTTATATGGTGAGCACAGCATGAATGCTAGGTATGAGATATCTAGACAGCTTTTCCACATGAGGATGTTTAAGGGACAAAATGTTGGGGATCATGTCTTAAAGATGATTCGGCTGATTAAGCAGGTGGAACATTTTGAGTTCAAAATGGATTTCTAACTGCAGACGGATTTGATCTTTTAGTCCCTTCCTGAGTCTTTTGGGAATTTTGTAACAAATTTCCATATGACTAAACAGGAATGCACCTTGGCTGGTTTACTCAACATGCTGGTTATTGCCCAAAAGAATATGCTGGGCAATAAAGGAAAAGAGGTAGCTTTGATTGCATCTTCTTCTGCTGGAAAGTCCAACAAGAAGAAGGGTAATAAGAAAAAGAAACCTCTGATTCCTGGTGCTTCAAAGAAAATAGCTAAACAGAAAGGGAAGACTAAAGTTGATGAAGGCAAAGAAAAGTGTTTCCACTGCCAGTAGGATGGGCACTGGAAAGGGAACCGCCCAGAGTATAGTAATATAAAAGAACGCAATGCCGTGATGAAAATCAACTCAAGTTCAAAATATATTTAGCACTTAAGGTTGGGTCATGTTACAGAAGATAGGATTGCAAAAATGGAGAAAATGGGGATTCTATTTATAATAGTGTTAAGAGAAATAAATTAGCGAAGATAAATTATAGAAGGCCAATGGGTAGAGAAAGTGCAGAATGAAGGTTTGGACAATGGGTGCCAGATGCAATATAATCTAAATGCCAGTGGAAGTACTAGCTAGAGTAGTCAAACGACCAAATCTGAGTAGCACAGATATGTGATAACGTGGTAGAGACTCTAAAAGATATAATTAGCAGGTACAACTGTCATGTTAGGAAGAAGAATGGAACCAGGGATAGAATAGTCAAGTTCTATTTTGGGTAAGACAAAGGAAATAAACAGAAGGACAACCTAAAGAGCGCATAATAAAAGAACAAAGTTAAGATATAGGGTAGGCTAAGTGTTATTCTTGACAAGGTGAATGACAAGGATGGAAAACCCAAAATGGGACCACATTAGTAAGAATAGTGATGGAGGTATGGAATCTAGTAATGTGATACTCATAGCATGATGTAGTTGAGATAGTGACATGGGCAAGATTCTTTTAACTTGTTAACACTATCAAGAAGATTAGGCGAGGGATACAATAATAATGAGCAAAAAGTAGAAGGTGTGCGATGATATTGCGGACTATCTAATTAGGCAGAGAAAGAGAAGTTAGTAAGCAGTTAGTTGAATAAAAGTTAATCTAAGGGATCAAATAGGTATGATGAATGGAAAGAATTATAGATAATGACACATAGGCTTTAGGTTAGACTTTTAAGCCTTTAGGGCAAAATGACTAGATCACCCTTTGTAGGATAAGGGCTAAGAGCTGAAAATATTTTAGAGCTAATACATAGTAATGTATGTAACATCCTCCCTATACGTGTTCTGTACGTTCTGTCACACCCTGCTCCCCCGTAAGATATAACATGATCCCGTAGTACACCTAATGAATTACCGTACTTCGCCTACCGATAACCCATTAGATATACTACAAGGGATTTTAAAAACAATTTTTGTGAAATTTAAATCATTAATTAAAATCTGGTGTTATAAAATTTTTTCAAAATTTTGGCAAAGTGCCGGCTGTATTTTTGAGAAAACAGTTCTTCAATCCTGCAAAAGAAAATGCTCCCAATATGTTTTCTCAAATACAACTTCAATAACTTCATTTGCACTCATAATTCAAATCTCAATAATCAAATCAATCACCTCATAAAAGAAACATTTCATTGATTACAAGACTCAAAATTAATATTACAAAACTATTTAGATAAACGAAATCCCAAACTTACATTTATAATAATTTACATTTAATTACATACCAAAATATTTTACAAGAGTTTTTATACAACTGCTCAAATAATTTACATACATATTATTACATGCATACATCAAAATCTATGTACATGGGTATACCTATAATATACCTAGAGCTAATCTGAAAGTGTCTTCAAAGAAACTTACTCACTGCTCTATGCTCTTCTTACCTGCGACAGCATACAAAGCTATCGCTGAGTGGTGAACTCAGTGGTGCACAACTATAATTTAAAACATAGTACAATATACATTGACAAAATTTACAATAAATAATTTGGAAATCTGAGTACTCATCAAATTCCAAAACTCAAAATATTCATTGCCAATAATGTAAATCATTTGTATAAATAACTTTGATCACAAAATTCAATTTATCAAATCATGACTAACCATTTAAGTAATTCCAACAAAATCAATTATACATAAACCATAATCGAAATCACAATTCTTTACCATTCAAAAGCCATTCTATATCTCAAAAATCATTATGTATCTCAAAAATCAATCTTTATCTCACTAACTATGCAAGACTAATCCGAAAGGGCCATATTCGATGTGATTTTAACTCCCTATGGTCGGGGAGGTCGAATCAGATTCTAACTCCCTATGGTCGGGGAGGTTGAATCATCGTGCACAGTACCATCACAATAATGAATCTTCTGCAAGGGCCATAACGATAAAATAAACTTAGATCTAACCTTAAATGAGAGGAAAATCTAAGCCTGTGCACGTACCATGGTAATCAAAACACAACTAACTCCATTGTCTTCTCAACAAATGAGAGAGACGGGTAATAACCTAGTCAAGCATCTATAGTGAGATATAAAACAATATCACAATCCTTTTAGTGAGGATAAATCACAATATAATTCAATTCAAAGTCAATTCCAATATCCAATAATTTTTATGCTCATCACAATTCAAATCATAAATTTTCATTTTTCCATGAAAATTACCATCACAATTGAAAACGTGTTCTATCACAATTTTCCAAAACATAATTTATTCAATCCATAACAATGCTTAATACTTGTGGAAATACCATTTCACAAAGCTAAATTCATACATACTATAATAATTTCAATAATCATTGAATTAAATCCAATGCTTATTAAACATAATACATAAGAAAAGTATGTCATTTAATCATATGAAATATTCAAACAAAATCAGTTAAAAACTAGTTGTGCACAAACCTCTGATAACTGTCTCTTGGTCTTGACTCAGTGTTTCCTTCCCTCTCCCTGAGTCTTTGCTAGCTGAGAAACACAATTTGAAGTGTTTCAGTACTTAATTAAACTGTTTCTAACGATAATGTTTGATAAATAATTCACTGAATGCTATTATTTGCTTAATCAACTTAATATATCGACCCTCGATGCCTTTTAGGTAATTTAGGTTTTAACATTACTAATATGTCACATTCGATAGTCTTTTAGGGTTGGTACATGTTACCAAGTTCATTTCCGTGTATACTGCATTTTCTTGCAATTTGTTGGATTCCGGGATACTAGTTTGACCTAGCCGGACAACCTAGTTCCCTTGGTTTTCGGGTTTCGGTCAAAACTACAAACTTGTAGATCTATGTCTTATGGAACGCGGGGCAAAATTTCAGGTCATTCTAAGTTATGTAGACCAAGTTATGGTCATTTTACTATTGCTGGTCAAATTGCACCAAAATTGGTCATTTTAGGTCACTTTAGGTCATTTTAGGTTCGGTCAGTTTTTGGACCCAAACTTGTGCAAGCTTTTTGACTTGCTTATGGTCATTTCTGGGCTTTGGTGTCTTCATAATACTTGTATATATGGGTCTTAACTATTCATGGTTAAAGTTTCAGGTCAATTGGACCTGTTTTGAGTGAGTTATGGCCTAAACACTAACTGCTGCCCAAATGGTCAATTTTCAAGCCTCATTTGCACTTAATCCGGATTTGGTCATTTTTCAAGCTACCTTGCAAGCAGAATTTTAGCAAGCTTCCATCATGAAAGTTGGCACATTTTGTGCCTAGTTTCACCTCCAATTGGTCTCATACCAATTAGAGCCACACACTTAAAGTTATAGGCCTAAAACTCAAACTGCCTTATTGCAATTCTTGCATACATATCAAACATCACTTTTAACACTCACCAAACTTAATATTCAAACTAATTCTGGTTGTACCACAATCTAAACATAATTTACAACATATTATAAGTCATTTTGGCAGCTTACAATTACATTCAATGTGCACCAACAAGTGCAGAATTTGTCCAATTCACTTTACAACAATTCAATCACCAATTCATGCTCATTTACATGTCCCACTTCACACCACCTTACACACACTCAAACTGCCATAACAACCAACACATTTTAACATCATTATTCTATAAACCAAGCATGAATTTCAGCATTCTTCAAGAGTTAGCAAACTGCCACAATGGTACACTTACATTCCATTACTTTCCAAGCTTTAAATCTCATTTTACATTTACATATACTAAGTATACATTACCCAAACAATTTCCTACACAATATACATTTAATCAATCATTTAATTCACCATTTACAAGCACAATTAAACTGCCTTCAAGGTGCTTCCGTGGCTGCCAAAAGTGCACATTCCCATTCAACATCAAAACTCAAAAATTTCTTCATAAATCAAACACCCATAACATGCTTACAAACTTTAACAAAGCAACATTCAAAAACACAAACTTACCTATTTTTGAAGCTCCTTAAAAACTCATCAAAACTTACCTTTCTCACTCCCTAAATGCTGCCCAAGGTGTGGTGGTTACTTTTAGTGAAGAAAGGTGCCAAGAATGAAGCTTAAATCAAGCATGCATGAAGCTTTCAAGTGGACAACAATGGTGGATCTTCTTTTCACCATTTTCGGCTGAAATTGGGAGCTTGGAGATGAACTTCAATCTGCTGTCCAAAGGGTGAGTTAGTGGTCCACTTAGGTGTAGATAATTCTCACTAACTTTATTTAATTAATATTATATGTTAAATTTGTTAATTACTCCATTTACACTCCACTTTTGGCTATTTATATTAGGTACCCCAAATTTAATCTTTCATTATATTTTCCAAGTGTAATACCATGTATTTTTAATGGAAATTTAGGTCAAAAGACAATTCGGGATGTCAAATGACCACAATGCCCCTGTTCGGGTTGCATTCCCGATTTTTCGATAACACCGGGTTTTGTCCGTTTTTCGATTTCTCACTTTTCTTTGTACTAATTATTTAATTTTTCTTTGATATTTCTAATGATATTTATACTTCAATTGATGTCTCTTTAAGTCTTAAAATTAATTTCGGGGTTCCCGCGGTCGAGTAGCTAGTCAACGGTCCACGCCGTGACTTCCTCGTGCGGTCACCCATCGCTAGGGTTCCCGGCTCGCTTAACTTGGTTGCATTTCTTTACTATTATTTTTCCTTTGTTTTTCTTGTATTTTTTTTTCTTGTATTTCATTATTTAATATCTCCTCACTCATATCGAAGTGTAGTTCTAGGCATCCTAGCTTTCCGGACAACACTGGTCACCAGAACAGTAGAACGCATTACCGAACATAGGGGTGTTGCAATTCTCCCCCCCTTAAAAAAAATTTCGTCCGCGAAATTTTACCCAATAGCCATCTTACAATAGTCATACGTTTATTTTCTCCTTTCGATACGATCGTATAATCTTCTTTTCCTCAAATTTGTATAAGACTTTTAACAATATAATACAATGTTTAATTTGTTTGGATAACACCAATCTCCTCTTACTATTGTGTTGTCTAATATTTCGGTTCATGTTCCTTCTTGAATGACCCTTGAGGTCATGTTAGAATCATTTATCTAGTCATTGGTCCTCTGAACATTCTAGTCCATAGTCTTCCTCACATTCGTAACATTTCTTTGTTATATTTGAACCAATTGTTCGAATTTTTTTTTTCACTTTCATAACTCTGTTTATCTGTCAATATTCTATAACTTACTTCCTTTTGTACTGAACTATAACCTTTCGATATTCTAACCTTTGAGTTTTAGATCCCTAAGTAGCATTTTCAAACTTATTTCTAACAATTAAATTCTGTCCTGGCATAACTATACCAAAACAGATGCCGTTGGTAACTATTCTTATCTAGGTATACTATCGGGTAGTATGTAGCTCTACACAATAATCTCAAGTCAGTACTGTAATTTGCAGCTTACAGTATAAACATCAAGAACATTGCATAGTTACTACGATACATCCCAATAGATCAAACTTTCCTATCTTTTATCCTTTTCGAATTCACCGATACCTGAAACTTATTCTGATTACAATATCCATTAATAATTAACAACTGGAACACCTCTGCCTTCATCTAGAACAATTCTATTACCGCATCTTACTTTTACGTCCTCTTGCCTTACATTAAGTAGGCTTGCCATTTAGCTTTATAATTTATGGTGTGTTAGAAAATACCTTTCGCCGATAAACTCTTCCAAAACTAATTTCACTTATTATCACAATCCTTATTTTAAGGACTAATCACTAATGCATCAAAATTTATTCCCCTGTAATGGAATAACAACAGAACATATAGTTCTAACTCTAACATAAAAGTATGCAGACCCTAGGTCAAACAATACATAAACGAAGAGTGCCATCCTTCTTCTTAACAAACAATACTGGCGCTTCCCATGGTGACACACTAGGGCAGAAGAAGCCCTTTTCAAGTAGTTCTTGCAACTGTACCTTCAACTCTTTCAACTCTGTTGGTGCCATTCTGTATGGTTTTATGGAGATTGGATCCACACCAGGCATAACATTAATTTCAAACTACACCTCTCTTTCCGGAGGTAATCCTGGCAATTCATCAGGAAACACGTCTGGAAAGTCATATACTGTAGGGATGTCCCTCAATGCTGGACTCCCCACTTGGGTTTCTACCACATGTGCCAAGTATGCTTCACACCCCTTCGATCATTTTACGGCTAGTGCGGTGAAATAATGTTTGATGGCAATAGCTGCCTCTTCCCATGTATTACCACATCAGCATCGAGGAGACCGAAAGTGACATCTTCAGCCTATAGTCAATCATGGCATGATGCCTAGCTAACCAATCCATGCCCAAGATGATATCATAATCTCTAAAGGGCATTTCAATGAAATCAGATAGAAAAGTGTGTCCTTGGATCACCAAAGGACAATCTCTATACATTCTATTAACCCTGACCTCCTATCCTAGCGGACTTGTTATTAGTACCTCAAAGTCCATTTTTGTACATGGAACAACAATGCAATCAATGATGCTAGCACTCACATAAGAATGGGTAGAACCCAGATCAAATAACACAAACACATCTTAGTTAAAAGTTGAGAAGGTACCAGCCACAACATCAGATGTCTCGACTTCTTCCCTCTGTCTCGTTGCGTAGACTCTAACCGGAGCACTGTCTTGCTCTGATTGTTTCACTGTGCCTTAGCTGCCTACTGGGCTACCTATGTAACACCCCTATTTGCATAGCCTGGTATATTTCACTGTTCCGGTGACCGGTGTTGGTCTGGACAATTAAGAGGATTAGAACCATACTTAAGACAACTAAATAAGCCATAAACACAAATAATTAGTAATTGCCAATTAGTTAAGTATAAATAAGAAAAACAGAACATAAGAAGTTAAACGAGCCGAGAGTCACAAAGATTAGTGACCGTCTCGGGAACGACTGCGAAGTCGTTTTAAACTCAAATTTCGAATCGTAAAAAGTGACGCTGCGGTCCTTAGGACCCTCATGAACACAGTGGAAAAGAGAAAATCATGAAAAAGAACTGTTAAGCCAGTCAAATAATTAGGTCAGGATGCCGAAAGAAATATTGGATTATTTACAAACCGGGATGAACCGGCGAGGGGCAATTTGGTCAATTGACCCCGAGAGCTGACTCCTAACCTAACTGTCAAATAAAAGCAGAGAAAAGAAAATTTCAAAATCGAGAATTAAATTAAAGAACTAATAGAAAAAATAAATAGAAAAAAAAAAGAAGTTAGAAAAGTCAAAGGTGATGACATCATGAATAATGTCATAAAAGATTAATTAACTTATTTTATTTATTTGGGATTTTTGGTCTTCAAAAGGGATAAGATTAAAGAAAAAAAAAAAGAAAAAGAAAAATTTTTTTTAGCTTCCTTCTTTCTTGTTGTGCCGCCCCACCTTCTCCCTCTCTTCTCCATGAAAGTTTCTTCCATTAAGCTTACACTTAAGCTTAATTTGCTCCACTTAATCTTTATAAATCCCCTAAAAACCTTGTTAGAACTTGCAATCTCAACTCAAGCACAAGGATTACAAGAAGAAAGAGGAGTTAAAGATAGGGTTTGGAGGATTTAAGAAAGGTTAGTGTGCTAACTTTCAATTTTCTACTTCAAATGCATGTTTAGGTATTTAAGTGAGCTTAGAACTTGATTAAATGAAACAAATATGGGGAAGGACCATTGCTGAAATTTCGTCCAGCTTAGAGGGAGTATGATTTTGTATGGCTTGAGGGTTTTGAATGAGTTTAGGAACCTTACTTAGTTGATTGATTAGCATTAAAACCATTAGATGTAGTTAATTGCATGAAATGTATGAGTTAGGATTTGAATGCTAGGGTTTGTGAATCAAATTTTGGAGAGATGCTTAAATGATGACTTTGGTCTATTGTGAGATGAAAAATGGTCAATAATGACCAAAAGAGACGTGTGGAAATTGTGAAAATGAAAACCAAATTCGTAGGTCCAATGGTCATGCTGCTGGCAGCATGACCAAACCAACTTTGAAGGACCAAAACGGAAATTTTACAAGTCCAATTGATATACCACCAATTGGGGATGAAAATAGACATAAAATAGCACAATTTTCATTAAGGAACCATGGCCAAAAACTGACTAAAACTAGGTGAACCAATTGACCAAAGTTGAGTAAGAGCAGTCTGCCACTGCACAAACTGACCAAATGAATAGTAACTATTCATTTGGTCATAACTCGAACTAGGAAGGTCAAATTGACCTGAAATTTTACCAAAAATTAGATAAGATATAGACCTAAAACTTTCATGAAGAACACCATCCCAAATTATGCCATTAACCTAGTCAAATTATTGAGCAAAGTGGAGTTACTGTACCAGCGATTCTGCAGAATTGCCATTGAGCAGTAAAGTTCCAATGGCTATAACTCTCTCTAGAAAACTCCAATTTAGGCGATTCTTAAACCGATGGAAACCTAAGACATAGTAGAACATTTTATATGAAGAAAGTTAGACCAAATTATGAACTTAACTTGATCAAATTACTGAAAAAATTTGGATAAAAATTTGTCAGAACCAAAATCTCAGCATGAACAGTGCACATGAACAGTAATTGTATTTTGGCCATAACTTGAGCTAAAAAACTCCGATTGGGGTGATCCAAAAATGAGAATACACTTAAGACAATAAGGAAAATTTTCTATGAAGGAAGTTTTGCCAAATTCCAACAGTAGATTAACCAATGGAACAGTGCAACTTTGGAGCACCAAAACCGAAAATTGGCAATTTTGCCAAAATGACTTAAGTTTTGAGAAAATGACCAAAACCAACAAGTTTAATGGCCAAAATGTGGTATGTGGGTGAAGTTGGAGTTCCCATACCTATTAAGCCTTAAAAAGTCAACAATTTGACTTGAATAGTGCAGTGAATAGTAACCCGAAATACAAAATTTCAAGAACGTCAAATTTAGCACGTTAGAGCTAGGTAAAAGTGAAGTTAAATTTATTTTTGGATTTATGTTAAATTATGGTACTGAAACACTATAAAATTGTGTGTTTCAGTGGAAAAGAATACCGGGACAGAACCCGAGGAGTCGAGTCAAGGCCAACAGGCGACTCATTTGAGGTTTGTGCACAACTAACACTTTTGTTACTTTTCAATTCCAAATTGATTTGAAATAAATTTATTGTATGATTTATGATTTTGTTGTGTTGAGAATTTTAACTTATTGAATGAAATTGTATAATTTGAATATAAATTTTCTTATGCATTTAAGGATTTATTGCATTGTTTTAAGGATTGTAAATTTTAAGTTTGATGTGTTGCCAACCTTGAGCATGAATTTATGATGATTAAATATGTTGATTTGTAAATACTTTATAAATAGAAATTGTTTAGAATATGATTTGAAACCACAGTTGACATGACAAAATATGTTGTGAATTCTCATTAGCTTGTCTAGTGAGATAACTCCTCCACTTGATGGGGCGAGTTTCTTCCTCTCTAGCTTGCCAGTTGGGGAATGATGTGAATGAGTACTTATATATACTAGCTAGTCTTTGTTTCTCCCTTTTAGCCTCGGTTATTGGGAGTATGTGAAATGTCGTGGTATACAACACGGCATCTATTCGAATTTTGGGTCATGGGTTCGACTGTGTATATTGTTGGCAATGCCCTTTAAATTCATAATTTGATAAATTGTGATTGAAATAAATAATTTGTTAATGATTCAAAAATTTTTGCATTGTCTCGGAATTTAAAAGAAATGTAAATAAATAGTTACTATTTGATTAAAATGTTATTCGAATGAATAATTTGCATGAATGAAAATGTTGATTTCTGAAGGTCATGGATTTTGAAGAATTCAGAAATTTTAAAATTTTATTTGTTGTGAATTGTCAAGCATAAATTGTATTAAGTTTTAAATTATTAGTTTGTGCACCACTGAGTTCACTACTCAGCGATAGCTTGTCATGCTGTCGCAGATATAGAGACTAGAGGAGCAGCAGATTGAGCTGCTGAGGACAAGGGAGCTACCTGCTAGAAGTTATCAGGTATAATTTATACTCTGACTGTAAATATTCATTTTGATGTATATATTGCACGTAATTATATGGACATGTAAAATCGGTCTTGAGCAGCTTGTACAAAGTTTGTATAAAGTTGTAATAAATTTTAGTTGGATTTTCTTAATGAAAATTTCTTGTAATGATGTATCTAAATTGTTTTGTTTCTAAGGAAATATGGATGATATTGATTGATAGTATTTTGAGAATTATTGAACTTGTGAATTTGAGAAATTGGTTGAGATTGAGTATGAATTTGAAGCAGTGGTTAGAAAATTATTGGAAGTGCTTTTATTTCAGGTATTTGAAGAACTGGTTTCCCAAAATACAGACAGAACTCTATCAAAATTTTTATAAAATTTGCGAAAAAAGAAAATGAGCCAAAAGTTTTAACTAGTTTTTAATTTCAATTAAATGTTTAAGTACTTATTAGAAAATGCTCACCACTTATCAAAAGTAAGAAAATTGTTTTAAAATCCCTTGTAGGGTACTTAATGAGTTATCGGTAGGTGAAGCTCGGTAGTTCATTAGGTATTCTACGGGATCATGTTATACCTTACAGAGGGGTAGGGTGTGACAACCTCTACCCTTGCCTCTACCTCTGCTAGGTGGTTGTGAACTTCTAGTGACAGGGCTCTAAACTGACCCTTCTGTAGTAGTAGGAGGTAGTCCAACTCTGCGACCACTGGTGCAGTCCTTGGCAAAGTGTCCTGTGCCTCCACAGTTATAATAGGCTCCAATAGCCTTATAGCATATCCCACCATGATATCTTCCACAAGCTTCACATTGACGAGAAGGGTAGGAACTTCTAGTTGTTCGACGACTGGACCTTGGTGGTCTCTGCCTTGATGATCCACCTCTGTTATATCCCTGAGCTCGGGGCTCCTCAATTTCTCTTCTCTTTCTCAAATTACTGCTTGAGCTCTGACCCGTAGGTTTCTCCCTCTTCTCTATTTCACACTGCCCTTGTGGGGGTTGGGTCTGTACTTGGGCTGAAGG
This sequence comes from Hevea brasiliensis, assembly GCF_030052815.1. NCBI lineage: Eukaryota > Viridiplantae > Streptophyta > Magnoliopsida > Malpighiales > Euphorbiaceae > Hevea > Hevea brasiliensis. The sequence goes on from NC_079503.1 coordinate 26,719,580, forward strand.
AACGGAAGCATGAAAAACACAAGTTTATACCATTGAATTCAAAAATTTTCACCTAGGGTCACATGCATCATGCAAGATTTATTTTTATCTATTTGATTTCAATGATAAACAACATATTAAAACTCTTTTAATATGTTTTTGGATCTGTATTTGCCATTTAAGATTTTAAAATTAATCAGATTAATTTTAGAACCCTAGATTAAATCAAGAACGATTACACTAACCTCTTGATGCACTGCAGCGTGTCTGCGCCTTTGAGATTCGTCTTCAGGACACCAGATGTTGTCTATCTAGCTTGTCCACACCAAGAACACCTATGGCAGCCCTTGAATAGCTTCTAAAGCTTTTTCTATTAATTAGAAAATCAAGTTCTGCCTTTTAAGAGATTAAAGATGTAAACAGGACACTAGAAACAATTTCTAGTGTTCTTAATTCAAGAGATTGATGGCTAATCTCTTTGAATTGATAAGAGATGAAGAAGAAGAGATGAAAACCCTCAAAGTGGCGTGACAAAGGAGTGTGGCTACTAGTTGTGTTTTATTTTCTCATAACAACACTTAAATAGCTAGGTTAACACATTAAACCCTTGCCACATGTCACCCTTTGATTAGCTCTAGGTTTAAGTGACCCAATCACATTGTGCCAAGTGTCAAACCTATATTTAATCTTGATTTTAATAATCTTACATGATTAAAAAACATTTGGCAAGCTTATGTGTAATCCCATGTGTCACCATCTCATGGTGCTACGTGTCACACTGCAAAATGACCAAAATGCCCCTGTGTCTTAATTTTGAGTTCTCAACCCAAAATAATTATTTTTCTTCTTCTAATTAATTTATATCAAATATAAATTAATTAATTAATCTCTATTAATTAATTTCTCATTAATTAAATTCATATTTAAACACTTTAAATATAAATTTAATTTATACTACACATCCAATAATCTAGATTTGGTTTTAAGTAATGCTAGGGACTTTGCAATTTAATTACAAACCAAACCTATTTAATTAATCAATTAAACTCTTTAATTAATTAATTAAATCATATTTAAATAGGTGATAACTTGTGTATGTGTGTGACTTACTAGGCTCATCACTAATTGGCAATGAGACATGATATCAACTCTTAATATAATCAGAACTCTTTCTTACCATAAATGATTTCTCTAAATCATTTTATGAACCTCATAGACCATGGTTAACACCTAGCATAGCATGCCATGGACACCCAATTAGTAATAAGGTTTACCTTAAATGAACCTATAATCATATGTTACCATGCACTAGAATCTCTCTGTTACAAAATCCCAACTCAAGCTGGAGTCATGGTTTATGTCAAACTCCATTTGCTATGAATATTATGTTCTCTTTTAATTCCAGTTCTTGATTATAAGATTTTTCTCATCAGAAACTATTTTATGAATAAATCTATCTGTACTGGAAATGAACTTGAAACATCAAGAACAATTAAATGAACATAGGATTTTATCTCTATTTACTTAGAGGAACAGATTCCATCTTGATCAACACCTACCTCCATATATAACTAGTAGGAGCCAACACATGCCCATATACCCATACACAGTACAAGTATGAAAGCAGTATCAAACTCAAACTACCTATATACAAGATAACTGTGCTATCTCAGGTCTAAAGATTATATGCACTGATATGATTTATGACAAAACATTGACAAGAGTAAACTCCATGTGCTTGTCATAAGTGTCACTGGTTCGGCCTACTTATCATTTATAAGTGCCTATCATGTTTGTCATATGGCATGAGACTCACCATTCCATCTTATTTATATCTCATATAAATAACTTGGGAACAAACATGAATACAATCTTTCTGGATAAGTCATGTCCTTATTATGAAGTATTCTCGATTGTGAACCTATTTATGATACTTTGTGCTAGAAATATTGTCACTCATATTCTTAACAACTTAAGAATAATATTTCTAACAAAATATCAATGGACCTTTTCTATTACACATAAATATATTATGTAAACGGAAAAGTGGAAATGCCTTTTATTAATAAAAATATATACAAGATACATACTAAATGATATGCTCTAGGGCATACTACTAACATGGGCTTGGGTTGACAGATTATCAGCCATTTGTTGAAAGAAAGTGGCCATTTGCTGGGCCATTTGTGCAGTAATTTGTATTGGCAAAACTGGTACAGTCAGACCTTCGACATTTTGTGGAGCTGGGGCCTCAACTTGTTCTTCTGCCATCACAGACTGTTCTATTGTCTCATTCTTCTCTTCCATATCTTTTCACAAGATTTTCTATTCCTGTACAACCAACATAAGGAGATTCCTCTCCATTAGTTCATATTTATGATGTAAATGTACTATATGTATCAAACATTTGAGCAGTTGTAGTTATCGACAAAAAGATTTCAAATTTACAGTTCGAAATTCACTTCAAAACCATTGCTCTGATACCACAAAACATGTCACACCCTACTCCCCCGTAAGATGTAACATGATCCCGTAGTACACCTAATGAATTACCGTACTTCGCCTACCGATAACCCATTAGATATACTACAAGGGATTTTAAAAATAATTTTTGTGAAATTTAAATCATCGATTAAAATCTGGTATTATAAAATTTTTTCAAAATTTCGGCAAAGTGCCGGCTGTATTTTTGAGAAAACAGTTCTTCAATCCTGCAAAAGAAAATGCTCCCAATATGTTTTCTCAAAAACAACTTCAATAACTTCATTTGCACTCATAATTCAAATCTCAATAATCAAATTAATCTCCTCATAAAAGAAACATTTCATTGATTACAAGACTCAAAATTAATATTACAAAACTATTTAGATAAATGAAATCCCAAACTTACATTTATAATAATTTACATTTAATTACATACCAAAATATTTTACAAGAGTTTTTATACAACTGCTCAAATAATTTACATACATATTATTACATGCATACATCAAAACATATGTATATGGGTATACCTATAATATACCTGGAGCTGATCTAAAAGTGTCTTCAAAGAAACTTACTGCTCTATGCTCCTCTTACCTGCGACAGCATACAAAGCTATCACTGAGTGGTGAACTCAGTGGTGCACAACTATAATTTAAAATATAGTACAATATACATTGACAAAATTTACAGTAAATAATTTGGAAATCTGAATACTCATCAAATTCCAAAACTCAAAATATTCATTGCCAATAATGTAAATCATTTGTATAAATGACTTTGATCACAAAATTTAATTTATCAAATCATGACTAACCATTTAAGTAATTCCAACAAAATCAATTATACATAAACCATAATTGAAATCACAATTCTTTACCATTCAAAAGCCATTCTGTATCTCAAAAATCATTATGTATCTCAAAAATCAATCTTTATCTCACTAACTATGCAAGACTAATCCGAAAGGGCCATATTTGATGTGATTCTAACTCCCTATGGTCGGGGAGGTCGAATCAGATTCTAACTCCCTATGGTCGGGGAGGTCGAATCATCGTCTTGTGATACCATCACAATAATGAATCTTCTGCAAGGGCCATAACGATAAAATAAACTTAGATCTAACCTCAAATCAGAGGAAAATCTAAGCCTGTGCACGTACCATGGTAATCAAAACACAACTAACTCCATTGTCTTCTCAACAAATGAGAGAGACGGGTAATAACCTAGTCAAGCATCTATAGTGAGATATAAAACAATATCACAATCCTTTTAGTGAGCATAAATCACAATATAATTTAATTCAAAGTCAATTCCAATATCCAATAATTTTTATGCTCATCACAATTCAAATCATAAATTTGCATTTTTCCATGAAAATTACCATCACAATTTAAAACATGTTCTATCACAATTTTCCAAAACATAATTTATTCAATCCATAACAATGCTTAATACTTGTGGAAATACCATTTCACAAAGCTAAATTCATACATACTATAACAATTTCAATAATCATTGAATTAAATCCAATGCTTATTAAACATAATACATAAGAAAAGTATGTCATTTAATCATATGAAATATTCAAACAAAATCAGTTAAAAACTAGTTGTGCACAAACCTCTGATAACTATCTCTTGGTCTTGACTCAGTGTTTCCTTCCCTCTCCCTGAGTCTTTGCTAGCTGAGAAACACAATTTGAAGTGTTTCAGTACTTAATTAAACTGTCTCTAACAATAATGTTTGATAAATAATTCACTAAATGCTATTATTTGCTTAATCAACTTAATATATCGACCCTCGATGCGTTTTAGGTAATTTAGGTTTTAACGTTACTAATATGTCACATTCGATAGTCTTTTAGGGTTGGTACATATTACCAAGTTCATTTCCGTGTATACTGCATTTTCTTGCAATTTGCTAGATTCCGGGATACTAGTTTGACCTAGCCGGACGACCTAGTTCCCTTGGTTTTCGAGTTTCAGTCAAAACTACAAACTTGTAGATCTATGTCTTATGGAACGCAGGGCAAAATTTCAGGTCATTCTAAGTTATGTAGACCAAGTTATGGTCATTTTACTATTGCTGGTCAAATTGCACCAAAATTGGTCATTTTAGGTCACTTTAGGTCATTTTAGGTTCGGTCAGTTTTTGGACCCGAACTTGTGCAAGCTTTTTGACTTGCTTATGGTCATTTCTGGGCTTTGGTGTCTTCATAAGACTTGTAGATGTGGGTCTTAACTATTCATGGTTAAAGTTTCAGGTCAATTGGACCTGTTTTGAGTGAGTTATGGCCTAAAAACTAACTGCTGCCCAAATGGTCAATTTTCAAGCGTCATTTGCACTTAATCCGGATTTGGTCATTTTTCAAGCTACCTTGCAAGCAGAATTTTGGCAAGCTTCCATCATGAAAGTTGGCACATTTTGTGCCTAGTTTCACCTCCAATTGGTCTCATACCAATTAGAGCCACACACTTAAAGTTATAGGCCTAAAACTCAAACTGCCTTATTGCAATTCTTGCATACATATCAAACATCACTTTTAACACTCACCAAACTTAACATTCAAACTAATTCTGGTTGTACCACAACCTAAACATAATTTACAACATATTATAGGTCATTTTGGCAACTTACAATTACATTCAATATGCACCAACAAGTGCAGAATTTGTCCAATTCACTTTACAATAATTCAATCACCAATTCATGCTAATTTACATGTCCCACTTCACACCACCTTACACACACTCAAACTGCCATAACAACCAACACATTTTAACATCATTATTCTATAAACCAAGCATGAATTCCAGCATTCTTCAAGAGTTAGCAAACTGCCACAATGGTACACTTACATTCCATTACTTTCCAAGCTTTAAATCTCATTTTACATTTACATATACTAAGTATACATTACCCAAACAATTTCCTACACAATATACATTTAATCAATCATTTAATTCACCATTTACAAGCACAATTAAACTGCCTTCAAGGTGCTTCCATGGCTGCCAAAAGTGCACATTCCCATTCAACATCAAAACTCAAAAATTTCTTCATAAATCAAACACCCATAACATGCTTACAAACTTTAACAAAGCAACATTCAAAAACACAAACTTACCTATTTTTGAAGCTTCTTAAAAACTCATCAAAACTTACCTTTCTCACTCCCTAAATGCTGCCCAAGGTGTGGTGGTTACTTTTAGTGAAGAAAGGTGCCAAGAATGAAGCTTAAATCAAGCATGCATGAAGCTTTCAAGTGGACAACAATGGTGGATCTTCTTTTCACCATTTTCGGCTGAAATTGGGAGCTTGGAGATGAACTTCAATCTGCTGTCCAAAGGGTAAGTTAGTGGTCCACTTAGGTGTAGATAATTCCCACTAACTCTCCACAAACTTTATTTAATTAATATTATATGTTAAATGTGTTAATTACTCCATTTACATTCCACTTTTGGCTATTTATATTAGGTACCCCAAATTTAATCTTTCATTATATTTTCCAAGTGTAATACGATGTATTTTTAATGGACATTTAGGTCAAAAGACAATTCGGGATGTCAAATGACCACAATGCCCCTGTTCGGGTTGCATTCCCGATTTTTCGGTAACACCGGGTTTTATCCGTTTTTCGATTTCTCACTTTTCTTTGTACTAATTATTTAATTTTTCTTTGATATTTCTAATGATATTTATACTTCAAATGATGTCTCTTTAAGTCTTAAAATTAATTTCCAGGGTTCCCCATGGTCCAGGGCTAGTCAACGGTCCAAGCCGTGACTTCCCCGTGCGGTCACCTATCGCTAGGGTTCCCGGCTAGCTTAACTTGGTTGCATTTCTTTACTATTATTTTTCCTTTGTTTTTCTTGTATTTTATTTTCTTGTATTTCATTATTTAATGTCTCCTCACTCATATCGAAGTGTAGTTCTAGGCATCCTAGCTGTCCGGACAACACTGGTCACCAGAACAGTAGAACGCATTACCGAACATAGGGGTGTTACACATTCTGTTGCTCTAGTGGTCAAATAACAGTCCAGGCAAGTCAGGATGTCTGGAACTACACTTGGGTGATAGTGAATAGACATATAATGATGAAATAAATAAAAAGAAAATACAATAAAAATCAAAGAAAAATGAAAGAGAGAAAATGAAGCTAAGTTAAACGAGCCGGCACTGCAGCGATGGGTGACCGCACTGGGAAGGCCATTGCTAACCCCAGGACTACGAGGAACCCTCGAAATTTAATTTTAAGGCATAAATAAAGGTTTATTGAAATGTAATTGACACTAGAAATATCAAAGAAAAATTAATAAATTAGTACAAAGAAAAATGAAAAATCGAGAAACAGACAAAAATCGGTGTTACCGAAAAATCAGGAATATAACCCAAAGTGGGGTATTTTGGTCATTTGACACCTAGAGTTGCCTTTTGACCTCAATTTTCATTAAAAATAAATGATATTACACTTTATAAATATCATGAAAAATTAAATAGTGGTACATTATGTAAATAGTGAAGGAAGTGAGATAAATGTGCAAATTAGGAAAAATTGGAATAATTAAACATTAAGTTAAATTGAGTGCTCCACTAACTCAAGTCTTGGGACACTTAATTAAGTCATTTTGGATAGAAATTCAGTCCATCTTCTTGCTCCCAAATGACCAGCCGAATTGATCCTCCCAAAACCTCCATGGAAGTCCACCATGGCCAAACTCCCTCCATCACCATGCACCATTGATCAAGCCATCCTTTCCTCTTAATTCCTTCATTAAAGCTTGCCTACTTACCTTGGGGAAGATATTGGCAACAAGAAAAACAAGATTTGGTGAAGTTTTGGTAAGCTTCAAAAGTGGTAAGTGTCCAAAATATCTCCCTTGCTTTAGTAAACCTTGTGTTTAGGTTGAGGTGAGTATTTTGGTTAAGAGAAATGAAGAAAATCTTGAGCAATGAAATGGTCCATTTTTAGCAGCCATGAATATATGTTGTAGTTAAAATTTTCTTACCTCTAATGGATGGAAACTAAGGTTGAATAACTTAAATGGAGGAAGTAGTAAGTTAAAATCTAAGTATGTGCATGTAGTGCTTGAATTAAGAGTGTGTAATGGAACCTTAATGCTTTGGGCAAACTGCCATGTTTGACAGCCTATTAAACCATGAATTTGTGTGTGAATATGTAGTTATTAATGAAATATGTAAATGTTAAATTGTAGGTAGCAAGTGTAAGTGATATTAAAGTATGATTATGTTGAAGTGTATGTGTAATATTGACATTGAGATATATTGAATTTTGGTGGAAGTGAATGTTGAACTTAATGGTGAGTTGTGTGCATTGAGCACTTGAATATTCTGCCCAAAATTGTTGCTGGAATTGTATACAATATATATATGGAAGTTTTATTGATTGAATATTAAAGTAATGAGGAGGAGAAGGAATATCAAATTGAAAGTGTATGTGCTTTGTGCAGATTGTGTATTGAAGGCAGTACCTAAATTAGGCCATAAGTGCCAAACTATGAACCCAATTGGTATGAGGCCAATGGGGGGTGAAACTAGACATCAAATAGGCCAAGTTTCATGTAGAAATGTTGCCAAAATTCTGCCTAGAAACTGACCTTAAAAATGACCAAATCCGGATTAGCAACCTTGCAACCCAGATTTTTGATCATATGAACAGTAGTCCTTGGGATGACCATAACTCACTCAAAACAGGTCCAATGGACCTGAAATTTTTACCATGGTTAGTTTAGACATAGATCTACAATTCTTATGAAGACACCAAAGCCCAGAAATGGCAAAACCAAGTCAAATGGCTTGCACAAGTTCGGATACAAAAACTGCTGAACCAAAAGTGACCTAAAATTGACTAAATTTTGCACTAAAGGTGCAATCTGTCCAGCTTTAGTAAATTGACCATATCTTGGTCTATACAACTCAAAATGATCTAAAATTTTTCCCCATATGCAATAAGACATAGAGCTACAATTTTTCTTCTTTGACCAGAAGCTAAAAACCAAGAGAAATAGGACTTTAAGCTAGACCAATCTAGCACACAAAAATTAAGAATTTGACATTTTACATACAATGATGCTTGAAGCATTTTGGCAATGAATGCCAACTTGTAAAAATGGAAAATTGCACTATATTGGCAACATATTGAGATATAAATTGTAACATATGGATGCTAGAAACAACTTATCCATATTACCTAAAAAGGTCAACATATGCATTGACTTGTGAATTATATAATAATTAGTAAACTCCAAAAATTGAAGAATTAAACAATTAATTTATAATGTGCCCTAGTTTGCTTGGTTGACTAGATTGGATAGGTTGGCATGCCAATAGGATTCTGACAGCTGTTCTGTAAATGGCTTCATGCCATACTGTGTTTTTACGGCTTATTATGCCGCACTGTGACTTTAATAGCCTACGGCTATACATATTGTGTATTTATTTTTGGCTTATCGCCAAATTGACTATATGACTTTTTAGCCATGCTATTTGCACACCGGGAGACACTTTGTGACAAATAGTGTGATGGCCCGAGGTACTAGGTACCCAGTGCTAGTATATCCGTTTATCCAGTCCAGTCAGTATATAGGCTACACGGGCAGTAATTCAAGTACTATTAAATTCAAATAGCTAAATTCAGTCTACTGACATACAGCACTACCAAAAATTAGCAAATATTGAAATGTTAGCAAATAAAAGTAGAATCAGCAACTGCAAAGTATATCGATGTTATAAATTCGTAAACACTTTATTTACTTTATTTTAGTGTATATTTCTTTATATTTGGCACCACTAAGCAAAATTGGTTAGTGCGTTGCTTTTGTAACGCGTAGGTATTGGAGACACAGCTGGGGAGCCTAGCAAACCTACGACCAAGTGAGACATCAAATCTACACAGGAGTCCAGAGTCATCTGTACTGCATTGCATACATGGTAGGACTTAGGATATCTTGTATTTTGTACTTTTGTTATATTTTTAAAATTTGGCCTTGTATTTTGTAATATTATGAAAGCCCTAAAGTTTGTAATATCTTGTACATATTAAATAACATGGAGATTTTCTGGATATATTTAAATTATTATGGACTGTATTATGGAACTGTTTAATGACTGTAAAAGTCTATTGACTTTACTGAGAAATAGAGATTGTGAAATATTTGAGATTTTGATATTATCATATTAAACTGTTTTTAACAGGTTTGGAAGGACAGTTTGTCCGAAATACAGATAGAGCCTTGCCAAATTTTTATTACCAATCTTGAAACACTGATTTTATCAAAGTATGAAATAGAATCAGCATGATATGAATATTACATAAAAGACTTCTTGAAATCAAATTGAGCTCAGGAAAAGAAATAATCACAGACTAGGTGTTCCGGCACGCCGTGTAGCACGTCTTGCTCGGCTATTCTGTAGACGAGCGAGGGGTGTTACAATGCATGTGGTCCATTTTAAGAAATGGCTAGAGGTCGAATCATCGTGCACAGTACCATCACAATAATGAATCTTCTGCAAGGGCCATAACGATAAAATAAACTTAGATCTAACCTCAAATCAGAGGAAAATCTAAGCCTGTGCACGTACCATGGTAATCAAAACACAACTAACTCCATTGTGTTCTCAACAAATGAGAGAGACGGGTAATAACCTAGTCAAGCATCTATAGTGAGATATAAAACAATATCACAATCCTTTTAGTGAGCATAAATCACAATATAATTCGATTCAAATTCAATTCCAATATCCAATAATTTTTATGCTCATCATAATTCAAATCATAAATTTGCATTTTCCATGAAAATTACCATCACAATTCAAAACATGTTCTATCACAATTTTCCAAAATATAATTTATTCAATCCATAACAATGCTTAATGCTTGTGGAAATACCATTTCACAAAGCTAAATTCATACATACTATAACAATTTTCAATAATCAGTGAATGAAATCCAATGCTTGTTAAACATAATACATAAGAAAAGTATGTCATTTAATCATATGAAATATTCAAACAAAATCAGTTAAAAACTAGTTGTGCAAAAACCTCTGATAACTATCTCTTAGCTTTGACTCAGTGTTTCCTTTCCCTTCCCTGAGTCTTGCTAACTGAGAAACATAATTTGAAGTGTTTCAGTACTCATTTAAACTGTCTCTAAGAATAAGGTTCAATAATTAATTTATCGAATTCTATTATTTCCTTAGTCAACCTAATATGTCGACCCTCGATGCGTTCTAGGTAAATTCGGTTTTAATGTTACTAATATGTCACATTCAATAGTCTTTTAGGGTTGGTACATGTTACCAAATTCATTTCCATGTATCTTCCATTTTCTTGCAATTTGCTGGATTTCGGGATACTAGTTCGACCTAGCCGGACGACCTAGTTCCCTCAGTTTTCGGGTTTCGGTCAAAACAACAAACTTGTAGATCTATGACCTATTGCACGCGGGGAAAAATTTCAGGTCATTCTGAGTTATGTAGTCCAAGTTATGGTCATTTTACTATTGCTGGTCAAATTGCACTAAAATTGGTCACTTTAGGTCATTTTAGGTCAATTTTGGTTCGGCCAGTTTTTGGACCCGAACTTGTGCAAGCTGTTTGACTTCCTTATGATCATTTCTGGGCTTTGGTGTCTTCACAAGACTTGTAGATATGGGTCTTAACTATTCATGGTCAAAATTTCAGGTCAATTGGACCAGTTTTGAGTGAGTTATGGTCAAAACACTAACTGCTGCCCAAATGGTCAATTTTCAGGCCTTGTTTGCACTTAATCCGGATTTGGTCATTTTTCAAGCTACCTTGCAAACAGAATTTTGGCAAGCTTCCTTCATGAAAGTTGGCACATTTTGTGCCTAGTTTCACTTCCAATTGGTCTCATACCAATTGGAGCCACACACTTAAAGTTATAGGCCTAAAACTCAAACTGCCTTATTGCATTTCCTTTATGCACATCAAAGACCACTTTTAACACTTACCAAACTCAACATTCAAGCTAATTCTGGTTTGTACCATAACCTAAACATAATTCACAACACATTATAGGTCATTTTGGCAGCTTACAATTACATTCAACATACACCATAAAGTGCAGAATTTATCAAACTCATTTTACAACAATTCAATCACCTAACCATAACACTTTTTTCATGTCTAACTTCACACCATCATATATACACTCAAACTGCCCTAACATCCAACACAATTCAACATTAATATGCCATAAACCAAGCATGAATTCCAGCATTCTTCAAGAGTTAACAACCTGCCGCAATGGTACCTTTACATTCCATTAATTTCCAAGCTTCAAATTTCAATTCACATTTACATATACTAAGTATACATCACCCAAACAATTTCCTACACAATATACATTTACTCAATCATTTAATTCACCATTTACAAGCAAGAATAAACTGCCTTCAAAGTGTTTCCATGGCTGCAAAAAGTACACATCCCCATTCAACATCAAACCTCAAAATTTTCTCCATAAATCAAACACCCATAACATCCTTACAAACTTTAATAAAACAATAATAAAAAACTCAAACTTACTACTTTGAAAATTCTTGAAAACTCCACAAAAACTTTCATTTCTTGCTGCCTATCTACTGCCCATAGTGTGAGGATCATTTTTCATGAAGACACTTATAGGAATCATGGCTTGATCATGGAGGAGAGGAAGCTTGCATGTGGGATGGCCATGGAGGACAATGGGAGAATTTAGGAGAATTGGAATTCGGATAAGATGAAAAAATGAAGAAGAAGATGTTAGTGCTGCCCTCTTTGTCCACTAATGGCCTTAAATCAGTCCACTAATTGTCCACTAATGCTCCACTTAACTTAAATAAATAATATTATAATTAAACTTTTAATTATTCCCATATTTTTCCACTTAATTTCTCTTAATTATTCTACACATGGAATTTCATTTTTCATGGCATTTTCAAAATTTAATACCAATTATTTTTAATGAACATTGAGGTCAAAAGTCAACTAGGGGTGTCAAATGACCACAATGCCCCTGTTCGGGTTGCATTCCCGACTTTTCGGTAATACCGAGTTTTGTCCGTTTTCCGATTTCTCACTTTTCTTTGTACTAATTATTAATTTTTCTTTGATATTTCTAATGGCATTTATACTTCAATAGACATTTATTTAAGTCCTAAAAATATTTTCCAGGGTTCACAGCAGTCCAGGGCTAGTCAACGGTCCACGCCGCGACTTCCCGGAGCGGTCACCCATCGCTAGGGTTCTCGGCTTGCTTAACTTGGTTACATTTCTTTGCTATTATTTTTCCTTTGTTTTTCTTGCATTTTCTTTTCTTGTATTTCATTATTTTATATATCCTCACTCATATCGAAGTATAGTTCTAGGCATCATAGCTGTCTGGACAACACTGGTCACTAGAATAGTAGAACGCACTACCGAACTTAGGGGTGTTACAATTCTCCCCTCCTTAAAAAAATTTCGTCTCAAAATTTTACCTGGCATTAGTTTCTGAACAGCTGTGGGTGCTGTCTCTTTATATCCTCTTCACGTTCCCAAGTAGCTTCTTGGCCTGAATGATGGTTCCACAGCACTTTAACTAGGTGTATCTGTTTGTTCCTCAGCTGTTTCACCTCATATGCCAGAATTTCTATGAGTTCTTCCTCATAGGAGAGGTCTGGATTCACCTCAATCTCTTCAACTGATAGTACATGAGATGGGTCTGATCTGTACCTCCTTAACATGGACACATGGAAGACACTGTGTATCCTTACTAACTCCGGAGGTAATGCCAACCGATATGCCAAAGGACCCACTCTTTCCAGAACCTCATATGGTCTGATGAAACGAGGACTCAGTTTCCCCTTTCTGCCAAATCTCATAACCCTCTTCCAAGGAGAAACTTTGAGGAATACTTTATCACCCACTGCATATTCAATATCTCTTCTCTTCAGATCAAGATAAGACTTCTGACGGTCTGACGCAGCCTTGAGTCCATCTCTGATCAATTTGATCTTTTCCTATGTCTGCTGAACAATTTCTGGCCCAATCATCTTTCTTTCACCAACTTCATCCCAACATAGGGGAGTTCTGCACTTTCTGCCATACAAAGCTTCATATGGAGGCATCCCAATGCTTGATTGGTAGCTGTTGTTATAAGCAAACTCAATCAAAGGCAAGTGTGTATCCCAACTACCTTCAAACTCAATCACACAAGCCCATAGCATATCCTCCAATATCTTAATAACCCTTTCAGGTTGGTCATCTGTCTGTGGGTGGAATGCTGTGTTGAAGTTCAATCTAGTTCTTAGGGCTCTCTGAAGATTACCCCAGAATCTAGAAGTGAACCTAGGATCTCTGTCAGATACAATCGATATTGGCACTCCATGCAATTTTACAATTTCATATATGTATGAACTGACCAATCTTTCCAGGCTATAATCCATTCGGATTGGCAAAAAGTGAGCAGACTTGGTTAATCTATCAACTATAACCCATACTGCATCATGACTATTTTGTGTCCTTGGAAGTCTCATCACAAAATCCATAGTTATCTGTTCCCTTACAATGTTTCATAGGGTGCCACTTGTATGCTAGCTTGACACTTATTATTGTATACAAATTCTATTAGTGGGATGTATCTGTCCCATCTCCCCTCGAATTCATTGACACAAGTTCACAGTATATTCTTGAGGGCTTATCACATATTATAAGTTATTATTATCATTCCATTTCATTATTTATAGAAACTCAACAAGTTTCAAAATTTACCTGAATCACTTGTTTCGACTGTCCATCCGTCTGAGGATGATAAGTCGCACTGATATCTCTAAGCTTATAGCAATTACTGTGGTACAGGTAATTCACATTAATATAACTGAGTCACTGACTCTAGCTACCTTGCAAGTGTAGTCGTTTGATAGGCTAGTTCTAAAGTTTTAAATTTCTGACTAAAATTTTCACATTTATTTCCAATAATATTACTCTATTCGGGTGCAACTGTATCAATTTATAGATTACTGACAAATATTCTTTATTTATTATACCACGAGGAAGCACGTAGCTCTATACAATAATCCCGTGTCGGTATTATAATCTGCAGCTTACAATACAAACATCGAGAACATTTTATAGTCACTACGTTATAACCTCATGGACTAGGTTTTCTAACATCTTATCTTTCTCGAATCCACTAATATCCTAAACCGATTCTGATTACAATATCCATTAATAATTACTAACAGTAACATCTTTGCCCTCATCTAGAGGAATTCTATTACTGTAACTTACTTTTAGGTCCTCTTGCCTTACATTAAGTAGGCTTGCCAATTAACTTTATAATTTATGGTATGTTAGAAAATACTTTTAGCTAGAAATTCTTCCAAAATTAATGTCAATCATACTTGTTATCATAGTTATTATCCTAAAGGACTAGTCACTAATACATCAAAATTCATTCTCATGTAAAGGAATAACAACAGAACATATAGTTCTGACAGTAACACACAACTAAGTAGTGCTGGGATCAAATAATAACTAATTATTTCTTTCAAAAATTAAGAACTTACCAGCAGCTACATCTGAAGTTTTTGCTCTTTCTCCTTGGAGCATAGTAGACGCTCTGACTGGTGCGCTACTATATTCGGGTTGATTCACTGTGTTATAGTGGTGAGGCGTACCAACTCTATTTCCATCTCGACTCTGACTGACGGTCTGTGAACTCCAGAAAGCAGATCGAGGTGCTCTAGTACAATATTTAGCAAAGTGTCCAAGTTTTCCACAATTGTAGCAGGCTTCAGAGGCCTTATGACAAATACCTCCATGTAGCTTACCACAAATATGGCAGAAACGGGCAGAATAGGAACTTCTGGTTGTTCGACGACTAGATCTTGGTGTTCTCTGTCCTAATGATCCGCCTCTGTCATATCTCTGAGCTCGGGGTTCCTCAAATTCTTTTCTCTTCCCCAAATTACTGCTCGAGTTCTGACCCGTAGATTTCCCCCTCTTCTCCATTTCACACTGCCCTTGTGGGGGTTGGGTCTGTACTTGGGCTTGGGCTGATAGATTATCAGCCATTTATTGGAAGAAAGTGGCCATTTGCTGGGCAATTTGTGCAGTAATTTGTACTGGTAAAACTGGTACAGTTGGGCCTTTGACACTTTGTGGAGCTGGGACCTTAACTTGTACTTCTGCCATCACGGACTGTTCTATTGTCTCATTCCTCTCTTCCATATCTTTTCACAAGATTTTCTCTTCCTGTACAACCAACATAAGGAGATTCCTCTCCATTAGTTCATATTTATGATGTAAATGTACTATATGTATCAAACATTTGAGCAGTTGTAGTTACCGATAAAAGGATTTCAAATTCACAGTTTGAAATTTACTTTAAAACCATTGCTCTGATACCACAAAACATGTCACACCCTACTCCCCCGTAAGATGTAACATGATCCCGTAGTACACCTAATAAATTACCGTACTTCGCCTACCGATAACCCATTAGATATACTACAAGGGATTTTAAAAATAATTTTTGTGAAATTTAAATCATCGATTAAAATCTGGTGTTATAAAATTTTTTCAAAATTTCGGCAAAGTGCCGGCTGTATTTTGAGAAAACAGTTCTTCAATCCTGCAAAAGAAAATGCTCTCAATATGTTTTCTCAAATACAACTCCAATAAACTTTATTTCAATTCACAATTCAATTCTCAATAAACAATCAATTCATTTTTCAAACTAATCTCATCATAAAGAAACATTTCATTGATTACAAGACTCAAAATTTATAATACAAAACTATTCAAGTAAATGAAATCCCAAATTTATATTTACAATAATTTACATTCAATTACATACCAAAATGTTTTACAAGAGTTTTTATACAACTGCTCAAATAATTTACATACATATTATTACATGCATACATCAAAACCT
Organism: Hevea brasiliensis; assembly: GCF_030052815.1. NCBI lineage: Eukaryota > Viridiplantae > Streptophyta > Magnoliopsida > Malpighiales > Euphorbiaceae > Hevea > Hevea brasiliensis. The sequence continues at coordinate 26,735,991 of NC_079503.1, forward strand.
ATGTACATGGGTATACCTATGATATACCTGGAGCTGATTTGAATGTGTCTTCAAATAAACTTACTCACTGCTCTATGCTCTTCTTACCTGCGTCAGGATACAAAGATATCGCTGAGTGGTGAACTCAGTGGTGCACAACTATAATTTAAAACTTAGTACAATATACATTGACAAAATTTACAGTAAATAATTTGGAAATTTGAATACTCATCAAATTCCAAAACTCAAAAAATATTCATTGCCAATAATGTAAATCATTTATATAAAATGACTTTGATCACGAAATTCAATTTATCAAATCATGACTAACCATTTAAGGTAGTTCCAACAAAATCAATTATACATAAATCATAACTGAAATCATAATTCTTTACTGTTCAAAAACTTTCTGTGTCTCAAAAATCATGTTGTATCTCAAAAACCATGCTGTATCTCAAAAATCATGCTGTATCTCAAAAATCATTCTTTATCTCAAAAACCATTCTTTATCTCAAAAACCATTCTTTATCTCACTAACTATGCAAGACTAATCCGAAAGGGCCATCTTTGGGGTGATTCTAACTCCCTATGGTCGGGGAGGTCGAATCATCGTGCACAGTACCATCACAATAATGAATCTTCCGCAAGGGCCATAACGATAAAATAAACTTAGATCTAACCTCAAATCAGAGGAAAATCTAAGCCTGTGCATGTACCATGGTAATCAAAACACAACTAACTCCATTGTCTTCTCAACAAATGAGAGAGACGGGTAATAACCTAGTCAAGCATCTATAGTCAGATATAAAACAATATCGCAATCCTTTTAGTGAGCATAAATCACAATATAATTCGATTCAAATTCAATTCCAATATCCAATAACTTTTATGCTCATCATAATTCAAATCATAAATTTGCATTTTCCATGAAAATTACCATCAAAATTCAAAACATGTTCTATCACAATTTTCCAAAACATAATTTATTCAATCCATAACAATGCTTAATACTTGTGGAAATACCATTTCACAAAGCTAAATTCATACATACTATAACAATTTTCAATAATAATTAAATCCAATGCTTGTTAAACATAATACATAAGAAAAGTATGTCATTTAATCATATGAAATATTCAAACAAAATCAGTTAAAAACTAGTTGTGCCAAAACTTCTGATAACTTTCTCTTGGCTTTGACTTAGTGTTTCCTTTCCATTCCCTGAGTTTTGCTAACTGAGAAACACAATCTGAAGTGTTTCAGTACTTATTTAAACTGTCTCTAAGAATAAGGTTCAATAATTAATTTATCGAATTCTATTATTTCCTTAGTCAACCTAATATGTCGACCCTTGATGCGTTCTAGGTAAATTCGGTTTTAATGTTGCTAATATGTCACATTCAATAGTCTTTTAGGGTTGGTACATGTTACCAAATTCATTTCCATGTATCTTGCATTTTCTTGCAATTTGCTGGATTCCAGGATACTAGTTCGACCTAGCCAGACGACCTAGTTCCTTCGGTTTTCGGGTTTCGGTCAAAACTACAAACTTGTAGATATATGTCTTATTGCACACGGGGCAAAATTTCAGGTCATTCTGAGTTATGTAGTCCAAGTTATGGTCATTTTACTATTGCTGGTCAATTTGCACTAAAATTGGTCACTTTAGGTCATTTTAGGTAAATTTTGGTTCGGCCAGTTTTTGGACCCGAAATTGTGCAAGCTGTTTGACTTTCTTATGGTCATTTTTGGGCTTTGGTGTCTTCAAAAGACTTGTAGATATGGGTATTAACTATTCATGGCCAAAATTTCAGGTCAATTGGACCAGTTTTGAGTGAGTTATGTCCTAAACACTAACTGCTGCCCAAATGGTCAATTTTCAGGCCTTATTTTCACTTAATCCGGATTTGGTCATTTTTCAAGCTACCTTGCAAACAGAATTTTGGCAAGCTTCCTTCATGAAAGTTGGCACATTCTGTGCCTAGTTTCACTTCCAATTGGTTTCATACCAATTGGAGCCACACACTTAAAGTTCTAGGCCTAAAACTCAAACTGCCTTATTGCATTTCCTTTATACACATCAAAGACCACTTTTAACACTTACCAAACTCAACATTCAAGCTAATTCTGGTTTGTACCATAACCTAAACATAATTCACAACACATTATAGGTCATTTTGGCAACTTACAATTACATTCAACATACACCATAAAGTGCAGAATTTATCAAACTCATTTTACAACAATTCAATCACCTATCCATAACACTTTTTTCATGTCCAACTTCACACCATCATATATACACTCAAACTGCCCTAACATCCAACACAATTCAACATTAATATGCCATAAACCAAGCATGAATTCCAGCATTCTTCAAGAGTTAACAACCTGCCGCAATGGTACCTTTACATTCCATTAATTTCCAAGCTTCAAATTTCAATTCACATTTACATATACTAAGTATACATCACCCAAACAATTTCCTACACAATATACATTTACTCAATCATTTAATTCACCATTTACAAGCAAGAATAAACTGCCTTCAAAGTGTTTCCATGGCTACCAAAAGTACACATCCCCATTCAACATCAAACCTCAAAATTTTCTCCATAAATCAAACACCCATAACATCCTTACAAACTTTAATAAAACAATAATCAAAAACTCAAACTTACCACTTTGAAAATTCTTGAAAACTCCACAAAAACTTTCATTTCTTGCTGCCTATCTACTGCCCATAGTGTGAGGATCATTTTTCATGAAGACACTTATAGGAATCATGGCTTGATCATGGAGGAGAGGAAGCTTGCATGTGGGATGGCCATGGAGGACAATGGGAGAATTTAGGAGAATTGGAATTCGGATAAGATGAAAAAATGAAGAAGAAGATGTTAGTGCTGCCCTCTTTGTCCACTAATGGCCTTAAATTAGTCCACTAATTGTCCATTAATGCTCCACTTAACTTAAATAAATAATATTATAATTAAACTTTTAATTATTTTCATATTTTTCCACTTAATTTCTCTTAATTATTCTACACATGGAATTTCATTTTTCATGGCATTTTCAAAATTTAATACCACTTATTTTTAATGGACATTGAGGTCAAAAGTCAACTCGGGGTGTCAAACGACCACAATGCCCCTGTTCGGGTTGCATTCCCGACTTTTCGGTAATACCGAGTTTTGTCCGTTTTCCGATTTCTCACTTTTCTTTGTACTAATTATTAATTTTCTTTGATATTTCTAATGGCATTTATACTTCAATAGACATTTATTTAAGTCCTAAAAATATTTTTCAGGGTTCACCACAGTCCAGGGCTAGTCAACGGTCCACGCCGCGACTTCCCGGTGCGGTCACCCATCGCTAGGGTTCTCGGCTCGCTTAACTTGGTTACATTTCTTTGCTATTATTTTTCCTTTGTTTTTCTTGAATTTTCTTTTCTTGTATTTCATTATTTTATGTCTCCTCATTCATATCGAAGTATAGTTCTAGGCATCCTAGCTGTCCGGACAACACTTGTCACTAGAATAGTAGAACGCACTACCGAACTTAGGGGTGTTACAATTCTCCCCTCCATAAAAAAATTTCGTCTCGAAATTTTACCTTCATTAGTTTCTGAACAGCTGTGGGTGCTGTCTCCTCATATCCTCTTCACGTTCCCAAGTAGCTTTTTTGCCTGAATGATGGTTCCACAGCACTTTAACTAGGTGTATCTGTTTATTCCTCAGCTGCTTCACCTCATATGCAAGAATTTCTATGGGTTCTTCCACATAGGAGAGGTTTGGATTCACCTCAATCTCTTCAACTGATGGTACATGAGATGGGTCTGATCTGTACCTCCTTAACATGGACACATGGAAGACACTGTGTATCCTTACTAACTCCGGAGGTAATGCCAACCGATATGCCAAAGGACCCACTCTTTCTAGAACCTCATATTGTCCGATGAAACGAGGACTCAGTTTCCCCTTTCTGCCAAATCTCATAATCCTCTTCCAAGGAGAAACTTTGAGGAATACTTTATCACCCACTGCATATTCAATATCTCATGTTGTTCAGATCAACATAAGACTTCTGACGGTCTGACGCAGCCTTGAGTCTATCTCTGATCAATTTGATCTTTTCCTATGTCTGCTGAATAATTTCTGGCCCAATCATCTTTCTTTCACCAACTTCATCCCAACATAGGGGAGTTCTGCACTTTCTGCCATACAAAGCTTCATATGGAGGCATCCCAATGCTTGATTGGTAGCTGTTGTTATAAGCAAACTCAATCAAAGGCAAGTGTGTATCCCAACTACCTTCAAACTCAATCACACAAGCCCGTAGCATATCCTCCAATATCTTAATAACCCTTTCAGGTTGGCCATCTGTCTGTGGGTGGAATGCTGTGCTGAAGTTCAATCTAGTTCTTAGGGCTCTCTGAAGACTACCCCAGAATCTAGAAGTGAACCTAGGATCTCTGTCAGATACAATCGATATTGGCACTCCATGCAATTTTACAATTTCATATATGTACGAACTGACCAATCTTTCCAGGCTATAGTCCATCCGGACTGGCAAAAAAGTAAGCAGACTTGGTTAGGCTATCAACTATAACCCATACTGCATCATGACTATTCTGTGTCCTTGGAAGTCTCATCACAAAATCCATAGTTATCTGTTCCCTTACAATGTTTCATAGGGTGCCACTTGTATGCTAGCTTGACACTTATTATTGTATACAAATTCTATTAGTGGGATGTATCTGTCCCATCTCCCCTCGGATTCAATGACACAAGTTCATAGTATATTCTTGAGGGCTTATCACATATTACAAGTTATTATTATCATTCCATTTCATTATTTATAGAAACTCAACGAGTTTCAAAATTTACCTGAATCACTTGTTTTGACTGTCCATCCGTCTGAGGATGATAAGGCGTACTGATATCTCTAAGCTTATAGCAATTACTGTGGTACAGGTAATTCACATTAATATAACTGAGTCACTGACTCTAGCTACCTTACAAGTGTAGTCGTTTGATAGGCTAGTTCTAAAGTTTTAAATTTTTTACTAAAATTTTCACATTTATTTCCAGTAATAGTACTCTATTCGGGTGCAACAGTATCAATTTATAGATTACTGACAAATATTCTTTATTTATTATACCACGAGGAAGCACGTAGCTCTATACAATAATCCCGTATCGGTACTATAATATGCAGCTTACAATACAAACATCGAGAATATTATATAGTCACTACGTTATAACCTCATGGACTAGGTTTTCTAACATCTTATCTTTCTCGAATCCACTAATATCCTAAACCAATTCTGATTACAATATCCATTAATAATTACTAACAGTAACATCTTTGCCCTCATCTAGAGCAATTCAATTACTGTAACTTACTTTTAGGTCCTCTTGCCTTACATTAAGTAGGCTTGCCAATTAGCTTTATAATTTATGGTATGTTAGAAAATACTTTTAGCTAAAAATTCTTCCAAAATTAATGTCAATCATACTTGTTATCATAGTTATTATCCTAAAGGACTAGTCACTAATACATCAAAATTCATTCTCATGTAAAGGAATAACAATAGAATATATAGTTCTGACAGTAACACACAACAAAGTTGTGCTAGGATCAAATAATAACTAATTGTTTCTTTCAAAAATTAAGAACTTACCAGTAGCTACATCTGAAGTTTCTGCTCTTTCTCCTTGGAGCATAGTAGACGCTCTGACTGGTGCGCTACTATATTCAGGTTGATTCACTGTGTTATAGTGGTGAGGCGTACCAACTCTATTTCTATCTCGACTCTGACTGACGGTCTGTGAACTCCAGAAAGCAGATCGAGGTGCTCTAGTACAATATTTAGCAAAGTGTCCAAGTTTTCCATAATTGTGGCAGGCTTCAGAGGTCTTACGACAAATACCTCCATGTAGCTTACCACAAACGTGGCAAAAACGGGCAGAATAGGAACTTCTGGTTGTTCGACGACTAGATCTTGGTGTTCTCTATCCTAATGATCCGCCTCTGTCATATCTCTGAGCTCGGGGTTCCTCAAATTCTTTTCTTCCCAAATTATCGCTCGAGTTCGACCCGTAGATTTCCCCTCTTCTCCATTTCACACCGCCCTTGTGGGGTTGGGTGCAGACTTGGGCTTGATGTGATTATCAGCCATTTGTTGGAAGAAAGTGGCCATTTGCTGGGCAATTTGTGCAGTAATTTGTACTGGTAAAACTGGTACAGTTAGGCCTTCGACACTTTGTGGCGCTGGGGCCTCAACTTATACTTCTGCCATTATGGACTGTTCTATTGTCTCATTGCTCTCTTCCATATCTTTTCACAAGATTTTCTCTTCCTGTACAACCAACATAAGGAGATTCCTCTCCATTAGTTCATATTTATGATGTAAATGTACTATATGTATCAAACATTTGAGTAGTTATAGTTACCGACAAAAGGATTTCAAATTCACATTTCAAAATTTACTTTAAAACCATTACTCTGATACCATAAAACATGTCACACCCTACTCCCCCGTAAGATGTAACATGATCCCGTAGTACACCTAATGAATTACCGTACTTCGCCTACCAATAACCCATTAGATATACTACAAGGGATTTTAAAAACAATTTTTGTGAAATTTAAATCATCGATTAAAATTTGGTGTTATAAAATTTTTTCAAAATTTCGGCAAAGTGCCGGCTGTATTTTGAGAAAACAGTTCTTCAATCTTGCAAAAGAAAATGCTCCCAATATGTTTTCTCAAATACAACTCCAATAAACTTTATTTCAATTCACAATTCAATTCTCAATAAACAATCAATTCATTTTCAAACTAATCTCATCATAAAGAAACATTTCATTGATTACAAGACTCAAAATTTATAATACAAAACTATTCAAGTAAATGAAATCTCAAATTTATATTTACAATAATTTACATTTAATTACATACCAAAATGTTTTACAAGAGTTTTTATACAACTGCTCAAATAATTTACATACATATTATTACATGCATACATCAAAACCTATGTACATGGGTATACCTATGATATACCTGGAGCTAATTTGAATGTGTCTTCAAATAAACTTACTCACTGCTCTATGCTCTTCTTACCTGCGACAGCATACAAAGCTATCGCTGAGTGGTGAACTCAATGGTGCACAACTATAATTTAAAACATAGTACAATATACATTGACAAAATTTACAGTAAATAATTTGGAAATCTGAATACTCATCAAATTCCAAAACTCAAAAAATATTCATTGCCAATAATGTAAATCATTTGTATAAAATGACTTTGATCAAGAAATTCAATTTATCAAATCATGACTAACCATTTAAGGTAGTTCCAACAAAATCAATTATACATAAATCATAACTGAAATCATAATTCTCTACTGTTCAAAAACATTCTGTGTCTCAAAAATCATGTTGTATCTCAAAAACCATGCTGTATCTAAAAAATCATGCTGTATCTCAAAAATCAAGCTGTATCTCAAAAATCATTCTTTATCTCAAAAATCATTATTTATCTAAAAAACTATTCTTTATCTCACTAATTATGCAAGACTAATCCGAAAGGGCCATCTTTGGGGTGATTCTAACTCCCTATGGTCGGGGAGGTCGAATCATCATGCACAGTACCATCACAATAATGAATCTTCCGCAAGGGCCACAATGATAAAATAAACTTAGATCTAACCTCAAATCAGAGGAAAATCTAAGCCTGTGCACGTACCATGGTAATCAAAACACAACTAACTCCATTGTCTTCTCAACAAATGAGAGAGACGGGTAATAACCTAGTCAAGCATCTATAGTCAGATATAAAACAATATCGCAATCCTTTTTAGTGAGCATAAATCACAATATAATTCGATTCAAATTCAATTCCAATATCCAATAATTTTTATGCTCATCATAATTCAAATCATAAATTTGCATTTTCCATGAAAATTACCATCACAATTCAAAACATGTTCTATCACAATTTTCCAAAACATAATTTATTCAATCCATAACAATGCTTAATACTTGTGGAAATACCATTTCACAAAGCTAAATTCATACATACTATAACAATTTTCAATAATCATTGAATTAAATTCAATGCTTATTAAACATAATACATAAGAAAAGTATGTCATTTAATCATATGAAATATTCAAACAAAATCAGTTAAAAACTAGTTGTGCAAAAACCTCTGATAACTGTCTCTTGGCTTTGACTCAGTGTTTCCTTTCCCTTCCCTGAGTCTTGCTAACTGAGAAACACAATTTGAAGTGTTTTAGTACTCATTTAAACTGTCTCTAAGAATAAGGTTCAATAATTAATTTATCGAATTCTATTATTTCCTTAGTCAACCTAATATGTCGACCCTCGATGCGTTCTAGGTAAATTTGGTTTTAATGTTACTAATATGTCACATTCAATAGTCTTTTAGGGCTGGTACATGTTACCAAATTCATTTCCATGTATCTTGCATTTTCTTGCAATTTGCTGGATTCCGGGATACCAGTTTGACCTAGCCGAACGACCTAGTTCCCTCAGTTTTCGGGTTTCGGTCAAAACTACAAACTTGTAGATCTATGTCTTATTGCACACGGGGCAAAATTTCAGGTCATTCTGAGTTATGTAGTCCAAGTTATGGTCATTTTACTATTGCTGGTCAAATTGCACTAAAATTAGTCACTTTAGGTCATTTAAGGTCAATTTTAGTTCGATCAGTTTTTGGACCCGAACTTGTGCAAGCTGTTTGACTTGCTTATGGTCATTTCTGGGCTTTGGTGTCTTCACAAGACTTGTAGATATGGGTCTTAACTATTCATGGTCAAAATTTCAGGTCAATTGGACCAGTTTTGAGTGAGTTATGGCCTAAACACTAACTGCTGCCCAAATGATCAATTTTCAGGCCTTATTTGCACTTAATCCGGATTTGGTCATTTTTCAGGCTACCTTGCAAACAGAATTTTGGCAAGCTTCCTTCAAGAAAGTTGGAAAATTTTGTGCCTAGTTTCACTTCCAATTGGTCTCATACCAATTGGAGCCACACACTTAAAGTTCTAGGCCTAAAACTCAAACTGCCGTATTGCATTTCCTTTATACACATCAAAGACCACTTTTAACACTTACCAAACTCAACATTCAAGCTAATTCTGGTTTGTACCATAACCTAAACATAATTCACAACACATTATAGGTCATTTTGGCAGCTTACAATTACATTCAACATACACCATAAAGTGCAGAATTTATCAAACTCATTTTACAACAATTCAATCACCTAACCATAACATTTTTTTCATGTCCAACTTCACACCATCATATATACACTCAAACTGCCCTAACATCCAACACAATTCAATATCAATATACCATAAACCAAGCATGAATTCCAGCATTCTTCAAGAGTTAACAACCTACCGCAATGGTACCTTTACATTCCATTAATTTCCAAGCTTCAAATTTCAATTCACATTTACATATACTAAGCATACATCACCCAAACAATTTCCTACACAATATACATTTAATCAATCATTTAATTCACCATTTACAAGCAAGAATAAACTGCCTTCAAAGTGTTTCCATGGCTGCCAAAAGTACACATCCCCATTCAACATCAAACCTCAAAATTTTCTCCATAAATCAAACACCCATAACATCCTTACAAACTTTAATAAAACAATAATAAAAAACTCAAACTTACCACTTTGGAAATTCTTCAAAACTCCACAAAAACTTTCATTTCTTGCTGCCTATCTACTGCCCATAGTGTGAGGATCATTTTTCATGGAGACACTTATAGGAATCATGGCTTGATCATGGAGGAGAGGAAGCTTGCATGTGGGATGGCCATGGAGGACAAAGGGAGAATTTAGGAGAATTGGAATTCGGCTAAGATGAAAAAATGAGGAAGAAGATGTTAGTGCTACCCTCTTTGTCCACTAATGGCCTTAAATCAGTCCACTAATTGTCCACTAATTCTCCACTTAACTTAAATAAATAATATTATAATTAAACTTTTAATTATTCCCATATTTTTCCACTTAATTTCTCTTAATTATTCTACACATGGAATTTCATTTTTCATGGCATTTTCAAAATTTAATACCACTTATTTTGAATGGACATTGAGGTCAAAAGTCAACTCGGGGTGTCAAATGACCACAATGCCCCTGTTCGGGTTGCATTCCTGACTTTTCGGTAATACTAAGTTTTGTCCATTTTCCGATTTCTCACTTTTCTTTGTACTAATTAGTTAATTTTTCTTTGATATTTCTAATGGCACATATACTTCAATAGACATTTATTTAAGTCCTAAAAATATTTTCTAGGGTTCCTCGCAGTCCAGGGCTAGTCAACGGTCCACGCCGCGACTTCCCGGTGCGGTCACCCATCGCTAGGGTTCTCGGCTCGCTTAACTTGGTTACATTTCTTTTCTATTATTTTTCTTTTGTTTTTCTTGTATTTTCTTTTCTTGTATTTCATTATTTTATGTCTCCTCACTCATATCGAAGTATAGTTCTAGGCATCCTAGCTGTTCGGACAACACTGGTCACTAGAATAGTAGAATGTACTACCGAACTTAGGGGTGTTACACTGCGCCTATTGATAAAATATCTACAGCTGTTCCTCATAGAACAACCAGGGTATCTCACCCACCAGTGAGATATGGCTTCCTTCATGAAGAAGAACATGAGTTGTCTACTCATGAAGAAATGGATCATGGAGATGATCCACTTACCTATGAAGAAGCTATATCAAATATAGATTCTTCAAAATGGGTTGATGCTATTGTTAGTAATATGCCCTAGAGCATATCATTTAGTATGTATCTTGTACATGTTTTTATTAATAAAAGGCATTTCCACTTTTCCATTTACATAATATATTTATGTGTAATAGAAAAGGTACATTGATATTTTGTTAGAAATTCTATTCTTAAGTTGTTAAGAATATGAGTGACACTATTTCTATTACAAAGTATCATAAATAGGTTAACAATCGAGGATACTTCATAATAAGGACATGACTTATCCAGAAAGATTGTATTCATGTTTGTTCCCAAGTTATTATATGAGATATAAATAAGATGGAATGGTAAGTCTCATGCCATATAACAAACATGATAGGCCCTTATACATGATAAGTAAGTCGAGCTAGTGACACTTATGACAAGCACATGGAGTTTACTCTTGTCAATGCATTGTCAGAAATCATATCAGTGCATATAATCTTTAGACCTGAGATAGCACAATTATCTTGTATATAGATGGTTTAAGTTTGATACTGCTTTCATACTTGTACTGTGTATGGGTATATGGGCATGTGTTGGCTCCTACTAGTTATATATGGAGGTAGGTGTTGATCAAAATGGAATATGTTCCTTCAAGTAAATAGAGATAAAATCCTATGTTCATTTAATTATTCTTAATGTTTCAAGTTCCTGGCCAGGATAGATAGATTTAATCGGAAAAGAGTTTCTGATGAGAAAATCTTTTAATCAAGAACTGGAATTAAAAGAGAACATAATATTCATAGCAAAAGAAGTTTGACATAAATCATGACTCCAGCTTGAGTTGGGATTTTATAACAGAGAGATTCTAATGCATGGTAACATATAATTATAGGTTCATTTAAGGTAAACCTTATTACTGATTGGGTGGCCATGTCATACTATGCTAGGTGTTAACCATGGCCTATGAGGTGCATAAAATGATTTAGAGAAATCATTTATGGTAAGAAAGAGTTCTAATGATATTAAGAGTTGATATCATGTCTCATTGCCAATTAGTGATGAGCCTAGTAAGTCACACACATACACAAGTTATCACCTAATTAAAGATGATTTAATTAATTAATTAAAGAGTTTAATTAATTAATTAAAGAGTTTAATTGATTAATTAAATAGGTTTAGTTTGCAATTAGATTGCAAAGTCCCTAGCATGACTTGAAACCAAATATAGGTTAATGGATGTACAGTATAAGTTAAATTTATATTTAAAGTGTTTAAATATGAATTTAATTAATGAGAAATTAATTAATAAAGATTAATTAATTGATTTATATTTGATATAAATTAATTAGAAGAAGAGAAATAATTATTTTGGGCTGAGAACTCAAAATTAAGATATAGGGGCATTTTGGTCATTTCAGAGGGTGACATGTGGCACCATGGGATGGTGACACATGGCATTACACATAAGCTTGCCAAATGTTTTGTACTCATGTAAGATGATTAAAATTAAGATTAAATATAAGTTTGACACTTGGCACAATGTGATTGGGTCAATTAAACCTATAACCAATCAGAGGGTGACATGTGGCAAGGGTTTAATGTGTTGACCTAGCTATAAAAGTGTTGTTATGAAAAGAAAATAACACAATCACCAGCTGCTCCTCCTTTATGCTGCCACTTTGAAGCTCTCCCTCTCTTCTTCTTCATCTCTCATCTATTCCAAGAGATTAGCAAACAATATCTTGAATTAAAAAATACTAGAAATCGTTTCTAGTGTCCTATTTACATCTTTAATCTCTTAAAAGGCAGAACTTGATTTTCTAATTAATAGAAAAAGCTTTAGAAGCTGTTCAAGGGCTGCCATAGGTGTTCTTGGTGTGGACAAGCTAGAGAGACCATATCTGGTATCCTGAAGACGCATCTGAAAGGCACAAATACACTGCAGTGCATCAAGAGGTTAGTGTATCTGTTCTTGATCTAATCTAGGGTTCTAAAATTAATCTGATTAATTTTAAAATCTTAAATGGCAAATACAGATCCAAAAACATATGAAAAGATTTTTAATATGTTGTTTATCATTGAAATCAAATAGATAAAAATATATCTTGCATGATGCATGTGACCTTAGGTAAAAATTTTTGAATTCAATGGTATAAACTTGTGTTTTTCACTCTTTCGCTCCTTCAATTGGTATCAGAGCCACTATATTTGCCATTTAGATTATTGATTATATGATTTAATAGTGTGTTTTGATCATGAGTTGATTTATCCATTGCTGGTTGCAATGGATGTGTGGCGTCATGCTTGATGAACTCTAACATGGTGCGCATGTTTTAGCTTCATGGGTGGTGCAAGGTTTGGCTTTTTAATTCTGCAATTGTTGAATGATCTAAGGCCTATCCTATGACTAATTAAAGTGTTTAATTAGTAGTTTTAATCACACAATTAAATTGTGATTCAAATCAGAATTTTAAAAATTGTTTGAATGTGATTCAAATCTGAATTTTAAAATTTATTTGAATGTGATTCAAATCTTAATTTTTAAAGTTGTTTGAATCATATTCAAATCTAAATTTTTAAAGTTGTTTGAATAATATTCAAATCTGATTTTTAAAAATTATTTGAATGTGATTCAAATCTGATTTTTAAAAATTGTTTGAATGTGATTCAAATATGAATTTTTAAATTTGTTTGAATCATATTCAAATTTGAATTTTTAAGTTGAATATAAGATATTCAATTTAATTTAAGTATGTATGTTTTATTTAATTGTTAAATAGTGATATGCATGATGGATGATCATGGACTATAAAAGACCAATGTAATTGGATTTATTTCTTTTATGTTTCTTTGGGATTGTAAATTAATTAATTTATTTTAATTTATTTTGGGCATGTATTATTAAGGTTGTAATAATTTTAGGTTGTAATTTCATTTATTTAAGTTCTTGTAAATTCGTCTTGGTATGCCAAGGATTACTATGTAATTGGATTGCAAGAAGATCAATGAGGTCAAAAGCATTGGTGTGACTAGTGGGAGGAATTCAATATCAAGTATTGATTATGTACTCCTTTAACAACTCTTGTAATAGGAATGAATGAAATGCACCTAGGAATGCTCTGAATCAAATCTTGGTGGCTCAGAATTGAATCCCTTGGAAAGTCCATGATCATACCATATTTATTTATTGTCCATGAACGCATGAGATGTATGTGAATGTATGTAGTATATGATATATGCATGCTAAATGGATAATGTGCAAAGTGAGACCTTAATAGTAATTAGGATGACCATAAAATCTTTGAAACAAATGATTAAGTTGGAAATGCTATAATTAAAGTAATTATAACATGGGCCCTCCATTGGGGCAATTATTTTAAGAAATTTTAAATTGTTGCATAAGATGCAATTAATTTAAGAGATTTTCTTAAGAATAATTGTTAATCATGAGATGTTGTAAATATGTAAATGGTTTGGTGGCCAATATTGGATGTACCTGAGGACATTAAAATTATTTGCATAATTATTGGCTCAATGGGATCAACTTAACTAATGCAAGATAAGTCAATAATGGATGTACTTAAGATTTTGAGCATTAGGGGCTAGGTAAAGGATTGAACCTCACATGAGATGTAATGGGCAAGGAGTTGCTCACTTATAGTTTATTGTAATTCCAATAATAGATGTACTTGAGGATGATCAATAGAATTATAAGAATTCAATCACCCACTAGAAATCCATCCAACTAGGGTTTCCGTTTTCTACTTTGGAAGTGGAGGATTCACTAAGTTAGTGGGAGGACCAATTTGATTAAAAGACCATAATCATTTTGGTTAATTACATGATACATTTACTAATTAATCTAATTATTTTCTGCAATTAATTTTTTGATAATAATGAGCACAGAACAACCACCACCATCCAATATCCTTGCAAGCATACTTGATCACAATAGGTTGACAGGACCTAATCTATCTGATTGGCTAAGAAATTTGAAACTTGTCCTGAACCTTGAACATATAGGATATGTTCTAGACTCAAATGTTCCTGGTCCCTTACCTCTAGAGGCCACTCTAGAGGAATATGAGACTTTGGACAAGTGGAAGGAGCATGATATGAGAGTTAAGTGTTACATGCTTGCTTCCATGAGTAATGAGTTAGAAAAGCATCATGAGAACATGCAGAGTGCGAGTGAGATCCTCCTTCACTTACAAGAGTTGTATTGTGACACCCCTTACCCGTGTACAGTATACCCGAGTAAGTAATGCCACACGGTGTACCGGCACACTCTAATATTCCTCAATTAATTTATATCATGATTTTGCATATAATTTATGAAATACAATTTATTTGAGCCATTTATCAAAAGTATTATTCATTTAAGATTCCGAAAATTTTAAAGAAAATCTGGCGGAGTACCGGCTAAAAATGGAGAAAACCGTTCTTCGGAACCTGTGAAAACACTTCCAAATAATTTTCAAACAAACCCAACTTCAATTCATCAACAGAGTCTCAATATCAAAAACTCATCAATATTTCTCAATTTCAGTTCTCAATAGCCTTTTCATTTCTCAACATCCATTTCTCAGGGTTCTCATATATATAAATAACAATTAAAAGCTCAAATTACTTCCATACATAACCATAAATCTTTATTATTTACATGAACCTCAAACTACATTACATAATCCCAAATACATATGAGAAAATAAAAATTTAATTACAAAATGACAAAATGACACCTAGTGTCCTACCAATGCACTGCAGAAGTTGAGGTGACACGGACACTGTGCAGAGATGCAGGATGGACTCACCCAGTCTGTGGTCTACTGGGCTCACGATCTGTATCTCCAGTACCTACGCGTGGCAAAAGCAACGCGCTAAGCAATAATGCTTAGTGGTGCAATAATATAATAAAAGAAAATAGCAAGAAATTAAATGTGTAGTGAATGTATATGTTTTATTTGTTTGGTATTGGTATATCATTTACTTTGTCCACTTTTATTCATTTGGTTGCCCCAAGTAACCTACACTAGACGACTAGACTGAATAACGGGTAAACTGGCACTGGGTATCTAGTACCTCGGGCCGTCACACCATCGGTCACATATGCATCTCCCGGCAGGCAATGTAATGTACCTAACAATGTCAGAATACATCAGGCACAAGGCCAAATCTCAATACAAAGTCAGAATGGCTAAAAGCCATAAAATCACAAAATGGCATATTGCCATATGCAGTACTGCTAACTGGACCCTATTGGCATGCCAAACTATCCAAACTAATCTTGTTAGGTATACTAGGGCATTTGAAACTTTTAAATTCTTCAATTTGTGAATTTCATGTTTTGGTGTTACTATTCACCTCATTGGTCAACAAAAATGTTGACTTTTGGATAGAAAATATGTACATTGACTTTGGCACTCCCAACATACCACATTTGGTGTTTAAAACTTGTTGGCATTAAGTGTTAATACCATTTCAAAGTGTAAACCCACACAAGCAGAATTTTCAGTTTTGGTGAGTCAACTTCACTGTTCCATTGGACACTGTTACTGTGGGAATTTGAAGAAATGTAAAACATGAAAGTTGTTCCTTATTTTGTCTAGTTGAATTTCTTTTTTTAAATCACTCCATTTGGAGTTTTGTAACTCTAGATATGGTCCAAAAACCACAGCTGGCCGGATTCCCATTCTGCAGAAAATACCATATCTACAGTAACAGGAACAGTAACTTCCACTACCATTTGGGTTAGGTTCTGGCCATAATTTGGGGTAGGTTCCTTCATGAAAGTTGTTTTTCTATGTCTTAACTTGTTGCTGTAAAAATTTCAGGTCAATTGACCATATCTACAGTGAGTTATGGCCAAATGAACAGTTACTGTTCATTTGATCAATTCTGCAGAACCAGTTGCAGGGTATCCGGATTGGGGCCTAGTTTTGGTCCTCTTGCTTTGGTCTTTTGGGCATGGTTTCTTCAGCAAAAATGTGCCATTATAAGCCTAATTTAATGTCCAATTGGCCAAACACCAATTGGACTAGCACAGCCCAAGTTATGGTAGTGCAAATGGACTGAATTTTCAGTCCCTATGCTGCTGTCCTAGGGCAGCCTGCAACCTCACTTTGCAACCTCATTTTTCAGTCCATTTATTAGTCAAATTACCTAAAATGGTCACTAATTGACCATTAAAATGCTCTCTAATAATTTCCTAAACCAAGTTTACATTTTGCTCACAAAACCCTAATTCAAATCCATGTTTTTATACAATATGTCTTAGTTAACTTTTTAATCATTGTTCTTGTATTTATAAACTTCCAATATAACTCTAATTCACTTCAAGCTCATAAAAACACTCCCTCCTATTCCATAGCTAGGGCAGCCGAAATTCACAAGCTCAAACACATAGGTTTATGTTCATTTAAATCACAATTCTCACTAAGTTTCAAGTCCCAAACTTCAATTTCCTTCCTCTTGTTGGCTTCCAAGAGCTTGTTTAAGGTGTGGGGTAAAGTTTTAATGAAGAGGGGTTAGGGAAATATGGTGGAAATGATGGAGATCTAAAGCTTGAAAAAGCTTGAATGGAGGTGGCTATGGAGGTGAGTTTCAGCTGGTCTTTTGGGGAGGGTGGCTGCTGCAATTTCTTTCTTATTTTAGTCTTCTTTTATGTCTTTTAATAGTTTAGTCAAATGGTAGATTAATTGTGATTGGTCATAGTTTATAAATGACATCATCAAGATGTCATAAATGAGCTTTTCTTGATTTTTCTTTTCTTTTCATCACTACTCAATTTCAATTTAATTTCTAGTAATATTTCTTCATATTTTATGTCATATTAATTATTTACTTAACTGGACAAGTCGGCCAAAAATCACCTCTGAAGGCAAAATGACCAAAATGCCCTCCGTTTGGCTTAATGGGTCAAAATTGTCTGTACCGATTGAAACATTTTTCTAAATATTTTCTTGGCATTCTAATGCCATAGGAACCTCAATGACCCTTCTCTGGAGTTCCAAAAATTATTTTATAATTTTTCCCCCGGGTCTAGGGCTCCTCGTTGCGAGAACCGCAACTTCCCTCTGAGTTACCCCTCGCTTGGGCACCGGCTCATTTAACTTGGTTCTATTTTATTTCTAAAATTTTTACTAAATTTTTCTTGTTAATATTTGAGTTAATTATGGTTCCTGACTTTAGTTTAAATATTTTTCCGGACGTTCTAGCTGTCCGGACCGACACCGGTCACCGGAACAGTAGAATGTACGGAGTTGCTACCGGGAGGGTGTTACATGTATGGTGAGCACAGTAGGAATGCTAGGTATGAGATATCTAGACAGCTGTTTCGCATGAGGATGTCTGAGGGACAGAATGTTGGGGATCATGTCCACAAGATGATTCTGCTGATTGAGCAGTTGGAACATCTTGACTTCAACATGGATTTCCAACTATAGACGGATTTGATCCTTCAGTCCCTTCCTAAGTCTTTTGGGAATTTTGTGACAAATTTCCATATGACTAAATAGGAATGCACCTTAGCTGGTTTACTCAACATGCTGGTTATTGCCCAAAAGAATATGCCAGGCAATAAAGGAAAAGAGGTTGCTTTGATGGTATCTTTTTCTACTGGAAAGTCCAACAAGAAGAAGGGCAATAAGAAAAAGAAACCTCAGATTTCTGGTCCTTCTATGAAAATAGCTAAACAGAAAGAGAAGACTAAAGCTGATGGAGGCAAAGGAAAGTGTTTCCACTGCCAGAAGGATGGGCACTGGAAAAGGAACTACCCAGAGTATCTTGCTTCTCTGAAGGACAAGAAGGATAGACCTTCGCAAGGTATGTCCATATCTTATTATTTAGATTCTGATGATACTCATAGTTCATCTACAGCTTGGGTTTTAGATACTGGTGCTAGTTCTCACATTTCTCATGATATGCAGGAACTAGCAAATAATAGTAGCTTGCGTTCTCAAGATGTTAGAGTCTGGATTGGCAATGGCTCAACTGTTGAAGCTTTAGCCATAGGATCTAAATCTTTTTACATGTTTGGACATGTTTTGTGTTTGGATAATATTTTATATGTACCTAATGCTTTTAAGAACATCATTTCTATATCTAGTTTGATTAGAAATGGGTATGAATTTCAGTTCGCAGATGATGTTTGCAATATTTATTTTGGAAATAAATATGTTGGTTCGGGTTATATGAATTATGGTCTTTATTATTTAGATAATAATGATAAACACAAAATGAATGCAAGTGATCTAAATGAATGCAATGCCATGGTGAAAACTAACTCAAGTTCAAAATATATTTGACACTTAAGGTTATGTTATGTTGCAGAAGATAGGATTGCAAAATTGGAGAAAATGGGGATTCTATCCTCATTGGGCTCTGAGCCTACTCCAACTTGTAAATCTTGCCTTCAGGGCACAATGGCTAGATCACCCTTTATTGGACAAGGGCTAAGGGCTGAAAATATTTTAGAGCTAATATATAGTGATGTATGTGGTCCATTTAAGGAAATGGCTAGAGACGGTTTTCATTATTTTATTACCTTTACTGATGATAAATCAAGGTTTGGGTATTTGTATTTGATGAAATACAAACATGAATCCTTCGAAAAGTGCAAAGAATTTAAATATTAAGTAGAAAATCAAACAGGAAAGAGTATTAAAGCTCTTCGATCAGATTGTGGAGGTGAATATTTGAGTACTGAATTTGATGAATACTTGAGAGAGCATGGCATAGTTTCCTAACTGACTCCTCCAGGAATGCCACAGCTGAATGGTGTATCTGAAAAGAGAAATCGTACCCTATTGGATATGGTACGTAGTATGATGAGCTATATTGATATGCCAAACTCCTTTTAGGGATTTGCATTAGAATCAGCTTTGTATATTCTGAATAGGATTCCATCAAAATCAATTTTTTCCACACCTTATGAGATATGGAATGGAAGAAAAACAAGTCTTAAGCATGTTAAGATTTGGCGTTGTCCAGCTTATGTCAAAAAGCTGAACACTAATAAATTGGAAATCAGATCAGAAAAAGGTAGATTCGTTGGATATCCAAAAGATAGTTTTGGATATTATTTTTATTTGCCTACTTCACAAAAGGTTGTGATAAGTAGAGATGCCACATTTCTTGAACAACAATTTGTTCAAAAAGGAGGCAAAGGAAGACAAATAGAGTTAGAATTGGAGAATTCTGACCAACCAACAGATCAGATAGATATAGATCCATCTAGTTAACCTACACCTGTTGATGAAACATCTACAGCTATTCCTCGTAGAACAACCGAGGTATCTCACCCACTAGTGAGATATGGTTTCCTTCATGAAGAAGAACAAGAGTTGTCTACTCGTGAAGAAGTAGATCATGGAGACAATTCACTTACCTATGAAGAAGCTATATCAAATATAGGCTCTTCAAAATGGATTGATGCTATGAAATCCAAAATTGATTCCATGTATAAGAATCAAGTTTGGGATCTTGTTGACCCACCTGAAGGTATTGTACCTATAGGGAACAAATGGGTTTTCAAGAAGAAAATTGGTTCTAATGGAAAGGTAGAGACCTATAAGGCAAGGCTAGTAGCGAAAGGGTTTCATCAAAGGCAAGGAATCGACTATGAGGAGACTTTCTCGCCTGTTGCCATGCTTAGATCAATTAGGATTCTATTAGCAATAGCTGTATACTATGATTATGAGATTTGGCAGATGGATGTCAAAATAACTTTTCTCAATGGATACATTGAAGAAAACATTTTCATGGAACAACCTAGGGGTTTTGAATCCCAAGATGGTTCCAAGGTATGCAAGCTAAAGCGATCCATTTATGGGTTGAAGCAAGCTTCGAGGAGTTGGACCATCCATTTTGATGAAGCCATTAAATCATTTGGTTTTATCGAAAATGAGGATGAGCCATGTGTATATAAGAAGGTTAGTGACAGTGCTATCACTTTCCTTGTCTTATATGTGGACGATATACTGTTGATCAGTAATGACATAGGTATGTTGACAATTATAAAGGTATGATTGTCAATACATTCTCCATGAAAGACTTAGGGGAGGCAACCTATATTCTTGGGATTCACATCTATAGAGATAGAGCGAAAAGAATAATTGGTTTATCCCAAAGTCTATACTTGAAAGAGGTTTAACATGCTTGATTCCAAGAGAGGATTGTTATCAGTGAGACATGGTATCCATCTTTCTAAAGAGATGTCTCCAAAGATACCTGAAGAAAGAGATAAAATGGCCAGGATTCCATATGTTTCGGCTATTGGAAGTTTATGTATGCAATGTTGTGTACTAGGCCGGATATCGCATATGCTGTTAGTTTGACTAGCAGGTATCAATCTAATCCAGGTTTGGAACACTGGATAGTTGTCAAGAATATCCTTAAATACTTGAGAAGAACTAAGGATTTGTTCTTGATCTATGGAGGTGGAGACTTACAATTGGATGGTTATACTGATTCTGATTTCCAATCAGATATTGATGATAGAAAGTTTACCTCTGGATATGTGTTCATTTGTAATGGAGGTGCAGTCAGTTAGAAGAGTTCCAAATAGAGCACGACTGCAGATTCCACTATAGAGGCTGAGTATATTGCTGCATCAGATGCTGTAAAGGAAGTTGTTTGGATAAAGAAGTTAATGACAGAACTTACAGTAGTTCCTTCCATTGAGTCAGCAGTTCCACCACACTATGATAACAATGGAGCAGTCATACAGGCTAAGGAACTAAGGTCTCACCAAAAATCTAAACACATAGAAAGGCGCTACTACATTATCAGAGAAATAGTTGGGCGAGGCGATGTAGCCATGCAGAAAATAGCATCAGCTGAAAATCCAGCTGATCCATTCAATAAGCCTATGTCACAGACTCAGCTAGATCGACATCTTGAGAAGATGGGTTTAAGATATTGTAATGAATGGCTCTAGTGCTAGTGGGAGATTGTTAGTAGTATGCCTTAGAGCATATCATTTAGTATGTATCATGTACATATTTTTATTAATAAAAGGCATTTTCACTTTTCCGTTTACATAATACATTTATGTGTAATAGAAAAGGTCCATTGATATTTTGTTAGAAATTGTATTATTAAATTGTTAAGAATATGAGTGACAGTATTTCTAGTACAAAGTATCATAAATAGGTTCACAATCGAGGATACTTCATAATAAGGACATGACTTATCCTGAAAGATTGTATTTATGTTTGTTCCCAAGTTATTTATATGAGATATAAATAAGATGGAATGGTGAGTCTCATGCCATATAACAAACATGATAGACACTTATACCTGATAAGTAGGTCGAACCAGTGACACTTATGACAAGCACATGGATTTTACTCTTGTCAATGCATTGTCATAAATAATATCAGTGCATATAATCTTTAGACCTGAGATAGCACAGTTATCTTGTATATAGGTGGTTTGAATTTGATACTGCTTTCATACTTGTACTGTGTATGGGTATATGGGCATGTGTTGGCTCCTACTAGTTATATATGGAGGTAGGTGTTGATCAAGATGGAATCTGTTTCTCTAAGTAAATAGAGATAAAATCCTATATTCATTTAATTGTTCTTGATGTTTCAAATTCCTGGCCATGACAGATAGATTTAATCAGAAAAGAGTTTCTAATGAGAAAATCTTTTAATCAAGAACTGAAATTAAAAGAGAACACAATATTTATAGCAAATGGAGTTTGACATAAACTATGACTCCAGCTTGAGTTGGGATTTTGTAACAGAGAGATTCTAGTGCATGGTAACATATGATTATAGGTTCATTTAAGGTAAACCTTATTATTGATTGGGTGGCCATGGCATGCTATGCTAGTTGTTAACCATGGTCTATGAGGTGCAAAAAATGATTTAGAGAAATCATTTATAGTAAGAAAGAGTTCTAATGATATTAAGAGTCGATATCATGTCTCATTGCCAATTAGTGATGAGCTTAGTAAGTCACACACATACACAAGTTATCACCTAATTAAATATGATTTAATTAATTAATTAAAGAGTTTAATTGATTAATTAAATAGGTTTGGTTTGCAATTAGATTGCAAAGTCCCTAGCATGACTTAAAACCAAATCTAGGTTATTGGATGTACAGTATAAGTTAAATTTATATTTAAAGTGTTTAAATATGAATTTAATTAATGAGAAATTAATTAATAAAGATTAATTAATTGATTTATATTTGATATAAATTGATTAGAAAAAGAGAAATAATTATTTTGGGTTGAGAACTCCAAATTAAGATACAGGGGCATTTTGGTCATTTCAGAGGGTGACATGTGGCACCATGAGATGGTGACATGTGGCATTATACATAAGCTTGCCAAATGTTTTTTAATCATGTAAGATTATTAAAATTAAGATTAAATATGAGTTTGACACTTGGCACAATGTGATTGGGTCAATTAAACCTGGAACCAATCAGAGAGTGACATGTGGCAAGGGTTTAATGTGTTGACCTAGCAATATAAGTGTTGTTATGAAAAAAAAAATAACACAACTAGCAGCTGCTCCTCCTTTGTGCTGCCACTTTGAAGCTCTCCCTCTCTTCTTCTTCATCTCTCATCTATTCCAAGAGATTAGCAAACAATCTCTTGAATTAAAAAATACTAGAAATCGTTTCTAGTGTGCTGTTTACATCTTTAATCTCTTATAAGGCAGAACTTGATTTTCTAACTAATAAAAAAAAGCTTTAGAAGCTGTTCAAGGGCTGTCATAGGTGTTCTTGGTGTGGACAAGCTAGAGGGACAACATCTGATGTCTTGAAGACGCATCTGAAACGCAAAAATACACCGCAGTGCATCAAGAGGTTGGTGTATTTATTCTTGATCTAATCTAGGGTTCTAAAATTAATCTAATTAATTTTAAAATCTTAAATGACAAATATAGATAAAAAAACATATTAAAAAAGTTTTTATATGTTGTTTATCATTGAAATCAAATAGATAAAAATAAATCTTGCATGATGCATGTGACCCTAGGTGAAAATTTTTGAATTCCATGGTATAAACTTGTGTTTTTCACGCTTCCGCTCCTTCAGCTATGAAATCTGAGATTGATTCCATATATAAGAATCAAGTTTGGGATCTTGTTGATCCACCTGAAGGTATTGTACCTATAGGGAACAAATGAATTTTCAAGAAGAAAATTGGTTCTGATGGAAAGGTAGTGACCTATAAAGCTAGGCTAGTAGCAAAAAGGTTTCACCAAAGGCGAGGAATTGACTATGAGGAGACTTTCTCACCTGTTGCCATGCTTAAATCAATTAGGATTCTATTAGCAATAGCTACATACTATGGTTATGGGATTTGGCAGATGGATGTCAAAACAGATTTTCTCAATGGATATATTGAAGAAAACATTTTCATAGAACAACCTAGGGCTTTTGAATCCCAAGATGGTTCCAAAGTGCACAAGCTAAAGCGATCCATTTATGGGTTAAAACAAGCTTCAAGGAGTTGGAACATTCATTTTGATGAAGCCATTAAGTCATTTGGTTTTATAAAAAATGAGGATGATCCATGTGTATATAAGAAGGTTAGTGACAGTGCTATCACCTTCCTTATCTTATATGTGGATGATATTCTATTAATGGGTAATGATACAGGTATGTTGACAACTGTAAAGGTATGGTTGTCAAATACATTCTCCATAAAAGACTTAGGGGAGGCAACCTATATTCTTGGGATTCGCATCTATAGAGATAGAGCAAAAAGAATAATTGGTTTATCCCAAAGTCTATACTTGGAAAAGGTGTTAAAGAGGTTTAACATGCTTGATTCCAAGAGAGGATTGTTATCAGTGAGATATGGTATCCACCTTTCTAAAGAGATGTCTCCAAAGACACCTGAAGAAAGAGATAAAATGGCCAGGATTCCATATGCTTCGGCTATTGGAAGTTTGATACATGCAATGTTGTGTATTAGGCCGAATATCGCATATGCTATTAGTTTGACTAGTAGTTATCAATCCAATCCAAGTTTGAAACACTGGATAGCTGTCAAGAATATCTTTAAATACTCAAGAAGAACTAAGGATCTATGGAGGTGGTGACTTGCAATTGGATGGTTATATTGATTCTTATTTCCAATCAGATATCGATGATAGAAAGTCTACCTCTAGATATGTGTTCATTTGTAATGGAGTTGTAGTCAGTTGGAAGAGTTCTAAACAGAGTACGATTGCAGATTCCACTACAGAGGCTGAGTATATTGCTGCATCAGATGCTGCAAAAAGAGGCTGTTTGGATATAAGGAACCTCGGTCTCACCAGAAATCCAAACACATAGAAAGGCGCTACCACATTATCAGAG
The DNA here is from genome assembly GCF_030052815.1 of Hevea brasiliensis. NCBI lineage: Eukaryota > Viridiplantae > Streptophyta > Magnoliopsida > Malpighiales > Euphorbiaceae > Hevea > Hevea brasiliensis. The sequence continues at coordinate 26,761,066 of NC_079503.1, forward strand.
AAATAGTTGGGCAAGGCGATATAGGCATGCAGAAAATAGCATCAGCTGAAAAACTAGCTGATCCATTCACTAAGCCTATGTCACAGACTCAGCTAGATTGACATCTTGAGAAGATGGGCCTAAGGTATTATAATGAATGGCTCTAGTGCTAGTGGGAGATTGTTAGTAGTATGCCCTAGAGCATATAATTTAGTATGTATCTTATACATATTTTATTAATAAAAGGAATTTTCAGTTTTCCGTTTACATAATATATTTATGTGTAATAGAAAAGGTCCATTGATATTTTGTTAGAAATTCTGTCACACCCTACCCCTCTGTAAGGCATAACATGATCCTGTAGTATACCTAATGAATTTTCAAACTTCGCCTACTGATAACCCATTAAATATATTACAAGGAATTTTTAACCTTTTCTTACTTCTTTTTAGAGTGGTGAGCACTATTTACAAGTGTTAAAAGTTTTTTTGAACTGAAGTGAAACAGCTAACACATTTGAAGAATTAATAATTTCTGTAAAAATTTTGGTAGAGTGCCATTTGTATTTTGAATAAACAGTTCTTCAAAAACCTATTAAAAAGCACTTCCTATATTTTGTTCAATGTCCAAACTCCAATATTCAATCAACACAATAAGTTTTTCAACAATTTTCAACTCAAATCCACAATAATTTTCTAGTGTTTTCAAAAGCTGTGACAAAAGAATATATCACAATATTTACAAACCAAAATAATTTACAAATTTAGTTTACAACTTTAATATACAATTTTAATTTACAGCTGCTCAAAACCAAGAACAATATATACATACAGTGAACATACATTACAATACAAAATGTAAAATATGGTATACTCAATATACCCGATGATCTCTCAGTGTAGTACTAGCAGCCTAGTCTGCTGGCCTGTCAGTTTGTCTACCTGCGACAGCAATAAAAAGCTATCGCTGAGCCAATGTCTCAGTGGTGCACAACATTAACAAAATGCAACTTTAAATCACAAATCATAAGTCATATAAATAGTGGATACTTAAAACCATAATTAAATTCAAAGACAGTGAATGTCATAAAGAATTTAAACTCCATTTCACAATATCACAATAAATATCAATAAATCACACACACAGCTTAATCATGTTCCAAAGTCCAATTCATCCTAAAAGCCGATGGCTAGTGAGGAATAACATAGCTAGCTAGCAATAATATGAGTACTCATTTTATTCGTCCTCAACAGGCACACACCTCTACACTTCAGCCAGAGAGGGAATTCAAAGTCAATTCATCCCACTAGACAAGCTAGCATGAAATTCAGTCAATATACATGATAGCTGTGGTTTCAAACCAATTTCAATATTTTCAAACAATAAGTATCCATCAAATTTCATTAAGATAATTTTTCACGATTTGAACAATAATAGACAATTTGTCATAATTCATTTCAATTGAAATTTGAAAAGTAGTAACTGTTGTGCACAAATCTCTAATAAATGTCTCTTGGCCTTGACTCAGTGTTTTCTTCCCCTTCCCTGAGTCTTTGCTAACTGAAACACACAATTTGAAGTATTTCAGTACTTATTTAAACTGTCTATAACAATAAGGTTCATTAATTAATTTATTGAATTTTATTATTTTCCTTAGTCAACCTAAAATGTTGACCCTTGATGCACTCTAGGTGAATTAGGTTTAATGTTACCAATATGTCTCATTTTATAGCCTTTTAGTGTTGGTACATGTTACCCAATTCATTTCCAAGTATATTACATTTTATTGCAATTTGCCGGATTTCGGTATACTAATTTGACCTAGCCGGATGACCTAGTTCTCTCTATTTTCGGGTTTCGGTCCAAACTACAAACTTGTAGGTCTATGTCTTATTGCACGCGGGGCAAAATTTCAGGTCATTCTGAGTTGTGTAGACCAAGTTATGGTCATTTTACCAATGCTGGACAGAATGCACCAAAATGGTAACTTTACGTCATTTTTAGGTCACTTTTGGTTCGGCCAGTTTTTGGACCCGAATTTGTGCAAGCTATTTGGCTTGGTTCTGGCCATTTCTGGGCTTTGGTGTCTTCATAAGAATTGTAGATATATGTCTCAACTATTCATGGTAAAAATTTCAGGTCAATTGGACCAGTTTTGAGTAAGTTATAGTCAAAACACTAACTACTGCCCAAATGGTCAATTTTCAGGCTTTCAAAGCACTAATCCGGATTTGGTCATTTTTCAAGTCACCTTCTAGGCAGGATTTTGGTAAGCTTCCTTCATGAAAGTTGGCACATTTTGTGCCTAGTTTCACCTCCAATTGGTCTCATACCAATTAGAGTCACACACTTAAGGCTCTAAGCCAAAACATACACTGCCCAATTATAATTTGTTCATCCTTTACCAATTACACATCATATGCTTACCAAGTTCACTCTTCCATGCCAATTCTGGTTTGTACCATAACATTAACACATTTAGCAACACATTTTTGGTCATTTTGGCAGCTTGTAACCACTCTCAACATACACACTATAATACAGAACTTTCCCAAGTCCAATTACAACAATTAAAGTCCCATTTACCACAATTCAACCAAATGAACATACCTTATTTCCATGTCCAAATTCTAACAATTAAACACACACACATGCTGCCATCCATGACAACATAATTCAACAATATTTAATGAATTCAAACACTTCAATCTTCTTTATGAGGCTACCACAAGTTTACACATACCCATCAATTTCCATTTAAACAATTTTTCAAGCTTCCAATCAAACCTTACACATGGAATTCAACTACAATACAATCAAACATTTAAATCATCATTCAAACTACTATTTACATGCAAGAATAAGCTATTCTTATTGAGGTTCCATGGCTACCAAAATGTACATTTCCGCTAATTCATCAAACTTCAAAAATCCTTCCATAAATCAACTACCCACAACACCCATTCAAAGTTTAATGAAACAAGAATTAAAAATACATACTTACCACTTTTGAAGCTTGACCAAACTTCAACAAAACTTCTTGGAATTACTACCAATTTCTTCCTTGCAAGGTGAGGACTAACTTTAATGAAGAAAAATTGGGGAAATGGTGGCTTGATCATGGAGTTTTAATGTTTCAAAGGTGGGCAGCCATGAGAGAATTCTCCCAAGCTTTTTCGGCTGGTTTTGCAAAGTGAGGAAGATGAAGTTATCTGCTATCCATATTATGTTTAATGGTCCACTTTAGTGGTGTTAGTGGAGCGCTAATAGGATTAAAAATAATTTTTAATGTTAAACTTTCATAATTTAGTTTTTATCCCCCATTTCTTTCACTATTCTTATAATGTGTCACAATTTAATTATTCATGATATTTTTCAAGTGTAATATCATTTATTTTTAATGGATATTTAGGTCAAAAGACAACTTGGGGTGTCAAATGACAACAATGCCCCTATTTAAGTTGTATTCCCAATTTTTTGGTAACACCGAGTTTTATCGTTTTCTCAATTTCTCATTTTTCTTTGTACTAATTAATTAGTTTTTCTTTGATATTTCTAATAACATTTATACTTCAATAGATGTTTATTTAATTCTTAAAAATATTTTCCAGGGTTCCCCGCGGTCCAGGGCTAATCAACAGTCCACGCTGCAACTTCCCGGTGTGGTCACCCATCGCTATGGTTTTCGGCTCGTTTAACTTAGTTACATTTCATTACTATTATTTTTCCTTTGTTTTTCTTATATTTTCTTTTCCTATATTTCATTATTTTATGTCTCCTCATCAATATTTAAGTGTAGTTCTAGGCATCCTATGTAACACCCCTATGTTCGGTAGTGCGTTCTACTATTCCTGTGACTAGTGTTATCCGGACAGCTAGGATGCCTAGAACTACACTTAGATATGAGTGAGGAGACATAAAATAATGAAATACAAGAAAAGAAAATACAAGAAAAACAAAGAAAAAATAATAGCAATGAAATGTAACCAAGTTAAATGAGTTTAGAACCCTAACGATAGGTGACCGCACCGGTAAGTCACGGCGTGAACCGTTGACTAGCCCTGGACCGCGAGGAACCCTAGAAAATATTTTTAAGACTTAAATAGACATCTATTGAAGTATAAATACCATTAGAAATATAAAAAAAAAATAAATTAATTAGTACAAAGAAAAGTGAGAAATCGAGAAAATGATAAAACTCGGTGTTACCGAAAAATCGGGAATGCAACCCGAACAGGGGCATTGTGGTCATTTGACACCCAAGATGTCTTTTGACCTAAATTTCCATTAAAAATACATGATATTACACTTGGAAAATGTAACAGCCCGATCCTTCTCCAGTTAGTCTTGTCCGCTTTGGCCCATGGGCTTCACGGATTTGTCCCTTGGGAGGTTTCATTCCCAAAAGCACGCTGACCAGGTGAGGAAGGCTCCCACATATATGGCCCAAATATTTTCTTCCCATTTCCGATGTGGGACACGAAGTTTCCACCCCAATACGTAGCTGGTTGAACAAGCACGTTCCAACCCCATCCCTGGGTAGTGACAAGCCCACCAGCTTCCGCCTAGTGTGTCCTCGCACCACACACCGTACTAGAGGGAGTCCAGCTCTGATACCACGGTCATGGTTCATCCACCAGACTTAGGTTCCTGTCTCCTTTGTGCTAAAGGACACAAACGTACGACCGACATCCGATAAAATTGGAACGATACAGAGAAGATTAGCATGGCCCCTGCGCAAGGATGACACGCACAAATCGAGAAATGGTCCAAAATTTTCAAATGTAACGTCCCGGCCTACTAGTGATATTGTTCGATCTGGGCCGAAGCCCTCACGATTTTAAAACGCGTCACTAGGAGTTACGAACCAACAACTTATAAACCCAGCATCTCTCCCGTGTTTTGTCGATGTGGGATTTGCCTAGGGTGTTACAATCCACCCCCCTTATGGGACTTAGCGTCCTCGCTGAGGTTTGCCCCACCATCGCCCAAGGTTGCACGCGGAGCAGTTCTGATACCACAAATGTAATGGCCCGGCCCACTAGTGATATTGTCCGCTCTAGGCCGAAGCCCGCACGGTTTTAAAACGCGTCACTAGGAGTTACGAACCAACAACTTATAAACCCAGCATCTCTCCCATGTTTTGTCGATGTGGGATTTGCCTAGGGTGTTACAGAAAATGTCATGAAAAATTAAATTGGTGGTACCTAATGTAAATAGCAAAAATTGAGAGTTAAATGAAGGAAAATGAAACTTTAGATTAAATTAATATTAAATCTTATATAGTGCTCCACTAACTCACATAAGTGGACCACTTACTCTTTTTTTAGAACAGCAGATTCATCTTCTTCTTCAACCTCTCAAATTCAGCCAAAAATGGAGGAATGAAGAACTCCATGGTCGCATGGTTTTGGAGCTCCATGCAAGCTTGATCCAAGCCTATTTCCTTGCACTTTCCTTCATTAAAAGTTGTCCATACACCTTGGGCAGTAGATAGGCAGCAAGAAGACCAAGTTTTGGTGAAGTTTTGAAGAGTTTCCAAAGTAGTAAGTATGTATTTTTGATTATTGCTTCATTAAAGTTTGTGAGGATGTTATGGGTACTTGAATTGTGGAGAGATTTTTGAGGTTTGATGTTCTAAGGGAGATGTTTATTTTTGGCAGCCATGGAAACTCCATAAGAATAGTTTATCCTTGCTTCTAAATGGTAGATTAAAGGGTTCATTAAGTGTTTATGTGTGTAGGAATAAATTGGATGATGTATATTAGATGTATATGTGAATGTACACTTAACTTTGGAAGCTTGGAAAGCAAATTGATGAAGACTACAATTTGGCAACTTGAAGTGTGAACCCAAAATATGTATTTCATGGCTTGGTTTATGGAATTATATGATTGAATTATGGTGCTTGTTATGGCAGCTTGTACATGTGTGCAAGAGTTTGAGTTTGGACATGTAAATGATCTAGGTTATGTGATTGAATTATTTGTAATTTGAACTTGGTAAATTCTGTACTATAAGGTGCATATTGAGTGTGGTTATAAGCTGCCTAAATAACCAAAAATGTGTTGTGAAATGTGTTTAGGTTATGGTACAAAACAGAAATGGCATGAATGTGTAAATTGGTAAGTGTTAAATGCATCCTTTGATGAGTGATGGACAATGTGCAATAGGGCAGTGTGTGTTTTGGCCTAGAACCTTAAGTGTGTGGCTCCAATTGGTATGAAACTAATTGGAGGTGAAACTAGGCACAAAAAGTGCCAACTTTCATGCAGGAAACTTATCAAAATTTTGTTTGGAAGGTAACTTGAAAAATGACCAAATATGGATTAGTGCATTTAAGGCTTGAAAATTGACCATTTGGGCAGTAGTTAGTGTTTTGGCCATAACTCACCCAAAACAAGTGCAATTGACCTGAAACATTTACCATGAATAGCTGAGACATATATCTACAAGTCTTATGAAGACACCAAAGCCCAGAAATGACCATAAGCAAGTCAAATAGCTTGCATAAGTTCAGGTCCAAAAACTGGCCAAACCTAAAATGACCTAAAATGACCAATTTTGATGCACTTTGACCAGCAATAGTAAAATGACCATAACTTGGTCTAGTAAACTCAGAATTACCTAAAATTTGGCCCTGTGTGCAATAAGACATAGATCTACAAGTTTGTAGTTTTGACCAAAGCCCAAAAACTAAGGGAACTAGGTCATCTAATTAGGTCAAATTAGTATACCGAAATCCGACAAGTTGCACTAAAGTGCACTATACATGAAAATGAATTGGGTAACATGTACCAACACTAAAAGGCTATAAAATGTGACATATTGGTGACATTGAAACCTAATTCACCTAAACTGCATCGAGGGTCGACATCTTAGGTTGACTAAGGAAATAATAGAATTCGATAAATTAATTATTGAACCTTATTCTTAGAGACAGTTTAAATGAGTATTAAAACACTTCAAATTGTGTGTTTCAGTTAGCAAAGACTCAGGGAAAGGGAAGGAAACACTAAGTCAAAGCCAAGAGACAGTTATCAGAGGTTTGTGCACAATAGTTATTTCTTTTGAATTTTTCAATTGAAATAAATTATGATTATTTGTATGTTATTGTTTTAAATTGTGTTTGTGCATAATAATTTTGACTTCTCATTTTCTACTTAAAAATTTAATTGAACGTTATAGTTTTAAATTGTGTCTGTGCAAAATATTTTTTATATTCACTACTTTTACTAGAAAATTTATTTAGAGAAATGAGTTATGAATAATATTTGATTGTTTTGGCTTTGGGAATTCTATTTGAAAATTATTGTGTTACCTACTTTGTAAGTTGAAATTTTGAGATAAAATGTGTTTAGTGTTATCAGAGCAAAGTAGAGACGGCGATACGTAACGCCTACGATTCTTGGGAACTCTCACGAGTGAACTTAGGAGCGTGGAGGGATGGCGATACGTAACGCCTGCAAGTGCTCTGATAGGTACACTATATTCCTCCCTCTTTGACTTGCCAGTCTGAGGTGAGTGTGGATGAGTGCTCATTATTTAGCTAGCCTCCTCCCTCATTGATTTTGATTATTGGGATGAGTGTGTCTTGTCGTGGTGTACAACACGGCATGTGTGGAAAAATTGTGTCATGGCCTAAATTGTGTTATTGATTGGTAAAACTATGTTATTCAGTTATTTGATCAACTTGTGTTATTGATTGGCAAAACTATATTGTTCAGTTATTTAATCAAATTGTGTTATTGATTGGCAAAACTGTATTGTTCAGTTATTTGATCAAATTGTGTTATTGATTGGCAAAACTGTGTTACTCAGTTATTTGATCAAATTTGTGTTATATGAACTTTGAAAATTGTGAAATGGAATTATGAATCATTTGATTTGTGAATTGTCAATAAAAGATTTATATATCGCATTTCAAATTGTTATTGTGCACCACTGAGTAAATTTTACTCAGCGATAGCTTTTCATTGCTGTCACAGGTAGACAGACTGACAGGGCAGCAGACTAGGCTGCTAGTGCTTCAGTAAGAGATCATCGGGTATATTGAGTATACCATATCTTGCATTTTGTATTATAATGTATGATCACTGTATGTATATAGTGTTCTTGATTTTGAGTAGTTGTAAATTAAAATTATACATTGAAGTTGTAAAATAAATTGTAAATTATTTTGGGCTTGTAAAATTTGTACTATATTTCTTTTATCTCAGCCTTTGGAAATATTGAAAAATTATTGTGGTTTTAAGTTGAAAAACATATTGTGTTGATTAAATGTTGGAGTTTGAGATTGAGAAATATATTTGAAGTGCTTTTTGCAGGTTTTTGAAGAACTACTTTATTCAAAATACAAATGGCACTCTGCCAAAATTTTTATAGAAATTATTATTTCTTCAAATGTGTTAGCTGTTTCACTTCAGTTAAAAAAAAAAAAATTAACACCTGTAAATAGTGCTTACCACTGGAAAAAGATGTAAGAAAAGTTTTAAAATCCCTTGTTGTGTATTTAATAGGTTATCAGTAGATGAAGTTGGTAATTCATTAGGTATACTGTTAGTAGTATGCCCTAGAGCATATCATTTAGTATGTATCTTGTACATATTTTTATTAATAAAAGGCTTTTCCACTTTTCCGTTTACATAATATATTTATGTGTAATAGAAAAGGTCCATTGATATTTTGTTAGAAAAATTATTCTTAAGTTGTTAAGAATACGAGTGATATTATTTCTAGCACAAAGTATCATAAATTGGTTCACAATCGAGAATACTTCATAATAAGGACATGACTTATCCAGAAAGATTATATTCATATTTGTTCCCAAGTTATTTATATGAGATATAAATAAGATGAAATGGTGAGTCTCATGCTATATGACAAACATGATAGGTACTTATAAATAATAAGTAGGCCGAACCAGTGACACTTATGACATGCACGTGGAGTTTACTCTTGTCAATGTTTTGTCATAAATCATATCAATGCATATAATCTTTAGACCTGAGATAGCACAGTTATCTGGTATATAGGTAGTATGAGTTTGATACTGCTTTCATACTTGTACTGTGTATGGGTATATGGGCATGTGTTGGCTCCTACTAGTTGTATATGGAGGTAGGTGTTGATCAAGATGGAATCTGTTCCTCTAAGTAAATAGAGATAAAATCCTATGTTCATTTAATTGTTCTTGATGTTTCAAGTTCCTGGCTAGGACAGATAGATTTAATCAGAAAAGAGTTTCTGATGAGAAAATCTTTTTAATCAAGAACTGGAATTAAAAGAGAACATAATATTCATAGCAAATGGAGTTTGACATAAACCATGACACTAGCAGAAGTTGGGATTTTGTAACAGAGAGATTCTAGTGCATGGTAACATATAATTATAGGTTCATTTAAGGTAAACCTTATTACTAATTGTGTAACACCCTCCCCGTAGCAACTCCGTACAGTCTACTGTTCCGGTGATCGGTGTCGGTCCGGATAGTTAGAACGTCCGGAAAAATATTTAAACTAAAGCGAGGAACCATAATTAACTCAAATATTAATAAGAAAAATTTAGTAAAAATTTTAGAAATAAAATGCAACTAAGTCAAATGAGCCGGTGCCCAAGCGATGGGTAACAAGAGGTAAGTTGCGGTTCTCGCAACGAGGAGCCCTAGACCCCGGAAAAAATTCATAAAATAATTTTTGGGACTCCAGAGAAGGGTCATTGAGGTTCCTATGGCATTAGAATGCCAAGAAAATATTTAGAAAAATTTTTCAATCGGTACAGACAATTTTGGCCCGTTAAGCCAAACGGAGGGCATTTTGGTCATTTCGCCTTCAGAGGTGATTTTTGGCCGACTTGTCCAGTTAAGTAAATAATTATTATGACTCAAAATATGAATAAATATTGCTAAAAATTAAATTGAAATGTGGTAGAAAAGAAAAGAAAAGAAAAATAGTGAAAATTAAGGATAATGACATCACATGATGTCATTTACTTTCTCCCAACCAATCAAATTTCAACAAGCACTCTTAAACCAATTAAAAAAGGTCAAAAAGGAGTTCAAATTTGAGAAATTTTTCTGCTCATCTTCTTCCATTTCCGGCAGCCCTATTTCCCTCACAATCTCCATTAAAACTTTCTCTTTTTCTTGCTAAAACCTCACCCTTTACACCATAAAACCTCATCCTCACTTCACAAAAATTTATCCTCACACCCTAAATCATATTTAGACAGCCAATAGAGGGAGAAATTTTAAAGATTGACAAGCTCAAGTGGGAGCTTTAATAAGGTTAGTGCCCTAAACTTTAAATCTCACTTCAATTTCATGTTTAAGAGCTATATAGGTGATTAAATGACAAAGAAATTTTGATAAAAGACATTGGTATGATAACCCTAAATTTTGGGCAGCCAAGGTTAAGGTGATATGGTGATAATTTTTGGGAATCTAATATGCAAGTATGGCTGCCCTTAAAGTGTAACTTATAAGTGAATTCATAAATGAAATGATTATACATGGTTTTGAATTGTTGAATTAGGGTTTTGAGGAGTGAAGTTTGGTTTTGGCTTATGAAATGATTAATGGATATTCTAATGGTCAATTAGTGACCATTTGAGGCAAGTTAATCATAATTTGAAGTGAACTAAAGTGTTACAAACCCAATTGGTAGGCTGCCTAATGAAAGCAGCAATGAGCTGTGATTCCAGCCCACTTGGACAGCCATAACTTTGGCTGTGTAGGTTCAATTGGTGTTTGGCCAATTGGACATGAAACTAGACTTATAATGGCACATTTTTGCTGAAGAAACCATGCCCAAAAGACCAAAGCAAGTGGACCAAAAGTTGACCCCAACCCGGGTACCCTGCAAGCCAATTCTGCAGAATGACCAAATGAACAGTAACTGTTCATTTGCCATAACTCACTGTAGAAATGGTCAATTGACCTGAAATTTTTACAGAAACAAGATAAGATATAGACAAACAACTTTTATGAAGAAACCTACCCCAAAGTATGACCAGAACCTAACCCAAATGGCAGTCACAGTCACTGTTCATGTTACTGTAGATTTGGTAATTCTGCAGTTTTTCCAATCCGGCCAGCTGTGGTTTTTGGACCATATCTGGAGCTACAAAACTCCAAATGGAGTGATTCAAAAAATAAAATTCAACTAGACAAAATAAGGAACAACTTTCATGTTTACCATTTCCTCAAATTCCTACTGCAACAGGGCCCAATGGAACAGTAAAGTTGGGTCACAAAAACTGAAAATTCTGCTCTTTAGGTTTTAGGTTTGGAAATGGATTTAGGAGTTAATTCCAACAAATTTTAAATGCAAAATGTGGTATGTTGGTAGTGTCAAAACTAATATACCTATTTTCTATCCAAAAGTCAACATTTTTGTTGACCAATGAGGTGAATAGTGACACCAAAACTTGAAATTCAAAATTTGAAATTAGAAATGCATCTAGGGGACTTTAAATTGCAATTGGCAATTAATACTAGCAAATGTAAAACTCAAAATGTGGGCTCTTGGTGTAATTAGAATTAACATATTCCTTAAGTATGAAAAAGTCAACATTTTGGTTGACTAGTAAGGTGAATAATAATCAAAATGATTAGCAAACTAAGATGAAGACCTAGAACCAATTCTAAGCTTAAATGCTTAGAATTGTATGACAAATGTGGACTATGTATCTTAGCCAAAATTGTTAAAAGGAAATTAAGACCATAAATTGAAATCCCTGAAATATTCATGGATTACTCGAAACATGAAAAATAAGTCACCTAATTGATGTGAATAGATAGTTAGGGCTTATATGCCCATCACAAATGGAATTCATAAAATATTAGTAACTCAACTTGAAATATAAAATTTGTAATTACATAAGTAGATTTTTGAATGTATAAATGAGAAAGGAATGTATGAAATGAAATTTAACTAAATGGATTGTTGAGTATAAATAGGATGACGTTTAGATTAGGGTTTATGTTTCCATTACAAATAAGGTAATAACACCTTGTATGAGTTATGAATTCATATAAATATTGTAATGAATAAATGAATCACATAAAAATATAAATGAAACATTAGTTCTAGTTATAAGAGAAAGGAAGAATGTTTTGAATACAATGGTACATGTGAACCATTGTTTAGAATTGTGATCAATATGAATCACATAATGAATGAATAAATGAACCATATTAATTTATGAATGAGACATTAGTTCTCATTATTGTAGAGAGGAGAAGTATTTTGAGTACAATGGTATAAAAGGATAATTGATGTGAATTGTGATCATATAAATGATCAAATGAATGTATGAATTATAATTGAAATTTATCATGAAATAATAAACTCTTAATGGTACTATGTGCCCATGTATTGCCTAGACACGTGTGTCAGATTGGATAGATTGGCATGCCAATAGGGTATTGTTTGAGCAGTACTGCGAAAGGCTTTATGCCCGTATTCATGGCTTTATGCCTGTATTCATGGCTTTATGCCCGTATTCATGGCTTTATGCCTGTATTCATGGCTTTTATGCCCGATTGTGTGTTATCATGGCTTTTTAGCCACACTGACTGCATACGTGGTTGACGTTCTGCGTCCCATGGTATGACGGCCCGAGGCACCGCGGTGTCCTGTGCCAACGACCTGTTATCCAGTTTAGTCAGCCTGTCATAGGTTACTTGGGCAGTGTAATTTATTGAAACAAATTAAGACTATTAGTAATTAAAAATATTAGAAATCAAATAAATGAATTAATAAGACTTCAAAAGAATTAGTTACAATTATGAAATGATCCAAACCACATAAAAATTGTTAAGTAAAATGATAAAAGAGTTGCAAAAATAGGTATAACTTAACTAAATATTTTAAATGTACCTTCTATTGCCATATAAATATAAACTGAGTATTTTTATTAATTCTGTATGTTGTACATTACCACTATGAATTTGGAATTAAACGCTTCCAAAGCGAAACAAAAGAGAACAAAAGATAATTAATATTAGACACATTGTATTAAATTAAATTGATTCTGAAATATTCAAATTATGCTTCTTTCTTCCTTTATTTGTATATTTTATTTTCTTGTTCTATTATTGCACCACTAAGCAGCAATGCTTAGCGCGATGGATTTGTTTCCTCGCGCAGGTGCTTTGACTAAGATTTTTGGAGTCCAGATATGCAGAAGTGCCTGAAGTATTCAAGGTTGTCACCTTCTCAGCAATGCATATAGATAGGGCCCATATAGATCCTATTTTGTATTTAGTATGAAATGCTAGATATGGTATTATCATGTAGATTATGAGCAGGTAATTAATAGAAATGTAATGTAATTTAATAAATTAGCTTTTTCATATGTAATTAATTTATATATCATGTAAATTATGAAATTATGTAAATTAAAGAAATCTGAAAATTTTACTTATGTGATTTGAGCATGAATGAGATTGTATGGATTCGAAGACAGATTTGAAATATATAGATAATGCATGGAAATGAATATGAAATTGAGATATATGAATGAGATGTGAATTATGAGATGGTTATGAAAATAATTGATGAGATTTTATTTGCAAAATATTATTGAAACTTTCAAACAGATAAATAGTAAAATACGTCAACTGGTAATAAAATAGGGGAAACTCCGCTGGTTTCTCCGTTGAAAAATTATTAATATTAAAATATATTGAGATCAAAATATGAAAGGAATAAAGTAAGATAAGATAGGGTGCTCCGGCACCGAATGTAGCACACTTTGCTCGGCTACACTGTAGTCGGGTGAGGGGTGTTACATTTAGTGGTATCAGAGCACGGTTTAGGCGTTTCTGGGCCTAGATTGAGTCCATACCATGCATTGCATTTGTAAGAGTCGAGGTGACACTAATGCAGATATGTTTATCTTTATTATTTTGAATAGGATATGGACCCTTCATCACAGAGAGCAGTCGAGGAGGAAGTGGAGAGTCATGCTCCACCTGCAGCAGCTGAGACTGGGGGTAGGGGAGAACCTACTCCGCCAGCTCAGGCAGAGCCTGCTCAGCCTCCACAGGCCATGTTTCAGCAAATGGCCGATTTTTTTAGACAAATGGCCTGGGTAATGCTAGCACCACCACCACTACCAGCTCCACAGCAGAAATCACACCTGGAAAAATTAAGAAAGTTTGGAGCAGTGGACTTCTCTGGCAAGAGAGAAGATGATTCTGTTGCAGCCGAGAATTGGTTGAAAAGAACAGGCAGAGTTCTAAAACAACTCCACTGCACTCCAGAGCAAAACCTGGAAGCTGCCATATCTTTGTTGCAAGATGATGCCTACGAATGGTGGGACACGGTGTCCAGTGAAGTGCAGCCAGAAGTTATAACTTGGGATTTCTTCCTCTCTGAATTCAAGAAGAAATATGTGGGTACTGTATACCTAGAAGAGAGAAGAAGGGAATTCATTAACCTGAGGCAGAGACAGTTGTCAGTGGCCGAATATGAGAAGGAATTCGTAAGATTGAGCCGCTATGGGAGAGAGATAGTCCTTAATGAGGCCGAGAGGTGTAAGAGATTTGAAGAGGGATTAAATGACAATATAAAGCTCATGATCACTGCCTTGGGAATCACTGACTTCACCAAGCTAGTGGAAGCTGCATTAAAAGTGGAGAAAGTGAGAATAAATGAACAAAATAGGAAAGATAGGCAGCGTAAGAGGGAATTTGGACCAGGATAGTCAAGTATACCAACTGATAGTAAGAAGTTTAAGGGTTCTAGTTTACAAGATCAGACACAGGGCCACAGAGGCTAGATTGGAATCTCTATAGCTAGTTCCCCGAGCACAATAACAAGGGGATTAACCCCAGTGCCTGAATGTATGCATTGTGGTAGAAGACACAGAGGGGAGTGTCGACTGTTAACTGGAGAGTGTTTCAAGTGTGGGGCTACGGATCATTTCATAAGAGATTGCCCTCAGAGGAGTGGTTCAATAACTCCGGTACAAGTTGATAGACCTTTCCCTGTAGTTCAAAGGGGTAAAAGATCGGGTAGAGCAGAAACGGCTGATATTTCACAGAAGATTGTTTCTGAGACCGTTGAAAAGCCCGAAGTCAGGGTGGCACCACAAGTATATGTAATGGAAGCTCAGGAAGAGCCAAACCCAGAAACTGATGAGGCAATACAAGGAAGTGAAGACACAAGGAGGTAGTAACTCCCCGATTACTTAAGTCAGGTAAATTTCGAGGATGAAATTTAAATAAGAGGGGAAGAGTTGTAACACCCTTCCCGTAGCAACTCCGTACAGTCTACTGTTCCGGTGACCGGTGTCGGTCCGGACAGTTAGAACTTCCGGAAAAATATTTAAACTAAAGCGAAGAACCATAATTAACTCAAATATTAATAAGAAAAATTTAGTAAAAATTTTAGAAATAAAATGCAACTAAGTCAAATGAGCCGGTGCCCAAGCGATGGGTAACCAAAGGTAAGTTGCGGTTCTCGCAACGAGGAGCCCTAGACCCAGGAAAAAATTCATAAAATAATTTTTGGGACTCCAGAGAAGGGTCATTGAGGTTCCTATGGCATTAGAATGCCAAGAAAATATTTAGAAAAATTTTTCAATCGGTACAGACAATTTTGGCCCGTTAAGCCAAACGGAGGGCATTTCGGTCATTTCGCCTTCAGAGGTGATTTTTGGCCGACTTGTCCAGTAAAGTAAATAATTATTATGACTCAAAATATGAATAAATATTGCTAAAAATTAAATTGAAATGTGGTAGAAAAGAAAAGAAAAGAAAAGAAAAATAGTGGAAATTAAGGATAATGACATCACATGATGTCATTTACTTTCTCCCAACCAATCAAATTTCAACAAGCACTCTTAAACCAATTAAAAAAGGTCAAAAAGGAGTTCAAATTTGAGAAATTTTTCTGCTCATCTTCTTCCATTTTCGGCAGCCCTATTTCCCTCACAATCTCCATTAAAACTTTCTCTTTTTCTTGCTAAAACCTCACCCTTTACACCATAAAACCTCATCCTCACTTCACAAAAATTTATCCTCACACCCTAAATCATATTTAGACAGCCATTAGAGGGAGAAATTTTAAAGATTGACAAGCTCAAGTGGGAGCTTTAATAAGGTTAGTGCCCTAAACTTTAAATCTCACTTCAATTTCATGTTTAAGAGCTATATAGGTGATTAAATGACAAAGAAATTTTGATAAAAGACATTGGTATGCTAACCCTAAATTTTGGTCAGCCAAGGTTAAGGTGATATGGTGATAATTTTTGGGAATCTAATATGCAAGTATGGCTGCCCTTAAAGTGTAACTTATAAGTGAATTCATAAATGAAATGATTATACATGGTTTTGAATTGTTGAATTAGGGTTTTGAGGAGTGAAGTTTGGTTTTGGCTTATGAAATGATTAATGGATATTCTAATGGTCAATTAGTGACCATTTGAGGCAAGTTAATCATAATTTGAAGTGAACTAAAGTGTTACAAACCCAATTGGTAGGCTGCCTAATGACAGCAGCAATGAGGCTGTGATTCCAGCCCACTTGGACAGCCATAACTTTGGCTGTGTAGGTTCAATTGGTGTTTGGTCAATTGGACATGAAACTAGACTTATAATGGCACATTTTTACTGAAGAAACCATGCCCAAAAGACCAAAGCAAGTAGACCAAAAGTTGGCCCTAACCCGGGTACCCTGCAAGCCAATTCTGCAGAATGACCAAATAAACAGTAACTGTTCATTTGGCCATAACTCACTGTAGAAATGGTCAATTGACCTGAAATTTTTACAGCAACAAGATAAGACATAGAAAAACAACTTTCATGAAGAAACCTACCCCAAAGTATGACCAGAACCTAACCCAAATGGCAGTCACAGTCACTATTCATGTTACTGTAGATTTGGTAATTCTGCAGTTTTTCCAATCCGGCCAGCTGTGGTTTTTGGACCATATCTGGAGCTACAAAACTCCAAATGGAGTGATTCAAAAAAGAAAATTCAACTAGACAAAATAAGGAACAACTTTCATGTTTACCATTTCCTCAAATTCCTACTGCAACAGGGCCCAATGGAACAGTAAAGTTGGGTCACAAAAACTGAAAATTCTACTCTTTAGGTTTTAGGTTTGGAAATGGATTTAGGAGTTAATTCCAACAAATTTTAAATGCAAAATGTGGTATGTTGGGAGTGTCAAAACTAATATACCTATTTTCTATCCAAAAGTCAACATTTTTGTTAACCAATGAGATGAATAGTGACACCAAAACTTGAAATTCAAAATTTGAAATTAGAAATGCATCTAGGGGACTTTAAATTGCAATTGGCAATTAATACTAGCAAATGTAAAACTCAAAATGTGGGCTCTTGGTGTAATTAGAATTAACATATTCCTTAAGTATGAAAAAGTCAACATTTTGGTTGACTAGTAAGATGAATAGTAATCAAAATGATTAGCAAACTAAGATGAAGACCTAGAACCAATTCTAAGCTTAAATGCTTAGAATTGTATGACAAATGTGGACTATGTATCTTAGCCAAAATTGTTAAAAGGAAATTAAGACCATAAATTAAAATCCATGAAATATTCATGGATTACTCGAAACATGAAAAATAAGTCACCTAATTGATGTGAATAGATAGTTAGGGCTTATATGCCCATCACAAATGGAATTCATAAAATATTAGTAACTCAACTTGAAATATAAAATTTGTAATTACATAAGTAGATTTTTGAATGTATAAATGAGAAAGGAATGTATGAAATGAAATTTAACTAAATGGATTGTTGAGTATAAATAGGATGACGTTTAGATTAGGGTTTATGTTTCCATTACAAATAAGGTAATAACACCTTGTATGAGTTATGAATTCATATAAATATTGTAATGAATAAATGAATCACATAAAAATATAAATGAAACATTAGTTCTAGTTATAAGAGAAAGGAAGAATGTTTTGAATACAATGGTACATGTGAACCATTGTTTAGAATAGTGATCAATATGAATCATATAATGAATGAATAAATGAACCATATTAATTTATGAATGAGACATTAGTTCTCATTATTGTAGAGAGGATAAGTATTTTGAGTACAATGGTATAAAAAGATAATTGATGTGAATTGTGATCATATAAATGATCAAATGAATGTATGAATTATAATTGAAATTTATTATGAAATAATAAACTCTTAATGGTACTATGTGCCCATGTATTGCCTAGACACGTGTGTCAGATTGGATAGATTGGCATGCTAATAGGGTATTGTTTTAGCAGTACTGCAAAAGGCTTTATGCCCGTATTCATGGCTTTATGCCTGTATTCATGGCTTTATGCCCGTATTCATGGCTTTATGCCCGCATTCATGGCTTTATACCTGTATTCATGGCTTTTATGCCCGATTGTGTGTTATCATGGCTTTTTAGCCATACTGACTGCATACGTGGTTGAAGTTCTGCGTCCCATGGTATGACGGCCCGAGGCACCGCGGTGTCCTGTGCCAACGACCTGTTATCCAGTTTAGTCAGCCTGTCATAGGTTACTTGGGCAGTGTAATTTATTGAAACAAATTAAGACTATTAGTAATTAAAAATATTAGAAATCAAATAAATGAATTAATAAGACTTCAAAAGAATTAGTTACAATTATGAAATGATCCAAACCACATAAAAATTGTTAAGTAAAATGATAAAAGAGTTGCAAAAATAGGTATAACTTAACTAAATATTTTAAATGTACCTTCTATTGCCATATAAATATAAACTGAGTATTTTTATTAATTTTGTATGTTGTACATTACCACTATGAATTTCGGAATTAAACGCTTCCAAAGCGAAACAAAAGAGAACAAAAGATAATTAATATTAGACACATTGTATTAAATTAAATTGATTCTGAAATATTCAAATTATGCTTCTTTCTTCCTTTATTTGTATATTTTATTTTCTTGTTCTATTATTGCACCACTAAGCAGCAATGCTTAGCGCGATGGATTTGTTTCCTCGCGCAGGTGCTTTGACTAAGATTTTTGGAGTCCAGATCTGCAGAAGTGCCTGAAGTATTCAAGGTTGTCACCTCCTCAGCAATGCATATAGATAGGGCCCATATAGATCCTATTTTGTATTTAGTATGAAATGCTAGATATTGTATTATCATGTAGATTATGAGCAGGTAATTAATAGAAATGTAATGTAATTTAATAAATTAGCTTTTTCATATGTAATTAATTTATATATCATGTAAATTATGAAATTATGTAAATTAAAGAAATCTGAAAATTTTACTTATGTGATTTGAGCATGAATGAGATTGTATGGATTCGAAGACAGATTTGAAATATATAGATAATGCATGGAA
The DNA here is from genome assembly GCF_030052815.1 of Hevea brasiliensis. Classification (NCBI taxonomy): domain Eukaryota; kingdom Viridiplantae; phylum Streptophyta; class Magnoliopsida; order Malpighiales; family Euphorbiaceae; genus Hevea; species Hevea brasiliensis. The sequence continues at coordinate 26,780,393 of NC_079503.1, forward strand.
ATGAATATGAAATTGAGATATATGAATGAGATGTGAATTATGAGATGGTTATGAAAATAATTGATGAGATTTTATTTGCAAAATATTATTGAAACTTTCAAACAGGTAAATAGTAAAATACGTCAACTGGTAATAAATAAGGAGAAACTCCGCTGGTTTCTCCGTTGAAAAATAATTAATATTAAAATATATCGAGATCAAAATATGAAAGGAATAAAGTAAGATAAGATAGGGTGCTCTGGCACCGAATGTAGCACACTTTGCTCGGCTACACTGTAGTCGGGTGAGGGGTGTTACAAATTGGGTGTCTAAGGCATGCTATGCTAGGTGTTAACCATGGTCTATGAGGTGCATAAAATGATTTAGAGAAATCATTTATGGTAAGAAAGAGTTCTGATGATATTAAGAGTTGATATCATGTCTTATTGCCAATTAGTGATGAGCCTAGTAAGTCACACACATACACAAGTAATCACCTAATTAAATATGATTTAATTAATTAACTAAAGAGTTTAATTGATTAATTAAATAGGTTTGGTTTGCAATTAAATTGCAAAGTCCCTAGCATAACTTGAAACCAAATCTAGATTATTGGATGTATAGTATAAGTTAAATTTATATTTAAAGTGTTTAAATATGAATTTAATTAATTTATTTATGTTTGATATAAATTAATTAGAAGAATAGAAATAATTATTTTGGGTTAAGAACTCAAAATTAAGACACAGGGGCATTTTGGTCATTTCGCAGTGTGACACGTGGCACCATGAGATGGTGACACATGGCATTGCACATAAGCTTGCCAAATGTCTTTTAATCATGTAAGATGATTAAAATTAAGATTAAATATTGGTTTGACACTTGGCACAATGTGATTGGGTCACTTAAACCTAGAGCTAATCAAAGGGTGACATATGGCAAGGGTTTAATGTGTTAACCTAGCTATATTAGTGTTGTTATGAGAAAATAAAATACAACCAGCAGCCACACTTCTTTGTCACGCCATTTTGAAGCTTTCCCTCTCTTCCTCTTCATCTCTCATCAATTCAAAGAGATTAGCCATCAATCTCTTGAATTAAAAATACTAGAAATTGTTTCTAGTGTCCTGTTTACATCTCTAATCTCTTAAAAGGCAGAATTTGAATTTCTAATTAATAGGAAAAGCTTTAGAAGCTGTTCAAGGGCTGCCATAGGTGTTCTTGGTGTGGAAAAGCTAGAGGGACAACATTTGGTGTCCTGAAGATGAATCTCAAAGGCGCAAATACGTTGCAGTGCATCAAGAGGTTAGTGTAATCATTCTTGATTTAATCTAGGGTTCTAAAATTAATCTGATTAATTTTAAAATCTTAATGGCAAATACAGATCCAAAAACATATTAAAAGAGTTTTAATATGTTGTTTATCATTGAAATCAAATAGTTAAAAATAAATCTTGCATGATGCATGTGACCCTAGGTGAAAATTTTTGAATTCAATGGTATAAACTTGTATTTTTTCACGCTTCCGTTCTTTCATATACTACGGGATCATGTCATGCCTTACAGAGGGGTAGGGTGTGACATGTTTAAGTGGTATCAGAGCAAAGTTTTTAAATTCTATTTTCACCTATAATTTGAATATTCTTTCTTCATAGTACAACTGCTCAATGTCATTGTTTGATACATATAGTACATAACATTATAAATATGCACTAACGAGAGGAAATCTCCTTGTGTTAATTGTTCAGGAGGTCTAAGATCATCGAATTGACTATGGAAGAGGGTGATCATTCAGTCGATCAATCGATAGAGGCTGAGGTACAAGTTGAGGCCCTAGCTCCACAAAGTGTCGAAGGCTCGACTGTACCAGTTTTACCGGTATAAATTACTACACAAATGGCCCAGCAAATAGCCACTTTCTTTCAACAAATGGCTGATAATCTGTCAGCCCAAGCCCAAGTACAGACCCAACCCCCATAAGGGCAACATGAAATAGAGAAGAGGGAGAAACCTATGGGTCAGAGCTCAAGCAGTAATTTAAGAAAGAGAAAAGAATTTGAGGAGCCCCGAGCTCAAGGATATAACAGAGGTGGATCATCAAGGCAGAGACCACCAAGGTCCAGTCGTCGAACAACTAGAAGTTCCCACCCTCCCTGCCAATGTGAAACTTGTGGTTAAAATCATGGTGGGGTATGCTACCAGGCCATAGGAGCCTGTTATAACTGTGGAGGCATAGGACAATTTGTCAAGGACTGCACCAGTGCCCGTACAGTTGGACCACCTCCTACTACTGCTGAAGGGTTAGTTCAGAGCCCTGTCACTAGAGGTTCACAACCACCCAGCAGAGGTAGAGGCAGGGGTAGAGGTAACCCAGCAGGCAGCCAAGGCACAGTGAAATAATCAGAGCAAGACAGTGCTCCAGTCAGAGTCTACGCAATGAGACAGAGAGAAGAAGTCGAGACATCTGATGTTGTGGCTGGTACCTTCTCAACTTTTAATCAAGATGTGTTTGTGTTATTTGATCCGGGTTCTACCCATTCTTATGTGAGTGCTAGCATCATTGATTGCATTGCTGTTCCATATACAAAAAAATGAACTTTGAGGTGCTAATAACCAGTCCGTTAGGACAAGAGGTCAGGGTTAATAGAATGTATAGGGATTGTCCTTTGGTGATCCAAGGACACACTTTTCTATCTTATCTCATTGAAATGCCCTTCAAATAGTATGATATCATCTTGGGCATGGATTGGTTAGCCAAGCATCACGCCATGATTGACTGTAGATTGAAGACAGTCACTTTTGGTCTCCCTTAGTATAGTGATATGGTGATACATGGGGAGAGGCAGCTATTGTTATCAAACGTCATTTTGGCTGCACTAGCCAGAAAAATAATCAGAAAGGGGGGTGTGAAGCATACTTGGCACATGTGGTAGATACCCAAGTGGGGAGTCCAGCATTGAGGGACATCCCTACAGTATATGACTTTCCAGATGTGTTTCCTGATGAATTGCTAGGATTACCTCCAGAAAGAGAGGTACAGTTTGAAATTAATGTTATGCCTGGTGTGGATCCAATCTCCATAACACCATATAGAATGGCACCAGTAGAGTTAAAGGAGTTGAAGATACAGTTGCAAGAACTACTTGAAAAGGGCTTCATCCGCCCTAGTGTGTCACCATGGGGAGCGCCAGTATTGTTTGTTAAGAAGAAGGATGTCACTCTTTGTCATACCTTACCCCTCTGTAAGGCATAACATGATCTCGTAGAATACTTAATGAACTACCGAACTTCACCTGCCGATAACTCATTAAGTACCCTACAAGGGATTTTAAAACAATTTTCTTACATTTTGGAAGTGGTGAGCATTTTGGTAGGAATTAAAAACCATTTATTCAAAGTTAAAATAATAGTAAAAATTTTTGCCCATTTTAATTTTGCCGCAAATTTTATAAAAATTTTGACAGAGTTCTGTTTGTATTTGGAGAAAACAGTTCTTCAAATACCTGAAAAAAAACACTTCCAATAATTTTCTCAACTCCTAACCTCCAATAAATCTCAAATCAACTCAATTCAACTCACTTCAAAATAATTCCACAATCCAATTAAAATTTATCATCTTAAAATTTTTTATAACTTCATTCACAAGGCATAAAGTATGAAATTCACAAGTACAAATATTAATTTACAGAAGAAAATCGAAAAATAATATTATTACAGTTTGTTTTACAACTGCTCAACTTTATATTGATACATAAAACGTTATAATATTTACATCAAAATTAACTACAAGGGTATAAAATTATACCCGTACAAAATGATCAGTGAGGTCCTCAATTCAATAGCAGCTCACTCTGCTGCTTTCTCCTTGCCCTTATCTGCGACAGCAAAATAAGCTATCGCTGAGTATAAAAATACTCAGTGGTGCACAATAAAAATTTAAAATACAATACATAAATCATTCATTGATGAAACACAATTTAAATATTTCTCAATCACATTTCACAAATTATCAAAGCTCATAATAACACAATTTAATCAAATAATTTAATAAACACAGTGTTGCCTAAAATCATACACAACTTAAGCCATGACACAAAATTTCCGATCAATGCCGTGTTGTACACCACGACAAAGCAATCTACAACCCCATTAATCGAAATTAATGAGGGAGGTGGCTAGCTAGCTAATGAGTACCCATCCGATCTCAACCTCAATTGGCAAGCCAGAGAGGGAGGAAAATAAACGATCTCAACCCCATAAATGGAGGAGGAATAATGTGATACTGTCAGGCTAAGTGTGAATACAAAATCAATTCAAAACAATTTATTTAAATAATTTATGAGAAATCTAATCAATTTCCAAAGTCATATTTACGATTATAAAATGGCAACACAGTACATAATTAATAACAGAAGTCAAATTTTTAGAATAAAATATTTAAACAAGAATTATTGTGCACAGACCTGACGTGAGTCGCCTCTAGGCCTTGACTCAGTCTCTCAAAGCTTCCAAGCCTTTTTCAGCTGAAACACACAGTTTCACAGTATTTCAGTACCATAACTTAGCATAATTCCAAAAATAAATTTAACTTCACTTTTACCTAGCTTTAATGTGCTAAATTCGACGTTCTCGAAATTTTTGTGTTTTGGGTTACTATTCACTACACTATTCAAGTCAAATTGTTGACTTTTTAAGACTTGATAGGTATGGGAACTCCAACTTCACCCACATACCACGTTTTGGTCATTAAATTTGTTGGTTTTGGTCCTTTTCTCAAAGTTTAAGTCCTTTAGGAAAAATTGTCAAATTTTCAGTTTTGGTATCCCTAGTTGCATTGTTCCATTGGTCATTCTACTGTTAGAATTTGGCAAACCTTTCTTCATAGAAAATGTTCCCTATTGTCTTAAGTTTATTCTCATTTTTGAATCACTCCAATTGGAGTTTTGTAGCTCAAGTTTTGGCCATTTGAACCATGGCTGCCGGATTGAATGCAACCCAGATTTTCTGGGCAATTTTGGTGCTGGCAGTTTTGGGTCACCAACTTGGGGTGGCCAAATAACTTGGTTGCTGGCAGAATTTGGATTTGTGTTCTTCACAAAAGTTTTAGGTCTATATCTCATCTAACCTCTGGTCAAATTTCATGTTCTTTTGACCTTCCCAAATCGAGTTATGACCAAATGAACAAACACTGTTCATTTGGTCAGTTTGTACAGGGCAGCCTGTAATTTTTCAACTTTGGTCAATTTGTTCACTAGGTTTTGGTCACTTTTTGTGTAACACCCCTAAGTTCGGTAGTGCGTTCCGCTGCTCCAGTGACCAGTGTTGTCCGGACAGCTAGGATGCCTAGAACCACACTTCAATGAGAGTGAGGAGACATAAAATAATGAAATACAAGAAAAGAAGGTACAAGAAAAACAAAGGAAAAATGATAGCAAAGAAATGCAATCAAGTTAAACGAGCCGAGAACCCTAGCGATGGGTGACCGTACCGGGAAGTCACGGCGTGGACCGTTGACTAGCTACTGGATCATGGGAACCCTGAAAAATATTTTTAGGACTCCAATAAATATTTATTGAAGTATAAATATCATTAGAAATATCAAAGAAAAATTAAATAATTAGTACAAAGAAAAGTGAGAAATCGAAAATCGGACAAAACCCGGTAATACCGAAAAATCAGGAATGCCACCCGAACAGGGGCATTATGGTCATTTGACATCCCGAAGTGTCTTTTGACCTAAATGTCCATTAAAAATAAATAGTATTACACTTAGAAAATAAAATGAAAAATTAATTTGGTGGTACCTAAAGTAAATAGCTAAAATCATGGGTTAATGTGGGATTAAGTGAAAATTTAACTTATAAAATGATTTAATTTTTTTAGTGGACCACTAAGGGAATTAATTAAACACATAGTGGGACATGTGTACACTTAAAATGCAGCTGAATAATTCAGCTTCCTCATTTGCATTCAACATTGCCGTGAATGAGGTGAGAGGAAACTCCATAGCCATTTTTCATGCAAGCTTTCTTAACCTCCCATTTTCAACTCCAATCCTTTAAGTTCCTTCACAAAAAATGGTCTACACATCACAAGGAAGATATTGATACAAATTTTGAGAAGTTTGGTGAAGGTTTAGCAAGTTACAATTAAAGTTACTAAAGACTCAGGGAAAGGGAAGAAAACACTGAGTCCAGACCAGGAAGACAGTCATCAGAGGTTTGTGCACAACAACTATTTCTCTTGAATTTTCAATTGAAATAAATATTGACTATTTGTATATTATTGTTTTAAATTGTGTTTGTGCACAACAACTATTTCTTTTGAATTATTTTCAATTGAAATAAATTATGACTACTTGTATATTATTGTTTTAAATTGTGGAAATGTGTTTGGTGGACACTTATTGAATGAAAAACATTGTGAATGGTTTGAAACTGTGAAAAATTGTTTGAATGATATTGATGGATACTTATTGATTGAAAAGCAATCAGAAATGGTTTTGTGGAAATTGAAGTGAATTACGAATTGTGTTGCCATTTTGTGAATGAAATTATAACTTTGGAAATTTATTGGATTCTTACGGATCATTTGAATAAAATGTTTGGAATTGTTTTGACTCACAATTGGCATGACACCGATACTATGTTCCTCCTCCATTAATGGGGTGAGTGTGATTATTCCTCCCTCTTTGACTTATTAGTCTGGGGTGAGTATGATTATGTTCCTCCCTCTTTGACTTCCCAGTCTGAGGTGAGTATGGATGAGTACTCATTAGATAGCTAGCTTCCTCCCTCATTGATTTCGATTATTGGGGTGAGTATGTCTTGTCGTGGTGTACAACACGGCATGTATGGAAAAATTGTGTCATGACTTAAATTGTGATATTGATTGGCAACACTGTATTCTCCAGTTATTTGATCGAATGGTGTTATTGATTTGCAAAACGATATTATTCAATTATTTGATCGAATTGTGTTATTGATTTGCAAAACGATATTATTCAGTTATTTGATCAAATTGTGTCATTGATTGGAAAAAACTGTGTTAGTCAGGAATTTGATCAAATTGTGTATGAATTGGCAATACGGTATTCTTAAGCTATTTGACTAAATTGTGTTATTATGAATTTTGATAATTTGTGAATTGGAGTTTAAATTCCTTATGACATTCATTGTCTTGAAATCAACTATGGTTTTAAGTATCCACTAATGATATGATTTATGAATTGTGATTTAAAATTGTATTTGGTTAATGTTGTGCACCACTGAGACATTGTCTCAGCGATAGCTTTTTATTGCTGTCGCAGGTAGAGAGATAGACAGGGCAGCAGACTAGGCTGCTAGTACCGCCAGTGAGAGATTTTGGGTATAGTGAGTATACCATATGTGGCATTTTGTACTGTAATGTATATTCACTGTATGTATATTTTGTTCTTGGTTTTGAGCAGTTGTAAATTTAAGTTGTATAATAAAGTTGTAAAATAATTATGAGTTATTTGGCTTGTAAAAATTGTGTTATATTTTTGTATCTTAGTCTTTGAAAATCACTGTGGATTTGACTTGAGAAATGTGTTGTGTTGATAAAAATGTTGGAGTTGAGATTTGAAAAATATTGAAGTGCTTTTTACAGTTTTCAAGAACTGCTTTGTCCAAAATACAAATGGCACCTTGCCAAAATTTTTACAGATACTCCAAATAAATCAAATGAGTTAGTTGTTTCACTTGATTCACCAAAGTCTTTCACACTGTAAATAGTGCTCACCATCGTAAAAGAAGAAAAGTTTTTAAAATCCCTTGTAGTGTATTTAATGGATTATCAGTAGACGGAGTTGGTAATTCATTAGGTATACTACGGGATCATGTTATGCCTTACAGAGGGGTAGGGTGTGACATGTTTTAGTGGTATCAGAGCAATGGTTTTAAAGTGAATTTCGAACTGTGAATTTGAAATCTTTATGTCGGTAACTACAACTGCTCAAATGTTTGATACATACAGTACATTACATTATAAATATGCACTAACGGGAGGAAATCTCCTTGTATTATTGTACAGGAGGTCAGGGAAATAAATTTTGATGCATTAGTGACTAGTCCTTTAGGATAAGGATTGTGATAACAAGTGAAATTAGTTTTGGAAGAGTTTATCGGCGAAAAGTATTTGCTGACACACCATAAAATTATAAGCTAATTGGCGAGCCTACTTAATGTAAGGCAAGAGGACGTAAATGTAAGATGCAGTAATGGAATTGCTCTAGATGAGGGCAAGAAGGTTACTGTTAGAAATTGCTAATGGATATTGTAATCAGAATAAGATTCGAATATCAGTGAATTCAAAAAGGATAAAAGATAGGAAAATTTGATCTATTGGGATGTATCATAGTAACTATGCAATGTTCTTGATGTTTATACTGTAAGCTGCAGATTACAGTACTAACTTGAGATTATTGTGTAGAGCTACGTACTAACCGATAGTACACCTAGATGAGAATAGTTGCCTTCGTCATCTGTTTTTGTATAGTCATGGCTTGACAGAATTTAATTGTTATAAATAAGTTTGAAAATCCTCCTTAGGATCTAAAACTCAAAAGTTAAAATATCGAAAGGTTATAGTTCAAAGACAAAAGGAAGTAAGTTATAGAAGATTGACAGATAAAATGAGTTATGTAAGTAGAGACTTGAGCAGTTGATTCATATGTAACAAAGAAATATTCGAATGTGAGGAAGACTATGGACTAGAATGGTCGAGGACCAATGCACGATGAATGATTCTAATATGACCTCAAGGGTCATTCAAGAAGGAACGTGAGCTGAAATATTAGACAACATAATAGTAAGAGGAGATTGGTGTTATCCAAACAAAGTAAACATTGTATTAGATTGTTAAAAGTCTTACGATCATATAGAAAGGAGAAAATAAACGTATGACTATTATAAGATGATTACTGGGTAAAATTTCGTGGACGAAATTTATTTAAGGGGGGGAGAATTGTAACACCCCTAAGTTCGGGAGTGCGTTCTACTGCTCCGATGACAGTGTTGTCCGGACAGCTAGGATGCCTAGAACCACACTTCAATGAGAGTGAGGAGACATAAAATAATGAAATACAAGAAAAGAAGGTACAAGAAAAACAAAGGAAAAATGATAGCAAAGAAATGCAATCAAGTTAAACGAGCCGAGAACCCTAGCGATGGGTGACCGTACCGGGAAGTCACGGCGTGGACCGTTGACTAGCTACTCGGATCATGGGAACCACGAAAAATATTTTAGGACTCCAATAAATATTTATTGAAGTATAAATATCATTAGAAATATCAAAGAAAAATTAAATAATTAGTACAAAGAAAAGTGAGAAATCGAAAATCGGACAAAACCCGGTAATACCGAAAAATCAGGAATGCCACGAACAGGCATTATGGTCATTTGACATCCCGAAGTGTCTTTTGACCTAAATGTCCATTAAAAATAAATAGTATTACACTTAGAAAATAAAATGAAAAATTAATTTGGTGGTACCTAAAGTAAATAGCTAAAATCATGGGTTAATGTGGGATTAAGTGAAAATTTAACTTATAAAATGATTTAATTTTTTTAGTGGACCACTAAGGGAATTAATTAAACACATAGTGGGACATGTGTACACTTAAAATGCAGCTGAATAATTCAGCTTCCTCATTTGCATTCAACATTGCCGTGAATGAGGTGAGAGGAAACTCCATAGCCATTTTTCATGCAAGCTTTCTTAACCTCCCATTTTCAACTCCAATCCTTTAAGTTCCTTCACAAAAAATGGTCTACACATCACAAGGAAGATATTGATACAAATTTTGAGAAGTTTGGTGAAGGTTTAGCAAGTTACAATTAAAGTTACTAAAGACTCAGGGAAAGGGAAGAAAACACTGAGTCCAGACCAGGAAGACAGTCATCAGAGGTTTGTGCACAACAACTATTTCTCTTGAATTTTCAATTGAAATAAATATTGACTATTTGTATATTATTGTTTTAAATTGTGTTTGTGCACAACAACTATTTCTTTTGAATTATTTTCAATTGAAATAAATTATGACTACTTGTATATTATTGTTTTAAATTGTGGAAATGTGTTTGGTGGACACTTATTGATTGAAAAACATTGTGAATGGTTTGAAACTGTGAAAAATTGTTTGAATGATATTGATGGATACTTATTGATTGAAAAGCACTGTAAATGGTTTTTGTGGAAATTGAAGTGAATTACGAATTGTGTTGCCATTTTGTGAATGAAATTATAACTTTGGAAATTTATTGGATTCTTACGGATCATTTGAATAAAATGTTTGGAATTGTTTTGACTCACAATTGGCATGACACCGATACTATGTTCCTCCTCCATTAATGGGGTGAGTGTGATTATTCCTCCCTCTTTGACTTATCAGTCTGGGGTGAGTATGATTATGTTCCTCCCTCTTTGACTTCCCAGTCTGAGGTGAGTATGGATGAGTACTCATTAGATAGCTAGCTTCCTCCTCATTGATTTCGATTATTGGGGTGAGTATGTCTTGTCGTGGTGTACAACACGGCATATATGGAAAAAATTGTGTCATGACTTAAATTGTGATATTGATTGGCAACACGTATTCTCCATTATTTGATCGAATGGTGTTATTGATTTGCAAAACGATATTATTCAATTATTTGATCGAATTGTGTTATTGATTTGCAAAACGATATTATTCAGTTATTTGATCAAATTGTGTCATTGATTGGAAAAAGCGTGTTATTCAAGAATTTGATCAAATTGTGTATGAATTGGCAATACGGTATTCTTAAGCTATTTGACTAAATTGTGTTATTATGAATTTTGATAATTTGTGAATTGGAGTTTAAATTCCTTATGACATTCATTGTCTTGAAATCAACTATGGTTTTAAGTATCCACTAATGATATGATTTATGAATTGTGATTTAAAATTGTATTTGGTTAATGTTGTGCACCACTGAGACATTGTCTCAAATGATAGCTTTTATTCCGCCGCAGTAGAGAGATAGACAGGGCACCAGACTAGGCAGCTAGTACCGCCAAATGAGAGATTTTGGGTATAGTGAGTATACCATATGTGGCATTTTGTAATCAGAATGTATATTCACTGTATGTATATTTTGTTCTTGGTTTTGAGCATTGTAAATTTAAGTTGTATAATAAAGTTGTAAAATAATTATGAGTTATTTGGCTTGTAAAAATTGTGTTATATTTTTGTATCTTAGTCTTTGAAAATCACTGTGGATTTGACTTGAGAAATGTGTTGTGTTGATAAAAATGTTGGAGTTGAGATTTGAAAATATATTGAAGTGCTTTTTACAGGTTTTCTGAAGAACTGTTTTGTCCAAAATACAAATGGCACCTTGCCAAAATTTTTACAGATACTCCAAATAAATCAAATGAGTTAGTTGTTTCACTTCAGTTCACCAAAGTCTTTCACACCTGTAAATAGTGCTCACCACTGTAAAAGAAGAAAAGTTTTTAAAATCCCTTGTAGTGTATTTAATGGATTATCAGTAGACGGAGTTGGTAATTCATTAGGTATACTACGGGATCATGTTATGCCTTACAGAGGGGTAGGGTGTGACATTTTGGGCATGCTTCCTAAATGAAAATTGTATCATTTAGTGTCTATTTTCATCCACAATTGGTTTCATACCAATTGGACTTGTAAAATTTCATTTTTGGTCCTTCAAAGTTGACTTGGTGATGCTACCAGCAGCATGACCACACTCCCTCTGAATTTGATTTTAGTTCCAACCATTCCAACACAACTCATTTGGTCAAAAATGACCATTTTTCACTTCACAATAGGTTAAACATATCATTTACTCATTGCTCCAAATTTTTGCCTCAAAATCCTAGGTCTCCAAACCCTAACCACACTAAATTGTTGCATTTAATCACATTTAAGCATTTCAATCTTACTACCACTTTCATACAAGCTTACTAACACATTTAATTCATTCAAAACACATCATACTCTCATACATCCATGGCTGGCCGACATTTCAGTTTGGTCCTCCCCACATATTTTTATTTCATTTCATTAGTTTCTAAGTTCATTTAAGTAACTAAATATGTATTTAAAGTAGAAAATTGAAAGTTAGCATACTAACCTTTCTTAGAACTTCAAAACTATATCTTTTGTTTTAAATCTTCTTCTTAAGTTGAGATAACAAGCTCTAGTAAGGTTTTTATGGGAGTTATTAAGGTTAAGTGAAGAAATTAAAGCTTGAGTGCAAGCTTTAATGGAGGATTAGCAATGAAGAAATGAGGAAGAGAGTGAGGCGGCACTTAGGGAAGAAAGAGAGCTTTATGTTTTTTTTTTCTTTTCTTTTCTTTTATCTATTTTAGCTTATGGAAGACCCCAAAAAAAATCAATTTAATTAATTTATTAATTATAACATTTATGGCATCATGCATGATGTCATGCATGATGTCATCTCCCTATACATTTTTCATTTTTTTTATTAGTTCTTTAATTTAATTCTCGATTCTGAAATTTTCTTTTCTCTGATTTTGTTTGACAATTAGGTTAGGAGTCAGCTCTCGGGATCAATTGACCAAATTGCCCCTCGCCGATTCATCCCGGTTTGCAAATAATTCAATATTTCTTCCGGCTCCCTTACCTAACTATTTGACTGACTTAATAGTTCTTTTTCGTGATTTTTCTCTTTTTCACTGTGTATAACACCCTCCCGGTAGCAACTCCGTACATTCTACTGCTCCGGTGACCAGTGTCGGTCCGGACAGCTAGAACGTCCGGAAAAATATTTAAACTAAAGTAAGGAACCATAATTAACTCAAATATTAATAAGAAAAATTTAGTAAAAATTTTAGAAATAAAATACAACCAAGTTAAATGAGCCAGTGCCCTAGCGATGGGTAACCTAGTGAGAAGTTGCGGTTCTCGCAACTAGGAGCCCTAGACTCAGGGGAAAATTATAAAATAATTTTTGGGACTCCAGAGAAGGGTCACTGAGGTTCCTATGGCATTAGAATGCCAAGGAAATATTTAGAAAAAATTTTCAATCGGTACAGACAATTTTGGCCCGTTAAGCTAAACAGAGGGCATTTTGGTCATTTCGCCTTCAGAGGTGATTTTTGGCCGACTTGTCCAGTTAAGTAAATAATTATCATGACATAAAATGTGAATAAATATCACTAAAAATTGAATTGAAAATGAGTAGAAAAGAAAAGAAAAAAAATGAATTAAATGGGAATTTATGACATCACATTATGTCATTAGTGTGCCTTCACCCACTCAAGTGTTGACATGTGGCATAAATGTGTTTAAAAGACACAAATGGGCTGAAAATTGAGAGAAAAAAAATCAGATTTCCATTTCTTCTTCTTCCTTGCCGTGAACCATTCTTCCCTAACCTCCATGGACAAGTTTTTTCAAGCTTGATTTTCCCTAGCTTCCACACCCTAAAAGCCCTAGTTGTCTTCACAAAAAATTCACCCCACACCTTGAGGATGCTTTGGGCAGCAAAATTTTGAAGAAAAATTAAAGTTTTGGTTGGCTGGATTTGAGCTAAAAGAGGTTAGTGACCTAAACCTTGAATTTCTCTTTAATTTCATGTTTAAGAACTATATAGGTGAGCAAATGACAAAGGAATTTGATGAAAGACATTGGTATGCTAACCCTAAATTTTGGCAGCCATGGTTAGGGTAATATGGTGCAAATTTTTGGGGAGCTAACATACATATATGGCTGCCCTTAAAGTGTAACTTATAAGTGAATTGATAAATACAATGATAATGCATGGTTTTGAATTGTTGAGTTAGGGTTTGTGTTGAAGAATGAGACTTTGATCTTGTGATAATGGAAGTAGGCTTTAATGGTCAATTAGTGACCATTTGGTTTGGTTTGAACCAAAAATGAAGTGAATTGGGTTGTGGGATTTGAGGATGGAGTGGCTGCCTTGTGTGACCTGCAGGTGTGGCTGTGAGTCCAGCCTGTTTGGACAGCCATAACATGAATTGTAGAGGTTCAATTGGTGTTTGGCCAATTGGACATGAAACTAGACACATAATGGCACAACTTTGATGAAGAAATCATGCCCAGAAAACCAAACCAACTTGACCAAAAGTTTACCCTAATCCGGGTGACCTGCAATCTGCCTGGGCAAAATGACCAAATGAACAGTATTTTGTCATTTGGCAATAACTCAATGTAGCAAGGTCCAATTGACCTGAAATTTTACCAGCAACAAGGTGACATATAGACCAACAACTTTCATGAACAAACTTTACCCAAATTATGATCATAACTTAGTCAAATTGCCAACCAAACTTAGGTTACCAAATCTGGCAGAACCAGTTTTGCCTAGATTTTTGGAATCTGCCCAATCCGGCCAGTTATGGTTTTTAGGCCATAACTTGAGCTACAAAACTCCAAATGGAGTGATTCAAAAAATGAAATTCAACTAGACAAAATGAGAAACAACTTTCATGTTTACCATTTTTCCAAATTCCCACTGCAACAGTAACTATTGGAATAGTAATCCCAAGGCTTGAAAATTGAAAATTTTGTCCAATTCACATTTAGCTTAGAAATGGTATTAGCAACCAATACCAACAAGTTTAAAATGAAAAATGTGGTATGTTGATGATATTTAAACTAAATTACCTATTATCAATGCAAAAGTTAACATTTTGGTTGACTAATGAAATGAATAGTGGTCATAAAAATTTCAATTTCAAAGAATCACACAAATTAAAAGTGTTAAATGCCCTAGTAGGCCTAATGTGATTGGTTTGGATAGGTTGGCATGCCAATAGGGTTCTGTTAGCAGTACTGCATATGGCTTTATGCCATTATGTATTTCATGGCTTCCCATGCCATTCTGTGACATAATAGCCTTTGGCTATGATAATGAGTTATTATACTCGGATTTAATCCCCGATAATTATCACAGCTTATTAGCTGTTCTGTTGCACACCGGGAGACACAATGTGACCGATGGTGTGATGGTCCGAGGTACTTAGTACCTAGTACCAGTTTACCCGTTTATCCAGTCCAGTCAACTAGTATAGGTTACTCGGGCAGTATTAATAAATCTTACCAAACTTCAATTGAATAATATTGCAATAACCATTTGAGACTTAGTTCACCCAAAAATGTAAACATACATTCTGTACACATGTTTTATTTTATTTTATTTTATTTTATTTTATTTTATATGGTCACCACTAAGCAGAATTGCTTAGCGCGTCGCTTTTGCCACGCGCAGGTACTAGAGACACAGCTGGGGAGTCCAGCAGACCTCACACAGGGTGAGCCTTTGTATTTGCACTCAGAGTTCAGAGACACCTCACATTGTAGTGCATTTGGTAGGACCCTAGGCCATTTTGATATGTTGATATTTTTTATTTTGTAACCTTCTGTAATGTATATTATAAATTCATGTAATTAGGCTTTTGATGTAAATATCTATGAAACATGTTCAATTATAAATTGAGCATTTTTTTTATTGAGTTGATTGTGTTTTGAATTTAATTAAATTTTTGAGATACTGAAGTGAATTGAGAAATTGTTAAGAATATATTGGAGGTTGATTGAGAATAATGTGATGATATTATTGGAAGTGTTTTTAACAGGTTCAGAAGAAATGTTTTTCCAATTTATAGCCAGCACTCTGCCGGATTTTCTATAAAATTTGCGAAAAAATTTAAATTTATCAAAAATTATAGATAAGTGAATTAAAAGAGATTAATTGAAGTTGAAACATGAATTGGTGTTCCGACACACTGGGTGGCATAACTTGCTCGGCTACACTGTAGACGGGTAAGGGGTGTCACATTTAGTGGTATCAGAGCATCGGTTTAGGCATTTCTGGGTCTAGATAGAGTACATACCATTGCATTGCATTTGTAAGTGTTGAGGTGACACTGATGCAGATCTGTTTATTTTCTTATTTGAATAGGTTGTGGATCCTGCTTCGCAAAGAGCAGTTGATGAAGAGGTGGAGAGTCATGCTCCACCAAGGGCTGAGTCTGGGGGCAGGAGAGAATCTGCTCCACCAGCAGCTGAGGCACCTGCCCAACCTCAGTTTGCGCTATTTCAGCAAATGACTGAATTCTACCGGCAAATGATGGGGGCAATTCCACCACCACCACCACAACCATAGCCACAACCTCCACCAGCACCACAAAAATCTCATCTAGAGAAATTGCGAAAACATGGGGCTATAGACTTCTTTGGGAAGAGGGAGGATGATCCCATGGCTACAGAAAATTGGTTGGACAGAACCATCAGAGTACTGAAACAGCTAAACTGCACCCCCGAGCAGAACCTGGTGGGTGCTGTGTCCCTACTTCAGGATGATGCATATCAGTGGTGGGACACAATGACCAGTGAGGTGCAACCTGAACGGATCACTTGGGAATTCTTCCTCACAGAGTTTAGGAAGAAATATATTAGCAAAGTGTATTTACAGGAGCGAAGAAGGGAATTTATCAGTCTGAGACAGAGACAGTTGTCAGTAGCTGAGTATGAGCATGAATTTGTCAGACTGAGTAGATATGGGAGGGAGATAGTCCCTACAGAGGCAGAGAGGTGCAGACGGTTTGAGGAAGGGCTCAATGAAAACATCAAAGTCATGATCACAACACTGGAGATTACGGATTTTGCTAAACTGGTAGATGCAACATCAAAAGTGGAAAGGGTCAGAATCAATGAACAAAATAGAAGGGAAAGACAACAGAAGAGGGGTCCGGGTCAGTCCAGAGCATTTTCTGCTCCCAGTAAGAAGAGTAAGGGTCCTCCTGCTCAGAGTTCAGGACCACCACAGGGTCAGGGTCAGTTTTAGGGGCCCAGACCGCAATTCACACCTAGGAGAGGCCAGCCCACACCATCAATGGGCAGATCTCCAGGGACAGTGTTTAGGGGACCAGACCCTGCATCTTCTGCTTGTCAGTACTATCAAAAGTGGCTTAAGGGGGAGTGTTGGCAAGTGACCGGTGCATGCTTACGGTGTGGATCGACAGAACATCATATCAAGAATTGTCCAAAGAGGACTACTACTGTTGCTCCAAAACAAACTGACAGACCTGCTCCTGCACCACAAAGGGGTAGGAAACCTGGTAAACCTGAGACAGCTGGTCCATCACTGAGGCCTGCATCTGAGTCAGCTGAGAGGCCAGACACTAGAATACCAGCCAGGGCCTATGCCATCAGAGCTCAGGAGGAGCAAGATGCCCCAGATGTCATCAGGGGTACTTTTTCCCTCTACAACACTTCTGTACATGCATTGGTGGATCCAGGATCCACTCATTCCTATATTTGCATCAAACTACCCGTAGAGAAGGGAGTTCTAGTAGAGGAAAGTGATCAAAACATTCTGGTCACAAATCCACTAGGCCACAGTGTGGTAGTGAATAAGGTGTATAAAGGGTGTCCGCTGAGGATTCAGGGGTATGAATTCTTGGCAGACCTAATTGAGTTGCCCTTCCACGAGTTTGACGTGATTTTGGGTATGGACTGGTTGTCATGTCATCAGGCAATAGTTGATTGCAATTTGAAAAGGATTTCTCTGAAAACTTCTGAGGGTAATGAGATCACTGTTGTGGGTGAAAGGACAGATTTCCTGTCCAATGTTATCTCAGCCACAGTTGCAAGAAAATTGATGAGAAAAGGCTGTGAAGCTTACCTAGCACACGTGGTTGATACTAGGCAAGCTAACCCAAACCTGAGTGATATACCTACAGTAAGAGACTTCCCAGATGTATTTCCTGAAGAGTTGCCTGGTTTACCACCAGAAAGGGAAGTTGAGTTTGCTATTGAGGTAATGCCGGGTACAACACCCATTTCCATTGCTCCTTACAGGATGGCACCCACTGAATTGAGGGAGTTGAAAACTCAGTTGCAAGAGTTGCTTGATAAGGGGTTCATACGCCTCAGTGTGTCACCATGGAGAGCTCCGGTGCTATTTGTGAAGAAAAAGGATGGAACCTTGAGATTGTGTATTGATTACCGGCAGTTGAATAAAGTAACTATGAAGAATAAATATCCATTGCCCAGAATCGACGATCTGTTTGATCAGTTGAAAGGAGCCGGTGTATTTTCAAAAATTAATCTCAGATCAGGGTATCATCAGCTGAGGGTAAAGGATGCAGATGTGTCAAAAACTGCATTCAGAACTCAGTATGGGCACTATGAATTTCTAGTGATGCCGTTTGGGTTAACAAATACACCAGCAGCATTTATGGACCTTATGAACCGTATCTTCCATCCATACTTAGATCGGTTTGTAGTGGTCTTTATTGATGACATTCTGGTGTATTCCAAGACTAGGGAAGAAAATGATGAACATATGAGGATTGTTCTGTAAACCCTACGATAAAAGAAGCTGTATGCTAAGCTGTCCAAATGTGACTTTTGGATGAGTGAAATCTCCTTCCTTAGACACATAGTATCAGCTGAGGGGATTAGAGTAGATCCCAAAAAGATAGAAGCAGTGATGGAATGGAAGCCTCCTAGAAATACAACTGAGGTCAGAAGTTTCTTGGGGCTAGCTGGGTATTACAGAAGATTTGTGAAGGGATTTTCCTTAATAGCTGCTCCAATGACCAAGTTATTGCATAAGAATGTGAAATTTAGCTGGAACGACAAGTGCCAAGCCATTTTTGAGAGGTTGAAGGCTATGTTGACAGAAGCACCAGTGTTAACACAGCCAGTTTCAGGAAAAGACTTTGTGGTCTATAGTGATGCCTCGCATAATGGGTTAGGGTGTGTATTGATGCAAGAGGGGAAAGTGGTCGCCTATGCTTCCAGGCAGTTAAGGCCACATGAACAGAACTATCCTACTCATGACCTAGAGTTAGCAGCGATTATCTTCGCACTGAAGATATGGAGGCATTATTTATATGGTGAAAAATGCTACATCTATACAGACCACAAGAGTCTAAAATATTTGTCAACTCATAAGGAGCTCAACCTTAGACAAAGGCGATGGATTGAGTTCCTGAAGGACTATGATTGTGTGATAGATTATCATCCTGGGAAGGCAAATGTAGTTGCTGATGCTTTGAGCAGGAAGTCCATCACAGCTTTAAGATCACTCAATGCCTGTCTGTCCTTAGCTCAAGATGGAGCTATTTTGGCTGAGTTGCAAGTGAGGCCAACCCTACTACAAAGAAATACAAGATGGGCGGAAAGGCGGATGAAAACTAATGGGAATTATGGCTAAAATTCTGAGGAAGGAAAATGAATATGAGATGAAAGCGGATGGGTGTCCGTACTACAGAGGAAGAGTGTGTGTACGGATGATGGGAATCAAGACTAGTATTCGAAGAAGCACACACGAGTGTTTATGCTATGCACCCGGGGAGCACAAAAATGTATAATGATTTGAAGCCTCATTATTGGTGGCCTGGTATGAAGAGGGATATAGCTGACTATGTGACTAAATGTTTGACATGTCAGCAAGTTAAGGCAGAACATCAAGTTCCATCGGGTTTGTTACAGCCTATAAACATACCTGAATGGAAATGGGACCGGGTCACTATGGATTTTGTTAGTGGTCTACCTTTCACCCAAAGGAAGCATGATGCAGTGTGGGTGATAGTGGACAGATTGACGAAGTCAGCACATTTCTACCAGTTAGGACTGACTACTCACTGGAGAAGCTAGCAGAATTTTATATCAGTGAGATAGTTAGGCTGCATGGAATCCCACTTTCCATCATATCTGACCGAGACCCAAGGTTTACATCGAGATTTTGGAAAAAGTTGCAAGAAGCCTTGGGCACACAACTCCGCTTCAGCACAGCTTTTCATCCTCAGACGGATGGGCAATCAGAAAGAGTAATCCAGGTAAACCACTGAAACCGATTAAACTAATGCAAATATTGAACTGAAATGATAATAATAACATGAAATATATGTCAGTTCCTTGAGGATATGCTGAGGAGTTGTGTCATTAAGTTTGAGGGAAGTTGGGATAGATACCTCCCACTGGCCGAATTCGCATACAACAATAGCTACCAAGCTAGCATTCAAATGGCTCCGTATGAAGCACTGTATGGGAGGAAATGTAGAACCCTAGTGTGTTGGACTGAATTGGGAGAAGATAAGCTGGTAGGACCAGACCTGATGAAACAGACTGAGGAAAAAGTGAAAATAATCAAAGCTAACCTGAAGATTGCCTCCGATAGACAGAAGTCTTATACCGACCTGAAGAGAAAAGAGATAGAGTATGCAGTTGGTGATAAAGTGTTTCTCAAAGTCTCACCATGGAAGAAAATATTGAGGTTCGGAAGAAAAGGTAAGTTGAGCCTTAGGTTTATTGGCCCATATGAAGTCATTGAACGTGTGGGTCCAGTGGCCTACAGGCTAACTTTACCACCAGAGCTGGACAAGATCCACAATGTGTTCCACGTGTCCATGCTCAGAAGATACCGCTCAGATCCTTCACATGTCATCTCCATGGAAGAAATTGAAGTACAACCGGATTTGACATATGAAGAGGAACCTATACGGATCCTAGCTCGAGAAGTGAAGGAACTGAGAAATAAACAAATTCCACTGGTGAAAGTGCTTTGGAGGCACCACAACATTGAAGAGGCAACTTGGGAAAGTGAAGAGACGATGAGGCAACAGTTCCCTCAACTGTTTGCATCAGGTAAATTTCGAGGACGAAATTTAAATAAGAGGGGAAGAGTTGTAACACCCTCCCGGTAGCAACTCCGTACATTCTACTGCTCCGGTGACCAGTGTCGGTCCGGACAGCTAGAACGTCCGAAAAAATATTTAAACTAAAGTAAGGAACCATAATTAACTCAAATATTAATAAGAAAAATTTAGTAAAAATTTTAGAAATAAAATACAACCAAGTTAAATGAGCCAGTGCCCTAGCGATGGGTAAATTAGTGAGAAGTTGCGGTTCTCGAAACTAGGAGCCCTAGACCCAGGGGAAAAATTATAAAATAATTTTTGGAGACTCCAGAGAATGGTCACTGAGGTTCCTATGGCATTAGAATGCCAAGGAAATATTTAGAAAAAATTTTCAATCGGTACAGACAATTTTGGCCCGTTAAGCCAAACGGAGGACATTTTGGTCATTTCGCCTTCAGAGGTAATTTTTGGCCAACTTGTTCAGTTAAGTAAATAATTATCATGACATAAAATGTGAATAAATATCACTAAAAATTGAATTGAAAATGAGTAGAAAAGAAAAGAAAAAAAATGAATTAAATGGGAATTTATGACATCACATGATGTCATTAGTGTGCCCTCACCCACTCAAGTGTTGACACATGGCATAAATGTGTTTAAAAGAGACAAATGGGCTGAAAATTGAGAGAAAAAAAATCAGATTTCCATTTCTTCTTCTTCCTTGCCGTGAACCATTCTTCCCTAACCTCCATGGACAAGCTTTTTCAAGCTTGATTTTCCCTAGCTTCCACACCCTAAAAACCCTAGTTGTCTTCACAAAAAATTCACCCCACACCTTGAGGAAGCTTTGGGCAGCAAAATTTTGAAGAAAAATTAAAGTTTTGGTTGGCTTGGATTTGAGCTAAAAGAGGTTAGTGACCTAAACCTTGAATTTCTCTTTAATTTCATGTTTAAGAACTATATAGGTGAGCAAATGACAAAGGAATTTGATGAAAGACATTGGTATGCTAACCATAAATTTTGGCAGCCATGGTTAGGGTAATATGGTGCAAATTTTTGGGGAGCTAACATGCATATATGGCTGCCCTTAAAGTGTAACTTATAAGTGAATTGATAAATGCAATGATAATGCATGGTTTTGAATTGTTGAGTTAGGGTTTGGGTTGAAGAATGAGACTTTGTTCTTGTGATAATGGAAGTAGGATTTAATGGTCAATTAGTGACCATTTGGTTTGGTTTGAACCAAAAATGAAGTGAATTGGGTTGTGGGATTTGAGGTTGGAGTGGCTGCCTTGTGTGACCTGCAGGTGTGGCTGTGAGTCCAGCCTGTTTGGACAGCCATAACTTGAATTATAGAGGTTCAATTGGTGTTTGGTCAATTGGACATGAAACTAGACACATAATGGCATAACTTTGTTGAAGAAACCATGCCCAGAAAACTAAACTAACTTGACCAAAAGTTTACCCTAATCCGGGTGACCTGCAATCTGCCTGGGCAAAATGACCAAATGAACAGTATTTGGGCATTTGGCCATAACTCAAAGTAGCAAGGTCCAATTGACCTGAAATTTTACCAGAAACAAGGTGACATATAGACCAACAACTTTCATGAAGAAACTTGACCAAAATTATGATCATAACTTAGTCAAATTGCCAACCAAACTTAGGCTACCAAATCTGACAGAACCAGTTTTGCCCAGATTTTTGGAATCTGCCCAATCCGGCCAGTTATGGTTTTTAGGCCATAACTTGAGCTACAAAACTCCAAATTGAGTGATTCAAAAAAAGAAATTCAACTAGACAAAATGAGAAACAACTTTCATGTTTACCATTTTTCCAAATTCCCACTGCAACAGTAACTAATGGAATAGTAAACCCAAGGCTTGAAAATTGAAAATTCTGTCCAATTCACATTTAGCTTAGAAATGGTATTGGCAACCAATACCAACAAGTTTAAAATGCAAAATGTGGTATGTTGATGATATTTAAACTAAATTACCTATTGTCAATGCAAAAGTCAACATTTTGGTTGACTAATGAAATGAATAGTGGTCATAAAAATTTCAATTTCAAAGAATCACACAAATTAAAAGTGTTAAATGCCCTAGTAGGCCTAATGTGATTGGTTTGGATAGGTTGGCATGCCAATAGGGTTCTGTTAGCAGTACTGCATATGGCTTTATGCCATTCTGTGTTTCATGGCTTCCCATGCCATTCTATGACATAATAGCCTTTGGCTATGATAATGAGTTATTATACTCGGATTTAATCCCCGATAATTATCACAGCTTATTAGTACATTACATTGCCAGGAGACACAATGTGACCGATGGTGTGATGGTCCGAGGTACTTAGTACCTAGTACCGGTTACCGTTTATCGATCCGATCCAACTAGTATAGGTTACTCGGGCTGTATTAATAAATCTTACCAAACTTTAATTGAATAATATTGCAATAACCATTTGAGACTTAGTTCACCCAAAAATGTAAACATACATTCTGTACACATGTTTTATTTTATTTTATTTTATTTTATTTTATTTTATTTTATTTTATTTTATTTTATATGGTCACCACTAAGCAGAATTTCTTAGCGCGTCGCTTTTGCCACGCGCAGGTACTAGAGACATAGCTGGGGAGTCCAGCAGACCTCACACAGGGTGAGCCTTTATATCTGCACTCAGAGTTCAGAGTCACCTCACATTGCAGTGCATTTGGTAGGACCCTAGGCCATTTTGATATTTTGATATTTTGTATTTTGTAACCTTCTGTAATGTATATTATAAATTCATGTAATTAGGCTTTTGATGTAAATATCTATGAAATATGTTCAGTTATAAATTGAGCATTTTTTTTATTGAGTTGATTGTGTTTTGAATTTAATTAAATTTTTGAGATACTGAAGTGAATTGAGGAATTGTTGAGAATATATTGGAGGTTGATTGAGAATAATGTGATGATATTATTGGAAGTGTTTTTAACAGGTTCAGAAGAACTGTTTTTCCAATTTATAGCCGGCACTCTGCCGGATTTTCTATAAAATTTGCGGAAAAATTTAGATTTATCAAAAATTATAGATAAGTGAATTAAAAGAGATTAATTGAAGTTGAAATATGAATTGGTGTTCCGACACACTGAGTGGCATAACTTGCTCGGCTACACTGTAGACGGGTAAGGGATGTCACACTGTGTTCATAAGGCTCCTAAGGACCGCGGCGTCACATTTTACGGTTCAAAATTTGAGTTTAAAATGACTTCGCAGTCCTTCCCGAGAAGGTCACCCATCGCTGTGACTTTCGGCTCGTTTAACTTCTTATGTTCTATTTTTCTTATTTTTACTTAACTAATTGGCAATTACTAATTATTTGTATTTATAGCTTGTTTAGTTGTCTTAAGTGTGGTTCTAATCCCCTTAATTTTTCGGACCGACACCGGTCGCCGAAACAGTGAAATATACCAGGCTATACAAATAGGGGTGTTACAATTCTCCCCCCCTTAAAATAAATTTTGTCTCGAAATTTTACCTAGTATTAATCTCTGAACAGCTGTGGGTGTTGTCTCCTCATGTCCTCCTCTCGTTCCCAAGTAGCGTCCTAGCCCGAATGATGGTTCCACAGCACTTTTACCAACGGTATTTGCTTGTTCCGTAGCTGCTTCACCTCATAAGCCAAAATCTTTATGGGTTCTTCCTCATATGTGAGGTCTGGATTCACTTCAATTTCTTCTACTGGTAGTACATGAGATGGGTCTGATCGATACCTCCTCAACATAGACACATGGAAGACATTATGTATCTTCTCCAACTCTGGAGGTAGTGCCAAACGATATGCCAAAGGACCCACTCTTTCCAGAACCTCATATGGCCCGATAAAACGAGGACTTAGTTTCCCTTTTCTGCCAAATCTCATAATCCTCTTCCAAGGAGAAACCTTGAGGAAAACTTTCTCACCCACTGCATACTCAATATCCCTTCTTTTCAAATCAATATAGGACATCTGACGGTCTGATGCAGTCTTAAGTCGATCTCTAATCACCCTGATTTTCTCTTCAGTCTGTTGAACAATTTCGGGTCTAATCATTTTTCTTTCACCCACGTCATCCCAACACAACGGGGTTTTACATTTTCTGCCATACAAAGCTTCATATGGAGGCATCCCAATGCTTGACTGGTAGCTGTTGTTGTAAGCAAACTCAATCAAGGGCAAGTGTGTATCCCAACTACCCTCAAACTCAATTACACAAGCCCGTAGCATGTCCTCCAAGATCTGAGTTACCCTATTAGACTGGATATTTGTTTGTGGGTGGAATGCAGTACTGAAGTTCAATCTAGTTCCTAGGGCTCTCTGAAGACTACCCCAGAATCTAGAAGTGAACCTAGGATCTCTGTCTGATACAATGGATATTGGCACTCCATGCAGTCTCACAATCTCATCGATGTACAACCTGGCCAATCTGTCTAAACTATAGTCCATTTGGACTGGCAGAAAATGAGCAGACTTAGTCAGTCTGTCGATGATGACCCATATTGCATCATGACTCTTCTGTGTCTTTGGAAGTCCCATCACAAAATCCATTGTTATTCTCTCCCATTTCCATTCTGGCTCTGGTAGTGGATGTAACAACCCAGTGGGTACTTGATGCTCTGCCTTTACTTGCTGACAAGTTAGGCATTTAGAAACAAACTCTGCCACATCTCTTTTCATACCCATCCACCAGTAATGCTTCTTTAACCCTTTATACATTTTTGTACCACCAGGGTGCATGGCAAAAGGAGACTCATGTGCTCCTTTCAAAATGATCTGCCTCAAATCAATATCATTAGGAACACAAATTCTGTCCTGGTGTAGTAGTAAACCATCATCTCTTATTGAGAACTCTGGTTTCTTGCCCTGCCGGACTTCTTCCAACAGCTTCTGATACCTTTCATCATTCTGAGCAGCCATTCTGATCTGATCAATCAACACTAGCTGTACATGCCATGCAACTGCTATCTGCCCCTCATCATTAATCTCTAAGCTCCCATGCAATGATCTTAACTCATGTACCAAAGACAAAGGAGTAACTCGTAGACTTGCCATAGTCTTGCGACTTAGGGTGTCAGCCACAACATTAGCTTTCCCTGGCTGATAGTCTATCAGACAATCGTAGTCTTTAATCAACTCTAACCATCTCCTCTGTCTCAAATTCAACTCTTTCTGGGTGCCCAAATACTTCAAACTCTTATGATCTGTGTAGATGTAACACTTCTCCCCATATAAATAATGTCTCCAGATCTTAAGAGCAAACATAATAGCTACAAGCTCCACATCATGTGTTGGATAATTCCTCTCATGCGATTTTAACTGGCGTGATGCATAGGCAATAACATTTCGATCTTGCATCAACACACAACATAACCCATTGTGAGAAGCATAGCTATAAATTGTATATTCTTTACTCGGTGTAGGTAAAGTCAGGACTGGAGCCTCAGTTAAACATCTCTTCAATTCATCAAAACTTTGCTGGCATTTGTCCGTCCACTGAAATTTCACATCCTTTCTAAGTAGCTTGGTCAATAGAGATGCTAACATGGAGAATCCCTTCATAAATTGATGGTAGTATCCAGCTAACCCCAGAAAACTGCGAATCTTTGTGACATTTCTGGGTGGCTTCCAATTAAGGATAGCTTCAATCTTGCTAGGATCTGCCTTAATACCCTCTGCTGATACTATGTGCCCCAAAAAGGATATCTCCTTCAGCCAAAATTCACACTTCGACAGTTTGGCATATAGTTGTTTCTCCCTCAAAGTCTGTAGTACAATCCGCAAAT
Organism: Hevea brasiliensis; assembly: GCF_030052815.1. Lineage (NCBI taxonomy): Eukaryota > Viridiplantae > Streptophyta > Magnoliopsida > Malpighiales > Euphorbiaceae > Hevea > Hevea brasiliensis. Next base: position 26,806,824 of record NC_079503.1, read on the forward strand.
GTCTATCATGCTCTTCTGCATTCCTCGAATAGACCAATATATCATCAATAAATACCACAACAAACTGGTCGAGGTATGATCTGAAGATAGTGTTCATCAGATCCATAAAAGCAGCCGGAGCATTAGTTAACCCGAATGGCATAACCAAGAACTCATAATGGCCATAGCGGGTTTTGAAGGCAGTTTTAAGAATACTCTGTTCTTGTACTCTCAGTTGATAATAACCTAATCTCGGGTCAATTTTGGAGAACACAGTTGCACCTCTCAACTGATCAAATAAGTCATCAATGTGGGGCAATGAGTATTTGTTCTTTATTGTCACCTTATTCAACTGCCGATAGTCAATGCATTACTGGAGAGTGCCATCCTTCTTCTTTACAAACAACACCGGCGCTCCCCAAGGAGACACACTAGGGCAGATAAAGCCCTTATCAAGCAGCTCTTGCAACTGTACTTTCAATTCTTTTAGTTCTGCTGGTGCCATTCTGTATGGCGTTATGGAGAATGGGTCCACACCAGGCATAACATCAATTTCAAACTGCACTTCTCTTTTTGGAGGCAATCTTGGCAATTCATTAGGAAATACATCTTAAAAGTCACATACAGTAGGAATGTCCCTCAGTGTTGGACTCCCCACTTGGGTGTCTATCACATGTGCCAAGTACGCCCTATACCCTTTTCTAATCATTTTTCTGGCCAGTGCAGCTGAAATGATGTTTGAAGGCAGTAACTGCCTCTCCCTATGTATTACTACATCACCATACTGAGGAAAACCAAAAGTGACTATCTTCAGTCTACAGTCAATCATGGCGTGATGCTTGGCTAACCAATCCATGCCCAAGATAATGTCATAATCTCTGAAGGCCATTTCTATTAAATCAGATAGAAAAGTGTGTCCTTGGATCACCAAAGGACAGTCCCTATATAGCCTATTTACCCTGACCTCCTGGCCTAATGGACTAGTTACTAACACATCATAGTCCATTGGTACACACTGAATAGTAGTAGAACACATCAAACTAGCACTAACATATGAATGTGTGGAGCCAGGATCAAATAACACATATACATCATGGTCAAGGATGGAAAAATTACCAGCTACTACGTCTGATGTTTCAGCCTCCTTCCTTTGACGCATGGTATACACTCTGATTGGTGCGCCACTGGGTACTGGCTAGTTAATAGTGCTTTGACTTCCAGGAGTGATACCAAGATCCCTACCTCTGCCTCTACCTCTATCAGCTGACTGTGACCCTCTAGGTGTAGGGACTTGGGCTAATCCTTCAGATGTAGCAGAAGGTCCAGACCGGCGCGGACTAGTGCAATCCTTAGCGAAATGTCCGCTCCCTCCACAATTAAAACATGCACCGGTAGCCTTGAAACAAACCCCACCATGAGTTCTACCACAAGTTTCACACTGTCGTACTGATAGAGCTCCTCGGGGTGCTTGCTGAGTCTGCTGACCAGCCGGGGTGGTCTTTGGCCAGAAAATCTGCCTCTGCCAGATCTACTGGAGCTGGATCCCCCAAACGGTTTCTCTTTCCAGAACCACTCTCAGATGCTTGTCCCGTATTCCTTTCAGTCTTCTCTTTCTCTTGTGTACCCTTCTTCACTACCCCTTCTGATTCTATTCTTTCCAATTCCAGGGCTTGTGAAATCAGCTCAGCGAAATTCTGATGTCGGAAACCCATGACTTGCATCCTCAGATTCAGCCTTAACCCGGACTCAAACCTCTTACATCTATCTCTGGGGGTGGAGACTAAGCTTCCAGCGTAGTGGCTCAGTCGAGAGATGTCTCTCTCATATTCTGCTATGGTTCTGTCCCCTTATTTCAAACTCAAGAATTCTTGCAACTTCATATCCACATATGCATCAGGAACCCATTTCTATCGAAACTCTCTCAAAAAGTCTGACCAAGTTAACATGGGTGGCTCAACTAGGCTATGGGGGATGGTCTTCCACTATTAATATGCATCCCCTTGCAACAAGGAAATAGAATACTTGAACTTTAGCTCTTCTGTACACTGCAGCTTCCTGAAAATCCGTTCCATTCTTTCTAACCACTGTTTTGCCTCCAGTGGATCCACAGTGCCTGTAAACTCGGTGGCCCCAAATTTCATCAATTTTTCATATTGCCGAGCTGAGGGCTGTGGTTGTGCTACAGGTACTTGCATCTGAGCTTGGGGTGGCACATTACCCGCCATTTGCTGGAAAAATGCAGCCATCTGCTGTACAAATTGAGCAGGGAACTGCGGTGCTGGAGTAGGAGCTGGAGTAGCTGACCCACTCACGTTCTGGAGTGCTGGGGCTTCCCCTTGAACCTCAGCCTCAACAGATTGTTCTTCAGAATGATCTCCTCCTTCCATTCCATTTTCCCAAATTTCTACTTACTGAGATCAAACACAAGGAGGTTGACCTCTACAACTCAACTCAACTCAACTAAGCCTTTATCCCAAAAATTTGGGGTCGGCTATATGGATTCGCTTTTTCCACTCTGAACGATTTTGGGTTAAATCCTCAGAAATGTGTAATGCTTCTAAGTCATGTTGTACTACTCTCCTCCAAGTTAATTTAGGTCTACCCCTTTTTTTCTTTCTATCCTCTAACCTAATGTGCTCTACTTGTCTAACTGGAGCCTCCGTATGTCTACGCTTCACAAGGAGGTTGACCTCTATTAGTGCATATTCATGATGTAAATATGTCATATGTATCAATTAAAGACAGTTGAGCAGTTGTACTTATCAATAAAATATTCATACACATAGTCAAAATTTATTAAAAACCTATGCTCCGATACCACTAAAACATGTCACACCTTACCCCTTTGTAAGGCATAACATGATCCCGTAGAATACTTAATGAACTACTGAACTTCACCTACCGATAACTCATTAAGTACCCTACAAGGGATTTTAAAACAATTTTCTTACATTTTGGAAGTGGTGAGAATTTTGGTAGGAATTAAAAACCATTTATTCAAAGTTAAAATTTTTGCCCATTTTAATTTTGTCGCAAATTTTATAAAAATTTTGACAGAGTTCCATTTGTATTTGGAGAAAACAGTTCTTCAAATACCTGAAAAAAAAAATAGTTCCAATAATTTTCTCAACTCCCAACCTGAAAAAAAATAGTCTCAATTCAACTCAATTCAACTCACTTCAAAATAATTCCACAATCCAATCAAAATTTATCATCGCAAAATTTTTAATAACTTCATTCACAAGGCATAAAGTATGAAATTCACAAGTACAAATACTAATTTACAGAAGAAAATCCAAAAATAATATTATTACAGTTTATTTTACAACTGCTTAACTTTATATTGATACATAAAACGTTATAATATTTACATAAAAATTAACTACAAGGGTATAAAATTATACCCGTACAAAATGATCAGTGAGGTTCTCAATTCAACAGCAGCTCACTCTGCTGCTTTCTCCTTGCTCTTATCTGCGACAGCAAAATAAGTTATCACTGAGTATAAAAATACTCAGTGGTGCACAATAAAAATTTAAAATACAATACATAAATCATTCATTGATGAAACACAATTTAAATATTTCTCAATCACATTTCACAAATTATCAAAGCTCATAATAACACAATTTAATCAAATAATTTAATAAACACAGTGTTGCCTAAAATTATACACAACTTAAGCCATGACACAAAATTTCCGATCAATGCCGTGTTGTACACCATGACAAAGCAATCTACAACCCCATTAATCGAAATTAATGAGGGAGGTGGCTAGCTAGCTAATGAGTACTCATCCGATCTCAACCTCAATTGGCAAGCCAGAGAGAGAGGAAAATAAACGATCTCAATCCCATAAATGGAGGAGGAATAATGTGATACTGTCAGGCTAAGTGTGAACACAAAATCAATTCAAAACAATTTATTTAAATAATTTATGAGAAATTTGATCAATTTCCAATGTCATATTTGCAATTATAAAATGGCAACACAGTACATAATTAATCACAGAAGTCAAATTTTTGAGAATAAAATATTTAAACAGGAATTATTGTGCACAGACCTGATGTGAGCCGCCTCTAGCCCTTGACTCAATCTCTCAAAGCTTCCAAGCCTTTTTCAGCTGAAACACACAGTTTCACAGTGTTTCAGTACTATAACTTAGCATAATTCCAAAAATAAATTTAACGTCACTTTTACCTAGCTTTAATGTTCTAAATTCGATGTTCTCCAAATTTTTGTGTTTCGGGTTACTATGCACTACACTATTCAAGTCAAATTATTGACTTTTTAAGGCTTGATAGGTATGGGAACTCCAACTTTGCCCACATACCACATTTTGGTCATTAAATTTGTTGGTTTTGGCCCTTTTCTCAAAGTTTAAGTCCTTTAGGCAAATTTGTCAAATTTTCAATTTTGGTGTCCCTAGTTGCACTGTTCCATTGGTCATTCTACTGTTAGAATTTTGTAACACTCCTATGTTCGGTAGTGCGTTCTACTGTTCCGGTGACCAGTGTTGTCCGGACAGCTAGGATGCCTAGAACTACACTTCTATATGAGTGAGAAGATATAAAATAATGAAATACAAGAAAAGAAAATACAAGAAAAATAAAGGAAAAATAATAGCAAAGAAATGTAACCAAGTTAAACGAGCTGATAACCCTAGCGATGGGTGACCGCACCGGGAAGTCACGGCGTGGACCGTTGACTAGCCCTGGACTGCGGGGAATCCTGGAAAATATTTTTAGGACTTAAATAGACTCCTATTGAAGTATAAATACCATTAGAAAAATCAAAGAAAAATCAAATAATTAGTACAAAGAAAAGTGAGAAATCGAAAAACGGACAAAACCTGGTGTTACCGAAAAATTGGGAATGCAACCCGAATAGGGGCATTGTGGTCATTTGACACCCCGAGTTGTCTTTTGACCTAAATGTCCATTAAAAATACATGATATTATATTTGTAAAATGTCATGAAAAATTAACTTAGTGGTACGTAATTCAATTAGCAAAAATTAGGGACTTAATGTGGGAATATGGAAAGTTTAACATTATTTATTGTTAACCTATGTTAGTGGAGCATTATGGAATATAATATAATCATTAAGTGGACAAAGTGGGCGGCACTTAAAACCTTCATCTTCAACCTCACGTCTCACCATTGCCAAAATGAAGAATTCCTCCCCAAGAAACCCCATGGCCGCACCATGCATGGAGCTCAAGTTCTCCATGATCAAGCCTTGATTTCTTGCAAGTGTCTTCATGAAAAATGATCCTCACACCATGGGCAGTAGATAGGCAGCAAGAAATGAAAGTTTTTGTGGAGTTTTGAAGAATTTCCAAAGTGGTAAGTTTGAGTTTTTGATTGTTGCTTTGTTAAAGTTTGTAAGGATGTTATGGGTGTTTGATTTATGAAGAAATTTTTGAGGTTTGATGTTGAATGGGAATGTGTACTTTTGGCAGCCATGGAAACACCTTGAAGGCAGTTTATTTGTGCTTGTAAATGGTGAATTAAATGATTGATTAAATGTATATTGTGTAGGAAATTATTTGGGTGATGTATACTTGGTATATGTAAATGTGAAATGAAATTTAAAGCTTGGAAATTAATGGAATGTAAATGTACCATTGTGGCAGTTTGTTAGCTCTTGAAGAATGCTGGAATTCATGCTTGGTTTATGGAATAATGATGTTAATTTGTGATAGGGGTTATGGGAGTTTGAGTGCATGTATGATGGTGTGAAGTTGGACATGTAAATGAGCATGAATTGGTGATTGAATTGTTATAAATTGAGTTGGACAAATTCTGCACTTGTTGGTGCACATTGAATGTAATTTTAAGCTACCAAAATGACCTATAATATGTTGTAAATTATGTTTAGGTTGTGGTACAATCAGAATTGGCTTGAATGTTGAGTTTGGTAAGTGTTAGGAGTGATCCTTGATGTGTATGGAAGAAATGCAATAAGGCAGTTTGTGTTTTAGGCCTATAACTTTGAGTGTGTGGTTCCAATTGGTATGGACCAATTGGAGGTGAAACTAGACACAAAATGTGCCAACTTTCATGAAGAAAACTTGCCAAAATTCTGCTTGCAAGGTAGCTTGAAAAATGACCAAATCTGGATTAAGTGCAAATAAGGCCTAAAAATTGACTATTTGGGCAGCAGTTAGTGTTTAGGCTATAACTCACTCAAAACAGGTCCAATTGACCTAAAATTTTGACCATGAATAGTTAAGACCCATATCTACAAGTCTTATGAAGACACAAAGCCCAGAAATGACCATAAGCAAGTCAAATAGCTTGCACAAATTCGGGTCCAAAAACTGGCCGAACCAAAATTGACCTAAAATGACCTAAAGTGACCAATTTTGATGCATTTTGACTAGCAATAGTAAAATGACCATCACTTGGTCTACATAACTCAGAATGACCTGAAATTTTGCCCCACGTGCAATAAGACATAGATCTACAAGTTTGTAGTTTTGACTGAAATCCGAAAACTGAGGAAACTAGGTAGTCCGTCTATGTCAAACTAGTATCCTGAAATCCAGCAAATTGCAAGAAAATGCAAGATACATGGAAATGAATTTGGTAACATGTACCAACCCTAAAAGACTATCGAATATGACATATTGGTAACCTTAAAACCTAATTTACCTAGAACGCATCGAGGGTCGATATATTAGGTTGATTAAGCAAAAAATAAATTCACAGTGAATTACTTATCAAGCATTATCGTTAGAGACTGTTTAATTAAGTACTGAAACACTTCAAATTGTGTTTCTCAGTTTGCAAAGACTCAGGAAAAGGGAAGGAAACACTGAGTCAAGGCCAGGAGACAGTTATCAGAGGTTTGTGCACAACAGTTATTTCTTTTGAATTTTTCAATTGAAATAAATTATGACTATTTATATATTATTGTTTTAAATTATGGAAATGTGTTTGAATAGATATTTATTGCTTGAAAAGCATTGTAAATAGTTTGAAACTGTGGAAAATTTGATTTAGTGTGATTTTTGAAAATTTGAAGTTAAATATGAATTGTGTTGCCATTTTGTGAATGAATTTATGACTTTAGAAATTTATTGGATTCTCACGAATCATTTGAATAAAATGTTTGGAATTGATTTTGGGTTCACACTTAGCATGACAGTATCATATCATTCCTTCTCCATTTATGGAGTCGTGATCGTTTATTTTTCTCCCTCTCTGGTTTACCAGTTGAGGTGATCGGATGAGTACTCATTATATAGCTAGCTCCCTTCCTCATTGATTTCGATTAGTGGGGTTGTGATTGCTTTGTCGTGGTGTACAACGCGGCATTGATCGGAAATTTTATGTCATGGCTTAAGTTGTGAATGAATTGGCAACACTGCATTATTAAATTATTCAACTAAATTGTGTTATTATGAGATTTGATAATTTGTGAAATGGAGTTTAAATTCTTATTGACATTCACTGTCTTTTGAATTTAACTACGTTTTGATTGCTGAGATTTATTGTGATATTGTGTTAAATTCCTTATGACATTCATTGTCTTGAATTTAACTATGGTTTTATGTATTCATCATCTATATGATTTATAAATTGTGATTAAAGTTGTATTTGGTTAATGTTGTGCACCACTGAGACATTGTCTCAGCGGTAGCTTTTCATTGCTGTCGCAGGTAGACAGACGGACAGGGCAGCAAACTAGGCTGCTAGTACATTCAGCGAGAAATCATCGGGTATATTGAGTATGCCACATTTTACATTTTATACTGTAATGTATGTTCACTGTATGTATATATTGTTCTTGGTTTTGAGCAGTTGTAAAATAAAATTGTACATTGAAGTTGTAAAGTAAATTATGAGTATTTTGACTTGTAAAAATTGTATTATATTTCTTTTATCTCAGTCTTTGAAAAATTATTGTGGATTTGAGTTGAAAAAGATATTGTGTTGTTTAACTGTTGAAGTGAAGATTGAGAATTATATTGAAGTGCTTTTACAGGTTTTCTAAAGAACTGTTTTATTCAAAATACAGAGGGCACTCCGCCAAAATTTTTACAGAAATTCCTAATAATTCAAATGTGTTAACTCTTTCACTTATGTTTAAAAAAAAAAATTAACACCTGTAAATAGTGCTCACCACTATAAAAAGAAGTAAGAAAAGTTTTAAAATCCCTTGTAGTGTATTTAATGGGTTACCAGTAGACGAAGTTGGTAATTCTTTAGATATACTACGAGATCATGTTATGCCTTACAGGGGTAGGGTGTGACAAATTTGGCAAACCTTTCTTCATAGAAAATGTTCCCTATTGTCTTAAGTTTATTCTCCTTCTTAACTCACTCCAATTGGAGTTTTGTAGCTCAAGTTATGGCCATTTGAACCATGGTTGCCGGATTGAATGCAACCCAGATTTTTTGGGCAATTTCGGTGCTGGCAGTTTTGGGTCACCAAATTGGGGTGGCCAAATGACTTAGTTACTGGCAGAATTTGGATTTATATTCTTCATGAAAGTTTTAGGTCTATATCTCATCTAACCTCTGGTAAAATTTTAGGTCATTTTGACATGCCCAGCTCGAGTTATGACCAAATGAACAAACACTGTTCATTTAGTCAGTTTGTACAGGGCAGCCTACAATTTTTCAACTTTGGTCAATTTGTTCACTAGGTTTTGTTCACTTTTTGGGCATGCTTCCTAAATGAAAATTGTGTCATTTAGTGTCTATTTTAATCTCCAATCAGTTCCATACCAATTGGAATTGTAAAATTTCATTTTTGGTCCTTCAAAGTTGACTTGGTCATGCTGCCAGCAGCTTGACCACACTCCCTCCAAACAGGGGCATTGTCGTCATTTGACACCCCGAGTTGTCTTTTGACCTAAATTTCCTTTAAAAATACATGATATTACACTTGGAAAATGTCATGAAAAATTAAATTGGTGGTACCTAATGTAAGTAGCAAAAATTGAGAGTTAAATGAAGGAAAATTAAACTTTAGATAAAATTAATATTAAATCTTATATAGTGCTCCACTAACTCACATAAATGGACTGCTTACTCTTCATTTAGGACAGCAGATTCATCTTCTTCTTAAACCTCTCAAATTCAGCTGAAAATGGAGGAATGAAGAACTCCATGGCTGCATGGTTTTGGAGCTCCATGCAAGCTTGATCCAAGCCTCCTTCCGTGCACTTTCCTTCATTAAAAGTTGTCTATACACCTTGGGCGTAGATAGGCAGCAAGAAGACCAAGTTTTGGTGAAGTTTTGAAGAGTTTCGAAAGTAGTAAGTATGTGTTTTTGATTATTGCTTCATTAAAGTTTGTGAGCATATTATGGGTACTTGAATTGTGGAGAGATTTTTAAGGTTTGATGTTCTAAGGGAGATGTTTATTTTTGGCAGCCATGGAAACTCCATAAGAACAGTTTATCCTTGCTTGCAAATGGTAGATTAAAGGGTTGATTAAGTGTTTATGTGTGTAGGAATAAATTGGGTGATGTATATTAGATGTATATGTGAATGTACACTTAATTTTGGAAGCTTGGAAAGCAAATTGATGAATACTACAATTCGGAAACTTGAAGTGTGAACCCAAAATATGTATTTCATGGCTTGGTTTATGGAATTATATGATTGAATTATGGTGCTTGTTATGGCAGCTTGTACATGTGTGCAAGAGTTTGAGTTTGGACAAGTAAATGAGCTAGGGTATGTGATTGAATTATTTATAATTTGAACTTCGTAAATTCTATACTATAAGGTGCATATTGAGTGTGGTTATAAGCTGCCTAAATAACTAAAAATGTGTTGTGAAATTTGTTTAGGTTATGGTACAAAACAGAAATGGCATGAATGTGTAAATTGATAAGTGTTAAATGCATCCTTTGATGAGTGATGGACAATGTGTAATAGGGCAGTGTGTGTTTTAGCCTAGAACCTTAATTGTGTGGCTCCAATTGGTATGAAACCAATTGGAGGTGAAACTAGGCACAAAAAGTGCCAACTTTCATGAAGGAAGCTTACCAAAATTCTGCTTGGAAGGTAACTTGAAAAAATGACCAAATCCGAATTAGTGCATTTAAGGCCTGAAAATTGACCATTTGGGCAGTAGTTAGTGTTTTGGCCATAACTCACTCAAAACAGGTCCAATTGACCTGAAATGTTTACCATGAATAGTTGAGACATATATCTACAAGTCTTATGAAGACACCAAAGCCTAGAAATGATCATAAGCAAGTCAAATAGCTTGCACAAGTTCAGGTCCAAAAACTGGCCGAACCTAAAATGACCTAAAATGACCTAAAGTGACCAATTTTGATGCACTTTGACCAGCAATAGTAAAATGACCATAACTTGGTCTAGTAAACTCAGAATAACCTGAAATTTTGACCTGAGTGCAATAAGACATAGATCTACAAGTTTTTAGTTTTGACCAAAACTCGAAAATCGAGGGAACTAGGTCATCCGGTTAGGTCAAATTAGTATACCGGAATCCGACAAGTTGCACTAAAGTGCACTATAAATGGAAATGAATTGGGTAACATGTACCAACACTAAAAGGCTATAAAATGTGACATATTGGTAACATTGAAACCTAATTCACCTAGACTGCATCGAGAGTCGACATCTTAGGTTGACTAAGGAAATAATAGAATTCGATAAATTAATTATAGAACCTTATTCTTAGAGACAGTTTAAATGAGTACTGAAACACTTCAAATTGTGTGTTTCAGTTAGCAAAGACTCAGGGAAAGGGAAGGAAATACTGAGTCAGAGCCAAGAGACAGTTATCAGAGGTTTGTGCACAATAGTTTTTTCTTTTGAATTTTTCAATTGAGATAAATTATGATTATTTGTATATTATTGTTTTAGATTGTGTTTGTGCACAATAATTTTGACTTCTCATTTTCTACTTAAAAATTTAATTGAACATTATAGTTTTAAATTATGTCTGTGTATAATATTTTTTATATTCACTGCTTTTACTAGAAAATTTATTTGGAGAAATGAGTTATGAATAATAGTTGATTATTTTGGCTTTGGGAATTCTATTTGAAATTTATTGTGTTGCCTACTTTGTAAGTTGAAATTTTGAGATAAAATGTGTTTAGTGTTATTAGAGAAAAGTAGGGATGGCGATACGTAACGCCTATGATTCTTGGGAACTCTCACAAATGAACTCAGGAGCTTGCAGGGATGGCAATACGTAACGCCTGCAAGTGCTCTGATAGGTACACTATATTCCTCCCTCTTTGACTTGCCAGTCTGAGGTGAGTGTGGATGAGTGCTCATTATTTAGCTAGCCTCCTCCCTCATTGATTTCGATTATTGGGGTGAGTGTGTCTTGTCGTGGTGTACAACACGGCATATGTGGAAAAATTGTGTCATGGCCTAAATTGTGTTATTGATTGGTAAAACTGTGATATTCAGTTATTTGATCAAATTGTGTTATTGATTGGCAAAACTGTATTGTTCAGTTATTTGATCAAATTGTGTTATTGATTGGCAAAACTGTATTGTTCAATTATTTGATCAAATTGTGTTATTGATTGGCAAAACTGTGTTACTCAGTTATTTGATCAAATTTGTGTTATATGAACTTTGTAAATTGTGAAATGGAATTGTGAATCATTTGATTTGTGAATTATCAATAAAAGATTTATATATAGCATTTCAAATTGTTATTGTACACCACTGAGTAAATTTTACTCAGCGATAGCTTTTCATTACTGTCGTAGGTAGACAGACTGACAGAGCAGCAGACTAGGCTGCTAGTGCTTCAGTGAGAGATCATCGGGTATATTGAGTATACCATATTTTACATTTTGTATTATAATGTATGATCACTGTATGTATATAGTGTTCTTGGTTTTGAGCAGTTGTAAATTAAAATTATACATTGAAGTTGTAAAATAAATTGTAAATTATTTTGGGCTTATAAAATTTGTACTATATTTCTTTTATCTCAGCTTTTGGAAATATTGAAAAATTATTGTGGTTTTGAGTTGAGAAACATATTGTGTTGATTAAATGTTGGAGTTTGAGATTGAGAAATTTATTTGAAGTGCTTTTTACAGGTTTTTAAAGAACTGCTTTATTCAAAATACAAATGGCACTTTACCAAAATTTTTACAGAAATTATTATTTCTTCAAATGTGTTAGCTGTTTCACTTCAGTTAAAAAAAAAAATTTTTTTAACACCTGTAAATAGTGCTCACCACTATAAAAAGAAGTAAGAAAAGTTTTAAAATCCCTTGTAGTGTATTTAATGGGTTATCAGTAGACAAAGTTGGTAATTCATTAGGTGTACTACGGGATCATGTCATGCCTTACAGAGGAGTAGAGTGTGACATCCTAGCTGTCCGGAAAACCCTGGTCACCAGAACAGTAGAACGCACTACCGAACATAGGGGTGTTACAATTCTCCCCCCCTTAAAATAAATTTCGTCTCGAAATTTACCTAGCATTAGTCTCTGAATAGCTGTGGGTGCTGTCTCCTCATATCCTCTTCACGTTCCCAAGTAGCTTCCTGGCCTGAATGATGGTTCCACAACACTTTAACCAAGTGTATCTGTTTATTCCTCAGCTGCTTCACTTCATATGCTAGAATTTCTATGGGTTCTTTCTCGTATGAGAGGTCTGAATTTACCTCAATCTCTTCAACTGATAGTAAATGAGATGGGTCAGATTTGTACCACCTTAACATGGACACATGGAAGACACTGTGTATCCTTTCTAGCTCTGGAGGTAATGCTAGCCGATATGCCAAAGGACCCACTCTCTCCAGAATCTCATGTGGTCCGAAGAAACGAGGACTCAGTTTTCCCTTTCTATCAAAGCTCATAATCCTCTTCAAAGGAGAAACTTTGAGGAATACCTTATCACCCACTACATATTTAATATCTCTTCTCTTCAGATCAACATAGGACTTCTGACGGTCTGATGCAGCCTTGAGTCGATCTCTGATCAATCTAATCTTTTCCTCTATCTGCTGAACAATTTCTGGCCCAATCATCTTTCTTTCACCTACTTCATCCCAACATAGGGGAGTTCTGCACTTCCTGCCATACAAAGCATCATATGGAGGTATCCCAATGCTTGATTGGTAGTTATTGTTATAAGCAAACTCAATCAAAGGCAAGTGTGTATCCCAACTACGTTCAAACTCAATCACACAAGCCCGTAGCTTATCCTCCAATATCTAAATTACCCTTTCATACTGGCCATCTGTCTGTGGGTAGAATGCTGTGCTGAAGTTCAATCTAGTTCCTAGGGCTCTCTGAAGACTACCCCAAAATCTAGAAGTGAACCTAGGATCTCTGTTAGATACAATCGATACTGGCACTCCTTGCAGTCTTATAATCTCATTTATGTATAATCTGGCCAATCTCTCCAGGCTATAGTCCATTCGGACTAGCAAAAAGTGAGTAGACTTGGTTAGTCTATCAACTATAACCCATATTGCATCATGACTATTCTGTGTCCTTGGAAGTCCAGTAACAAAATCCATAGTTATCCGTTCCCATTTCCACTCTGGTACTAGCAATGGATGTAACAAACCTGCTGGTACTTGATGTTTTACCTTTACTTGTTGACAAGTTAGGCATTTGGAAACAAATTTAGCTATATCCCTCTTAATACCCATCCACCAGTAATGCTCTTTCAGCCCTCTGTATATTTTAGTTCCACCAAGATGCATAGCAAAAGGAGACTCATGTGCTTCCTTCATAATGATCTGTCTCAAGTCAGCATTATTAGGAACACACATTCTACCCTGATGTAGTAGTAAACCATCATCTCTCACAGAGAATTCAGGTTTCTTGCCCTGTTGGACTTCTTTCAGTAACTTCTGATATTTTTCATCATTCTGAGCAGCCATTCTGATCTGATCAATCAACACTGGCTGTACATGCCATGCAACTACTGGCTGTGTTTTCAACTCATGTACCAGGGACAAAGGAGAAACTCTGAGACTTGCCATAGTCTTGCAACTTAAAGCCTCAACCACCACATTTGCATTCCTTGGCTAATAGTCTATTAAGCAATCATAGTCTTTAATCAGTTCTAAGCATCTCCTCTACCTCAAATTCAATTCCTTTTGGGTGCCTAAGTACTTCAAGCTCTTGTCATCTATGTAAATGTAGCATTTCTCTCCATACAAATAGTGTCTCCAGATCTTCAGAGCAAAAACAATAGCTGCAAGCTCCAAATCATGTGTTGGGTAGTTTCTCTCATGCGGTTTCAGCTGGCGTGATGCATAAGCAATGACATTTCAATCTTGCATCAGTACACAGCCTAACCCATTGTGAGAAGCATCACTATAAACTGTGTATTCTTTACCCGGTGTAGGTAAAGTAAGGACTAGAGCTTCAGTTAGACACCTCTTCAATTCATTAAAACTCTGCTGGTATTTATCTATCCATTGAAATTTTATATCTTTCCGAAGTAGCTTGGTCATTGGAGAGGCTAACATAGAAAATCCTTTCACAAACCGGCGGTAATATCTAGCTAAACCCAGAAAACTACGAATATCTGTGATATTCCTAGGCGGCTTCCAATTAAGGATAGCTTATACCTTGCTGGAATCTACCTTGATCCCTTTAGCTGACACAACATGTCCCAAGAAGGAGATTTCTTTCAGCCAAAATTCACATTTCGACAATTTGGCGTATAGCTGTTTCTCCCGTAGAGTTTACAGTACAATTCACATATGTTTGTCATGCTCCTCCTCATTCCTTTAATATATCAAAATATCATCAATAAACACCACTAAAAATTGGTCGAGATATGGTATGAAGATAGTGTTCATCAGATCCATAAAAGTAGCTGGAGCATTAGTTAACCCGAATGGCATTACTAGAAACTCATAGTGGCCATATCGAGTTCTGAAAGTAGTTTTTTGAATACTCTGCTCTTGCACTTTCAACTGATAATAACCAGATCGCAAATCAATTTTGGAGAATACAGCTGCACCTTTCAACTGATCAAACAGATCATCAATACGAGGCAATGGATATCTGTTCTTTATTGTCACCTTATTCAATTGCCAGTAGTCAATACATAAACGAAGAGTGCCATCTTTCTTCTTAAC
This sequence comes from Hevea brasiliensis, assembly GCF_030052815.1. Lineage (NCBI taxonomy): Eukaryota > Viridiplantae > Streptophyta > Magnoliopsida > Malpighiales > Euphorbiaceae > Hevea > Hevea brasiliensis. Next base: position 26,821,884 of record NC_079503.1, read on the forward strand.
AAACAATACTGGTGCTCCCCAAGGTGACACACTAGGGCAGATGAAGCCCTTTTCAAGTAGTTCTTGCAATTGTACCTTCAACTCCTTCAACTCTGCTAGTGCCATTCTATATGGTGTTATGGAGATTGGATCCACACCAGGCATAACATTAATTTCAAACTGCACCTCTCTTTCTAAAGGTAATCCTGGCAATTCATCAGGAAACACATCTGGAAAGTCATATACTGTAGGGATGTCCCTCATTGCTGGACTCCCCACTTGGGTGTCTACCACATGTGCCACGTATGATTCACACCCCTTTTTGATCATTTTTATGGCTAGTGCAGCCGAAATGATGTTTGATGGCAATAGTTGCCTCTCCCCATGTGTAACACCCTAGGCAAATCCCACATCGGCAAAATACGAGAGAGATGCTGGGTTTATAAGTTGGTGGTTCATAACCCCTAGTGACGCGTTTTAAAACCGTGAGGACTTTGGCCCAGAGCGGACAATATCACTAGTGGGCCAGGCCATTACATTTGTGGTATCAGAGCAGCTCCGCGTGCAACCTTGAGCGATGGTGGGGCAAACCTCAGCGAGGACGCTGAGTCCCATAAGGGGGGTGGATTGTAACACCCTAGGCAAATCCCACATCAGTAAAACACAGGAGAGATGCTGGGTTTATAAGTTGGTGGTTCATAATCCCTAGTGATGCGTTTTAAAACCATGAGGACTTCGGCCCAGAGTGGACAATATCACTAGTGGGTCGGGCCATTACACCATGTATTATCACATCAGTGTACTGAGAGAGACCAAAAGTGACTGTCTTCAGTCTACAGTCAATCATGGCGTAATGCCTGGCTAACCAATCCATACCTAAGATTATATCATAAAATCTGAAGGGCATTTCAATGAGATCAGATAGAAAAGTGTGTCCTTGGATCACCAAAGGATAATCTCTATACATTCTATTAACTCTGACCTCTTGTCCTAGCGGACTTGTTAATAGCACCTCAAAGTCCATTTTTGTACATGGAACAACAATGCAATCAATGATGCTAGCACTTACATAGGAATGGGTAGAACCCAGATCAAATAACACAAATACATCTTGATTAAAAGTTGAGAATGTACCAGCCACAATATCAGATATCTCTGCCTCTTCTCTCTATCTCATTGTGTAGACTTTAATTGGAGCATTGCCTTGCTCTGATTGATTCACTGTGCCTTGGCTACCTGCTGGACTACCTCTACCCCTGCCTCTACCTCTGCTAGGTGGTTCTGAACCTCTAGTGGCAGGACTCTGAACTGACCCTTCAGCAGTAGTAGGAGGTGGTCCAACTCTGCGAGTACTGATGCAGTCTTTGGCAAAGTGCCCTGTGCCTCCATAGTTATAACAGGCTCCTATGGCCTTGTAGCACACCCCACCATGATTTCTTCCACAAGTTTCACATTGGCAGGGAGGGTAGGAACTTCTGGTACTCTGCTGATTAGATAGGGGAGGTTTTTATCCTAAATATCTTCCCCTACCAGACTTTTTACCACCTCTGTTGTGTCCCCTTATGGTTCTTCCTCTTTCTAGTAGGACCATTGGAACTCTGTTCTAATGACTTTTCCTCTTTTTTTGTCTTCTCTGATTTCTTTTTCTCAAGGGCCACTTCAGATTCAATTCTTTCTAATTCTAGTGCTTGAGAAATAAGCTCAGAGAAGTTGTTATGTTTAAATCCAACCACTTGTAATCTGATACTGGGCCTTAAGCCGATTTTAAACCTCTTACATCTCTCCCTACTGGTAGAAAGTAGACTTACTACATAATGACTCAGGCGGGAAAATTCCCTTTCATATTCAGCCACTGGTCTACTCCCCTGTTTCAGACTTAGGAACTCTTGCAGCTTCTGGTCCACATAAGCATCAGGGACATATTTTTGTCTGAACTACCGTAGAAAATCATTCCATGTTAGCACTGAAGGTTCTACCAGACTATGGGGAATGGTTTTCCACCAATCATATGCATCTCCCTGTAGCAGAGATACTGAATATTCAAACCTGAGCTCTTCTGTACAATGTAGCTTCTTGAACACCCTATCCATTCTTTCTAACTACTGTTCTGCCTCTAGAGGATCTACTGTCCCCTTGAACTCAATAGCCTCATATTTCATCAGCTTGTCATATTGCCTAGCTGAAGACTATGGTTGTACCACTGGTGTCTGTAGTGGGACTTGAGTAGGCACGTTACTAGCCATTTGTTGGAACATTGCAGCCATCTGCTGAGCGAACTGAGCAGGAAACTGCAGTACTGAGGGGGCTGGTGCGGCTGATCCACTAACATTGTGTAGGGCTGGGGCATCCCCTTGCACCTCAGCCTCTATAGATTGATCGACTAAACGATCACCCTCTTCCATAGTCAATTCGAGGATCTTAGACTTCCTGAACAATAACACAAGGAGATTTCCTCCCGTTAGTGCATATTTATAATGTAATGTACTGTATGTATCAAACAATGACATTGAGCAGTTGTACTATGAAGAAAGAATATTCAAATTACAGGCAAAAACAGAATTTAAAAACTAGCTCTAATACCATAAAAACATGTCACACCTTACCCCTCTGTAAGGCATAAAATGATCCCGTAGTATACCTAATGAATTACCAAACTTCGCCTACTGATAACCCATTAAATACACTACAAGGGATTTTAAACCTTTTCTCACTTCTTTTTAGAGTAGTGAGCACTATTTACAAGTGTTAAAAATTTTTTTGAACTGAAGTGAAACAGCTAACACATTTGAAGAATTAATAATTTCTGTAAAAATTTTGGCAGAGTGCCATCTGTATTTTGAATAAAACAGTTCTTCAAAAACCTGTAAAAAAGCACTTCCTATATTTTATTCAATGTCCAAAGTCCAATATTCAATCAACACAATAAGTTTCTCAATAATTTTCAACTCAAATCCACAATAATTTTCCAGTGTTTTCAAAAGCTGAGACAAAAGAATATATCACAATATTTACAAACCAAAATAATTTACAAATTTAGTTTACAACTTTAATGTATAATTTTAATTTACAACTGCTCAAAACCAAGAACAATATATGCATACAGTGAACATACATTACAATACAAAATGCAAAATATGGTATACTCAATATACCCGATGATCTCTCAGTGTAGTACTAGCAGCCTAATCTGCTGCCCTGTCAGTCTGTCTACCTGCGATAGCAATGAAAAGCTATCGCTGAGCCAATGTCTCAGTGGTGCACAACATTAACAAAATGCAACTTTAAATCACAAATCATAAGTCATATAAATACTGGATACTTAAAACTATAATTAAATTCAAAGACAGTGAATGTCATAAAGAATTTAAACTCTATTTCACAATATCACAATAAATATCAATAAATCACACATATAGCTTAATCATGTTTCCAAGTCCAATTCATCCCAAAAGCCGATGGATAATGGGGAATAACATAGCTAGCTAGCAATAATATGAGTACTCATTCTATTCGTCCTCAACAGGCACACACCTCAACACTTCAGCTAGAGAGGGAATTCAAAGTCAATTCATCCCACTAGACAAGCTAGCGAGGAATTCAATCAATATACATAATAGCTGTGGTTTCAAACCAATTGCAATATTTTCAAACAATAAGTATCCATCAAATTTCATTAAGACAATTTTTCACAATTTAAACAATAATAGACAATTTGTCATAATTCATTTCAATTGAAAATTCAAAAGAAGTAACTGTTGTGCACAAACCTCTGATAAATGTCTCTTAACCCTGACTCAGTGTTTTCTTCCCCTTCCCTGAGTCTTTGCTAACTGAAACACACAATTTGAAGTCTTTCAGTACTCATTTAAACTATCTCTAACAATAAGGTTCATTAATTAATTTATTGAATTCTATTATTTTCCTTAGTCAACCTAAAATGTTGACCCTTGATGCACTCTAGGTGAATTAGGTTTAATGTTACCAATATGTCACATTTTATAGCCTTTTAGTGTTGGAACATGTTACCTAATTTATTTCGAAGTATATTGCATTTTATTGCAATTTGCCGGATTTTGGTATACTAATTTGACCTAGCCGGATGACTTAGTTCCCTCTGTTTTTGGGTTTCGGTCCAAACTTGTAGGTCTATGTCTTATTGCACGCGGGGCAAAATTTCAGGTCATTCTGAGTTGTGTAGACCAAGATATAGTCAATTTACCAATGCTGGACAGAATGCACAAAAATGGTAACTTTAGGTCATTTTTAGGTCACTTTTGGTTCGGCTAGTTTTTGGACCTGAATTTGTGCAAGTTATTTGGCTTGGTTTTGGCCATTTCTGGGCTTTAGTGTCTTCATAAGAATTGTAGATATATGTCTCAACTATTCATCGTAAAAATTTCAGGTCAATTGGACCTTTTTTGAGTAAGTTATGGTCAAAACACTAATTACTGCCCAAATGGTCAATTTTCAGGCTTTCAAAGCACTAATCAGGATTTGGTCATTTTTCAAGTCACCTTCTAGGCAGAATTTTGGTAAGCTTCCTTCATAAAAGTTGGCACATTTTGTGCTTAGTTTCACCTCCAATTGGTCTCATACCAATTGTAATCACACACTTAAGGCTCAAAGCCAAAACATACACTGCCCTATTACAATTTATTCATCCTTTACTAATTACACATTCTATGCTTACCAAGTTCACTCTTCTATGCCAATTCTGGTTTGTACCATAACATTAACATATTTAGCAACACATTTTTGGTCATTTTGGCAGCTTGTAACCACTCTCAATATACACACTATAATACAGAATTTTCCTAAGTCCAATTACAACAATTAAAGTCCCATTTACTACAATTCAACCACATGAACATACCTCATTTCCATGTCCAAATTCTAACAATTAAACACACACACATGCTGCCATCCATGACAACATAATTGAACAATATTCATGAACTCAAACACTTCAATCTTCTTCATGAGGCTGCCACAAGTTTACACATGCCCATCAATTTCCATTTAAACAAATTTTCAAGCTTCCAATCAAACCTTACACATGGAATTCAACTACAATACAATCAAACATTTAAATCATCATTCAAACCACTATTTACGTGCAATAATAAGCTATTCTTATTGAGGTTCCATGGCTGCCAAAATGTACATTTTCACTAACTCATCAAACTTCAAAAATCCTTCCACATATCAACTACCCACAACACCCATTCAAAGTTTAATGAAACAAGAATTAAAAATACATACTTACCACTTTTGAAGCTTGACCAAACTTCAACAAAACTTCTTGAAATTACTACCAATTTCTTCCTTGCAAGGTGAGGACTAACTTTAATGAAGACAAATTGAGGAAATGGTGGCTTGATCATGGAGTTTTAATGTTTCAAAGGTGGGCAGCCATGGGAGAATTCTCCCAAGCTTTTCGGTTGGTTTTGCAAAGTGAGGAAGATGAAGTTATCTTCTGTCCATATTATGTGTAATGGTCCACTTTAGTGGTGTAGTGGAGCACTAATAGGATTAAAAATAATTTTTAATGTTAAACTTTCATAATTTAGTTCTTATCCCCCATTTCTTCACTATTCTTATAATGTGTCACAATTTAATTTTTCATGACATTTTCCAAGTGTAATATCATTTATTTTTAATGAACACTTAGGTCAAAAGACAACTCGGAGTTTCAAATGACCACAATGCCCCTATTCGGATTGCATTCCTAATTTTTCGGTAACACAAAGTTTTGTCATTTTCTCGATTTCTCGTTTTTCTTTGTACTAATTAATTAATTTTTCTTTGATATTTCTAATAACATTTATACTTCAATAGATGTTTATTTAAGTCCTAAAAATATTTTTCAGAGTTCCCCGCGGTCCAAGGCTAGTCAACGATCCACGCCGCAACTTCCCAATGCGGTTACCCATCGCTATGGTTTTCGGCTCGTTGAACTTGGTTACATTTCATTGCCATTATTTTTTCTTTGTTTTTCTTGTATTTTCTTTTCTTGTATTTCATTATTTTATGTCTCCTCATCAATATTTAAGTGTAGTTCTAGGCATCCTAGCTGTCCGGACAATACTAGTCACCAGAACAGTAGAACGTACTACCGAACATAGGGGTATTATAAATTCTATTCTTAAGTTGTTAAGAATATGAGTGACAGTATTTCTAGCACAAAGTATCATAAAATAGGTTCACAATCGAGGATACTTCACAATAAGGACATGACTTATCCAGAAAGATTGTAATCATGTTTGTTCCCAAGTTATTTATATGAGATATAAATAAGATGGAATGGTGAGTCTCATGCCATATAACAAACATGATAGACACTTATACATGATAAGTAGGCCGAACCAGTAATGCATATGACAAGCACATGGAGTTTACTCTTGTTAATGCATTGTCATAAATCATATCAGTACATATAATCTTTAGACCTGAGATAGCACAGTTATCTTATATATAGGTGGTTTGAGTTTGATACTGCTTTCATACTTGTACTGTGTATGGGTATATGGGCATGTGTTGGCTCTTACTAATTATATATGGAGGTAGGTGTTGATCAAGATAGAGTCTGTTACCCTAAGTAAATAGGGATAAAATCCTATGTTCATTTAATTGTTCTTGATGTTTCAAGTTCCTGGCCAGGACAGATAGATTTAATCAGAAAAGAGTTTCTAATGAGAAAATCTTTTTAATCAAGAACTGGAATTAAAAGAGAACATAATATTCATAGCAAATGGCGTTTAACGTAAACCATGACTCCAGATCGAATTGGGATTTTGTAACAGAGAGATTCTAATGCATGGTAACATATGATTATAGGTTCATTTAAGGTAAACCTTATTATTGATTGGGTGGCCATGGCATGCTATGCTAAGTGTTAACTGTCATACCTTACCCCTTTGTAAGGCATAACATGATCCCGTAGAATACCTAATGAACTACCGTACTTCACCTATCGATAATTCATTAAGTACACTACAAGGGATTTTAAAACCATTTTCTTACAATTTGGAAGTGGTGATCGTTTTTGGTAGGAATTAAAATCATTTAATTGAAGTTTCAAAACTAGGTAAAACTTTTGCCCATTTTATTTTTTCGCAAATTTTATAAAAATTTTGATAGAGTATCGTCTATATTTTGAGAAAACAGTTCTTCAAATACCTAAGAAAAACACTTCAGATAAATTTTTTCCTCAACTCCCAACCAAATCAACTCAAAATTCTCAAATCAAACCACTTCAAAATAATTCCACAATTTAATCCAAGTTTGTCATCTCAAAATATTTCATCGTTTCATTCAATAAAGCTAATTTACATACACAAGTTTAATTTACTGATATAAATTACAAAAATAATATTATTACAATTTATTATACAACTGCTCAACTTTACATTGATATATAAAACATTATAATATTTACATCAATTAACTACAAGGGTATAAATAAATACCCGCATAAAAGTGGTCAAAGAAGTTCTTGCCAATCCAGCAGCTCACTCTGCTGCTTGTTCCTTGCCCTTATCTGCGATAGCAAAATAAGCTATCGCTGAGTATAAAAAAAATACTCAGTGATGCACAATAAAAATTAAAATGCAGTACATAAAATATTCATTGACAAATCACAATTTAAATATTTCATAATCACATTTCACAATTTATTAAAACTCATTATAGCACAATTTTGGTCAAATAATTTAATAAACACAGTATTGCCAATTCATACACAACTTAAGCCATGACGCATAATTTTCAATCAATGCCGTGTTGTACACCACGATAAAGCAATCTACAACCCCAATAATCGAAATCAATGAGGGAGGTGGCTAGCTAGCTAATGAGTACTCATCCGATCTACAACCTCAACTGGTAAACCAAAGAGGGAGAAAAATAATTGATCTCAACCCCATAAGTGGAGGAGGAATAATAAGGCACTGTCATGCTAAGTGTGAATCAGAAATCCATTTCAAACATTTTATTCAAATATTGCATACAAAAATCAAATCAATTTCCAAAGTTTCAATTTCATCACAAGATGGCAACACAAAAGTTTTTAAACTCATAATGCGTACTAAATCAATTTTTCAAGGATAAAATGTTGAAATAGGGTTTATTGTGCACAAACCTGACGTGAGTCACCTCTAGGCCTTGACTCAGTCTCTTAGACTTTTCGAGCCTTTTTTCAGCTGAAACACACAGTTTCACAATGTTTCAGTACCATAACTTAGCATAAATCCAAAAATAAATTCAAATTCACTTTTATCTAGCTTATATATGCTAAACTTGACGTTCTTTAAAATTTGTGTTTCGAGATTACTATTCACTATACTATTCAAGTTAATTTGTTGACTTTCTAAGGCTTAATAGGTATGGGAATTCCAACTTCACCCACATACCACATTTTGGTCACTAAATTTGTTGGTTTTGGTTGTTTTCTCAAAACTTAAGTCTTTGAGGCAAATTTTTAAATTTTAAGTTTTGGTGTCTTATGTTGCACTATTCCATTGGTCAATTTGCTGTTAGAATTTGGAAAAATTTTCTGCATACAAAATGTTTCCTATTGTCTTAGCTTTATTCTCCTTTTTGAATCACTACAATTGGAGTTTTTTAGCTCAAGTTATAGCCATTTGAATCATGGCTGCCGGATTGGACTTAACCCAGATTTCTAGGCACCAAACTGGTTCTGCCAGTTTTAGGTCACCAATTTTGGGTAGCCAAATGACTTGGTTAAGGGCATAATTTGGGTTTTTCTTCATGAAAGTTTTAGGTCTATATCTCAACTTTTCACTGGTAAAATTTCAGGTCATTTAGACCTTCCTAGCCCAAGTTATGGCCAAATGAACAAACACTGTTCATTTGGTCATTTTTGTACAGGTTAGATTGCCAATTCTGGATTTGGTCAATTTGTTCACTAGGTTTTAGTCACTTTTTGGGCATGATTCCTAAATGAAAAATGTTCCATTTTGTGTCTATTTTCATTCTCAATTGGTCTCATACCAATTAGACTTGTAAATTTTTAGTTTTGGTCTCTGAAAGGGACCTTGGTCATATTGCCTGCAGCATGACTATTTTCAATCCGAATTTAAACTCACTTCCAACACTTCCAACACATCTCAATTGGTCACAAATGACCATTTTCCATCTCAAACAAGGTCAAACACACCATTTCACAATTTCTCACATTTTTGTCTTCCAAAACCCTAGGTGCCAAACCCTAATTTACACAATTGATTAATTCATACCCAATTTACTACACTAACCACATATTCAACCTTAATCAATGTCAAATTCATATCTAAATTAAATTGAACATATCAAAACTTCAAGGTATCATGGCTGGCTAAAATTCATGTTTAGTCCTCTAACAATTGTTTTCTTTTCCATTTTCCATAATTTCTAAGTATATTCAACCATAAGCATAATAATTAAACTAGCAATTTAAAGTTTAGATTACTAACCTTTATGCAGAATTTTTTTCACCTTTTCAACTTCTTCTTTTCTTCTTTTTTTTATTTTCAATAGATGATTCAAGGTTCAAGGACAATATTTACTCAAGAAACCTTAGGGAAATTATGGCTAGGTTAGGGTTTATGAAGCTTGAGTCAAGCTTCCAGGGAGGTTTCAAGAAAGAAAATGAGAGAGTGACCGAGGGAGAGCTATGGCAATATGGATGAAGAAGACCCAAAAATGAATTTTATTTTAATTTCATTCCTTTTTTTTTTATTGGTCACTTAAGTAGATAATTATCCCACTTTTCAAATTTTAAAATTAGATTTATTATGTCATGCATTATGTAATGCATGATGATGTCATCGCTTTTTCACTTTTTCTTTTTCTTTTTTTTCTATTTATTTTTCCATTCGTTCTTTAATTTAATTCCTGACTATAAAATTTTCTTTTCTCCGATTTTATTTGACAGTTAGGTCAGGAGTCAGCTCTCGGGGTCAACTGACCAAATTGCCCCTTGCCGGTTCAACCTGGTTTGCAAATAATTCAATATTTCTTCCGACTCCCTGACCTAATTATTTGACTGGCTTAACAATTTTTTTCGTGATTTTCTCTTTTTCACTGTGTTCGCAATAGTCCTAAGGACTGCAACATCACATTTTACGTTTCAAAATTTGAGTTTAAATTGACTTCGCAATCCTTCCCGAAAAGGTTACCCATCGCTGTGACTCTCGGCTCATTTAACTTCTTATGTTATGTTTTTCTTATTTATATTTAACTAATTGGCAATTACTAATTATTTGTGTTCAGTGCTTATCTAGTTGTTTTAAGTGTGGTTCTAATCCTCTTAATTATCCGGACCGACATCGGTCACCGGAATAGTGAAATATACCAGGTTATGCAAATAGGGGTATTACATTAACCATAGTCTATGAGGTGCATAAAATGATTTAGAGAAATCATTTATGGTAAGAAAGAGTTCTGATGATATTAAAAGTAGATATCATGTCTCATTGCCAATTAGTGAGTAAGCCTAGTAAGTCACACACATACACAAGTAATCACCAAATTAAATATAATTTAATTAATTAATTAAAGAGTTTAATTGATTAATTAAATAGGTTTGGTTTGTAATTAGATTGCAAAGTCCCTAGCATGGCTTGAAACCAAATCTAGGTTGTTGGATGTATAGTATAAGTTAAATTTATATTTAAAGTGTTTAAATATGAATTTAATTAATGAGAAATTAATTAATAGAGATTAATTAATTAATTTATATTTGATATAAATTGATTAGAAGAAGAGAAATAATTATTTTGGGTTGAGAACTCAAAATGAAGACACAGGGCATTTTGGTCATTTCACAGGGTGACATGTGGTACCATGAGATGGTGACACATGGCACTACACATAAGCTTGCCAATTGTCTTTTAATCATGTAAGATGATCAAAGACAAGATTAAATCTTAGTTTGACACTTAGCACAATGTGATTGGGTTGATTAAACTAAGAGCCAATCAAAAGGTGACATGTGGCAAGGGTTTTAAGTGGTGACCTAGCTATATAATGTGTTGTTATGAAAGAGCAAAATAACAAGCTGCCCTTTCTCTCTTTGGTGCCACCACCCTTGGCTGCCTCTCCCTCTCTTCTTCTTCATCTCTCATCAATTCAAAGAGATTAGCTAATAATCTTTTGAATTAAAAATACTAGAAATCATTTCTAGTATCCTGTTTACATCTGTAATCTCTTAAAAGGCAAAACCTGATTTTCTAATTGATTAGAAAAGCTTTAGAAACTGTTTAAGAGGCTGCCATTGGTGATCTTAGTGTGGACAAGCTAGAGGGACAATATCTGGTGTCCTAGGCACATCCCAAAGGTGCCAAACACACTGTAGTGCATCAAAAAGGTTAGTGCACTTGTTCTTGATCTAATCTAAGGTTCTAATGAATTAATCTATTAATTATAAAATCTTAAATGGCAAATGTAGATCCAAAATATATATTAAAGGAGTTTTAATATGCTGTTTATCATTGAAATCAAATAGATAAAAATGAATCTTGCATGATGCATATGGCCCTAGATGAAAAAATTTTTAATTCAATGATCTAAACTTGTGTTTTACATGCTTCCGCTCCTACAGTATCTCCACTAACCAAGCTGCTTAGGAAAGATGTGAAATTTCAGTGGACGAATAAATGCCAACAGAGTTTTGATGCATTGAAGAGGTGTTTGACTGAGGCTCCATTTCTGACTTTACCTACCCCGGGTAAATAATACACAGTATATAGTGATGCTTCTCATAATGGGTTAGGTTGTGTACTGATGCAAGATCAAAATGTCATTGCATATGCATCACGCCAACTGAAACCTCATGAGAGAAATTATCTGACACATGACTTGGAGCTAGCAGCTATTGTGTTCGCTTTTAAGATCTGGAGACACTATTTGTATAGGGAGAAATGCTACATTTACACAAATCATAAGTGTTTGAAGTATCTGGGTACTCAAAAAGAGTTGAATTTGAGACAGAGGAGATGGTTAGAGTTGATAAAGGACTATGATTATCTGATAGACTATCAGCCAAAGAAAGCTAATGTGGTGGCCGACGCCTTAAGTCGTAAGACTATAGCAAGTCTCAGAGTTTCTCCTTTGTCTATTTTACATGAGTTGAGGTCATTGCATGCCAACTTAGAGATTAATGATGAGGGGCAGATAGCAGTTGCATGGCATGTAGAGCCAGTGTTGATTGACCAGAACAGAATGGCTGCTCAGAATGATCAGAAGTATTAGAAGTTATTAGAAGTCAGACAGGGCAAGAAACCAGAATTCTCAGTGAGATATGACGGTTTATTGCTACACCAGGGCTGAATGTGCGTTCCTAATGATGTTGACTTGAGATAGATCATTTTGAAGAAAGCACATGAGTCTCCTTTTGCTATGTACCCTGGTTGTACAAAAATGTATAAAGGGCTGAAAGAGCATTACTGGTGGATGGGTATGAAAAGAAATGTAGCAAAATTTGTTTCCAAATGCCTAACTTGTCAGTAAGTAAAGGCAGAGCATCAAGTACCAGTTGGTTTATTACATCCACTACTAGTACCGGAATGGAAATGAGAGAGAATAACTATGGATTTTGTGATGGGCCTTCCGAGGATAGAGAAGAGTCATGATATAGTATGGGTCATTATTGATAGACTGACTAAGTCTGCTCATTTTCTGCCAGTTCAGATGGACTACAGTTTAGAAAGATTGGTCAAGTTGTATATTAATGAGATAGTAAGACTGCATAGAGTACCAGTATCCATCATATCAGACAGAGATCCTAGGTTCACTTCTAGATTCTGGGGTAGTCTCCAGAGAGCCCTAGGAACTAGATTGAACTTCAGTATGACATTCCACCCACAGATAGATGGCCAGTCTGAGAGGGTAATTCAGATCTTGGAGGACATGCTATGGGCTTGTGTGATTGAGTTTGAGGGCAGTTGGGACACACACTTGCCTTTGATTGAGTTTACTTACAACAACAGCTACCAATCAAGCATTGGGATGCCTCCATATGAAGCTTTGTATGGCAGGAAATGTAGAATCCCATTGTGTTGGGATGAGGTAGGTGAAAGAAAGATGATTGGGCCAGAAATTGTTCAGCAAACTGAAGAGAAAATCAGATTGATCAGAGATCAACTTAAGACTGCATCAGACCGTCAGAAGTCTTATATTGATTTGAAGAGAAGGGATATTGAGTATACAGTGGGTGACAAAGTATTCCTCAAGGTTTCCCCTTAGAAGAAGATTATGAGATTAGGCAGAAAGGAGAAAATGAGTCCTCGTTTCATCGAGCCATATGAAGTTCTGGAGAGAGTGGGTCTTTTGGCATATCGTTTGGCATTACCTCAAGAGTTGGAGAAGATATATAATGTTTTCCATGTATCTATGTTGAGGAGGTATCGACCAAATCCATCTCACATACTACTAATGGAAGAAATTGAAGTAAATCCAGACCTCACATATAAAGAAGAACCCATAGAATTTCTGGCTTATGAGGTGAAGCAGCTACGGAACAAGCAGATACCGTTAGTGAAAATACTGTGGAACCATCATTCGGGCCAGGAGGCTATTTGGGAATGAGAGGAGGACATGAGGAGACAGCACCCACAGCTGTTCAGAGATTGATACTAGGTAAAATTTCGAGACAAAATTTGTTTTAAGGGGGGAGAATTGTAACACCCCTATTTGCATAGCCTGGTATATGTTACTGTTCCGATGATCGGTGTCGGTCCTGATAATTAAGAGAATTAGAACCATGTCTAAGACACCTAGTTAAGCCCTGAACACAAATAATTAGTAATTGCTAAATAGTTAAGTATAAAGAAGAAAAACAGAACATAAGAAATTAAATAAGCCAAGAGTCACAACAATGGGTAACCTTCTTGAGAATGACTGCAAGGTCAGTCTAAACTCAAATTTCGAACCGTAAAATATGACACTGCGCTCCTTAGGACTATTATGAACATAGTAGAAAAGTGAAAATCACATAAAAGAATTGTTAAGTAGGTCAAATAATTAGGTCAAGGATCCGGAAGAAATATCAAATAACTTGCAAATCTGATTGAACCGGCTGGGCCAATTTAGTCAATTCACCCCTAGAGCTGACTCCTGACCTAACTGTCCAATAAAATCGGAGAAAAGGGAATTTCGGGATAAAAAATTAAATTAAAGAACTAATGGAAAAATAAATACAAAAGAAAAAGAAAATTAAAAAAGTTTATTACCTCATGCTTACCTCATTGGATGACATCATCACGATGTCAAAATACAATTTTAATTTGCCTACCTAAATTGACCAAGTCAAAAGCATTTTTAAAGACTTAAAAATACATAAAATTGAAAAATTAAATCAGTCTTCTCTCTCTTTTTTCTCTCATCTCTTCCATCTTTCCACCATGAAAGCTTATTTTAAAGCTTTCTAAACCAAAAATTCAGCCATAGATTTTGATGTTTCCTTAGTTAAAACTTGTCCTTGGGTCTTGATTTGAAGATTGAAAGTAAAAAAGAAAGGAAAATTGGAGAGTTTGAGAAGATAGAAAAAGCTTCATTTGAGGTAAACTTTCTTTTAAGTTAATTTAGTTATGCATGCATGGAAGTGAACTTAAAGATGAGGATTTAAATTTAGGAATTACAAAAATTATGCATGTTTGGTAAACCATGGAATTTTGGCTAGCCATGGTATTTAGGGTTTTGATGGTGTTTATTTAAATTAGACATGAATTGTGATGTGTTAAGAGGTGTTGAGCATGGTTAGTGAAGTGAATTTGAATGAATGGTGTTAAATGGAAAATTAGGGTTCTTGACTTAGGGTTTAGGAGAAAAATTATAGAAAATGGTCAATGGATGTAAATGACCTTATTTGAGTTGAGAAATAGTCAATTATGACCATTTGTAGTGTGTATGAATTGTTGGAATCAAATTCCAATTCGGATTAGAGAGGGTCAATCTGCAGGTAGTATGACCTAGGTTCCTTTCAGGGACCAAAACTAAAAATTTACCAATTCAATTGGTGTGTGGCTAATTAGGAATGAAACTAGACACAAAATGGCACATTTTTCATTTTGGAATCATGCCCAAAAAGTGTTCATAACTTAGTGAACAATTAGGCCAAATCCGGAATTGGCAAACTGACCTGTACAAAAATGACTAAATGAATAGTAGTTACGTAAATGACCATAACTTGGTCTAGGAAGTCCAAATGACCTGAAAGTTTACCAGTAGAAAGCTGAGAAATAGCCCTACAACTTTCATTAAGAAAATAAATCCAAATTTTGATCATAACCTGTAACACCCTCCCAGTAGCAAGTCCGTACATTTTACTGTTTCGGTGACCGGTGTCGGTCCGGACAGCTAGAACGTCCGAAAAAATATTTAAACTAAAGTCAGGAACCATAATTAACTCAAATATTAATAAGAAAAATTTAGTAAAAATTTTAGAAATAAAATACAACCAAGTTAAATGAGCCGGTGCCCAAGCGATGCGTAACCCAGAGGGAAGTTGCGGTTCTCGCAACTAGGAGCCCTAGACCCGGGAAAAAAATTCATAAAATAATTTTTGGGACTCCAGAGAAGGGTCATTGAGGTTCCTATGGCATTAGAATGCCAAGAAAATATTTAGAAAAATTTTTCAATTGGTACAGACAATTTTGACCCGTTAAGCCAAACGGAGGGCATTTTGGTCATTTCGCCTTCAGAGACGATTTTTAGCCGACTTGTCCAGTTGAGTAAATAATTATTATGACATAAAATGTGAATAAGTATTGCTAAAAATTAAATTGAAAATAAGTAGAGAAGTAAAGAATAGAAAATGAGAAAAAAAAGGCTCATTTATGACATCATTATGATGTCATTTGAAGTTTCCACCAATCACATGTAAACAACCATTTAATTAACTAATAAAAGAGACAAAAAAAAAGACCAAAGAAATTAAAAAGCAAACAGCCATCTCCTTCCCCATTCCAACCGCACCATAGCCAAGGAAAAACCCTCCATTTTTCTTCTTCATTCAAGCTTGCAAACCTCTCAAACCTCACCCCAAAACCCTAAGTCACCTTCACTAAAACTTATCTACACACCCTAAGGAAGCTTTAGGCAGCCACAAAGAGGAGAAATTTTAGAGTTTTCACAAGTTCAATAAGTTGAGCAAAGAGGTTAGTGCTTACTTATGCAAATATTTCTTTACTTCCATGTTAGGGACTTGAATTTAGTATGAAATTGTAAATTAAATGGACTAAAACTCATGTGTATGTATACCATGAAATTTGGCAGCCCTAAGGAAGGAATGAATTTGATTGTTTTAATGGACTTAGAATGAATTAGAGATTATGTTTAAAGTGTATATATATATATATATATATATATATATATATATATATATATATATATATATAAGGAATGAAAGAGTTAACTAAGGTGTGTGGTGTAAACCTTGAATTTGAGCTAGGGTTTGAGAGTGAAATTTAGATTTGGCTTATGAAGTGGTAAGTGAACATTATAATGGTCAATTAGTGACCATTTGAGGTAATTTGACCATAATTTGAAGAGATTTAGAGTAATACAAACTGAATTGGTGGGCTGCCTAGTGAGTGCAGCAGGGAGGCTGGGAGTCCAGCCTGTTTGGACTGCCATATCTTTGGCTGTGTAGGTTCAATTGGTGTTTGGCCAATTGAAAATGAAACTAGACATATAATGGCACAATTTTTCTGAAGAAACCAAGCCCAAAAGACCAAAGCAAGTGGACCAAAAGTTGGCCCCAATCCGGATACCCTGCAAGCAGATTCTGCAGAATGACCAAATGAATAGTAACTGTTCATTTGGCCATAACTCACTGTAAAATGGTCCATTTGACCTGAAATTTTTACAGAAACAAGATAAGATATAGAAAAACAACTTTCATGAAGAAACCTACCCCAAATTATGGCCAGAACCTGTCCAACAAGGCACTCACAGTCACTGTTCATTGTATTGTAGATTTGGTAAATTCTACAGTTTTCCAATCCGGCCAGCTGTGGTTTTTGGACCATATCTGGAGCTACAAAACTCCAAATGGAGTGATTCAAAAAAGGAAATTCAACTAGAAAAAATAAGGAACAACTTTCATGTTTACCATTTCCTCAAATTTCCAC
The DNA here is from genome assembly GCF_030052815.1 of Hevea brasiliensis. Taxonomy (NCBI): domain Eukaryota; kingdom Viridiplantae; phylum Streptophyta; class Magnoliopsida; order Malpighiales; family Euphorbiaceae; genus Hevea; species Hevea brasiliensis. The sequence goes on from NC_079503.1 coordinate 26,838,995, forward strand.
TGTAACAGTCCCTAATAGAACAGTAAATTTATGGTACAAAAACTGAAAATTCTGCCCCTTAGTGCTAAGTTTGAAAATGGATTTGGTGATTAATTCCAACAAGTTTTAAATGCAAAATGTGGTACATTGGGAGTGTTAAAACCAATACACCTATTTTCTATCCAAAAGTCGACATTTTTGTTGACTAATGAAGTGAATAGTAACACCAAAACTTGAAATTCACAAATTGAAGAATTTTAAAGTATCAAATGGCCTAGTATACCTAACAAGATTGGTTTGGATAGTTTGGCATGCCAATAGGGTTCAGTTAGCAGTACTGCACATAGCATTATTCCATTTTGTGATTTTATGGCTTTTAGCCATTTTGATATTGTGTTGAGACTTGGCCTCGTGCCTAATATTATTTACAGCTTGTTAGTCGCTCACACCGGAGATACATATGTGACCGATGGCGTGATGGCCCGAGGTACTTGATACCCAGTGCCAGTTTACCCGTTTATCTAGTCCAGTCGTCTAGTATAGGTTACTTGGGCAACCAAATGAATGAAAATGGACAAAGTTAAAGAAATAAATGAATATAACAAATACAAAAAAATAAGACATATACATTCAATACATATTTATTTTCTGCTATTTTCTTTTATTTTATTATTGCACCACTAAGCATCATTGCTTAGCGCGTTGCTTTTGCCACGCGTAGGTTCTAGAGATACTGATCGTGAGCCCAGTAGACCGCAGAATGGGTGAGTCCATCCTGCAGCTCTGCATAGTGTCCATGTCACCTCACCCTCCACAGTGCATTGGTAGGGCACTAGGTTTCATTTTGGTATTTTGTAACTAATTTTTTTTTTCTCATATGTATTTGGATTTATGTAATGTATTTTGATGTTCATGTAAATAATGAAAATTGTGTTGGTGAATGGAAAATGTGAATATCTATATGTGAATTGTACTTGATTATCACATTAGATGAATGATTGAGAAATGAAATTGAAAATGTTGAGATTTTGATATTGGAGTTTGAGAGTGATGAGATACGAATATTGGAAGTGTTTTTCACAGGTTCCGAAGAACTGTTTTCTCCATTTTTAGCCGATACTCTGCCGAATTTTCTTTAAAATTTTCAAAACCTGAAATAAATAATAATTTCGATAAATGGCTTAAATAAATTATATTTCATAAACTATATTCAAAACTATGACAAAAATTGATTAAGGTAAAATAGAGTGTGCCGATACACCGTGTGACATTGCTTACTCAGATATTCTGTACACGGGTAAGGGGTGTCACATTTAGTGGTATCAAAGCACGGTTTAGGCGTTTCTGGGCCTAGATTGAGTCCATACCAATCATTGCATTTGTAAGAGTCGAGGTGACACTAATGCAGATCTGTTTGTCTTTTTTATTTTGAATAGGATATGGACCCTACATCACAGAGAGCAGTTGTGGAGGAAGTGGAGAGTCATGCTCCACCTGCAGCAGCTGAGACTGGGGGTATGGGAGAACCTGCTCCGCCAGCTCAAGCAGAGCCTGCTCAGCCTCCACAGGCCATGTTTCATCAAATGGCTGAATTCTTTAAACAAATGGCTGGGGTAATGCCACCACCACTACCACCTCCACAACCAAAATCACACCTGGAAAGATTGAGAAAGTTTGGAGCAGTGGACTTCTTTGGCAAGAGAGAAGATGATTCTGTTGCAGCCGAAAATTGGTTGAACAGAACAGGCAGAGTTCTAAAACAACTCCACTGCACTCCATAGCAAAATCTAGAAGTCTTTGTATCTCTCTTTGCAAGACGACGCATATGAATGGTGGGATACTGTGTCCAGTGAAGTACAGCCAGAAATAGTAACTTGGGACTTCTTCCTTTCTGAATTTAAGAAGAAATATGTGGGTAGTGTATACCTGGAAGAGAGAAGAAGAGAGTTCATTAACCTGAGGCAGAGGCAGCTGTCAGTGGCCGAGTATGAGAAGGAATTCATTAGATTGAGCCGCTGTGGAAGGGAGATAGTCCCTAATGAAGCTGAAAGGTGCAAGAGATTTGAAGAGGGACTAAATGACAACATAAAGATCATGATCACTGCCTTGGGAATCACAGACTTTACCAAGCTAGTGGAAGCTGCAATAAAGGTTGAAAAGGTTAGAATCAGTGAGCAGACTAGAAGGGAAAGACAGCAGAAGAGAGTCCCAGGTCAGTCTTGTTCATCTCCTTCATTTGGGAAGAAGTTCAAGGGTCCACCTGCACAGAGTTCAGGTCAGCCATAAGGTCGTGGTCACCTCAGGGCCCAGTGCCACGCTTACCCCTAGGAGAGGTCACCCACACCATCGGTGGCGCCTCTCAGGATGGGGTTCAGGGACCAGCCCCAAAGATCTTCTCGCATGTCCACATTGTTTGAAATGGCATAAGGGGGAGTGTTGGAGAGTGACTGGTGCCTGCTTAAGGTGTGGGTCAACAGAGCATCAGTTGAGGAACTGTCCACGCAGAACTACTACTTTGCTCCAACACAAGCGCATGCACTGCTCCTGCACCATAAAGGGGTAGGAAATCTGGCAAATCTGACGCAGTGGGACCATCACAGAGGCCTGCATCTGAGCCAGAAGAGAGGCCAAATAACAGACCACCTGCCAGAGACTATGCCATTAGAGCTCAGGAGGAGCAAGATGCCCCGGACGTCATCAGGGGTACGTTCTCCCTCTACAATACATCTGTGCATGCATTAGTGGATCCAGGATCCACTCATTCATACATCTGCATTAACTTACCCGTAGAAAGGGGGATACTAGTAGGGGAGAGTGACCAAGACATTCTGGTCACTAATCCATTGGGCCACAGTGTGGTAGTGAACAAAGTGTACTAGGGTTGCCCGTTAAGGATTCAAGGGTATGAATTCTTGGCAGACCTGATTGAGTTGCCCTTCCACGAGTTTGACGTGATTTTGGGAATGGACTGGTTGTCACGTCATCAGGCAATAGTTGATTGCAAATTGAAGAGAATTTCTTTGAAAACTTCTGAAGGTAATGAGATCACTGTTGTGGGGGAAAGGACAGATTTCTTATCCAATGTCATCTCAGCCACAGTTACAAGAAGAATGATGAGAAAAGGCTGTGAAGCCTACCTAGCACATGTGGTGGATACTAGGCAGGTTAAGCCAAACCTGAGTGATATACCCACAGTAAGAGACTTCCCAGAGGTATTTCCTGAAGAGTTGCCTTGTTTGCCACCAGAAAGGGAAGTTGAATTTGCGATTGAGACACTGCCGGGTACAGCACCCATTTCCATTGCTCCTTATAGGATGGCACCCACTGAATTGAGGGAGTTGAAAACTCAGTTGCAATAGTTGCTTGATAAGGGGTTCATACGCCCCAGTGTGTCACCATGGGGAACTCCAGTGCTATTTGTAAAGAAAAAGGATGGGACTTTGAGGCTATGCATTGATTACCGGCAGTTGAATAAAGTGACTGTGAAGAACAAATATCTGTTGCCTAGAATTGATAATATGTTTGATCAGTTGAAGGGAGCAGGAGTATTTTCTAAGATTGATCTCAGATCAGGGTATCATCAGTTGAGGGTGAAGGATGCAGATGTGCCAAAGACTGCATTCAGGACCCTATATGGGCATTATGAGTTTCTAGTGATGCCCTTTGGCCTAACAAATGCACCAATGTATTCATGGACCTTATGAACCGTATCTTCCATCCACACTTAGATCGGTTCGTAGTGGTCTTTATTGATGATATTTTGGTGTATTCCAAGACCAGGGAAGAACATGATGAGCATTTGAGGATTGTTCTGCAAACCCTGAGAGAAAAGAAGCTGTATGCTAAGTTGTCCAAGTGTGACTTCTGGTTGAATGAGATTGCATTCCTTGGACACATAGTGTCAGCTGATGGGATTAGAGTGGATCCCAAGAAAATAGAAGCAGTAATGGAATGGAAGCCTCCCAGGAATACAACTGAGGTCAGAAGTTTCTTGGGGCTAGCTGGGTATTACAGGAGATTTGTGAAGGGATTTTCCTTAATAGCTGCTCCAATGACCAAGTTATTACACAAGAATGTCAGATTTGATTGGAATGACAAGTGTCAGACCAGTTTTGAGAAGTTGAAGGCTATGTTGACAGAGGCACCAGTGTTAACACACAAAGGTGTCGAAAGGTCTTTGTGGTCTACAGTGATGACTATCATAATGGGTTTGTGTGTGTATTGATGCATGAGGGAAAGGTGGTCGCTTATGCTTCCGCATACCTAAGGCCACATGAAGTAATTACCCTACCCATGATCTAGAGCTTGCAGTAATTATCTTTGCATTGAAGATATGGAGGCATTACTTGTATGGTGAAAAGTGCTACATTTACACAGACCACAAAAGTCTGAAATATTTACCAACTCAGAAGGAGCTCAACCTTAGACAGAGGCGATGGATTGAGTTCCTGAAGGACTATGATTGTGTGATTGACTATCATCCTGGGAAGGCAAATGTTGTTGCTGATGCTTTGAGCAGAAAATCCATGACAGCCTTGAGATCATTGAATGCCCGTCTATCTTTGGTTCGAGATGGAGCTATTTTGGCTGAGTTGCAAGTGAGGCCAAACTCATACAACTGATTTTAAATGGGCAGAAGGTAGATGAGAAGCTAATGGCTATTATGAGCAAAATCTCAGAAGGAAAAGCAACTGACTATGGGGTGAAAGCAGATGGGTGTCTGTATTACAAAGGAAGACTGTGTGTACCAGATGATAGGGAATTAAAGGCCAGTATTCTAAAAGAGGCACACACCGGTGTATATGCTATGCACCCAGGAAGTACAAAGATGTATCATGATCTGAAGCTTCAGTATTAGTGGCCTGGTATGAAGAAAGACATAGCTGACTATGCGATTCAATGTTTAACATGTCAGCAAGTCAAGGCAGAACATCAAGTTCCATCGGGTTTGCTATAGCCTATACGCATACCTGAATGGAAATGGGATCGGATTACCATGGATTTTGTAAGTGGTCTACCTCTCACCCAGAAGAAACATGATGCAGTATGGGTGATAGTTGATAGATTGACAAAGTCAGCACACTTTCTGCCAGTTAGGACTGACTAGTCAATGGAGAAGTTAGCAAAATTGTATATCAGTGAGATAGTTAGACTGCATGGAATTCCACTTTCCATCATATCTGATCGAGACCCAAGGTTTACATCGAGATTTTGGAAGAAGTTGCATGAGTCCTTGGGTACACAACTCCACTTCAGCACAGCATTCCATCCTCAGACGGATGGGCAATTCGAAAGAGTAATCCAGGTAAACAATTGAACCAATTGAATTAATACAACTATTGAATTAAAATGATAATAATAACATGAAATATATGTCAGGTCCTTGAGGATATGTTGAGGGGTTGTGTCATTGAGTTTTAGGGAAGTTGGGATAGATACCTCCCACTGGCAGAATTTGCATACAACAATAGCTACCAAGCTAGTATCCAAATGGCCCCGTATGAAGCACTGTATGGGAGGAAATGTAGAACTCCAGCAGTCTTTGGACTGAATTGGGCGAAGACAAACTGTGGGGCTGCACTGTGAAACAGATCGAGGAGAAAGTGAAACTAATCAAAGCCAATCGAAAGTTGCCTCGCATGCATGTAAATCTTATGCCGACCTGAAGAGAAAAGAAATAGAATATGCGGTTGGCGACAAAGTGTTCCTCAAAGTGTCACCGTGGAAGAAAGCACTGAGGTTTGGAAGAAAAGGTAAGTTAAGCCCTAGGTTCATTGGCCCATATGAAGTCATTGAACGTGTGGGTCCAGTGGCCTATAGGCTAGCTTTACCACCAGAGCTGGACAGGAACCACAATGTGTTCCACGTGTCCATGCTCATAAGATACCGCTCAGATCCTTCACATGTCATCTCCAGGGAAGAAATTGAAATATAGTCGGATTTGACATATGAAGAAGAACCTCTACGGATCCTGGCTCGGGAAGTGAAAGAGTTGAGAAATAAGTAGATTCCACTGGTGAAAGTGCTTTGGAGGCACCATAACACCGACGAGGCAAATTGGGAAAGTGAAGAAACGATGAGGCAACAGTTCCCTCAACTGTTTGCATCAGGTAAAATTTCGAAGACGAAATTTAAATTAGAGGGGAAGAGTTGTAACACCCTCTCGGTAGCAACTCCGTACATTCTACTGCTCTGGATCCAGGTGTCGATCCGATGACTAGAACGTCCGAAAAAATATTTAAACTAAAGTCAGAAACCATAATTAACTCAAATATTAATAAGAAAAATTTAATAAAAATTTTAGAAATAAAATACAACCAAGTTAAATGAGCCGGTGCCTAAGCGATGGGTAACCCAGAGGGAAGTTGCGATTCTCGCAAATAGGAGCCCTAGACCAGGGAAAAAAATTCATAAAATAATTTTTGGGACTCCAGAGAAGGGTCATTGAGGTTCCTATGGCATTAGAATGCCAAGAAAATATTTAGAAAAAATTTTTAATCGGTACAGACAATTTTGACCCGTTAAGCCAAACGAAGGGCATTTTGGTCATTTCGCCTTCAGAGACGATTTTTAGCCGACTTGTCCAGTTGAGTAAATAATTATTATGACATAAAATGTGAATAAGTATTGCTAAAAATTAAATTGAAAATAAGTAGAGAAGTAAAGAATAGAAAATGAGAAAAAAAAGGCTCATTTATTTTTTTCTCATTTATGACATCATTATGATGTCATTTGAAGTTTCCACCAATCACATGTAAACAACCATTTAATTAACTAATAAAAGAGACAAAAAAAAAAGACCAAAGAAATTAAAAAGCAAACAGCCATCTCCTTCCCCATTCCAGCCGCACCATAGCCAAGGAAAAACCCTCCATTTTTCTTCTTCATTCAAGCTTGCAAACCTCTCAAACCTCACCCCAAAACCCTAAGTTACCTTCACTAAAACTTATCTACACACCCTAAGGAAGCTTTAGGCAGCCACAAAGAGGAGAAATTTTAGAGTTTTCACAAGTTCAATAAGTTGAGCAAAGAGGTTAGTGCTTACTTATGCAAATATTTCTTTATTTCCATGTTAGGGACTTGAATTTAGTATGAAATTGTAAATTAAATGGACTAAAACTCATGTGTATGTATACCATGAATTTCGGCAGCCCTAAGGAAGGAATGAATTTGATTGTTTTAATGGACTTAGAATGAATTAGAGATTATGTTTAAAGTGTATATATATATATATATATAAGGAATGAAAGAGTTAACTAAGGTGTGTGGTGTAAACCTTGAATTTGAGCTAGGGTTTGGGAGTGAAATTTAGATTTGGCTTATGAAGTGGTAAGTGAACATTATAATGGTCAATTAGTGACCATTTGAGGTAAGTTGACCATAATTTGAAGAGATTTAGAGTAATACAAACTGAATTGGTGGGCTGCCTAGTGAGTGTAGCAGGGAGGCTGAGAGTCCAGCCTGTTTGGACTGCCATATCTTTGGATGTGTAGGTTCAAATGGTGTTTGGCCAATTGGACATGAAACTAGACATATAATGGCACAATTTTGCTGAAGAAACCATGCCCAAAAGACCAAAGCAAGTGGACCAAAAGTTGGCCCCAATCCGGATACCCTGCAAGCAGATTCTGCAGAATAACCAAATGAACAGTGTTCATTTGGCCATAACTCACTGTAAAATGGTCCATTTGACCTGAAATTTTTACAGCAAAAGATAAGATATAGAAAAACAACTTTCATGAAGAAACCTACCCCAAATTATGACCAGAACCTGTCCAACAATGCACTCACAGTCACTGTTTATTGTACTATAGATTTGGTAAATTCTGCAGTTTTCTAATCCGGTCAGCTGTGGTTTTTTGACCATATCTGGAGCTACAAAACTCCAAATGGAGTGATTCAAAAAAAGAAATTCAACTAGACAAAATAAGGAACAACTTTCATGTTTACCATTTCCTCAAATTTCCACTGTAACAGTCCCTAATGGAATAGTAAATTTATGGTACAAAAACTGAAAATTCTGCCCCTTAGTGCTAAGTTTGGAAATGGATTTGGTGATTAATTCCAACAACTTTTAAATGCAAAATGTGGTACATTGGGAGTGTTAAAACCAATACACCTATTTTCTATCCAAAAGTCGACATTTTTGTTGACTAATGAAGTGAATAGTAACACCAAAACTTGAAATTCACAAATTGAAGAATTTTAAAGTATCAAATGCCCTAATATACCTAACAAGATTGGTTTGGATAGTTTGGCATGCCAATAGGATTCAGTTAGCAGTACTGCACATGGCATTGTGCCATTCTGTGATTTTATGGCTTTTAGCCATTTTGATATTGTGTTGAGACTTGGCCTCGTGCCTAATGTTATTTACAGCTTGTTAGCTGTTCTGTTGCACACCGGGAGATACATATGTGACCGATGGTGTGATGGCCCGAGGTACTTGATACCCAGTGCTAGTTTACCCGTTTATCCAGTCCAGTCGTCCAGTATAGGTTACTTGGGCAACCAAATGAATGAAAATGGACAAAGTTAAAGAAATAAATGAATATAACAAATACAAACAAATAAGACATATACATTCAATACATATTTATTTTCTGCTATTTTCTTTTATTTTATTATTGCACCACTAAGCATCATTGCTTAGCGCGTTGCTTTTGCCACGCGTAGGTTCTGGAGATACTGATTGTGAGCCCAGTAGACCGCAGACTGGGTGAGTCCATCCTGCAGCTCTGTATAGTGTCCGTGTCACCTCACCCTCCAAAGTGCATTGGTAGGGCACTAGGTTTCATTTTGGTATTTTGTAACTAATTTTTTTTTCTCATATGTATTTGGATTTATGTAATGTATTTTGATGTTCATGTAAATAATGAAAATTGTGTTGGTGAATGGAAAATGTGAATATCTATCTATGAATTGTACTTGATTATCACATTAGATGAATGATTGAGAAATGAAATTGAAAATGTTTAGATTTTGATATTGGAGTTTGAGAGTGATGAGATACGAATATTGGAAGTGTTTTTCACAGGTTCCAAAGAACTGTTTTCTCCATTTTTAGCCGGTACTCTGCCGGATTTTCTTTAAAATTTTCGGAACATCAAATAAATAATAATTTCGATAAATGGCTTAAATAAATTATATTTCATAAACTATATTCAAAACTATGAAAAAAATTGATTAAGGTAAAATAGAGTGTGCCGATACACCGTGTGACACTGCTTACTCGGATCTTCTGTACACGGGTAAGGGGTGTCACATAACTTGTTTGAAAAGCCACCTGTAATCAACCTACAAAAACTTTCATTATCCAGTGAATGCCCAGAATTCTGGGTAAAACCAAATCTGGCCAACCATGTTCAAATGGCTATAACTTAGGCTACAAAACTCCAAATGGAGTGATTCAAACGGGGAAATAAAGTTAAGACAATAAGGAACAACTTCTATGATGAAAACTTAGCTAAATTTCCAAAGCAACATGATCAATGGAACAGTGTAAAATAGGATACCAAAACTGAAAATTTGAAATTTATGCCTAAAAGACTTAAGATTTGAGAAAACAACCAAAACCAACAAAATTGGTAACCAAAATGTGGTATGTTGTTAAAGTTGGACTTCTCATACCTTTTAAGCATAAGAAAGTCAATATTTTGACTTGAATAGTGCCATGAATAGTAACTTCGACATGAAAATTTCCAAGAATGAAAGTTTAAGCATATTGGGGCTAGAATTCAGCATATATGAATTTAGTTGTTGGATTTATTATGAGATAAGATACTGAAACACTGTTAATTGTGTGTTTCAGCTGAAAAGGACTCGAAAAATCTAAGGGACCGAGTCAAGACTTAGATGTGACTCACGTCAGGTTTGTGCACAATAAATTATGTAATTATTTTCTAAGTGAAAATTTGACTTGTTATGCTTTATGGAAATGCTGTATTATTTATAAATTGTGTTGCCATTTTGTGACTGCAAAAATGACTTTGGAAATTGTTTGGGATCTTTTCTAAATTTTTTAAGTACTTTGTTTTGAATTAATTTTGTGTTCACACTAACATGACAGTATCACATTATTCCTCCTCTATTTATGGGGTTGAGATCATTTATTTTTCTCCCTCTCTGGCTTACTAGGTGAGGTTGTAGATCAGATGAGTAGTCATTAACTAGCTAGCCACCTCCCTCATTGATTTCAATCAGTGGGGTTGTAGATTGCTTTTTCGTGGTATACAATACGGCATTGATCGAAAATTTTGTGTCATGGCTTAAGTTGTGTATGAATTGGCAACACTGTGTTTATTAAATTATTTGACCAAAATTGTGCTATAATGAGTTTTGATAATTTGTGAAATATTTAAATTGTGATTTATCAATGAATATTTTATGTAATGCATTTCGAGTTTTATTGTGCATCACTGAGTATTCTTATACTCAGCAATAGCTTATTTTTCTGTCGCAGATAAGGGCAAGGAGAAAGCAGCCGAGTGAGCTGCTATTGAGATAGAGGACTTCATTAACCTTTTTGGTATAGGTATTTATTTATACTCTTGTAATTATTTTGCTGTAAATATTGTATTGTCATATGTATTAATGTAAAGTTAAGCAGTTGTATAGTAAATTGTAATAATATTATTTTGGATTTTCTTTTTTTGTAAATTAAGACCTGTATATGTAACTTAAATTTTAAATGCACTGTGAATGAAATTATGAAATATTGTGAGATGTCACATTTGATTGAATTGTGGAATTGATTTAAATTATGTTAAACTGAGTCATTTTGGTTGTTGGGAGTTGTGGAAATAATTATTGGAAGTGTTTTTACAGGTTTTTGAAGAACTGTTTTCTCAAAATACAGACGGCACTCTGCCGAAATTTTTTCAAAATTTGCGGAAAAATAAAAATGGACAAAAATTTTTACTAGTTTTGAAACTTCAATTAAATGTTTTTAATCTCTACTATAATGCTCACCACTGCCAAAAAGTAAGAAAATGGTTTTAAAATCTCTTGTAGGGTACTTAATGAGTTATTGGTAGGTGAAGTTCGGTAGTTCATTAGGTATTCTACGGGATCATGTTATGCCTTACAGAGGGGTAAGGTGTGACACTTAAATAAATGTGGCTAGTAAAACCCTGCTTGTAGAATCTTTGCTGCAGTTTTTGAGGTGTCGAAATGTCCTCCATATAGTGATGAATGGTAGTGATAAATGATTCTTTCCATATCTTCCTCTAGTATGCATCTTCTTATTAGCCCATCATTACATCTCTTGTACAGTAGAGGTTCCTCCCATAAGTAATATCTCACATCATGTAGGAATTTCTTCCTTTGCTGATAAGTCATGTTTGGAGGTAGTACCTGCACACAAGAAAATTAACAAAGTCAATGTACCATGGAGCCTTGGAGAATGCAAGTAATTGTTCATCAGGAAATGAATCATCAATTGACAAATCTTCAAAGTCCTCCGTGTACTCTGATTTTAGTCTAGAAAGATGGTCAGCTACTATATTTTCAGATCCCTTTTTGTGCTTTATTTCAAGGTCAAATTCTTACAGGAGTAGAATCCATCGAATCAGCCTTGGTTTTACTTCCTTCTTATTCAAAAGGTACCGGATGGCAGCATGATCTGTGAATACAATGACTTTTGACCCAATGAGGTAAGATCTGAACTTTTCCATTGCAAACACCATTGCTAGGAATTCTTTCTCTGTGGTGGCATAATTGATTTGTGCATCATTGAGTGTCTTGCTAGCATAATAAATAGCATGGAGCTTTTTATCTTTTCTTTGCCTAAGCACTGCTCGAACTACATAGTCACTCACGTCGCACATCACCTCGAATGGTAGCTCCCAATTTGGTGGCTGCATTATTGGTGCTAATATCAGGGCTTTTTTGATCCTGTTAAAGGAAACAAGGCAATTTTCATCAAAATCAAAGGGAACATCTTGACTTAACAAGTTAGTAAGTGGCTTAGCTATCTTGGAAAAGTCCTTAATGAATCTCCTATAGAATCCTGCATGTCCCAAAAAGTTTTGAACTCCCTTGACTGATGTTGGGGGTGGCATGTTTTCAATGACCTCAATTTTTGCTTTATCAACTTTAATTCCTCTTTCTGATATCAAATGTCCTAGAACTATGTCTTCCCTTACCATGAAGTGGCATTTTTCCCAATTTAAGACCAGGTTTGATTCTTCATGTCTTTGCAACACCTTAGATAAATTAGCTAGGCAATCATCAAAAGTAGTTCCATAGATAGAAAAATCATCCATAAAAACTTCTATGATATCTTCAATATAATAAAAAAAGATAGCCATCATGCATCTTTAAAAGGTAGCAGAGGCATTACAAAGACCAAAAGGCATTCCTCCTATATGCAAATGTTCCATAGGGGCAAGTGAATGTTGTCTTTTCTTGGTCTTTTAGGTGAATAGGAATTTGAAAGAATCCCGAATAACCATCTAAATAACAGAAATAAGAGTGTTTCGCTAATCTTTCTAACATTTGGTCGATGAAGGGGAGAGGGAAATGGTTTTTTCTGATAGCACTGTTCAATTTCCTATAGTCTATGCACATTTGCCAACCAGTGACTGCTCTAGTAGGGATCAGTTCATTGCTTGCATTTTGGATAACAATTGTCTCACCTTTCTTAGGAACTACATGTACTGGACTAACCCATTTACTATCAGAGATTAGGTATATGATACCTACATCTAATTGTTTTAGGATTTCTTTCTTGACTACTTCTTTCATGTTTGGGTTAAGTCTTCTTTGGTGTTCGATTGTGGGTTTACTGTTTTCTTCCATGGGTATCCTATGCATGCAAATCGAAGGGTTGATTCTCTTCAGTTCTTCTATTTTATACCCTATGACTTTACTATGGATCCTAAGTTCTCTTAGCAATTTTTCCTCTTCTAACTTAGACAGGCCAGCATTGATTATAACAGGATATTTAGAATTTTAGTCCAGAAATGCTTACCTTAGTGAGGATGGAAGAGGTTTAGGCTCTATTTGTTTGGCATTTTCTTGGAGCTTACCTTTGGTTTGTTCTTCCTTCAACTTCTCCATCTCAAAAGCTTTAGCTAATGGTAGGGGTGGATGAACTGCTAACTATTGTGCACATGTTACTATTTCTTTATTTTCATCATCCACTGTGTGGCTGTGCACAATACATGCTTCAAAAGGATCTTTAGGATGGGTCTTATGAAATTCCTTTTCAACATATTCGTCAATTGTGTCAACTTTGAAGCATTCATCAGGTTCAAATTTGTGTTTCATCGTGTCAAACAAGTTGAACTCCACTTCTTCTTCTCCTACTTTGAGAGTTAGTCACCCATTTTTGACGTCTATAATAGCTCCGACGGTTGCCAAGAATGGTCTTCCCAAGATGATAGGAATTTTAACATCTTTTTCCATCTCAAGGACAACAAAGTCAACTGGAATGAAGAGTTTTCCCACTTTAATAGGAATGTTCTCAAGTATTCCTATAGGATATTTAACAGATCGATCAGCCAATTGCAATGTGATTGTTGTTGGTTTCAGTTCCCCGATCTCCAGCTTTTTGCATATTGATAGAGGCATTAAACTGACGCTTGCTCCAAGATCGCAAAGGGCCTTATCTATTTTCTTGTTACCAATGAGGCAAGGTATGGAGAAGCTTCCTGGATCTTTCAACTTTGGAGGCAGTTTATTTTGCAGTATGGCACTGCATTCCTTTATTAGAGCTACTGTTCCATAGTTTTCTAGCTTTCTCTTCTTTGACAGAATTTCCTTAAGAAATTTGGCATAGGACGGCATCTGAAAAAGTGCTTCAGTAAAGGGGATGTTGATGTAAAGTTTCTATAAAACTTCCAAAAACTTCCCAAACTACTTGTCTAATTTGGCTTTCTAAAATCTCTGAAGAAAAGGTAGGGGAGGCTGGTATGGCTCTGATAATTTCTTTGTCTTCCTCGCTTCCTCTTTCTGATCTTTCTTAGCTTCTTCCGCCCTTTTCCCTACTTGGTCTTTAGATTTTTCTATGGTTTCCTCTGTCGGTTTTACGTCTGGTTGTACTAGAGTTCTCCCACTCCTCAGTGTAACTGCTTTACAATGCTCCCTTGGGTTCATTTCTGTAACACCCCTATTTGCATAGCCTGGTACATTTCACTATTCTGGTGACCGGTGTTGCTCCAAACAATTAAGAGGATTAGAACCACATCTAAGACACCTAGTTAAGCCCTGAATACAAATAATTAGTAATTACCAAATAGTTAAGTATAAAGAAGAAAAATAAAGTATAAAAAGTTAAATGAGCCGGGAGTCACAATGATGGGTGACCTTCTCGGGAATGACTGCGAGGTCAGTCTAAACTCAAATTTTGAATCGTAAAATGTGACACCGCGGTCCTTAGGACTATTGCGAACACAGTGGAAAAGAGAAAATCATGAAAAAGAGTTGTTAAGCAGGTCAAATAATTAGGTCAGGGATCCGAAAGAAATATCGAATAACTTGCAAATCGGATTGAACCAGCGAGGGGCAATTTGGTCAATTCACCCTAGAGCTGACTCCTGACCTAACTGTCCAATAAAATTGGAGAAAAGAAAATTTTGGGATCAAGAATTAAATTAAAAAACTAATGAAAAAATAAATGTAAAAGAAAAAGATAAAGGAAAAAGTTTATTTACATCATGCTTACCTTATTGGATGACATCATCATGATGTCAAAATTCATTTTAATTTCCCTACCATAATCAAACAAGTCAATTAAGTAAAAAAAAATACACATAAAATACCTAAAAAAGAAAAGAAAAACTACTTTTAGTCTTCTTCTTCTTCATTGCCACCCCACCTCTCTCACTAGCCGCCATTGTTGCACCATGAATCATGAATCCAAGCTTTGAAACAATCACCTAACCCTACTTTGACCCCAAACTAGTCTATAAAAACTTGTTAGACCAACTTGAGAAAACATTTGAAGAAGAAAGAAAGAAGAGACAAGGAGTGGAATTGAAAAATTGAAAGTCAAGTGGAGGTAAGTGAATTAATATGAAAATCTTAGTTTATTTGTTGTGTATGTAGCTCACTTAACTTAGAAATTGTGTAAAATCAAACAAAAATAATTGTTGAGGGACTAAACAAGAAATTTCGGCTAGCTAGGGTTAAGGCTTGAAATGAATGAATTTGGTGGATTTGAATGATTATTTGTGGTGAATGAGGTATATAGGCATTAGATGTACACTTTGAATGTATTGAATTATGCAAATGTGTAACTAGGGTTTGAGCATGTGAAAATTAGAGAAAAAGGTTGAGAATTGATCATTTTATGTAGTTGACCTTATTTGAGTTGAAAAATGGTCAATTGTGACCATTTGTGGTGTGTATGAATTATTGGAACCAAGTTCCAATTCGGATTGGTTAGGGTCAATCTATAGGCAGCTTGACCTAGGTCTCTTTTAGGGACCAAAACTAAAACTTTACTAACCCAATTGGTGTGAGGCCAATTGAGAATGAAACTAGACACAAAATGGCACATTTTTCATTTAGGAATCATGCCCAGAAAGTGACTATAACTTAGTGAACTATTAGGCCAAATCTGGAATTGGGCACACTGCCCTGTACAAAAATGACCAAATGAACAATAGTTACGTAAATGACCATAACTTGGTCTAGGAAGGTCCAAATGACCTAAATTTTATACCGATAGAAAGCTGAGACATAGCCCTAAAATAAACCCAAAATTTGACCATAACCTATTTTAAAAACCACCTACAGTCAACCCACAAAAACTGCCAATAACTAGGAATTTGCCCAGAATTCTAGGTAACACAAAATCTGGCCAGCCATGTTCAAATGCCTATAACTTAGGCTAAAAAAAATCCAAATATAGTGATTCAAAAAGAGAAATAAAGTTAAGACAATAAGGAACAACTTCTATGAAGAAAACTTATCTAAATTACCACAGCAACTTGATCAATAGAACAGTGTAAAACAAGGCATCAAATCTGAAATTTTGGAAGTTTCACCTAAGAAACTTAAAGTTTGAGGAACCAACCAAAACCAACAAGTTAGGTAACCAAAATGTGGTATGTGGGTGAAAATAGAATTCCTATACCTATTAAGCATTACAAAGTCAACAAATTGACTTGAATAGTGTCATAAATAGTAACTCCGAAATAAAAATTTTCAAGAACGTTAGTTTAAGTATATATGAATCAATTATTGGATTTATTGTTAAATAAGATACTGAAACACTATAAATTACCTATTTCAGCTGAAAAAGACCTGGAAAAGGCTAGGGCAAACTCATTTTAGGTTTGTGCACAATAAACTTTAATTTATCATTTTCTAATTGAAAATTTATTTAGTTATGCATTGTGAATTAGTTGTGCTAATTATGGTTTCGAGAAATGCTGTGTTGCCATTTTATGAATGGAAATTTGAATTGGAAATTGATTTGTGTTTTGCGTGAAATGTTTGAATAACATGATTTAAATTGTTTTTGATTCGTACTTGGCATGACAATATCACTATATTCCTCCTCCATTTATGGGGTGAGTTTAACTATATTCCTCCCTCTCTGGCTTGCCAATCTGAGGTGAGTTTGGATGAGTACTCATTAGCTAGCTAGCCACCTCCATCATTGATTTCGATTAGTGGGGTGAGTTTGCCTTGTCGTGATGTACACACGACATGTTCGGAAATTTTGTGTCATGGCCTAAGTTGTGTTAATGATTAGCAACACTATGTTTATTAAATTGTTTGATCAAATTATGTTATATTAAGTTTTGAAAATTGTGAAATATTTAACTTGTGATTTATTATAAAGGTGATTTGAAAATTTCTGAAATGTGATTGTGAAATATTTGAACTGTGAATTGATAAAAAATGTTATGTTTTGCATTTTTCATTTTATTGTGCACTACTGAGTATTTTTTATGCTCAACGATAGCTTTCTTTGCTGTTGCAGATAGAGACAAGGTAAAAGCAGTAGAGTGAGCTACTGATTGTTGGGACTACACAGAGGCTTTTGTATGGGTATTTAGTTATATTCTTTTAGTTTATTTTGATGTAAATAGTTTAGTGCCATATGTGTTAATGTAAAATTGAGCAGTTGTACATCAAAGTTGTAATACTATTATTTTTTATTTTTCTTTTGTAAATTAAGATTTGTGTATGTAAATTTAATTTAATGCAATGTTTATGAATTATTGAATTGTTTTAAACAATTTTTAAATTGTGAAATTTGAGTTGAAATTTGGTTGAATTGAATTGATTATAATGAATGAGGATATGAAAATGAATGTATTGGAGTTTGTGGTTGTTTTGAAAACATTGGAAGTGTTTTTTTTTTTTAGGTGTTTGAAGAACAGTTTTCTTAAAAGACAAACGGTCTTCAGCCGAAATTTTTACAAAAATTTGAGTAAAAACAAAATGGACAAAAATTTTAAACTAGTTTTTAAACTTCTATTAAATGTAAGAAAATGCTCACCACTTATAAAAAGTAAGAAAATGGTTTTAAAATCCCTTGTAGGGTACTTAATGAGTTATCGGTAGGTGAAGTTTGGTAGTTCATTAGGTATTCTACGGGATCATGTTGTGCCTTACGGAGGGGTAAGGTGTGACATATTTAGTGGTATCAGAGCAATGGGTTTAAAATAAATTTTGAACTGTGAATTTGAAATATTTTATCGATAAATACAACTGCTCAAATGTTTGATACATATGACATATTTACATCATGAATATGCACTAACGGAGGTCAACCTCCTTGTGTTTGTTATCAGAGAGTAGAAGATTTCTGAAAGTAGAATGGAAGAAGGAGATCATTTCGTAGAACAATCTGCCGAGGCTGAGGCCCAAGGAGAAGCCCCAGCACTCCAGAATGTGAGTGGGTTAGCCACTCCAGCTCCTCCTCAAGCACCGCAGTTTCTTGCTCAGTTTGCACAGCAGATGGCCATGTTCTTTCAACAAATGGCGGGAAATGTACCACCACAAGCTCAGATGCAAGCACCTGCAGCACAACCACAGCCCCCGGCTCGACAATGTGAAAAACTAATAAAATTTGGGGCTACCGAGTTTAAGGGCACTGTGGTTCCACTGGAGGCAGAACAGTGGTTAGAACGGATGGAAAGGGTATTCAGAAAGCTACATTGTGCCAAGGAATTAAAATTTGAATATTCAATATCTCTTTTGCAAGGGGATGCATATGAATGGTGGAAGACCATCCCCCACAGCCTGGTTGAAGCCCCTGTTCACACTTGGGCAGACTTCCTGAGAGAGATCAGGCAGAAATGGGTCCCCGATACTTATGTAGACATGAAGCTGCAAGAGTTTTTAAGTCTGAAGCAAGGAGACAAAACTATAGCAGAGTATGAAAGAGACTTCTCTCGACTAAGCCACTATGCTGGAAGCTTGGTCACCACTCCTAAAGACCAGTGCAAAGGGTTTGAGGCTAGGTTGAGGCCTACTTTGAGAATGCAAGTAGTGGAGTTCCGACACTAGAATTTTTCTGAATTGATTTCACAAGCCCTGGAACTAGAAAGGATAGAATCAAAAGGGGCAGTGAAAAAGAGTACAGAAGATAAAGAGAAAACAGAAAAAGCTGCTGGTCAAACTATAGAAAGTAGTTTGAGGAAGAGAAAACATTTTGGAAGATCTAGCTCACGCGAATTGGCTAGAGGTAGATCTTTTGGACAAAAACCACCCTGATCCGATCAGCAAACTCAGCAGACACACAGAAATATGCTGTCGGATTGACTTTGTGAGACTTGTAGTAAATCACATAGTGGAGTATGTTATAGAGATATAGGAGCATGTTTTAATTGTGGAGGGACTGGTAATTTTGCAAAGGATTGCATAAGTCCATGCTGTTATGGGTCATTTACCATATCAGAAGGATTAGCCCAAGTTTCTACCCCAAAGAGTTCACCAGTAGTTGTAGAGGCAGAGGCAGAGGTAAGGGTAGTACACCTGGAAGTCAAAGTACAGTGAATTAGCCAGGACAAGGTGATGCTCCAGCTAGAGTATACACTATGCGATAGAGGGATGAGGATGAGACTTTTGACATTATTACTGGTATTTTCTCAATTCTTAATTAAGATATGTATATGTATAAAAATCAATTTTGATGTGTTATTGATTAGCCTTTTAGGATAAGAATTACGATAACAAGCTTGATTGGAATTAATTTTGAAAAAGTTTCTAGTGAGAGACATCTCTTAGACTACAATAAATTATAAAGTTAATTAGTAAGCCTAATTAGGTAAGGCAAGAGGACCTAAAAGTAAGTTATAGTAATATAGCTACCTTAGATGCGAGTAAGGGTATTACTGCTGATAGATGTCAGTAGGTACCATGATCAAAATAAGTTTAAGATATTAGTGGATTTGAAAAAAATAAGATATAGGGAAGTTTGATCTATTGGGATGTATCATAGTAATATGCAATATTCTTGATGTTTGTGCTGTAAGCTGTAGATTACAGTACTAACTTGGGATTTATTATGTAGAGCTACGTACTACCCGATAGTGCAGTAAGATGAGGATTATTGCAAACAGCATCTGTTTTGGTAAAATTCTACCGGGATAGAATTTTATTATTGGAAGGGAGTTTGAAAATCCTAACCTGGGATTTAAAATTCTAAAGTTAGAATATCAAAAGGTTATAGTACAGTACAAAAGGAAGTAATGACTACACATCATTGCAAAATAAGCTATAGATGAAGGAACGAAAGCATGAAAAACACAAGTTTATACCATTGAATTCAAAAATTTTCACCTAATGTGACACCCCTTTACCCGTGTACAGTACATCCGAGTAAGCAATGTCACACGGTGTATCGGCACACTCTAATTTTACCTTAATCAATTTTTTTGTCATATTTATGAATATAATTTATGAAATATAATTTATGAAATATAATTTATTTAAGCATTTTTTCGAAATTATAATTTATTTGAGGTTCCGAAAATTTTATAGAAAATCCGGCAAAGTACCTGCTAAAAATGGAGAAAACCGTTCTTCGGAACCTGTGAAAAACACTTCCTATATTCTTATTCATTCATCTCAACTCCATTTATCAAAATCTCAATATTTTTCAGTTCACATTCATTTCTCAATCATTCATCTCAATTGTTAATCATGTACAAGTCATAAATAGACATTCACTCTTCCATTCACAAATACAATTTTCATTATTTACATGAACATCAAAATATATTACATACGTTCAATTACATATGAGAAAATAAACATTAGTTACAAAATACCAAAATGAAACCTAGTGTCCTACCAATGCACTGTGGATGGTGAGGTGACACGGACACTATGCAGAACTGTGAACTGCCTTACCGAATCTGTGGTCTACTGGGCCCTTTGTCCAAATCTTGATCGCACTACAGCGTTGCAAAAGCGACGCGCTAAGCATAAAGCTTAGTGGTGCAAATAATACAAGAAAATATAATATGCAAATAAAAATAATAATTTTCTTGCTATTGTGTTCATAAAGAAATAAATAATTACTAACTTATTGTTTAGTCGAGGGCTAATCATGTTTTATGATATTAACTTCTTCATGCATTTCGTTAATTATTTTCTTCATGATCTTGAGCTTCTTTGTATTTTTGTAATCATTCCTGATTCTTAATTTTCGTATTTTCTTTAATAATCAGTTCAATCACAGTTATACTTTTCCATGCCCAAGTAACCTATACTGGACGACTGAACTGGATAACGGGTCGTTGGCACTGGACACCGCGGTGCCTCGGGCCGTCATACCATGGGACGCAGAATGTCAACCACGTATGCAGTCAGTATGGCTAAAAAGCCATGATATCACATAATCGGCATAAAAGCCATGAATACGGGTATAAAAGCCATGAATACGGGCATAAAGCCATGAACACAGGCATAAAGCCTTTCGCAGTACTGCTAAAACAATACCCTATTGGCATGCCAACCTATCCAAACCAATCACATTAGGCCTACTAGGGCATTTTTCATTTTTAAGTTTCACATTTTTTGAATTTCAAGTTTTGGTGTCACTATTCACTTCATTAGTCAAACAAAAAGTTGACTTTTGTATAGAAAGTAGGTACATTGGCTTTGGCACTTCAAACATACCACATTTTTCATTTAAAACTTGTTGGAAGTGATCACCATTACCATTTCTAGGCTTAAACCAAGGGAAACAAAAATTTCAGTTTTTGAAGCTTAACTTTACTGTTCCATTAAATCTTATTCTGGTGAGAATTTGAGGAAATGGTAAACATGAAAGTTGTTCCTTATTTTGTCTAGTTGAATTTCTTTTTTTTGAATTACTCCATTTGGAGTTTTGTAGCTCAAGTTATGGCCAAAATAAGTTTACTGTTCACGAGTCTCATTCTGCTTGAAATTTTGGGTTTTGGCAGATTTTGGTCCAACTTTGATCAGTAATTTGACCAAGTTAAGTTCACAATTTGGTCTAACTTTCTCCATATGAAATGTTCTACCATGCCTTAGGTTTCCATCGGTTCAGGAATCGCCTAAATCCGAGTTTTCTAGAGAGAGTTATAGCCATCCAAACATTACTGTTCAAATGTAAATCTGCAGAGCTGCAGGTTTGATAACTCAACTTTGTTCAATAATTTGAATGGGTTAATGGCATAATTTGGGGTAGGTTTCTTCATGAAAGTTTTTTTTCTATATCATATCTTGTTACTGTAAAAATTTCAGGTCAATTGACCATATCTACAGTGAGTTATGGCCTTACTGTTCATTTGGTCATTTCTACAGGTGCTGTTGCAGGGTATCCGGATTGGGGCCAACTTTTGGTCCTCTTGCTTTGGTCTTTTGGGCATGGTTTCTTAAGCAAAAATGTGCCATTATAAGCCTAGTTTCATGTCCAATTGGCCAAACACCAATTGGACCTACACAGCCAAAGTTATGGCTGTCTAAGTGGACTGAAATTTCAATCACCCTGCTGCACTTACAAGGCAGCCTACTCATTCCCTTTGCCATGCTACATTTCAGTCCAAATTATGGTCAACTTACCTAAAATGGTCACTAATTGACCCTTATAATGTTCTTTCACAATTTCATAAGCTAAATCCAAGTTTCACTCCTCAAAACCCTAATTTCCATTCTAAATTTTCACAACTACCTTAATTAATCACTTTCATTCCTTACATATATATATATATATATATATATATATATATATATATATATATATTTTTTTTAAACATACTCTCTAATTCACTCTAAGTCCATCAAGACACTCAATCATGTTCCTTCTTTAGGGCTGCCAAAAATCATGGTGGACATACACATAACTTTTATTCATTTAAGTTACAAATTCATAATTGTTTCATGTCTCTAGCATGGGATTAAAGAGTTTTAAGTATATATGTGCACTAACCTCTTGTAGGGCAGAATTTTCCCAAGTTAATCTTCCCTTTCTAGGCTGCCAAACACTTCCCAAGAGGTAGAGACAAGTTTTTAGTGAAGGGACTTGGGGTTTTGGGGTGAGGAAAGCATGGAAATTGAAGCTTTAGAAAGTTTGTTAATGGAGGAGTGAGGGAGGAGGTGAAAAACATTTTTGAAGGAGAAGAAGGGCTGCTGTTTGCTTTTTAATTCTTTGGTCTCTTTTGACTCTTTTTATTAGTTAATTTGATGGTTACTTAATTGTGATTGGTGGACAATTTTAAATGACCTCATAATATGTCATAATTGGCATTTTATTGTATTTTCTTTTCTCTTCTTCTCTACTCACTTTCAATTAATTTTTTATCAATATTAATTCATATTTTATGTCATAATAATTATTTACTTAACTGGACAAGTCGGCCAAAAATCACCTCTGAAGGTGAAATGACCAAAATGCCCTCCGTTTGGCTTAACGGGTCAAAATTGTCTGTACCGATTGAAAAATTTTTCTAGGTATTTTCTTGGCATTCTAATGCCATAGGAACCTCAATAACCCTTCTCTGGAGTCCCAAAAATTATTTTAAAATTTTTCCCCCGGGTTTAGGGCTCCTCGTTGCGAGAACCGCAACTTCCCTCTGGTTACCCTTCGCTTGGGCACCAACTCATTTAACTTGGTTGTATTTTATTTCTAAAATTTTTACTAAATGTTTCTTATTAATATTTGATTTAATTATGGTCCCTCAATTTAGTTTAAATATTTTTTCGGACGTTCTAGCTATCCGGACCGACACCGGTCACCGGAACAGTAGAATGTACGGAGTTGCTACCGGGAGGGTGTTACACCTAGGGTCACATGAATCATGCAAGATTTATTTTTATCTATTTGATTTCAATGATAAACAACATATTAAAACTCTTTTAATATGTTTTTGGATCTGTATTTGCCATTTAAGATTTTAAAATTAATCAGATTAATTTTTAGAACCCTAGATTAAATCAAGAACGATTACACTAGCCTCTTGATGCACTGCAGCGTGTCTGCGCCTTTGAGATTCATCTTCAGGACACCAGATGTTGTCCCTCTAGCTTGTCCACACCAAGAACACCTATGGCAGCCCTTGAATAGCTTCTAAAGCTTTTTCTATTAATTAGAAATTCAAGTTCTGCCTTTTAAGAGATTAGATATGTAAACAGGACACTAGAAACAATTTCTAGTGTTCTTAATTCAAGAGATTGATGGCTAATCTCTTTGAATTGATGAGAGATGAAGAAGAATAGATGAAAAGCCTCAAAGTGGCGTGACAAAGGAGAGGAGTGGCTGCTGGTTGCTTTTCTTTTCATAACAATACTTAAATAGCTAGGTTAACATATTAAACCCTTGCCACATGTTACCCTTTGATTAGCTTTAGGTTTAAGTGACCCAATCACATTGTGCCAAGTGTCAAACCTATATTTAATCTTGATTTTAATCATCTTACATGATTAAAAAACATTTGGCAAGCTTATGTGTAATCCCATATGTCACCATCTCATGGTGCCACATGTCACACTGTGAAATGACCAAAATGCCCCTATGTCTTAATTTTGAGTTCTTAACCCAAAATAATTATTTTTTTTCTTCTAATCAATTTATATCAAATATAAATTAATTAATTAATCTCAATTAATTAATTTCTCATTAATTAAATTCATATTTAAACACTTTAAATATAAATTTAACTTATACTATACATCCAATAATCTAGATTTGGTTTCAAGTCATGCTAGGGACTTTGCAATTTAATTGCAAACCAAACCTATTTAATTAATCAATTAAACTCTTTAATTAATTAATTAAATCATATTTAAATAGTTGATAACTTGTGTATGTGTGTGACTTACTAGGCTCATCACTAATTGGCAATGAGACATGATATCAACTCTTAATACCATCAGAACTCTTTCTTACCATAAATGATTTCTCTAAATCATTTTATGAACCTCATAGACCATGGTTAACACCTAGCATAGCATGCCATGGCCACCCAATTAGTAATAAGGTTTACCTTCAATGAACCTATAATCATATGTTACCATGCACTAGAATCTCTCTGTTACAAAATCCCAACTTAAGCTGGAGTCATGGTTTATGTCAAACTCCATTTGCTATGAATATTATGTTCTCTTTTAATTCCAGTTCTTGATTAAAAAGATTTTCTCATCAGAAACTCTTTTCTGAATAAATCTATCTGTCTTGGCCAAGAACTTGAAACATCAAGAACAATTAAATGAACATAGGATTTTATATTTATTTACTTAGAGGAACAGATTCCATCTTGATCAACACCTACCTCCATATATAACTAGTAGGAGCCAACAGATGCCCATATACCCATACACAGTACAAGTATGAAAGCAGTATCAAACTCAAACTATCTATATACAAGATAACTGTGCTATCTCAGGTCTAAAGATTTTATGCACTGATATGATTTATGACAAAACATTAACAAGAGTAAACTCCATGTGCTTATCATAAGTGTCACTGGTTCGGCCTACTTATCATTTATAAGTGCCTATCATGTTTGTTATATGGCATGAGACTCACCATTCCTTATTTATATCTCGTACAAATAACTTGGTAACAAACATGAATACATTCTTTTTGGATAAGTCATGTCCTTATTATGAAGTATCCTCAATTGTGAACCTATTTATGATACTTTGTGCTAGAAATATTGTCACTCATATTCTTAACAACTTAAGAATAATATTTCTAACAAAATATCAATGGACCTTTTTTATTACACATAAATATATTATGTAAACGGAAAAGTGGAAATGCCTTTTATTAATAAAAATATGTACAAGATACATACTAAATGATATGCTCTAGGGCATACTACTAACAATAGAATATTGATAGATAAAAGAGTTATGGAAGTAAAAAGTTGAATAGTTAGTTCAGATATAATAAGGAAATATTACGAATATTATCAAGATTATTGACTAGAATAGTCAGGAGACCAATGATTAGGTAAATAGTATTGGCTAAAGTGTTATGGACTATTATTTAGACTATAAAGCTATGTAGAAATGTGAGAAAAATATGAGAAAATAACACGTATAACTATTTGTGGATAGATAGTGAACACAATTTCGAGGACGAAATTTCTTTTAGGGGGAGAGGGGGGGGGGGTGGAGGAGAATTGTAACACCCCTATTTGCATAGCCCAGTACATTTCACTGTTCCGGTGACCGGTGTCGGTCCAGACAATTAAGAGGATTAGAACCACATCTAAGACACCTAGTTAAGCCCTGAACGCAAATAATTAGTAATTGCCAAATAGTTAAGTATAAAGAAGAAAAACAAAGTATAAAAAGTTAAATGAGCCGGGAGTTATAGCGATGGGTAACCTTCTCGAGAATGATTGCGAGGTCAGTCTAAACTCAAATTTCGAACCATAAAATATGATGCCGCGGTTCTTAGGACTATTGTGAACACAGTGGAAAAGAGAAAATCACGAAAAGAGTAGTTAAGCAGGTCAAATAATTAGGTCAGAGATCCGGAAGAAATATCGAATAACTTACAAACTGGATTGAACCAGCGAGGGGCAATTTGGTCAATTCACCCCTAGAGCTGACTCCTAATCTAACTCTCCAATAAAATTGGAGAAAAGAAAATTTCAGGATTAAGAAGTAAATTAAAGAACTAATGGAAAAATAAATGCAAAAGAAAAAGAAAAAGGAAAAAGTTTATTTACATTATGCTTACCTCATTGGATAACATCATCATGATGTCAAAATTCATTTTAATTTCCCTACCATAATTGACCAAGTCAATTAAGTAAAAAAAAATACACATAAAATAACTAAAAAAGAAAAGAAAAACTATTTTTAGTCTTCTTCATGAAGAAAACAAACCCAAATTTTGACCATAACTTGCTTGGAAAACCATCTACAGTCAACTAACAAAAATAGCCAATAACCAGGAATTTGCCCAGAATTCTGGGTAACACTAAATCTGGCTAGCCATGTTCAAATGCCTATAACTTAGGCTACAAAACTCCAAATGGAGTGATTTAAAAAGGGAAACAATAAGGAACAACTTCTATGAAGAAAACTTAGCCAAATTACCACAGCAACTTGATTAATGGAACGATGCAAAACAGGGCACCAAATCTGAAATTTTGGAAGTTTCACCTAAGAAACTTAAAGTTTGAGGAACTAACCAAAACTAAAAAGTTTGGTAACCAAAATGTGGTATGTGGGTGAAATTAGAATTCCCATATATATTAAGCATTAGAAAGTCAACAAATTGACTTGAATAGTGTCATGAATAGTAACTCTGAAATGAAAATTTTCAAGAACGTTAGTTTAAGTATATTGAGACTAGAATTAAGTATATATGAATCAATTATTGGATTTATTGTGAAATAAGATACTGAAACACTATAAATTATGTGTTTCAACTGAAAAAGACTTGGAAAATGATAGGGTAAACTGAGTCAAGGCCTATAAGCGACTCACATCAGGTTTGTGCATAATAAACTTTAATTTATCAATTTTTAATTGAAAATTTATTTAGTTATGCATTGTGAATTAGTTGTGCTAATTATGGTTTCGAGAAATACTGTGTTGCCATTTTATGAATGGAAATTTGAATTGAAAATTGATTTGTGTTTTGCGTAAAATGTTTGAATAACTTGATTTAAATTGTTTTTGATTCACACTTAGCATGGAAATATCACTATGCTCTTCCTCCATTTATGGGGTGAGTTTGATTATATTCCTCTCTCTCTGGTTTGCCAGTCTGAGGTGAGTTTGAATGAGTACTCATTAGCTAGCTAGCCACCTCCCTCATTGATTTCGATTAATGGGGTGAGTTTGCCTTGTCGTGATGTACACACGGCATGTTCAAAAATTTTGTGCCATGGCCTAAGTTGTGTTAGTGATTGGAAAAACTGTGTTTATTAAATTATTTGATCAAATTGTGTTGTATTAACCTTTGAAAATTATGAAATATTTAAATTGTTATAAAGGTGATTTGAAAAATTGTGAAATATGATTGTGAAATATTTGAACTGTGAATTGATAACAAATGTTTTATATTTTGCATTTTTCATTTTATTATACACAACTGAGTATTTTTATACTCAGTAATAGCTTTCTTTAATGTCGCAGATAAAGAAAAGGTAAAAGCAGTAGAGTGAGCTACTGATTATTAGAACTACACGGAAGCTTTTGTATAGGTATTTAGTTATACCCTTGTAGTTTATTTTGATGTAAATAGTTTAGTGTTATATGTGTTAATATAAAATTGAGCAGTTGTACATCAAAGTTGTAATAATATTTTTTTTTTATTTTTCTTTTGTAAATTAAGATTTGTGTATTTAAATTTAATTTAATGCAATATTTATGAATTATCGAATTGTTTTGAACAATTTTTAAGTTGTGAAATTTGAGTTGAAATTTTGTTGAATTGAATTGATTGTAATGAATGAGGATATGAAAATGAATGTATTAGAGTTGTGGATGTTTTTAAAACATTGGAAGTGTTTTTTTTTTTTTTAGGTGTTTGAAGAGCTGTTTTCTTAAAATACAGACGGCATTCTGCTGAAATTTTTTAAAAAATTTGAGTAAAAACAAAATGGACAAAAATTTTGAACTAGTTTTTAAACTTCTCTTAAATGTAAGAAAATGCTCACCACTTCTAAAAAGTAAGAAAATAGTTTTAAAATACCTTATAAGGTACTAAATGAGTTATCGGTAGGTAACGTTTGATAGTTCATTAGGTATTTTACGGGATCATATTGTTCCTTATATAGGGGCAAGGTGTGACAATTTCTAGTTGGCTAGGCAGTTTGCCAACAGCTTTACTTGAAGAGCTTGCTTGATGAGCGATCTGATTCTCTAGCATCCTGTTGTGAGTAGCGGGTTGGTCCACTCTTGAAATCAGCTGTTTAATCAATTCAGTTTGTTGTTGTTGAGCTACTAGGAATCCTTCCATCATGGTTTCCATAGTCATTTTCGGTTTAAGTTGTTTAGGTTGGAGAGGTAGTGATGACTACGCAAAGTTTTGACCTCTGTTCTAAAATTCAGGGGGTGCTGGGGGTTTGTATCCTTGTTGCTTATTTATTGGCTGGTTCTGCTTATTGGACCATGAGAAATTTGGGTGGTTCCTCCATCCAGGGTTGTAAGTATTTGAATATGGATTGTTGGGCTACCTCTGGTTGAAGTTTCCTCCATTATTCACATAGTTCATCTGTTTTGAGGAGGGTTCATTGAAATTGATGTATTCTGAATTCATGTATCCTCCTCCATAGCTGTCCTCATGTTGACTGTTTGTACCAACTACGTTGGTTTGCATTCTTTTGAGTTTCCTTGTGAGCTGATCAAACTGAACATTTATCATGCTTAGGGCATCTACTTCTAGTACCCCTGCAGTTTTCCTTGCATTTCCTCTTTCATTTGACCACTCATAATTATGGTATGCAATCCTTTCTAAAAGTTCAAGTGCTTGTGGGACTATTTTCTCCATTAGATCACCCTCTGCAGCTAAATCAACTGTTCTCCTTGTAGAGGGTAGTAATCCATTTTAGAAATTTTGCACTAATAGCCAATCTTCTATGCCATGGTGTGGGCATTCCCTCTGCAGGTCTTTGTATCTTTCCCATACGTCATAGAGTGATTCTCCTTCCTTTTGTCTGAAGGTGTTGAGCTCAAGCCTCAGTTTTGTAGTCTTTGCAGGTGGAAAATACCTTGCTAAAAAAGCTTGAGATAGGTTTTCCCAAGTAGTGAACGTTCTAGCTGGTTGAGAAAGTAACCACTTCCTTGCTCTGTCCCGAAGAGAGAATGGAAATGCTCTGAGTCTTATTGCTTGATCAGATACTCCATTCATCTTGAATATGTCACATAGGGCAAGAAAGCACTAGAGGTGATAGTGTGGGTCTTCTGTTGGTGAAGCTACAAACTGGGTTTGTTGAATCATTTGCAGCCATGCTGGTTTTAATTCAAAGTTGTTGGCTTCCACTGTGGGTCTAGTGACACTGTGCTTAAATCCTTGAACAGATGGAGCTTCGTAATCTCTCAAGAGTCTTGGTCTGTCATTGTTATCAGCCATGGTTGGAAATTCAGGATCTCCTTGACTGTGCTCTTGATGTTTCCTTTCCCTCCTGATGGCTTTCAGAGTTCTGTCTATCTTTGGATCACAATCCAAAATTTCATCTTCTGGCCTTGTTCTGGTCATATACCAGATTGAGCACCTGAGAGGAAAGAAGAAAAATATAACCAGTAAAATAAAATTATATAATAAATATAATTGTCTAAATCAGCTAAATTGCATATCGCTTGATATTACTAAAACCAAAAATCCCCGACAATGGTGCCAAAAACTTGTTTGCCTGGTTTTACAACCCCGTAAGTGCATGAATCGCTAATAAGTAATAAAGTGATAAGTAGAGTATCATTTCCATGAGGACTTTTATTTAGCAAGTACCAATCTACACAGTAATTTTTGACTGCCTAGGCTATCGAATATTTAGGGAAATGAAGTTTGTTAACTTTAAACACTAGAATAATAAACTTAGAATGAAGTAATATATTTTTGTAACAATTCTGGAGTTAAGATTTCACACTTGAATCTTATTAGGGATGTTATCTCGTTTATTTACTAAATTGAGGATCATTTTCCTTGATGGAAATTAGCCTTAAGTTATCCTAAATCCTCTCTCAATGCATCTAAGGTGTATTTTAATTAACTCAAACCCTACTTTCGTGGTGATCAAATTAATTAAAATCCTTTAAGACCTTTGACCAATTTTTAGGTTCCATAACGGTATCAGCCTATGTCTAGGTCAGAATTCCTAGGTTCAAGATCTTGATTTTCTAATGTTAATCTTCACCTTTCAGTCCTTCAATCAACATCTACAATCATGTCTAAGTGGGTACTATCACATAGCATGCATTAGGATCAAAAAAAATTAAATCAAGAAACAAATCTCAAATCTAGTAAATAAAACTTAATGTTCATCCATAATAATAATTACAAGCATTACTCTCCCAAATCCAGAATAAGGAAACTACTCACTCATGGTGAGTTCAGCAAACATTATGATAAAAGGTAAAAACAGTAAAAAGAAAATCATGTAAAAGAAATAAAGCAATAGAAATCTTGTATAGGGAGATGAAACAAAGGAACCGAAGATAGTTTGCAGCCTTGATCTTGTGGAGCTTCAGCTAGAAAACTTCTTTTGGTACTAATGCAGAGCCCGACAGCTGCACTCCCTCTGACCGTCCCCTTTTCTGATGTTTTCTTTTCTATTTATATTGGTTACTCTGGGGTTTGGTCACTTTGAGTCCAAAGGGCCTTAGGAGTCTCATTTTTATCTGAAAATAAAAGGGGAATTCGAGTTGTAAAACTAGCAGCAGCACAGTACATGGCCCGTGTGTCACTAGACGAGTCCCGTAATGTAGGGCCATGTAACTTGCTGGTGGAGAATTGTGAAATCTTGTTTTGGCACAAAAAGTTACACGGGTCTGCGCTAACTACATGGGCCTGGTTACACGGGCCGTGTACTATTATTCCCATAAGGCTTTTCAAGCTTGCACCAGGCAGAGACTTACACGGGTCCCTGTAGATTACACGAGTCTACTTACACAACCCGTGTACTTGCGTTTCTTATCAATTCTCTTGGCTTTCTTTTGACAGAGAGTTACACGGGTCTGAGGCTTGGTTTACACAACCTGTGTACTTTGTATCAGTAGCAATTCTTTGTCTCTTGACTCCTTCAAGCTTTCCTTTGTACTCTTATACTTATGGGGCTTCACCCAAACACCTGAAATGATGAAGAAAATATGAAATTAAGGGCTTTACAATAGAAATTATAAAAACTAATGAAATTAACCATTATGCATGAAAATACTTGCCTAAATGCTATGAAATAGTATGCAAATGTGCTTAAAAATATCTATTCAATTCAAGTGTATCACAGCCCTATGGCTAACTAAATTTTTCACCTCCACCAGGCCTCTACATAATCTCCACCACCCCAAATAACCCTGACAGGGTTATTGACTTTATCCAACCCTTCCAAAGGCCCATTGAACCTTATTCTATAATGGTTGTTGACTTTTGTGATAATTCTAGCTATGATGAGGGTCGTTTAGATGTCTGGACTAATTTTGATGAGGAGGCAGTTGCATTGCAACTAGATAGTTAAGTTCTACTAGTGTATAGTTTTCAAGTTGCTGGGTCCTATGAAAACTTGATGGATCCAAAAGTGGCTATTATGAAGAAAGGGAAGAAGGTTTTTCTTAACATAGGCCTAGGAAAAAGTATAGATTACTTGGTGACTTTTTTTGAGGTGAAGGGACAGATTACGAGGTATGGTTTGGGCTATGAGCCAATTGAAAATGAAGAAGAGCCAAAGCCTCCTAAGTTCTTAAAAAATGTGGCAATTACTTGGACATATGATTAGAGGTTACCACATGTGAAATAGCAAAAAATCAGCACCATTGATCTAAGGACTGCATGGAAAGCCAAGCACCTAGAGCTATATTCCTAAGTTTGAGTTTGTCTTTTACAATGACAATAATGTTGATATTTTAATTTCTAATATACTTGATGTTGATTTTGAGGTGAAGATCAATAACATGACTAATTCTTTTGCTTTCTTGTTCGATGCTTATTCTAACAGGTATATGCATGGCATTCATAATCATTTAGAATCTGTTTCTGTTAATGTATTAGAATCGATCTCTATTAATTTAGATACATCAAATAATCCTAAAGACATTAAGTTAGCTAAAGATTTAACCCAAGAAGAAAGAGATAAATTTATAGCCTTATTAATAAAGTACTAAGAAGCATTTGCCTAGTCTTATAAAGATATATCAGGAATTGACCGAGACATAATACAACACAAGATCCCTACAGATCTGAATATGAGGCCTGCATCTGTGGCCAAGAAGCATTGATAGATGTTAGGGTGAATAAAGAAGAGGTAATTGGAGATTCGATGCTAGTGGTCTCTTATATTAAAGATGAATGGGAATTGAAGGAAGGAAAATTGAGGCCATACTTGGAATATATAAAGAAACTATTAGCTAATTTTTGATAAGGTGACCATGAAGCACATGCCTTGAGCTTAGAATTAGATGGCCGATTTGCAAGCTGTACTGGTGTCCCTTAGGAGTTATCCTAATGAGGAATAAAATTTCATGTTATGAAGGATTAGTAGTAACACATATGGACCTAAAGGGTGAAGGAAAATGGTGAGGTATCTAGAAGTGAGAGAATACCTGCAATTAGCTAATAAAAGAGATGGAGCAATAATTCATAGATTAGCCACTTAATTTACTTTAGCTGGGGGATAACACTGCAAACTCTTATGTGTCATAGAAAAATAGGCTGAGCAAATAATGAAATAAGTACATGCAGGAATGTGCGGTCCCCATATAAATAAAAAGGTTCTAGTTGGGAAAATTCTAAAGTTGGGTTATTGCTGGTCTACTATGGAGATTGATTATGCCAAGTTTACTAAGAAATTCCATGAATGTTAAATCCAAGCAAACTTGAACCATCTATCGCTAAGTGAGTTCTATAGTATGACTTACTGTGGCCGTTTTCGGTTTGGGGCATAGACATCATTAGGAAGATTTCTCTCGTAGCTTCTAATGGCCATAGATTTATAATGGTGGGGATTACTTCACTAAATAAGTTGAGATTGAATCCTATAGAGTAGTAGATGCTTTGACAAAAATGTTCGAAACATATAAGAATTGGCCCGAGAAACTCCATTATGCTCTTTAGGGTTATCGCACTACTGCAAGAACATCCACGGGGGCAACCCCATTCTTTTTAGTGTATGGGACTGAAGCAGTGCTACCCATTGAGCTAGAGGTCAAATCCTTAAGAGTGATGCTAGAAGCTAAGATCCTAGAAAATGAGTGGGCCTAGAAGAGATATGAAGAACTAGCTTTGATTGATGAAAATAGGATGCAAGCCTTGTATCATATGCAAACTTATCATAGGAAGATAGCCTGAGCCTTTAACAAGAAGGTGAAGCCAAAAAAGATCAAAGAGGGAGACATGGTTTTGAAACAAGCTCAACTCGTCCCTCTTGATCCAAGAGGAAAGTTTAAGCCATACTAGGATGGTCCATACATAATCAGAAAGATCTTGCTAGGATGTGCTGTAAGAATATCAGACCTAGATGGAATGGATTTCAAGAACTAGTCAACTAATACAGGCTCAAATGGTACTTTGTGTGAGATAGGCCCACTAGGCTGAAAACCTATAAAAGGCGGTTTAGGCAAAAGTAAGAGTTAAAAAAAAAAAAGAAGAAAAGAAAAGAAAATGCTAGATTGAAAACCTACAAAAGGCGGTCTAGGAAAAAAGAAGAGATGAGAGAAGATCTAGATAGAAAACCTAAAAAGGCTATTCGGCAGGTTATAAATCTTACTTCTAACTTTGAAGGGTGGAAATTTGGCAAAACTGAATGTAAGAGGGAGTAATGGTGTACCTGAATAAATAAAGAAGTTTTTATTGCATTAATCAGGAATAGGTTTTATTTAATTATGATTGTAAATGTTTGTGTCTTAAGGGATACATCAAATTAAGTAATTGAGCTACATTATTTTGATTTAATCTATGTCTTGTGAGCATGACAGAATAGGTGCTTGATATGAATGCCCTGGTAATTGTGTAATTTAAAAAAAAAAAAAAAGAAAAAAAAGAGAGCTCGCTAGGTGGAAAAACCCGAAAAGGCTGCTTACGCAAAAGTTAGAGCAAGCCAGCTGAGATGAAAACCCAAAAGGGCATATCAAGTAAAAGTTAGGGCACAAAGAATGGACTTTTTGGAAGAGAAATGAGTCAAGGCAGAATAGGGTTTTAAAATAGCTTTAGAATAATGAACCTTTTGGGGGGGGGGGGGGGGGGGGGGGGAGGGAATGAAAAAGAAAGATTAGATGGAAATTATATTGCGACCTTAAGGAAGTCTTTTTGGTAAATAGTTTTCCTCGAAAATTTTAAGGCTAAAAGAAGGTTTTTGCAAAAAGAGGTCCTTCAGAGGACTAAGTTTTTTTAGATTCTTTAGTAAAATTAGCATGTCCACGATAGGAAGTAGCATATAGGAAGCACAAAAATCATAGAGAGAGTTTTGAGACACAGTCATCTCAATTTTTTCAAATCATGAATTAGATGTTTTTTGGTAAGTCCTCAGGCATTATTAGGGTACACGACATAGCTGTGTAAGGCATAGAAGAACATGCATCAATATGTCACCTATAGGTGTGCAAGGCATAGAAGAGCATGCATCACTGTAGTTTCAAGTGTCGAACTATGAGGGGGTCTGATTCTTCCTCAGGATAGTGAGGGGGATAAGTAGGTAGTTTAGGATCGTGATCCTAAATATGAACCCACAATATTTCAGGATAGATATTTTTTGGTAAGTCATTAGACGTTGTTTAGAGCATATGAAATAGTTGTGTAAGGCATAGAAGAACACGTATGAACATATCACCTGTAGGTGTGTAAGGCATAAAAGAATATGCATCACCATAGTTTCAAGTGTCAAACTACAAGTAGGTCTGATTCTTCCTCAAGATAATAAGTAGGATACATAAGCAGTTTAGGACTGTGGTCCTAAATATGAACCCAAAACATTTCAAGACAGATGTTTTTTGTTAAGTCCTTTGACGTTGTTTAGGGCATATGGCATAGTTGTGTAAGGCGTAGAAGAACACGCATCAACATGTTACCTGTAGGCGTTTAAGGCGTAGAAGAACATGCATCACCATAATTTTAAGTGTCAAACTACAAATGGGTCTAATTCTTCCTCAGGATAGCGAGGGGGATACATAGGCAGTTTAGGACCGCAGTCCTAAATACAAATCCATAATATTTCAAATCACATAATTGCCATTATTATGAGATCGTAGCTAGTCTCATGATGCAGAATGTGTCAACTGAGCAATATGTACTTGATTTTTACATGACACAGTTATCACTATTATGAGACCGTAGCTAGTCGCATAACATAGAGTATATCGACCAAGTAAGATATACTCAATCCTTATAGCCAATGTTTTATAGTTATTAGAAGATTGAGTTTCACTTTGACGAAACTTGAGCAATGCTTTCACATTGATTTCAACTTTGGCCAAAGTAAGGGGCAAACTGTAGGCCCTTATTTTGTGATTTATTATGAGTATGTGCATTAAGACTGTAGGAAACCCGATGATAAAAATTTATATGACTATAATATTAGTAGTATGCCCTATAGCATATCATTTAGTATATATTTTGTAAACATTTTAATTAATAAATGAAAATTTCACTTTTCTGTTTACATAATATATTTATGTATAATAGAAAAGGTCTATTGATATTTTATTAGAAATTCTATTGTTAAGTTGTTAAGAATATGAGTGACAGTATTTCTAACACAAAGTATTATAAATTGATTCATAATCGATGATACTTCACAATAAGGACATGACTTATCCAAAAATATTGTAATCATATTTGTTCCCAAGGTATTTATATGAGATATAAATAAGATGGAATGGTGAGTCTCATGCCATATAACAAACATGATAGGTACTTATACATGTTAAGTAGGCCGAACCAGTGACGCATATGACAAGTACATGGAGTTTACTCTTGTCAGTGCATTGTCATATATCATATTAGTGCAGATAATCTTTAGATCTGAGATAACACAGTTATCTTGCATGTAGGTAGTTTGAGTTTGATACTGTTTTCATACTTATACTGTATATGGGCATGTGTTCGCTCCTACTAGTTATATATGGAGGTAGGTGTTAATCAAGATGGAATCTGTTACCCTAAGTAAATAGAGACAAAGTCCTATGTTTATTTAATTATTCTTGATGTTTCAAGTTCCTAGCCAGCACAGACAGATTTAGTTAGAAAAGAGTTTCTGACAAGAAAATCTAATTAATTAAGAACTGGAATTAAAAAAGAACATAATATTCATAACAAATTGGGTTTGACATAAATCATGACTCCAGCTTGAATTGGGATTTTGTAACAGAGAGATTCTAGTGCATGGTAACATATGATTATAGGTTCATTAAAAGGTATTCCTTGTTACTGATTGGGTAGCCATGGCATGTTATGTTAGGTGTCAACCATGGTCTATGTGACACCCCTTACCCGACTACAGTGTAGCCGAGCAAGTTATGCCACTCAGTGTGCCGAGCACTCTATTTTATCTTAATTCATTTTTATTCTTCCTTTTGAATATAACTTGTGAAATATAATTTATTTAAGCCATTTATCGAAATTATAATTTATTTGAGGTTCCGAGAATTTTATAGAAAATCCGGCAAAATACTGGCTAAAAATGGAGAAAACCGTTCTTCGGAACCTGTGAAAAACACTTCCAATATTCATATATTCGTATTCAATTACTCTCAAACTCCAATAATCATCATCTCAACATTTGTCAACCATTCATTTCTCAATTTCAATTCTCAATCATTCATCTCATTTGATAGTCATGTAATAATCACAGATCAATATTCACTTTTCCATTTACAAACACAAATTTGCATTATTTACATGAAAATCAAAATACATTACATAAGTTTCATTACATATGAGAAAATCAAAATTTATTACAGAATGCCAAAATGACACCTAGTGTCCTACCAATGCACTGCAGAAGTTGAGGTGACACGGATACTATGCAGAACTGTGAACTGCCTTACCGAATCTGTGGTCTACTGGGCCCTCTGTCCAAATCTTCAGTACCTACGCGTTGCAAAAGCGACGCGCTAAGCATAAAGCTTAGTGGTGCCAATAATACAAGAAAATATAATATGCACTGTTCTAGCTGTGGGTTTTATGAAATGTGTTTTGATACTTTGAAATGAACTTGGTTTACATGTAAAATCTTACAATGCATGATGGTATTTAATTTTCATGTTTAGCCAAATTTTTGAATGAATGTGCTTTAAGTTTTGCATAAAGATTATTTTAGTATATTGTGCACCACTGAGTCCTAGTACTCAGTGATAGCTTTATTCTTTATGTGAATCTGAAACTAGAGGAGTAGCGGATTTCTTGAGGTGTGAGAAGCTACCAGCCTAAAGTTTTCAGGTATAATTTATACCCTAACTGTAAATACTTCTTTTGATGTATATATTGCACATAAATGTATGGACATGTAAAAATGGGTCTTGAGCAGCTTGTACACAAATTTGTATGAAGTTTGTAATAAAGTTTAGTTTGTGTTTCTTTTGATATAAATTTGTAAGGTTGTGTATAAATTATTTTATTTTTAATGAAATATGAATGATATTGATTGACAGTATTTTGAGAAATTGATTGAGTTTGATTGTGAAACCAAAGTAGTGGTTGAGAAAAACTTTTAGAAGTGCTTTTTACAGGTATTCGAAGAACGGTTTTCTCAAAATACAGAGGAAACTCTGTCAAAATTTTTATAAGATTTGCAAAAAACTAAAATGGCCAAAAATATTAATTAGTTTTAATTTCAACTAAATGTTTTAAATACTTATTAGAAATGCTCACCACTTGTCAAAGATAAGAAAATTGTTTTAAAATCCCTTGTAGGGTACTTAATAAGTTATCGGTAGGTGAAGTTCGGTAGTTCATTAGGTATTCTACGGGATCATGTTATACCTTACAGAGGGGTAAGGTGTGACATGTTTTAGTGGTATCAGAGCAAATTTTTGAAGTATGTTTTAACATATAAATTTGTGTCTTTCTTGTTAAGTACAACTGCTCAATGTCCATAATTGTTACATACAGTGCATTACATCATGAATATGAACTAACGGAGGGAAATCTCCATGTGTTACTTGTTCAGGAGATACCCTAACTTCAGTCTGAAATGGAAGAAGGGGATCGCTCAGTTGAGCAGTCTGTTGAAGCTGAGGCACAAGGGGAAGCCCCAACTTTGCAGAATGTCAGTGGGTCAAGACTGACCCCACAAATGCCGATTCCTGCCACGATTCGCCTGAGATGGCTGCGATGTTTCAACAAATGGCTGGGGGTATGCCTACTCAAACTCCACCCCAACCACCTGTGACACAACCATTTCCTCCAGCCAAACAGTTTGATAAATTGCTAAAGTATGGGGCTGCAGAATTTAAGGGTACAATGGACCCTTTAGAGGCAGAGCAATGGTTTGAAAGAATGGACAGAGTGTTTAAACAATTGCACTGCCCAGATGAACTAAAGTTTGAATATTCTGTGTCGCTACTACAAGGGGATGCGTATGATTGGTGGAAGACCATCCCCCACAGCTTGGCTGAACCACCAGTGCTGACCTGGGATGATTTCATCAGAGAGTTCAGACAGAAATACATCCCAAATGTATATGTTGATCATAAACTACAAGAATTTTTGAGTTTGAAACAAGGGAACCGAACTGTAGCAGAGTATGAGAGAGATTTCTCAAGGCTAAGCCACTATGCTGGAAGCTTAGTCTCCACCCCCAGAGATAGATGCAAGAGGTTTGAGTCCGGGCTAAGGCAGAGTCTGAGAATGCAAGTTGTGGGTTTCAGACATCAGAATTTTGCTGAATTGATCTCACAAGCCTTGGAATTAGAAAGGATAGAATCAGAAGGGGTAGTGAGGAAGGGTTCACAAGAGAAATCAGAAAAAGACAAGGGGGAAAAATCAGTTGAACAGAGTTCTGGTGCTACCTCTGGAAAGAGAAAGAAGTTTAGTGGACCCAGCAGGGGTCGGGGTGGAAGATTTAGTAGAGGCAGATTTTCGGACAGAGCCCCTAGGTCGGCCTGATCAGCGAGGGTTCATGCACGCCCCTGTGAGACTTGTGGCAAGATTCATGGGGGGGAGTGTTATTGGGCCACTGGAGCCTGTTTTAACTGCGGAGGCAAGGGTCATTTAGCAAGAGACTGTACTAGTGCTCCGAGATATGGTCCAACTCCTACTACTGCCGAGGGATCTATTCAGAGTCCTGCTCCCAGAGGTTCACAGTCTGTTGGTAGAGGAAGAGGCAGAGGTAGAGGCACTGCTTCAGGCAGTCAGGGCACAATTGGTCAGTCAGGACAAGGAAGTGCTTCAACCAGAATCTACGCAATGAGACAGCGTGAAGAGGCTGAGACTTCTGATGTGGTAGCTGGTACATTCTCTATCTCTGGTCAAGATGTATTTGTATTGTTTAATCTGGGTTCAACCCATTCATATGTTAGTGCTAGCATAGTCAGTTCACTTGCTGTTCCATGTGTGCAAATGAGTTTTGAAGTGCTAGTAACTAGTCCTTTAGGACAAGAGGTCCGGGTCAACAGAATTTATAGAGACTGTCCTTTGGTGATCCAAGGACATGTTTTCCTGTCAGACTTGATTGAGATGCCCTTCAGAGAGTATGATATTATCTTGGGCATGGATTGGTTAGCCAGGCATCATGCTATGATTGACTGTAGACTGAAGACAGTCACTTTTGGTCTCCCTCTGTACGGTGATGTGGTAATACACGGGGAGAGGCATTTACTGCCATCAAACATTATTTCGGCTGCACTAGCCAGAAGAATGATCAAAAAGGGGTGTGAAGCATACTTGGCACATGTGATAGACACCCAAGTGGGGAGTCCAACACTAAGGGACATCCCTACTGTATGTGATTTTCCGGATGTATTTCCTGATGAATTGCGTGATTACCTCGAGAAGAGAGTGCGATTTGAAATTGATGTTATGCCTGGTGTGGATCCAATCTCCATAATGCCATATAGAATGGCACCTGCAGAATTAAAAGAGTTAAAGGTACAATTGCAAGAATTGCTTGACAAGGGCTTTATCCGCCCTAGTGTGTCACCTTGGGGAGCGCCAGTGTTGTTTGTAAAGAAGAAGGATGGCACTCTCCTGTTATGCATTGATTATCGACAGTTGAATAAGGTGACTATAAAGAACAGATATCCATTGCCCCGTATTGATGACTTGTTTGATCAGTTGAGGGGTGCAGCTGTGTTCTCTAAAATTGACCTGA
Source organism: Hevea brasiliensis (assembly GCF_030052815.1). Classification (NCBI taxonomy): domain Eukaryota; kingdom Viridiplantae; phylum Streptophyta; class Magnoliopsida; order Malpighiales; family Euphorbiaceae; genus Hevea; species Hevea brasiliensis. The sequence continues at coordinate 26,879,332 of NC_079503.1, forward strand.
GATCAGGTTATTATCAGCTAAAAGTACAAGAGCAGAGTATTTCTAAAACTGCCTTCAGAACCCGTTATGGCCATTATGAGTTCTTGGTCATGCCATTCGGGTTAACTAATGCTCCGGCTGCTTTTATGGATCTGATGAACACTATCTTCAGACCATACCTCGACCAGTTTGTTGTGGTATTCATAGATGATATATTGGTCTATTCGAGGAATGCAGAAGAGCATGATAGGCATCTGCGGATTGTACTGCAAACTTTGAGGGAGAAACAGCTATATGCCAAATTATCGAAGTGTGAATTTTGGCTGAAGGAGATATCTTTTTTGGGGCATGTAGTATCAGAAGAGGGCATCAAGGTAGATCCAAGTAAGATTGAAGCTGTCCTTAATTGGAGGCCACCCAGAAATGTCACAGAAATTCGTAGTTTTCTGGGTTTAGCTGGATACTACCGTAGATTTGTGAAGGGATTCTCCATGTTGGCATCTCCATTGACCAAGCTGCTTAGAAAAGATGTGAAATTTCAGTGGACGGACAAATGCCAGCAAAGTTTTGATGAGTTGAAAAGATGTTTGACAGAGGCTCCAGTCCTGACTTTACCTACTCCGGGTAAAGAGTATACAATTTATAGCGATGCTTCTCACAATGGGTTAGGTTGTGTGTTGATGCAAGATCGAAATGTCATTGCATATGCATCACGCCAGCTAAAACTGCATGAGAGGAATTATCCGGCACATGATTTGGAGCTTGCAGCCATTGTGTTTGCTCTTAAGATCTGGAGACATTATTTGTATGGGGAGAAGTGCTACATCTACACAGATCATAAGAGTTTGAAGTATTTGGGCACCCAAAAAGAGCTGAATTTGAGACAGAGGAGATGGTTAGAGTTGATAAAAGACTATGATTGTCTGATAGACTATCAGCCAGGGAAAGCTAATGTTGTGGCTGACGCCTTAAGTCGCAAGACTATGGCAAGTCTACGAGTTACTCCTTTGTCTTTGGTACATGAGTTGAGATCATTACATGCCAGTTTAGAGATTAATGATGAGGGGCAGACAGCAGTTGCATGGCATGTACAGCCAGTGTTGATTGATCAGATTAGAATGGCTGCTCAGAATGATCAGAAGTATCAGAAATTGTTGGAAGAAGTCCAGCAGGGCAGGAAACCAGAATTCTCAATCAGAAATGATGGTCTACTGCTACACCATGGCCGAATATGTGTTCCTAGTGATGTTGATTTGAGGCAGATCATTTTGAAGGAAGCACATGAGTCTCCTTTTGCCATGCATCCTGGTGGCACAAAAATGTATAGAGGGCTAAAGGAGCATTACTGGTGGATGCGTATGAAAAGGAATGTGGCAGAGTTTATATCCAAATGCCTAACTTGTCAGCAAGTAAAGGCAGAGCATCAAGTACCCACTGGGTTGTTACATCCACTACCAGTACCAGAGTGGAAATGGGAGAGAATAACGATGGATTTTGTGATGGGACTTCCGAGGACACAGAAGAGTCATGATGCAGTTTGGGTCATTGTTGACAGACTGACTAAATCTGCTCATTTTCTGCCAGTCCGGATGGACTACAGTTTAGAAAGATTGGCCAAGTTATACATCGATGAGATTGTGAGACTGCATGGAGTGCCAGTATCCATCGTGTCAGACAGAGATCCTAGGTTCACTTCTAGATTCTGGGGTAGTCTTCAGAGAGCCCTAGGAACTAGATTGAACTTTAGTACTGCATTCCACCCACGCATGCATGGCCACCCGAGAGGGTAATTCAGATATTGGAGGATATGCTACGGGCTTGTGTGATTGAGTTTGAGGGTAGTTGGGATACACACTTGCCTTTGATTGAGTTTGCTTACAACAACAGCTACCAATCAAGCATTGGGATGCCTCCATATGAAGCTTTGTATGGCAGAAAATGTAGAACCCCGTTGTGTTGGGATGACGTGGGTGAAAGAAAGATGATTGGACCCGAAATTGTTCAGCAAACTGAAGAGAAGATCAGGGTGATCAGAGGTCGACTTAAGACTGCATCAGACCGTCAGAAGTCCTACATTGATTTGAAAAGAAGGGATATTGAGTATGCAGTGGGTGAGAAAGTTTTCCTCAAGGTTTCTCCTTGGAAGAGGATTATGAGATTCGGCCGAAAGGGGAAACTAAGTCCTCGTTTTATCGGGCCATATGAGGTTCTGGAAAGAGTGGGTCCTTTGGCATATCGGTTGGCAATATCTCCAGAGTTGGAGAAGATACATAATGTCTTCCATGTGTCTATGTTGAGGAGGTACCGATCAGACCCATCTCATTTACTAACAGTAGAAGAAATAGAAGTGAATCCAGACCTCACATATGAAGAAGAGCCCATACAAATTCTGGCTTATGAGGTGAAGCAGCTACGGAATAAGCAGATACCGTTGGTAAAAGTGCTATGGAACCATCATTCAGGCCAAGAAGCTACTTGGGAATGAGAGGAGGACATGAGGAGACAACACCCACAACTGTTCAGAGATTGATACCAGGTAAAAATTTCGAGACGAAATTTATTTAAGAGGGGGAGAATTGTAACACCCCCGTTGCATAGCCTGGTAGATTTCACTGTTCCGGCGACCGGTGTCGGTCCGGACAATTATTGGGATTAGAGCCACACTTAAGACAACTTGAGAAGCCATAAACACAAATAATTAGTAATGTTTAATGAGTTAACTATAAATAAGAAAAACATAACATAAGAGGCTAAACGAGCCGAGAGTCACAGCGATGAGTGACCTCCTCGGGAACGATTGCGAAGTCGTTTTAAACTCAAATTTTGAACCGTAAAAAGTGACGCTGCGGTCCTTAGGACCCTTATGAACACAGTGGAAAAGAGAAAATCACGAAAAAGAACTGTTAAGCCAGTCAAATAATTAGGTCAGGGAGCCGAAAGAAATATTGGATTATTTGCAAACCGGGATGAACCAGCGAGGGGCAATTTGGTCAATTGACCCCGAGAGCTGACTCCTGACCTAACTGTCAAATAAAATCGGAGAAAAGAAAATTTCAGAATCGAGAATTAAATTAAAGAACTAATAGAAAAATAATAAAAAAAAAAAGAGAAAGAAGATGGAAAAGTCAAAGTTGATGACATCATGAATGATGTCATAAACAAATTAATTAAGTGAATTATTTAATTGGACTTTTTGTGGTCTTCCATACACTAAAATAAATAAAGAAAAGAAATGAAAAAAAAATCAATTTTAGTTTTCTTTCTTCCCTTTTTCCGTCCCATTCCTCTCTTCCCACTCCTTCACCATATTTCACCATTGTTAAGGGAATAAAAGCTTGAATTTCCCTATCTTAACCTATAAATTCACAAAGTCTCCACACAAAAATTTCTCCTTACATGTTGAGAGAGCATTAGAGAGTAAAAGAAAGAAGAAAGACTTGAAGAAAGGGGAGCCTAAAACTCCTCCAAGCAAGGTTAGTATATTAAACTCCTTACTTTCCATTTTAAATGCATAATTAGTGGTTGAAAGTGAGCTTAGAACTTGATTAAATGAAATAAAAACATGGGAGAAGGACCAAACTGAAATTTGGGCAGCTTGAGAGGAGTATGATTTACATGAATTTGATGCATTAGAATGAGTTTAAAAGCTTTGATTAGTTGAATGGTTAAGGTTAGGTGCACTAGTTGTGATTAAATGCATGAGATGGAAGAGCTAGGGTTTGAATGTTAGGGTTTTGAGGCAAAAATTTGGAGAAGTGCATAAATGGAATGTTGGACCTATTGTGAAGTGAAACAATGGTCAATTATGACCAAATAAGTTGTGTGGGAATGGTAGAAAATTAAGCCAAATTCGTAGGTCAATGGTCATGCTGCTAGCAGCATGACCAAACCTACTTTGAAGGACCAAAACTCAAATTTTACAAGCCTAATGGATATGCCACCAATTGGAGATGAAAATAGACATAAAAGAGCACAATTTTCATTAAGGAACCATGGCCAAAAACTGACCAAAACTTGGTGAAACAATTGACCAAAGTGAATTGATAGCAGGCTGCCCCTGCACTAAACTGACCAAATGAACAGTAACTGTTCATTTGGTCATAACTTGAGCTAGGTAGGTCAAATTGACCTGAAAATTTACCAGAAATTAGATATGATATAGACCTAAAACTTTCATGAAGAAAACCAACCCAAATTTGGCCATTAACTCATTCAAATCATTGAGCAAAGTTAAATTTACTGTACTGAGATTCTGCAGAATTTTCATTGAGCAGCAACGTTTGGATGGTTATAACTCTCTCTAGAAAACTCAGATTTAGGCGATTCTTGAACCGATGGAAACCTAAGACATAGTACAACATTTCATATGAAGAAAGAGAAACCAAATTATGAACTTAACTTGATCAAATTATTAACCAAAGTTGGACCAAAAATCTGTCAGCACCAAAATCTCAGTATGAACAGTACACGTGAACAGTAAATTTATTTTGGCCATAACTTGAGCTAACAAACTCCGATTGGGGTGATCCAAAAATGAGAATACACTTAAGACAATAAGGAACATTTTCTATGAAGAAAGTTTTGTCAAATTCCAACAGTAGATCGACCAATGGAACAGTGCAACTTCGGAGAACCAAAACCGAAAATTGGCAATTTTGCCAAAATGACCTAAGCTTTAAACAAATGACCAAAACCAACAAGTTTGGTGACCAAAATGTGGTATGTGGGTGAAGTTGGAGTTCCCATACCCATTAAGCCTTAGAAAGTCAATAATTTGACTTAAATAGTGCAGTGAATAGTAACCCGAAACACAAAATTTTGAGAACGTCGAATTTAACACGTTAGAGCTAGGTAAATGTAAAGTTAAGTTTATTTTAGATTTATTTTAAGTTTTAGTACTGAAACATTGGAAAATTTCGTGTTTCAGTAGAAAAGAATACCGGGACAAAACCCGAGGAGTCGAGTCAAGGCCAACAGGCGACTCGTTTGAGGTTTGTGCACAACATATACTTTTATAATCATCTTTTGCATATCGTTTTGAATAATATGAAATATTGGATTATGGCATTTTATGATGTTTGATCTAAATTGTTGAAAGTTATTATGTATATTTGAAAAGACAATGTTTAGCAAATTGTTAAGATAAGTTTTGAAACCACAGTGTCATGACCACATATTTGAACACCTCACTAGCACGACTAGTGGGGGTAATTAGTTTCGAATTTTGATTCCTTCTCTGGAGAAGTGCTGAGGTGTCCCAGTAGAAGAGGATGTGAATGGATATCCATATATTTGAGCTAGCTAGCCTTGTGATATGATTTCTCTTTAGCCTCTGGCTATTGAGATTCATGTGATTTCTCTTTAGCCTCTGGCTATTGAGATTCTATTTGTTTCGAATGGCATGATCTAGCTGTGGGTTTTATGAAATGTGTTTTGATACTTTGAAATGAACTTGGTTTACATGTAAAATCTTACAATGCATGATGGTATTTAATTTTCACGTTTAGCCAAATTTTTGAATGAATGTGCTTTAAGTTTTGCATAAAGATTATTTTAGTATATTGTGCACCACTGAGTCCTAGTACTCAGCGATAGCTTTATTCTTTATGTGAATCTGAAACTAGAGGAGCAGCAGATCGAGAAATTTCTTGAGGTGTGAGAAGCTACTGACCTAAAGTTTTCGGGTATAATTTATACCCTAACTGTAAATACTTCTTTTGATGTATATATTGCACATAAATGTATGGACATGTAAAAATGGGTCTTGAGCAGCTTGTACACAAATTTGTATGAAGTTTGTAATAAAGTTTAGTTTGTGTTTCTTTTGATATAAATTTGTAAGGTTGTGTATAAATTATTTTGTTTTTAATGAAATATGAATGATATTGATTGACAGTATTTTGAGATATTGATTGAGTTTGATTGTGAAACCGAAGTAGTGGTTGAGAAAAACTTTTAGAAGTGCTTTTTACAGGTATTCGAAGAACGGTTTTCTCAAAATACAGAGGAAACTCTGTCAAAATTTTTATAAGATTTGTGGAAAACTAAAATGGCCAAAAATATTAATTAGTTTTAATTTCAACTAAATGTTTTAAATACTTATTAGAAATGCTCACCACTTGTCAAAGATAAGAAAATTGTTTTAAAATCCCTTGTAGGGTACTTAATGAGTTATCGGTAGGTGAAGTTCGGTAGTTCATTAGGTATTCTATGGGATCATGTTATGCCTTACAGAGGGGTAAGGTGTGACAAAAAAAACTTCCAATATTCATATATTCGTATTCAATTACTCTCAAACTCCAATAATCATCATCTCAACATTTGTCAACCATTCATTTCTCAATTTCAATTCTCAATCATTCATCTCATTTGATAGTCATGTAACAATCACAGATCAATATTCACTTTTCCATTTACAAACACAAATTTGCATTATTTACATGAAAATCAAAATACATTACATAAGTTTCATTACATATGAGAAAATCAAAATTTGTTACAGAATGCCAAAATGACACCTAGTGTCCTACCAATGCACTGCAGAAGTTGAGGTGACACGGACACTATGCGAGCGTGAGCGCCTTACCGAATCGTGGTCTCTGGGCCCTCTGTCCATATCTTCAGTACCTACGCGTTGCAAAAGCGACGCGCTAAGCATAAAGCTTAGTGGTGCCAATAATACAAGAAAATATAATATGCAAATAAAAATAATAATTTCCTTGCTATTGTGTTCATAAGAAATGAATAATTACTAACTTATTGTTTAGTCGAGGGCTATTCATGTTTTATGATATTAACTTCTTCATGCATTTCGTTAATTATTTTCTTCGTGATCTTGAGCTTCTTTGTATTTTTGTAATCATTCCTGATACTTAATTTTCGTATTTTCTTTAATAATCAGTTCAATCACAGTTATACTTTTCCATGCCCAAGTAACCTATCTTCGACGATCGGATCGATAACGGTCGTTGGCACCGACACCGGTGCCTCGGGCCGTCATACCATGGGACGCAGAACGTCAACCACGTATGCAGTCAGTATGGCTAAAAAGCCATGATATCACATAATTGGCATAAAAGCCATGAATACGGGCATAAAAGCCATGAATACGGGCATAAAGCCATGAATACAGGCATAAAGCCTTGAATACAGGCATAAAGCCTTTCCTTTCGCAGTACTGCTAAAACAATACCCTATTGGCATGCCAAACTATCCAAACCAATCACATTAGGCCTACTAGGGCATTTTGCATTTTTAAGTTTCACAATTTTTGAATTTCAAGGTTTTATGTCACTATTCATTTCATTAGTCAACTAAAATGTTGACTTTTGCATAAACAATAGGTACATTGGTTTTAATACTCCCAACATACCACATTTTGTATTCAAAACTTGTTAGTTTTGGTCACTTTCTCAAAGCTTAGGTCATTTTGGCAAAATTGCCAATTTTTGGTTTTGGTGTCACTATTCACCTCATTGGTCAACAAAAATGTTGACTTTTGGATAGAAAATAGGTGTATTGGTTTTAACACCCCAAACATACCACATTTTGTATTTAAAACTTGTTGGTATTGGTTGCCAATACCATTTCTAAGCTGAATGCTAATTGAACAAAATTTTCAGATTTGGTGCTTCATCTTTACTGTTCCATTTGTTATTTTTACAGTGGGAATTTGAGGAAATGGTAAACATGAAAGTTGTTCCTTATTCTGTCTAGTTGAATTTCCTTTTTCGAATCACTCCATTTGGAGTTTTGTAGCTCAAGTTATGGCCAAAATAAGTTTACTGTTCACGTGCACTGTTCATGCTGCACTTTTGGATTTTTTCAGATTTTGGTCCAACTTTGGTCAGTAATTTGATCAAGTTAAGTTCATAATTTGGTCTAACTTTCTTCATATGACATGTTCTACCATACCTTAGGTTTCCATCGGTTCAAGAATCGCCTAAATCCAAGTTTTCTAGAGGGAGTTATAGTCATCCAAACATTACTGTTTAAATGTAAATCTGCAGAGTTGCAGGTTTGATAACTTAACTTTGCCCAATCATTTGAATGGGTTAATGGCATTATTTGGGGTAGGTTTCTTCATAAAAGTTGTTTGTCTATATCTTATCTTGTTTCTTTAAAAATTTCAGGTCAATTAACCAAATCTACAGTGAGTTATGGCCAAATGAACAGTTACTGTTCATTTGGTCAATTCTGCAGGGGCTGTTGCAGGGTGTCCAGATTGGGGCCAAGTTTTGGTCCTCTTGCTTTGGTCTTTTGGGCATGGTTTCTTCAGCAAAAATGTGCCATTATAAGCCTAGTTTTATGTTCAATTGGCCAAACACCAATTGGACCAACACAGCCCAAGTTATGGCAGTGCAAGTAGACTGAATTTTCAGTCCCTCTGCTGCTGTCCTAGGGCAGCCTGCAACTTCACTTTGCAATCCTATTTTTCAGTCCATTTTATGGTCAACTTACCTAAGATGGTCACTAATTGACCATTAAAATGTGCTCTAACAATTTCCTAAGCCAAGTCAATTTTCACTCCCCAAAACCCTAGCTTCACATTAGGTTTTCTACAAAATGCCTTAGTTAGCATACCAACTTATTATTCTTATGTTTATAAACTTCCTACATGATTCTAGTTCACTTCAAGCTCATAAAAAACACTCCTTCCTATTCCTTCACTAGGGCAGCCAACACTCATGTACACATACACATGAATTTTGTTCATTTAAATTACATTTTCTTACTAAATTCAAGTTCCATTTCATGAAATTAAAGAGTTTTAGGTATATAGTGCACTAACCTTGAATAGGGCAGTTTTTTTCCTAACTCAAACTTCTCTTTCTTTCCTCTTCTTGGCTGCCAAAAGCTTGTTTAAGGTGTAGGGTAAAATTTTAATGAAATGGGGTTAGGGTTTTATGGTGAAATAAGGTAGGAAATTAAGCTTGCTTGATTGAACATCAATGGAGGGAGAAAGAAGAGAAACTCACGTTTTTGGCTGAAGAGAAGGCAGCTGGTTTTTGTTCTTCCTTGGTCTTTATTTAGCTCTTTTATTAGTTAGTCAAATGGTTACTTAATGGTGATTGGTTGGCAATTTTAAATGACATCACAATGATGTCATAAATAAGCTTTTTCTTCACTTTCTTTTCTTCAATTTAATTTCTAGTAATTTTTATCCATATTTTATGTCATATTAATTATTTACTCAACTGGACAAGTCGGCCAAAAATCACCTCTGAAGGCGAAATGACCAAAATGCCCTCCATTTGGCTTAACGGGTCAAAATTGGCTGTACCGATTGAAAAATTTTTCTAGGTATTTTCTTGGCATTCTAATGCCATGGGAACCTCAATAACCCTTTTCTGGAGTCCCAAAAATTATTTTATAATTTTTCCCCTTGGTCTAAGCCTCCTCGTTGCGAGAACCGCAACTTCCCTCTGATTACCCTTCGCTTGGGCACTGGCTCATTTAACTTGGTTGTATTTTATTTCTAAAATTTTTACTAAATTTTTCTTATTAATATTTGAGTTAATTATGGTTCATCACTTTAGTTTAAATATTTTTTTGGACATTCTAGCTGTCCGGACCGACACCGTTCACCGGAACAGTAGAATGTACGGAGTTGCTATCGGGAGGGTGTTACAGTCTATAAGATACCTAAAATGATTTAGATAAATCATTTATGGTAAGAAAGAGTTCTGATGATATTAAGAGTTAATATCATATCTGTGACACCCTTTACCCGTCTACAGTGTAGCTGAGCAAGATATGCCACTCAGTGTGCTGGAGCACCAATTCATGTTTCAATTATAATTTTTCCCTTTTTAATTCATTTATTTACAATTTTTGATAAAATCTGAATTTTTCTGCAATTTTTATAGAAAATCCGGCAGAGTGCTGGCTATAAATTGGAAAAACAGTTCTTCTGAACTTGTTTAAAAACACTTCTAATAAAATTTCTAAATCCAGAACTCCATTACACACATTTCAAGTCAATCTCAAAATCTCAATACTATTTTCAGAACTTTTCTGTTCACTTCATCACTTGAAGCACATTTATACATATTTCTCAACATTTCATTTATCAACATACATTACACAGAAAATTTCAATAACATGAAATTTCATATATTTACATTATTACATAATTACAAGAGTTTATAGTTACAATCCAAAACTAATACAAAATACAAAATACAAAATGCTACCCTAAAGTCCTAATGTCCTACCATATGCACTGCAGATGTGAGGTGACTCTGGACTCCGAATGTAGGTCTGAAAGTTCACTCGGTCTTATCTCTGCTGGGCTCCCCAGGTAGGTCTCCAGTACCTGCGCGTGGCAAAAGTGACGCGCTAAGCAATTCTGCTTCGTGGAGACAAAATAAAATAAAATAAAATAAGTATGCAGAATGTATGATTACATTTTTTTGGGTAGACTTAATTTCTGATATTTATTGCAGTATTATTCGATTAAAATTTGGTAAAATTTATCATCATTGCTCGAGTAACCCATACTAGTTGACTGGACTGGATAAACGGGTAAACTAGCACTGGGTACTAAGTACGTCGGCCCATCACACCATCGGTCACATTGTGTCTCCCGGTGTGTAACAGAACAACTAATAAGCTGTAATAATTATCAGGGATAAAACCCGAGTGTAACAACTCAAATAACATAGCCAAAGGCTATTATGTCATAGAATGGCATGGGAAGCCATGAAACACAGAATGGCATGAAGCTATATGCAGTACTGCTAACAGAACCCTATTAGCATGCTAACCTATCCAAACCAATCACATTAAGCCTACTAGGGCATTTAATACTTTTAATTTATGTAATTCTTTGAAATTGAAATTTTATGGCTACTATTCATTTCATTAGTCAACTAAAATGTTGACTTTTGCATTGACAATAGGTATATTGGTTTAAATATCATCAACATACCACATTTTGCATTTTAAAATTGTTGGTATTGGTTGCCAATACCATTTCTAAGCTTAAAGTTAATTGAACAGAATTTTCAGTTTTCAAGCTTTGGGTTTACTGTTCCATTAGTCATTTTTGCAATGGGAATTTGGCAAAATGATCAACGTGAAAGTTGTTCCTTATTTTGTCTAGTTGCATTTTTTTTTGAATCACTTCATTTGGAGTTTTGTAGCTCAAGTTATGGCCCAAAAACCACAACTGGCCGGATTATGATTTTTCCAGAATTTCTGGACTAACCAAATCTACAGTATTAGGAGCAGTAACTTCAGGTCACTTTTTGAATAGGTTATGGTCATAATTTGAGTTACGTTTCTTCATAAAAGTTGTTGGTCTATATCTCAGCTTATTGTTGGTAAACTTTCAGGTCAATTGGACTTTTCTACACTGAGTTATGGTCAAATGACTAAACACTGTTCATTTAGTCATTTTGCCCAGGTAGAATGCAGGTCACTCGGATTAGGGCAATCTTTTGGTCAACTTGGTTTGGTTTTCTTGGCACAGTTTCTTCATCAAAGTTGTGCTATTATGTGTCTAGTTTTATGTCTAATTGGCCTTGTACCAATTGAACCTCTACAATTCTAGTTATTACTGCTCAAACCTGCTGGACTCATGCCCAGTCCTGTAGGTCACCAAGGGTAGCCACACCAAACTCCAATCCCACCACACAATTCACTTTATTTTTTATTTAAATAGAACCAAATAGTCACTAATTGACCATTAAAACCTGCTTCCATCATCACATAATCAAAGTCTCATTTTTCACCCCAAACCCTAACTCAAACATTGCAAATCATGCATTATCATTGCATTTTATCAATCCACTTAAGAGATACATATTGAGGGCAGCCACACTACCATTTTAGCTCCACAAAAATCATCACCATCTTACCCTAACCAAGGCTGCCAAAATTATGGGTTGGCATACAAATGGTATTCAACAAATTTTCTTTGTAATTTACACTCATTCAAAGTCCTTAACATGAATTTAAAGTGAAAACCATGGTTAGGTCACAAACCTCTAATGGAGTGAGATTTCCCACTTGCTAGGGTTCCTCTTTTTCCTTTCTTTTTGATCTCAAAAGACTCTCCAAGGTGTAAGAACACTTTTTTGTGTTGGGAATATAGGGTTTAGTGGGACAAAAGCTAGGGAAATCGAGCTTTGAAAAGCTTGCTATATGTTGGCTATGGAGGAGGGGTGACAACAAGAAGAAGAAGAAAGAGAGAGTTCTGATTTTTTTTTTTCATTTTTCAGCCCATTAAGTCTCTTTTAAATAAGCTTATTCCATGTGTCAATATTGGATTGGTTGGGAGAATTTTAATGACATCATTATGATGTCATAATTCCATTTTCTTTCATTTTCTCTCCTTTTCTTATCTATTTAATTTCAATTAAATTTTTAACAACATTTATTCATATTTTATGTTATATAAATTATTTATTTAACTGGACAAGTTGGCCAAAAATCATCTCTAAAAACGAAATGACCAAAATGCCCTCCGTTTGGCTTAACGAGCCAAAATTGTGTGTACCGATAGAAAAATTTTCTAAGCATTTTCTTGGCATTCTAATGCTATAAGAGCCTCAATGACCCTTCTCTAGAGTCCCAATAATTATTTTATAATTTTTTCCCCGGGTCTAGGGTTGCTAACAGCCTTCACCGTCACTTCCCCTTCGGGTTACTCATCCCTGGTGTTTCGGCTCGTTTAACCTTAGTGTATTTCGTTTCTAAAAATTTTTCCTTGATTTTTATGAGCATTATTTAGTTTCTTTATAACTCCTCAATCTAGTCTATTTATAATTTCAAACATTTTAGCTGTCCAAACCGACATTGGTCACCGGAACAGTAGACTGTACGGACTAGCTAAAGTGAGGATGTTACAATATCTTATTGCTAATTAGTGAAGAGCTTAGTAAGTCACACACATACACAAGATAATCACCAAGTTAAATGTGATTTAATTGATTAATTAAAGAGTTTAATTGATTAATTAAATAGGTTTGATTTGCAATAAGATTGCAAAGTCCCTAGCATGGCTTGAAACCAAATCTAGGTTATTGGATGTATAGTATAAGTTAAATTTATATTTAAAGTATTTAAATATGAATTTAATTATGAGAAATTAATTAATAGAGATTAATTAATTAATTTATATTTGATATAAATTGATTAGGAGATGAGAAATAATTATTTTGGGTTGAGAACTCAAAATTAACACACAAGGGTAATTTGGTCATTTCACAGGGTGACATGTGACACTATGAGATGGTGACGCATGGTACCATATAAGTTTGCCATTTATCTTCCTATCATGGAAGGTGATCAAAGTTAAGATTAAATATAGCTTTGACACTTGGCTTAATGTGATTAGGTCAATTAAGATTAAGATGCAATCAGGTGACGACATGTGGCAAGGGTTTTAAGTGATGACCTAATTATATAATGTGATGTTATGAGAAAACTGAAGGAACGGAAGCGTGAAAAACACAATATTATACCATTGAATTCAAAAATTTTCACCTAGGGTCACATGCACCATGCAAGATTTATTTTTATCTATTTGATTTCAATAATAAACAACATATTAAAACTCTTTTAATATGTTTTTTGGATCTGTATTTGCCATTTAAGATTTTAAAATTAATCAGATTAATTTTAGAACCCTAGATTAAATCAAGAACGATTACACTAACCTCTTGATGTGCTGCAGCGTGTCTGCGCCTTTGAGATTCGTCTTCAGGACACCAGATGTTGTCCCTCTAGCTTGTCCACACCAAGAACACCTATGGCAGCCCTTGAACAGCTTCTAAAGCTTTTTCTATTAATTAGAAATTCAAGTTCTGCCTTTTAAGAGATTAGAGATGCAAACAGGACACTAGAAACAATTTCTAGTGTTCTTAATTCAAGAGATTGATGGCTAATCTCTTTGAATTGATGAGAGATGAAGAGAAATAGCTGGAGAGGCTCAAAGTGGCGTGACATATGAGAGGAGAGGCTGCTGGTTGTGTTTTCTTTTCATAACCCCACTTAAATAGCTAGGTTAACACATTAAACCCTAGCCACATGTCACCTTTTGATTAGCTCTAGGTTTAAGTGACCCAATCACATTGTGCCAAGTGTCAAACCTATATTTAATCTTGATTTTAATCATCTTACATGATTAAAAATATTTGGCAAGCTTATGTGTTATGCCATGTGTCACCATCTCATGGTGCCATGTGTCACACTGCAAAATGACCAAAATGCCCCTGTGTCTTAATTTTGAGTTCTTAACCCAAAACAATTATTTTCTTCTTCTAATTAATTTATATCAAATATAAATTAATTAATTAATCTCTATTAATTAATTTCTCATCAATTAAATTCATATTTAAACACTTTAAATATAAATTTAATTTATACTACACATCCAAAAATCTAGATTTGGTTTCAAGTCATGCTAGGGACTTTGCAATCTAATTGCAAACCAAACCTATTTAATTAATCAATTAAACTCTTTAATTAATTAATTAAATCATATTTAAATAGGTGATAACTTGTGTATGTGTGTGACTTACTAGGCTCATCACTAATTGGCAATGAGACATGATATTAACTCTTAATATCATCGAACTCTTTCTTACCATAAATGATTTCTCTAAATCATTTTATGAACCTCATAGACCATGGTTAACACCTAGCATAGCATGCCATGGCCACCCAATTAGTAATAAGATTTACCTTAAATGAACCTATAATCATATGTTACCATGCACTAGAATCTCTCTGTTACAAAATCCCAACTCAATATTGAGTCATGGTATATGACAAAATCCATTTGTAAAGAATATTATGTTCTCTTTTAATTCCAGTTCTTGATTAAAAGATTTTTCTCATCGAAACTCTTTTACGAATAAATCTATCTGTCCTGGCCAGGAACTTGAAACATCAAGAACAATTAAATGAACATAGGATTTTATCTCTATTTACTTAGAGGAACAGATTCCATCTTGATCAACACCTACCTCCATATATAACTAGCAGGAGCCAACACATGCCCATATACCCATACATAGTACAAGTATGTAAGCATTATCTAACTCATACTACCTATATAGATGATATCTGTGCTATCTCAGGTCTAAAGTTTATATGCGCTGTTATGATTTATGACAAAAGATTGACAAGAGTAAACTCCATGTGCTTGTCATAAGTGTCACTGGTTCGGCCTACTTATCATGTATAAGTGCCTATTATGTTTGTTATATGGCATGAGACTCACCATTCCATCTTATTTATATCTCATATAAATAACTTGGGAACAAACATGAATACAATCTTGCAGGATAAGTCATGTCCTTATTATGAAGTATCCTCGATTGTGAACCTATTTATGATACTTTGTGCTAGAAATATTGTCACTCATATTCTTAACAACTTAAGAATAATATTTCTAACAAAATATCAATGGACCTTTTCTATTACACATAAATATATTATGTAAACGGAAAAGTGGAAATGCCTTTTATTAATAAAATTATGTACAAGATACATACTAAATGATATGCTCTAGGGCATACTACTAACAATCTCCCAAAGAGCACTAGAGCCATTCATTACAATACCTTAGACCCATCTTCTCAAGATGTCGGTCTAAGCGAGCTTATGACAAAGGCTTAGTGAATGGATCACCTGAATTTTTGGTGATGTTATTTTTCTGCATGGCTATATCGCCTTTGCCCAACTATATGTCGATAATGTGGTAGTGCCTTTCTATGTGTTTGGATTTTGGTGAGACCTTAGTTCCTTAGCTTTGTATGTTGCTCCATTATTGTCACGATGTAGTGGAGCTCACGACTCAATGGAAGGAACTCTGTAAGTTACATCACGAACTTCTTTATCCAAAGCGACTTCCTTTGCGACATCGATGCGACAATATACTCGACCTCGATGAGTGGAATCTGCAATCGTGCTCTGTTTGGAACTCTTCCAACTGACTGCACCTCCATTACAAATGAACACATATCTAGAGGTAGACTTTCTATCATCGATATCTGATTGGAAATCAGAATCAGTATAACCATCCAATTGCAAGTCTCCACCTCCATAAATCAAGAATAAATCCTTAGTTCTTCTCAAGTACTTAAGGATATTCTTGTGACTATCGATGTTCCAAACTGGATTGGATTGATACTTGCTAGTCAAACTAACGACATATGCGATATCAGGCCTAGTACACAACATTGCATACATTAAACTTCCAATAGCGAAGCATATGGAATCTGGCCATCTTATCTCTTTCTTGGTGTCTTTGGAGACATCTCTTTAGAAAGGTGGATACCATGTCTCACTGGTAACAATCCTCTCTTGGAATCAAGCATGTTAAACCTCTTTAACACCTTTTCCAAGTATAGACTTTGGGATAAACCAATTATTCTTTTCGCTCTATCTCTATAGATGCGAATCCCAAGAATATAGGTTGCCTCCCCTAAGTCTTTCATGGAGAATGTATTTGACAACCATACCTTTATAGTCGTCAACATAACTGTATCATTACCCATCAACAGTATGTCATCCACATATAAGACAAGGAAAGTGATAGCACTGTCACTAACCTTCTTATATACACATGGCTCATCCTCATTTTTGATAAAACCAAAAGATTTAATGGCTTCATCAAAACGGATGTTCCAACTCCTCGAAGCTTGTTTCAACCCATAAATGGATCGCTTTAGCTTGCATACCTTGGAACCATCTTGGGATTCAAATCCCTTAGGTTGTTCCATGAAAATGTTTTCTTCAATGTATCCATTAAGAAAAATTTGTTTTGACATCCATCCGCCAAATCTCATAATCATAGTATGCATCTATTGCTAATAAAATCCTAATTGATTTAAGCATGGCAACAGGCGAGAAAGTCTCCTCATAGTCTATTCCTTGCCTTTGGCGAAACCCTTTCGCTACTAGCCTTGCCTTATAGGTCTCTACCTTTCCATCAGAACCAATTTTCTTCTTGAAAACCCATTTGTTCCCTATAGGTACAATACCTTCAGGTGGGTCAACAAGATCCCAAACTTGATTCTTATACATGGAATCAATCTCGGATTTCATAGCATCAATCCATTTTGAAGAGTCTATATCTGATATAGCTTCTTCATAGGTAAGTGGATCATCTCCATGATTTACTTCTTCATGAGTAGACAACTCTTGTTCTTCTTCATGAAGAAAACCATATCTCACTGGTGGGTGAGATACCCTGGTTGTTCTAGGAGGAACAGCTGTAGATGTTTCATCAACGGGTATTGGTTGACTAGATGGATCTATATCCATCTGATCTGTTGGTTGGTCAGAATTCTCCAATTCTAACTCTATTTGCCTTCCTTTGCTTCCTTCTTGAACAAACTGTTGTTCAAGAAATATGGCATCTCTACTTATCACAACCTTTTGTGAAGTAGGCAAATAAAAATAATATCCAAAACTATCTTTTGGATATCCAACAAATCGACCTTTTTCTGATCTGGTCTTCAATTTATCAGTGTTCAGCTTTTTGATATAAGCTGGACAACCCCAAATCTTAACATGCTTAAGACTTGGTTTTCTTCCATGCCATATCTCATAAGGTGTGGAAGAAACTGATTTTGATGGAATCCTATTCAGAATATATAAAGCTGATTCTAATGCAAATCCCCAAAAGGAGATTGGCATATCAGTATAGCTCATCATACTACGTACCATATCCAATAGGGTACGATTTCTCCTTTTAGATACACCATTCAGTTGTGGTGTTCCTGGAGGAGTCAGCTGAAAAACAATGCCATGCTCTCTCAAGTATTCATCAAATTCAGTACTCAAATATTCACCTCCACGATCTGATCGAAGAGCTTTAATATTTTTTCCTGTTTGATTTACTACTTCAGATTTAAATTCCTTAAACTTTTCAAAGGATTCATGTTTGTATTTCATCAAATACAAATACCCAAACCTTGATTTATCATCAGTAAAGGTAATAAAATAATAAAAGCCCCCTCTAGCCATTTCTTTAAATGGACCACATACATCACTATGTATTAGCTCCAAAATATTTTCAGCTCTTAGCCCTTGTCCAACAAAGGGTGATCTAGTCATTTTGCCCTGAAGGCAAGATTCACAAGTTGGAGTAGGCTCAGAGCCCAATGAGGATAGAATCCCCATTTTCTCCAATTTTGCAATCCTATCTTCTGCAACATGACCTAACCTTAAGTGCCAAGTATATTTTGTAATTGAGTTGGTTTTCACCATGGCATTGCTTTAATTTAGATTGCTACACTGCCGGTGGAAACACTTTCTTCGGCAATGGAAACACTTTCTGTTGGCGGTGGAAACACTTTCCTTTGCCTCCATCGACTTTAGTCTTACTTTTCTGTTTAGCTATTTTCTTGGAAGGACCAGAATCGAGGTTTCTTTTTCTTATTGCCTTTCTTCTTGTTGGACTTTCCAGTGAAGAAGATGCAACAAAGCTACCTCTTTTTCTTTATTGCCTGGCATATTCTTTTGGGCAATAACCAGCATGTTGAGTAATTCAGCTAAGGTGCATTCCTGTTTAGTCATATGGAAATTTATCACAAAATTCCCAAAAGACTCAGGAAGGGACTGAAGGATCAAATCCGTTTGTAGTTGGAAATCCATGTTGAAGTCAAGATGTTCCAACTACTCAATCACCGAATCATCTTGTGGACATGATCCCCAACATTCATCCCTTAGACATCCTCATACGGAATAAGCTGTTTAGATATCTCATACCTAGCATTCTCTTTGTGCTCACCATACAACTCTTGTAGGTGAAGGAGGATCTCACTAGCACTCTGCATGTTCTCATGTTGCTTACGTAACTCATTACTCATGGAAGCAAGCATGTAACACTTAGCTCTCATATCATGCTCCTTCCACTTGTCCAAAGTATCATGTTCCTCTTGTGTGGCCTCTGGAGGTAAGGGACCAGGAACATTTGAATATAGAACATATCCTATATGTTCAAGGTTCAGGACAAGTTTCAAATTTCTTAGCCAATCAGACATTAGGTCCTGTCAACTGTTGTGATCAAGTATACGTGCAAGGATATTGGATGGTGGTGGTTGTTTTGTGCTCATTTTTATCAGAAAATTAACTGCAGAAAATAACCAGATTAATTAGTAAATGTATCATGTAATTAACCAAAATGATTATGGTCTTTTAATCAAATTGGTCCTCCCACTAACTTAGCGAATCCTACACTTCCAAAGTAGAAATCGGAAATCCTAGTTGGATGGATTTCTAGTGGGTGATTGTATTCTTATAATTATATTGATCTTCCTCAGTACATCCATTATTGGAATTACAATAAACTATAAGTGAGCAACTCCTTGCCCATCACATCTCATGTGAGGTTCAATCCTTTTACTAGCCCCTAATGCTCAAAATCTCGGTACATCCAATATTGACTTATCTTGCATTAGTTAAGTTGATCCCATTGAGCGATAATTATGCAAATAATTTTAATGTCCTCAGTACATCCAATATTGGCCACCAAACCATTTACATATTTACAACATCTCATGCTTAACAATTATTCTTAAGAAAATCTCTTAAATTAATTGCATCTCATGCAACTATTTAAAATTTCTTAAAATAATTGCCCCAATGGAGGGCTTATGTTATAATTACTTTAATTATAGCATTTCCAACTTAATCATTTGTTTGGAAGATTTTATAGCCATCCTAATTACTATTAAGGTCTCACTTTGCACATTATCCATTTAGCATGCATATATCATATAATTGCATACATTCCCATACATCTCATGCATTCATGGATAAGCGATAAATATGGTATGATCATGGACTTTCTAAGGGATTCAATTCGAGCCACCAAGAATTGAATCGGGGCATTCCTAGGTGCATTTCATTCATTCATTTTACAAGAGTTGCTGAAGGAGTACATAATCAACACTTGATCTTGAATTCCTCCCCTTTGGTCCCACCAATGCTCTTGACCTCCTTGAACTTCTTGCAATCCAATATTACATAGTAATCCTTGGCATACCAAGCGAATTTACAAGAACTTAAATAAATGAAATTACAACCCAAAAATATTACAAACTTAATAATATATGCCCAAAATAAATTAAAATAAATTAATTTACAATCCCAAAGAAACATAAAAGAAATAAATCCAATCACATTGGTCTTTTATAGTCCATGATCATCCATCATGCATATCACTATTTAACAATTAAATAAAACATACATACTTATATTAAATTGAATATCTCATATTCAACTTAAAAATCCAGATTTGAATATGATTCAAATAAATTTAAAAATTCAGATTTGAATCTCATTCAAACAAATTTAAAAATTCAGATTTGAATCACATTCAAACAACTTCAAAAATTCAGATTTGAATCACATTCAAATATTTTTTAAAAAATCAGATTTGAATCACATTCAAATATTTTTTAAAAAATCAGATCTGAATTTTATTGAATCAATTTTAAAAAATCAGATTTAAATATGATTCAAACAACTTTAAAAATTCAGATTTGAATCACATTCAAACAACTTTTAAAATTCAGATTTGAATCACATTCAAACAACTTTTAAAATTCAGATTTGAATCACATTCAAACATTTTTTTTAAAAATTCTGATTTGAATCATAATTTAATTGTGTGATTAAAACAACTAATTAAACACTTTAATTAGTCAAAGAATAGGCCTTAGATCATACAACAATTGTAGAATTAAAAGCCAAACCTTGAATCACCCATGGAACCATTGTTGCATACCATTGGTGGCTTCACCATGTGTGACGCCACACCTCTTAATCCAACCAGCAATGAATCAATCATCTTATGATCAAATCACACAATTAAATCATATAATCAACAATCTAAATGGCAAATATAGTGGCTCTGATACCAATTGAAGGCAGGCGTGAAAAACACAATATTATACCATTGAATTCAAAAATTTTCACCTAGGGTCACATGCACCATGCAAGATTTATTTTTATCTATTTGATTTCAATGATAAACAACATATTAAAACTCTTTTAATATGTTTTTTGGATCTGTATTTGCCATTTAAGATTTTAAAATTAATCAGATTAATTTTAGAACCCTAGATTAAATCAAGAACGATTACACTAACCTCTTGATGTCTGCAGTGTCTGCGCCTTTGAGAGGCGTCGTCAGGACACCCGATGTTGTCCCTCTAGCTTGTCCACACCAACAACACCTATGGCAGCCCTTGAACAGCGTCTAAAGCCTTTTCTATTAATTAGAAATTCAAGTTCTGCCTTTTAAGAGATTAGAGATGCAAACAGGACACTAGAAACAATTTCTAGTGTTCTTAATTCAAGAGATTGATGGCTAATCTCTTTGAATTGATGAGAGATGAAGAGAAATAGCTGGAGAGGCTCAAAGTGGCGTGACATATGAGAGGAGAGGCTGCTGGTTGTGTTTTCTTTTCATAACCCCACTTAAATAGCTAGGTTAACACATTAAACCCTAGCCACATGTCACCTTTTGATTAGCTCTAGGTTTAAGTGACCCAATCACATTGTGCCAAGTGTCAAACCTATATTTAATCTTGATTTTAATCATCTTACATGATTAAAAATATTTGGCAAGCTTATGTGTTATGCCATGTGTCACCATCTCATGGTGCCACGTGTCACACTGCAAAATGACCAAAATGCCCCTGTGTCTTAATTTTGAGTTCTTAACCCAAAACAATTATTTTCTTCTTCTAATTAATTTATATCAAATATAAATTAATTAATTAATCTCTATTAATTAATTTCTCATCAATTAAATTCATATTTAAACACTTTAAATATAAATTTAATTTATACTACACATCCAAAAATCTAGATTTGGTTTCAAGTCATGCTAGGGACTTTGCAATCTAATTGCAAACCAAACCTATTTAATTAATCAATTAAACTCTTTAATTAATTAATTAAATCATATTTAAATAGGTGATAACTTGTGTATGTGTGTGACTTACTAGGCTCATCACTAATTGGCAATGAGACATGATATTAACTCTTAATATCATCAGAACTCTTTCTTACCATAAATGATTTCTCTAAATCATTTTATGAACCTCATAGACCATGGTTAACACCTAGCATAGCATGCCATGGCCACCCAATTAGTAATAAGATTTACCTTAAATGAACCTATAATCATATGTTACCATGCACTAGAATCTCTCTGTTACAAAATCCCAACTCAAGCTGGAGTCATGGTTTATGTCAAACTCCATTTGCTATGAATATTATGTTCTCTTTTAATTCCAGTTCTTGATTAAAAGATTTTTCTCATCAGAAACTCTTTTCTGAATAAATCTATCTGTCCTGGCCAGGAACTTGAAACATCAAGAACAATTAAATGAACATAGGATTTTATCTCTATTTACTTAGAGGAACAGATTCCATCTTGATCAACACCTACCTCCATATATAACTAGCAGGAGCCAACACATGCCCATATACCCATACATAGTACAAGTATGAAAGCAGTATCAAACTCAAACTACCTATATACAAGATAACTGTGCTATCTCAGTTCTAAAGATTATATGCACTGATATGATTTATGACAAAACATTGACAAGAGTAAACTCCATGTGCTTGTCATAAGTGTCACTGGTTCGGCCTACTTATCATGTATAAGTGCCTATCATGTTTGTTATATGGCATGAGACTCACCATTCCATCTTATTTATATCTCATATAAATAACTTGGGAACAAACATGAATACAATCTTTCCGGATAAGTCATGTCCTTATTATGAAGTATCCTCGATTGTGAACCTATTTATGATACTTTGTGCTAGAAATATTGTCACTCATATTCTTAACAACTTAAGAATAATATTTCTAACAAAATATCAATGGACCTTTTCTATTACACATAAATATATTATGTAAACGGAAAAGTGGAAATGCCTTTTATTAATAAAATTATGTACAAGATACATACTAAATGATATGCTCTAGGGCATACTACTAACAAAAACAAAAAATCAACCAACACTCTTATTCTCTCTGTGTGGTGGCACCTCTTCCTCCATCTCCTCTCTTCTTCTTTTCTCATCAATTCAACGAGAAATCAATTGTTTTCTTTGAATTAAAATTGCTAGAAATTGTTTCTAGTGCCTTATACACATCTACAACCTCTCTAAAGGCAAATCCCTAATTTCTAATTGGTTGGCAAGGCTTGAGAAGTTGGTTTAGGGGCTGCTATTAGTGATCTAGGTGTGGACAAGCTAGAGGGACAACTCTTGGGTTTCTAGGTGCTTCACAAAGTTACCAATTACATCTACAGTGTATCAAAAGGTTAGTGCATATATTCTTGTATCAATCTAGGGTTCAAATGAATTGATTTGTTAATTCAAAAATCGTGAATAGAAAATGTAAATCCTAATACATATTAAAAGTGTTTTAATATGCTATTGAACATTGAAATCAGTTAGGCACATAATGGATATGGCATGATGCATGAAACCCTAGAAGAAAATTTTTGAATTTAATGTTCTAATCTAATAATTTTCATGTTTTTGCTCCTTCAATCGGTATCAGAGCCACTATATTTACCATTTAGATTGTTTAATATATGATTTAATTGTGTGATTTGATCAAAAGTTGATTGATTCATTACTAGTTGGACCAATAATGTGGCGGCAAGGTGTAGAGCACCATTGGTGTGCATGGTTCTGTTCATTCAACCATGCGCATGGTTTTTGGGCTTGAGTGTGGGCTTAGTTTCAAGGCCCATAATTAGGCCCATGACTAATTAAAATGTTTAATTAGGAGTTTTAATCACTCAATTAATTTTTGATTCAAATCTGAATTTTTAAATTTGTTTAAATGAGATTCAAATATGAATTTTTAAATTTGGTTGAATGAGATTCAAATCTGAAGTTTTAAATTTGTTTTGAATAAGATTCAAATATGAATTTTTAAATTTGGTTGAATGAGATTCAAATTTGAATTTTTTAGTTGAATATGAGATATTCAATTTAATTTTAGTATGTATGTTTTTATTTAATTGTTAAATGGTAACATGCACGATGGATGATCATGGACAATAAAAGACCAATGTGATTGGATTTATTTCTCTTATTTTTCTTTGGGTTGTAAAATAATTAATTTTATTTTGGTGGCATTGTATTATAATTGTTGTAATATTTTTGGGTTGTAATTTCATTTATTTGAGGACTTTAAAGTCCATGTTCTTATAAATTCACCTTGATATGCCAAGAATTACTATGTAATTGGATTGCAAGAAGATTGAAGAGGTCAAGAGCATTGGTGGGACCAGTGGGAGGAATTCAAGATGAAGTCTTGATTATGTACTCCTTTAGCAACTCTTGTAATATGAATGAATGAAATGCACCTAGGAATGCCCTGATTCAATTCTTGGTGGCTCAAAATTGAATCCCTTAGAAAATCCATGATCATACCATATTATATGTTTATCCATGTATGCATGAGATGTATGGAAATCTATGCAAGTATATGATACATGCATGCTAGTTATATAATGTGCAAAGTAAGACTATAATAGTAATTAAGCCGACCACTAAATCTTCCAAATAAATGATTAAGTTGGAAATGGTATAATTAAGGTAATTATATCATGAGCCCTCCATTGAGGCAATTATTTTAAGAAATTTTAAATACTTGCTTATGATGCAATTAATTTAAGAGATTTTCTTAAGAATAATTGTTAAGCATGAGATATTATAAATATGTAAATGGTTTTGTGGCCAATAATGGATCTACCTAAGGACATTAAAATTATTTGCATATTTACTGGCTCAATGGGATCAACTTAACCAATGCAAGATAAGTCAATAATGGATGTGCCTGAGATTTTGAGCATTATGGGCTAGGTAAAAGGATTGAACCTCACATGAGATGTGATGGGCAAGGAGTTGCTCACTTACAGTTTATTGTGATTTCAATAATGAATGTGCCTGAGGATAATCAATAAGACTATAAGAATTCAATCACCCACTAGAAATTCATCCAACTAGGATTTTTGTTTCCTACTTTGGACGTGTAGGATTCGCTAAGTTAGTGGGATGGCCAATTTGATTAAAAGACCATAGTCATTTTGGTTAATTACATGATGCATTTACTAATTAATTTGGTTATTTTCTACAGTTATTCTTCTGATAATAATGAGCACACAACAATCACCACCATCCAATATCCTTGCAAGCATACTTGATCACAATAGGTTGACAGGACCTAATCTTTCTGATTGGCTCAGAAATTTGAAACTTTTCCTGAACCTTGAGCATATAGGATATGTTCTAGGCTCAAAGATTCCTGGTCCTTTACCTCCAGAGGCCACTCAAGAGGAACATAAAACTTTAGACAAGTAGAAGGAGCATGATATGAGTGCCAAGTGTTACATGCTTGCTTTTATGAGTAATGAGTTATAGAAGCAACATGAAAATATGCAATATGCAAGTGAGATCCTCCTTCACCTGTAAGAGTTATATGGTGAGCACAGTAGGAATGCTAGGTATGAGATATCTAGACAACTATTCTACATGAGGATGTCTGAGAGACAGAATATTGGGGATCATGTCCACAAGATGATTCGGCTAATTGAGCAGCTGGAACATCTTGACTTTCACATAGATTTCCAACTACATATAGATTTGATCCTACAGTCCCTACCTGAGTCATTTTGGGAATTTTGTGACAAATTTCCATATGACTAAGTAGGAATACACCTTGCCTAGTTTACTTAACATGCTAGTTATTGCTCAAAAGAATATGCTGGGCAATAAAAGAAAAGAGTTAGCTTTGATTGCATCTTCTTCTGCTGGAGAGTTCAACAAGAAGAAGGGCAATAAGAAAAAGAAACCTCAAATTTCTGGTCCTTCCAAGAAGATAGCTAAACAGAAAGGGAAGACCAAAGCTAATGGAGGCAAAGGAAAGTGTTTTCACTGCCAGAAGGATGGGCACTAGAAAAGAAACTACCCAAAGTATCTTGCTTCTCTGAAGAACAAGAAGGATACACCTTCAGAAGGTATGTATATATCTTGTTATTTAGATGCTGATGATGCTCATAGTTCATCTACAGCTTTGGTTTTAGATACTAGTGCTAGTTCTCATGTTTCTTATGATATGCAGGAACTAGCAAACAGTAGTAGCTTGCGTTCTCGAGATGTTAGACTCTGGATTCGTGATGGCTCAACTGTTGAAGCTTTAGCCATAGGATCTAAATCTTTTTACATGAGTGGACATGTTTGTGTTTGAATAATATTTTGTATGTGCCTGATGCTTTTAAGAACATCATTTCTATATCTAGTTTGACTAGAAATGGTTATGAATTTCAGTTCACAGATGATGTTTGCAATATTTATTTTAGAAATAAATATGTTGGCTTAGGTTATATGCATGATGGTCTTTATTATTTGGATAATAATGATAAACTCAAAATGAATGCAAGCAATCTAAAAGAATGCAATGCCATGGTGAAAATCAACTCAAGTTCAAAATATATTTGGCACTTAAGATTAGGTCATGCTGCAAAAGATAGGATTGCAAAAGTAGAGAAAATGGAGATTTTATCCTCATTGGGTTTTGAACCTACTCCAACTTGTGAATCCTACCTTCAAGATAAAATGACTAGATCACCCTTTATTGGACGAGCACTAAGAGCTGAAAATATTTTGGAGCTAATACATAGTAATGTATGTGGTCCATTTAAGGAAATGGCTAGAGGTGGTTTTCATTACTTTATTACCTTTACTGATGATAAGTCAAGGTTTGGGTATTTGTATTTAATGAAATACAAACATGAATCCTTTGAAAAGTTCAAAGAATTTAAATCTAAAGTAGAAAATCAAATAGGAAAAAGTATTAAAGCTCTTCGATCAGATCGTGGAGGTGAATACTTGAGTACTGAATTTGATGAATACTTGAAAGAGCATGGTATTATTTCCTAGCTGACTCCTCCAGGAATGCTACTGTTGAATGGTGTATCTGAAAGGAGAAATCATACCCTATTAGATATGGTATGTAGTATGATGAGCTATACTGATATGCTAATCTCCTTTTGGGGATTTGCATTAGAATCGGCTTTGCATATTCTAAATAGGATTCCATCAAAATCAGTTTCTTTCACACCTTATGAGATATGACATGGAAGAAAACCAAGTTTTAAGCATGTTAAGAATTGGGGTTGTCCACCTTATATCAAAAAGCTAAACACTGATAAATTAGAAATCAGATCAGAAAATGGTCGATTTGTTGGATATCCAAAAAAGAGTTTTGGATATTATTTTTATTTGTCTACATCACAAAAGGTTGTGGTAAGCAGAGATACCACTTTTCTTGAACAACAGTTTATTCAAGAAGGAGGCAAAGAAAGGCAAATAGAATTAGAATTGGAGAATTCTGACCAACCAATAGATCAAATGGATATAGATCCATCTAGTCAACCTACACTTATTGGTGAAATGTCTACAGTAATTCCTTGCAGATCAACCAAGATATCTCACCAACCAGTGAGATATAGTTTCCTTCATGAAGATGAACAAGAGTTGTTTACTCATGAAAAAGTAGATCATGGAGATGATCCACTTACTTATGAAGAAGCTATATCAGATATAGACTTGTAACACCCTCACTTTAGCTAGTCCGTGCATTCGACTGTTCCGGTGACCAATGTCTGTCTGGAACTATAATTAGACTAGAGTGAGGAGTCATAAGTGTATGACAAATTAAGGAAAAATTTTAGAAATGAAATACAACAATGTTAAATAAGTTGGTGTCCCAGCGATGGGTGATCAAATGGGAAGCGACTGTAAAGATAGTTGTTGACCCTATAACCATAGGGGAACCCTGTGAAATAATTTTTGGGATGTCAGAGAAGAGTTACAGCACCCTAGGTAGCATTAGAATTCTAAGAAAAGGTTAAGAGAATTTTTAAGATCAGTACAGACAGTTTTGGCTCCTTAAGTGAAATAGAGGGCATTTTGGTCATTTCGCCTTCAGAGACGATTTTTGACCAACTTGTCAATTTAAGTAGGTCAATTATATGACTTAAAATGTGAACTAATATTGATGAAAATTTTAATTAAAGATGTATAGAAAAGAAAGAGAAATAAAAATGAAATAAATACCTAATTATGACATAATATGATGTCATAAAGACCCCTTAGCCAATCACCATGCAACAAGCACACTTAAAACTCATTAAAAAGGTCAAAAATTGGAAAAGAATTTCTGTTTTTCTTCTTCTTCCCTTGTTGGCCAAACCTCTCTCAAACAAATCCTCCATTTTCTTTTAGCTCCAAGCTTGATTCCCACCTTAAATCACCATAATACCCTTAGTTCTCTTCACAAAAACTTGTCCATACCTTTTGGGAAAGTGATTGGCAGCCAAGAAAACCAAAGAAAGTGAAGGAAAATTGAAGATTGGGTGAGGAAAAATTCTGCTCACAAAATTAGTGCTATAATCAAGTTATTTTCCTTCTTTAATCCTTGTTAGTGTAGTGAATTAAGTTAAATTTTTATGAAATTGAATGAAGTTGATGAGAAATTGAAAGATAAATTTTTGGCAGCCATGGGAGAGAGTTAAAATTTGTTGAATTGGTTGAATTAAATTTACTTAGAAATGGTTTTTGATGAGTATGTTTAAGTTAGATTTTGATTGGTGTGTGTTTGATGTAATTGAGGATTGTTGAAGTTAGGGTTTGGGACAAACTTAGGATTGTGATCATGTGTTGGTGAATGGAATTCCTAATGGTCAATTAGTGACCATTTGGCTATATTTGATGAGGAATTGAAGTGATTTATGCTAATGGAATTGAGGTTAGGTATGCTGTCTTAGGTGTCCCACAAGGCTGGATATGAGTCCAGCAAGTTTAGGCAGTTGTAACTTGAACGGTGTAGGTTTAATTGGTGCAAGGCTAATTGGAAATGAAACTAGACACATAATGGCACAAATTTAATGAAGAAGCCTTTACTAGAAAACAAACTTACAATACCCTAAAAATTGACCAAATCCGGGTAACCAACCTACTAGTCCTGGAAATTGATCAAATGAACAGTGTTCTATTCATTTGGCCATAACTCAGTATAGAACTGTCCAAATGACCTAAATTTTATATCAATAGAAAGCTTAGACAATTTAGAACAACTTTTATGTAGAACACAAACTCAAATTCTAGACCTAACCAAATGAAATTGCTAGCCAAAGTTGAGCTATCAAATCTGGCAGAACCAGGATTGCCCAGAACTCTGGGTACAGGTCAATCCTGCCAATTATAGTAAAATGGCCATAACTTGAGCTACAAAACTCTAAATAGAGTGATTCAAAAAGAAATTAAAGAAGACACATAAAGAAACAACTTTGATGAAGAAAAGTTTACCAAATTCTCACTATAGAATTGCCTAATGGAACAGTAAACTCTAGCACCCAAAACTGAAATTTTTGATTTATTTCCTATTGGTTTGAAGTATTGATTGGCAACCAATGCCAACACTTTTGTGAACCAAAATGTGGTAATTTCATGTGGTTAGAACCCATGTAACTATTATGTATGAGAAAGTCAACCTTTGAAGGGAAATGGCCAAGTGAATGGTAACCCCAATTATATAGGAAATGGTATACTAAATTAGAAAAACTATTAGGATGTTTAATATAGATTTTGTGATTAATGAAATAATTGTTATAAATTGTAATCAATATGAATGATATAATGAATGAATGAATGAATGAATCATATTAATGTATGAATGAGACATTAATTCTCATTATTGTAAAAAGGAATGTTTTGAGTACAATGGTATATGAGAACTATTATTGTGAATTGTGATTAATATAAATGATATAATGAATAAATATATGAATTATGATGAAGGCAAAATTTATATAGAAATGTTTTTTAAAAATTTATACTTCTGTTAGGAATTTCTGAAATGTTATAGATTATAATTAGAATTTGTCATGAAATAATGAAGTCATAAAACATAATATATTAACATTTAATGGTATTATGTGCCCATGTATTGCCTAGACATGTGTGTCGGATTAGATAGATTGGCATGCCAATAGGGTATTGTTTTAGTAGTACTGTGTAAGGCTTTATGCCTGTATTCATGGCTTTATGTCTGTACTCAAGGTTTTTATGCCCGATTATATATTATCATGGCTTTTAGCCATACTGATATGTTATCATGGCTTTTTAGCCATTCTGACTGCATACGTGGTTGGCGTTCCGTGTTTCACGTCCCATGGTATGACGGCCTGAGGCACTGCAGTGTCCAGTCCCAATGACCCATTATTCGATTTAGTCAGCCTGTCATAGGTTACTTGGGCAGTGAAATTTATTAAAATGAGTTAAGAATAATAATAATTGAAAATATTAGCAATTAAATTAAAGAGTAAGAATATTTAAAATAAATTAGATTAGTTATTTAGTAGAAAGAATTGAAATAAATTAGAATGATATTAAAATTTAATTATTATGAAATAATCTGCGATAACCTAGAAAGTATTGAATGAAATGATAAAAAGATTTGCAAAAGAGATATAAGTATATTACTACTGTAAATTTAGGAATAAATTGCTTCTTAAAAGGAATAAATTAGAACGAAAGATAGTTGATGCTAGAAGTATTATATTAAATTAGATTAAATTCCAGAGTATCCAAAGTATAATCCATTTCTTTCTTTATTTGTATATTATTTTCTTTGTTATATTATCGCACCACTAAGCAGCAATGCTTAGGGCGATGAATTTGTTTCCTCGCGCAGGTATTGAAGATAAAGCCCAGTGGATATTAGACTGGGATTTTGGAGTCTAGATTTGCAAAAGTGTCAGAAGTGTATAAAGTTGTCAACTCCTCAGCAATGCATATAGATAGAGCTCACAAAAAGTTATTTTATGTATTTATAATTAGTTATTATGTTGAAATGTAAATTATGGAATTGTAATTAATTTGTATATTATGCAAATTGTAAATTTATGTAATTAGTTTGTAAATTATATAATTAATGGAAATTTGAGAATTTTGATATATGAAATGAGCATGAATGGTGTAACACTCTCCCTGTACCAACTCCGTACATTCTACTGTTCCGGTGACCGGTGTTGGTCCGGACAGTTAGAACGTCCGGAAAAATATTTAAACTAAAGTCAGGAACCATAATTAACTCAAATATTAATAAGAAACACTTAGTAAAAATTTTAGAAATAAAATACAACCAAGTAAAACGAGCCGGTGCCCAAGCGATGGGTAACCGGAGGGAAGTTGCGGTTCTTGCAACGAGGAGCCCTAGACCCGAGGGAAAAATTATAAAATAATTTTTGGGACTCCAGAAAAGGGTTACTGAGGTTCCCATGGCATTAGAATGCCAAGAAAATACCTAGAAAAATTTTTCAATCGGTACAGACAATTTTGACCCGTTAAGCCAAACGGAGGGCATTTTGGTCATTTCGCCTTCAGAGGTGATTTTTGGCCGACTTGTCCAGTTGAGTAAATAATTAATATGACATAAAATATGAATAAACATTACTAGAAATTAAATTGAAATTGAGTAGTGATGAAAAGAAAAGAAAAATAAAAGAAAAGCTCATTTATGACATCTTGATGATGTCATTTAAAATTGCCAACCAATCACCATTAAGTAACCATTTGACTAACTAATAAAAGAGCTAAATAAAGACCAAGGAAGACCAAAAACCAGCTGCCTTCTCTTCAGCCAAAAACGTGAGTTTCTCTTCTTCCTCCCTCCATTGATGTTCAATCAAGCAAGCTTAATTTCCTACCTTGTTACACCACTAAACCCTAACCCCTTTCATTAAACCTTAACCATATCACTTGGGGAAGCTTTTGGCAGCCAAGAAGAAGAAGGAAAGTGAAGTTTTAGCTTGAAGAAATCTGCCCTACAAGAGGTTAAAGTGAGGTTAGTGCTATCCTTTCACTCTCACTCTTTTAATCCTTGTTAGAGCATCATTTTAAGTTAAGAAATTGTAAGAATTTGAAGTAAATTATATGTGTTAGGGCATCTTCAATTTTTGGCAGCCCTAAGGAAGGATGTGGTTGATTGTTTTAATGAATTTAAAATGGATAGAAATGATGTTTAAGGTATGAATATGCATGGATGTTGAATTAGTGTGCTAATTGAGGTTTATGGGTAATTTAAATTGGACATTAGGGTTTTGAGAAGTGAAACTTGGATTTAGCTTATGAAATTGTGAAAGAACATTATAAGGGTCAATTAGTGACCATTTTAGGTATGTTGACCATGAATTCGACTGAAAAATAGTATAGCCAAGTGAATGTGTAGGCTACCTTCTTAGTGCAGTAGAGTGACTGAAATTTCAATCCACTTGCACAGCCATAACTTTGGCTGTGTAGGTCCAATTGATTTTTGGCCAATTGGACATGAAACTAGGCTTATAATGGCACATTTTTTCTGAAGAAACCATGCCCAAAAGACCAAAGCAAGAGAACCAAAACTTGGCCCCAATCCGGATACCCTGAACTGATTCTGCAGAATTGACCAAATGAACAGTAACTGTTCATTTGGCCATAACTCACTGCAGATTTGGTCAATTGACCTGAAATTTTTACAGCAACAAGTTAAGACATAGGCAAACAACTTTCATGAAGAAACATACCCCAAATTATGGCCAGAACCTAACCCAAATGGCAGTGGCAGTCACTGTTCATGTTACTGTAGATATGGTAATTTCTGCAGATTGGCAATCCGGCCAGCTTGGGTTTTTGGGCCATATCTGGAGCTACAAAACTCCAAATGGAGTGATTCAAAAAAGGAAATTCAACTAGACAAAATAAGAAACAACTTTCATGTTTTCCATTTCTTCAAATTCCCACTGTAACAATGTGTAATGGAATAGTAAACTTAGGCTGAAAAACTGAAATTTTCTGCCCTCTTGGTTTTAAGTTAGAAATGGTAAATGTGACCAATCCCAACAAGTGCAAACAGCAAAATGTGGTATGTTGGGAGTGCCAAAACCAATGTACCTAATTTCTACCTAAAAGTCAACATTTTAGTTGACCAAAGAGGTGAATAGTGACACCGAAACTTGAAATTCAAAGATTGAAGAATTTTAAAGTATCGAATGCCCTAGTATACCTAACAAGATTGGTTTGGATAGTTTGGCATGCCAATAGAGTTCAGTTAGCAGTACTGCACATGGCGATATGTCATTCTGTGATTTCATGGCTTTTAGCCATTCTGACTTTGTATTGAAACTTGGCCTTGTGCCTGATATTATTTACAGCTTGTTAGC
This sequence comes from Hevea brasiliensis, assembly GCF_030052815.1. Taxonomy (NCBI): domain Eukaryota; kingdom Viridiplantae; phylum Streptophyta; class Magnoliopsida; order Malpighiales; family Euphorbiaceae; genus Hevea; species Hevea brasiliensis. The sequence continues at coordinate 26,912,585 of NC_079503.1, forward strand.
TGTTCTATTGCACACCGGGAGATGCACATGTGACCGATGGTGTGACGGCCAGAGGTACTAGGTACCCAGTGCCAGTTTACCCGTTATCCAGTCCAGTCATCTAGTGCAGGTTACTTGGGGCAACCAAATGAATAAAAGCGAACAAAGTTAATGAAATAATGAATATACCAACACCAAACAAAGAAAGCATACACATTCTATACACATTTATTTTCTTGCTATTTTCTTTTATTATATTATTGCACCACTAAGCATTATTGCTTAGCGCGTTGCTTTTGCCACGCATAGGTACTGGAGATCCCGATCGTGAGCCCAGTAGACCACAGACTGGGTAAGTCCATCCTGCAGTTTTGCACAGTGTTCTTGTCACCTCAACTTCTGCAGTGCATTGGTAGGACATTAGGATTCATTTTGACATTTTGTAACTTAACTTTGTTTTTCTCATATCTAATTAAACTTGTGTAATGTATATTGATGTTTATGTAAATTATAAAAATTGTACTTGTGAATGGAAATGTAAATGTTTACTTGTGATTTATATGTGATCATCACATGTGATGGATGATTGAGAACTGGAATTGAAATGTTGTTGAGATCTTAATATTGAGATTTTATTGATAAATTGAAGTTGGGATTGTTTGGAAATTATTTGGAAGTGTTTTTAACAGGTTCCGAAGAACTGTTTTCTCCATTTTTAGCCGATACTCCACCGGATTTTCTTTAAAATTTTCGGAACCCCAAATAAATAACAATTTCGATAAATGGCTTAAATAAATCATATTTCATAAATTAGCTTTAAAAGCATGACACAAATTAAGTAAGGTATATTAGAGTGTGCCAGTACACCGTGTGGCATTACTTACTCGGTTATACTGTACACGGGTAAGGGGTGTCACAAATGGATATGCATGGTAATGAATAAGAATCGAAATGTATGGACACTATCAGAAATGATTAGTATGGATGAGATCTTTATTTGAAAATGTTATTGAAAATTTCAAATAGGTAAATAGTGAAGCACGTCAAATAATAATAAAATAGGAGAAACCCCGTTAGTTTCTCCAAAGAATATGAATTATTTTAAAATATAACGAGTTCAAAATTATTAAAGGAATAAAGTAAGAAAAGAAAGGGTGCTCCGGCACCGAGTGTAACATGCCTTGCTCGGCTACATTGTAGTCGGCTGAGGGGTGTTACAAGACTCTTTAAAATGGATTAAAGCTATGAAATCCGAAATTGATTCTATGTATAAGAATCAAGTTTGGGATCTTGTTGACCCACCTGAAGGTATTGTACCTGTAGGGAATAAATGGGTTTTCAAGAAGAAAATTGGTTCTGATGGAAAGGTAGAAACCTATAAAGCAAGGCTAGTAGCGAAAGAGTTTCGCCAAAGGCAAAGAATCGACTATGAGGAGACTTTCTTACCTGTTGCCATGCTTAAATCAATTAGGATTCTATTAGCAATAGCTGCATACTATGATTATGAGATTTGGCAGATGGATGTCAAAACAGCTTTTCTCAATGGATACATTGAAGAAAACATTTTCATGGAACAACCTAGGGGTTTTGAATCCCAAGATAGTTCCAAGGTATGCAAGCTAAAGCGATCCATTTATGGGTTGAAACAAGCTTCGAGGATTTGGAATATCCATTTTGATGAAGCCATTAAGTCATTTGGTTTTATAAAAAATGAGGATGAACCATGTGTATATAAGAAGGTTAGTGATAGTGCTGTCACTTTCCTTATCTTATATGTGGATGACATTTTGTTGATGGGTAATGACACAGGTATGTTGACAACTGTAAAGGTATGGTTGTAAAATACATTCTCCATGAAAGACTTAGGGGAGGCAACCTATATTCTTAGAATTCACATCTATAGAGATAGAGCGAAAAGAATAATTGGTTTATCCCAAAGTCTATACTTGGAAAAGGTGTTAAAGAGGTTTAACATGCTTGATTCCAAGGGAGAATTGTTACCTATGAGACATGGTGTCCATCTTTCTAAAGAGATATCTCCAAAGACACCTGAAGAAAGAGATAAAATGGCCAAGATTCCATATGCTTCGGCTATTGGAAGTTTGATATATGTAATGATGTGTACTAAGCTGGATATTGCACATGGTGTTAGTTTAACTAGCAGGTTTCAATCCAATTTAGGTTTGGAACACTGGATAGCTATCAAGAATATCCTTAAGTACTTGAGAAGAACTAAGGATTTATTCTTGATTTATGGAGGTGGTGACTTGCAATTGGATGGTTATACTGATTCTGATTTCCAATCAGATATCGATGATAGAAAGTCTACCTCTGGGTTTGTGTTCATTTGTAATAGAGGTGTAGTCAGTTGGAAGAGTTCCAAATAGAGTACGACTATTGATTCCACTACAGAGGTTAAGTATATTGCTACATCACATGCTGCAAAAGAAGCTGTTTGGATAAAGAAGTTCGTGATAGAACTTGCACTAGTTCCTTACATTGAGTCAGCAGTTTGACTCTACTGTGACAACAATGGAGTATTCATACAGGCTAAGGAACCCCGGTCTCACAAAAAATCCAAACACATAGAAAGGCGCTACCACATTATCAGAGAAATAGTTAGGCGAGGCAATGTAGCCATGCAGAAAATAGCATCAACTGAAAATCTAGCTGATCCATTCACGAAGCCTATATCACAAGGTCAATTACACTGACATCTTGAGAAGATGGCTCTAAGATATTGTAATGAATGGCTCTAGTGCTAGTGGGAGATTTTTAGTAGTATGCCCTAGAACATATCATTTAATATGTATTTTGTAAACATTTTAATTAATAAATGGCAATTTCATTTTTCCGTTTACATAATACATTTATGTGTAATAGAAAAGGTCCATTGATATTTTGATAGAAATTCTATTCTTAAGTTGTTAAGAATATGAGTGACAGTATTTCTAGCACAAAGTATCATAAATTGATTCACAATCGAGGATACTTCAAAATAAGGACATGACTTATGTGACACCCCTTACCATTCTACAGTGTAGCCGAGAAAGATATGCCACTCAGTGTATCGGAACACCCTATTTAATTTAATCATTTTTATTCTTCTTAATTTATTTTTTTTATAGTTATGAAGTACAATTTGTGAAATATAATTCATTTAAGTCATTTATTGAAATTATAATTTATTTAAGGTTCTGCAAATTTTGTAGAAAATCTGGCAGAGTGCCGGCTAAAAATGGATAAAATAGTTCTTCGGAATCTGTGAAAAGCACTTCCAAAATTTTCAATCATTCTCAAACTTTATTTCATCAATAAAATCGCAATATTTCTCATATATACGCCCATTCTCATTCATTCATTTCATATGAAATTCATATAAAAGTCATAGATAAATATTTAATTTTTTTTTTCATTCATAAACACAATTCTCACTATTTACATTAATACCAAAATACATTACATGAGTTTCAATCGCACATGAGAAAGTAAAAGTTAATTATAAAATATCAAAATAAAACCTAGTGTCCTACGCACTGATGACGGTGAGGTGACACGGACACTATGTAGAGCTGCAGAAGATCTCACCCAGTCTGTGGCCTACTGGGCTCTCGGTCGGTCTCTCCAGAACCTACGCGTGGCAAAAAGCAATGCGCTAAGCAATAATACTTAGTGGTGCCAAATAGAAAATAAATATGCAGTGCATGTCCTGATGTTTTATGCAGATAATTTTTCGATCATCATTGCTAATCTTATTTATTTTGTGCTTGTTATATTCATAATTTTATTAAATTTATTTACTTTCATTTTTGGTTGCCCAAGTAACCTATCTTTGACCATCGGATGGATAAGCGGGTAACCGCCTTTGGGTATCAAGTACCTCAGGCCGTCACACCATCGGTCACATATGTATCTCTCAGTGTGCAACTGAATAGCTAATAAGCTATAATAACATTAGGCACAAGGCCAAGTATCAACATAGTATCAGAATGGCTAAAAGCCATGAAATCACAGAATGGCATAATGCCATGTGCAGTACTACTAACTGAACCCTATTGGCATGCCAACCTATCCAAACCAATCATGCTAGGTGTACTAGGGCATGTTATACTCTTAATTTATACAATTCTTGAGATTTAAGTTTAGGTGTTACTATTCATTCCATTAGTCAACAAAAATGTTGACTTTTGCATAGACAATAGGTAAATTAGTTTTAATACTCCCAACATACTACATTTTACATTCTAAAATTGTTGGTATTGATTGCCAATACCATTTCTAAGCTTAATGTTAATTGTTCAAAATTTTCAGATTTTAGCTTTGTGTTTACTGTTCCATTAGTCATTTTTGCAGTGGGAATTTGGCAAAGTGATCAACATGAAAGTTGTTCCTTTTTTTGTCTATTTACATTTATTTTTTTGAATCACTCCGTTTGGAGTTTTGTAGATCAAGTTATAACCCAAAAACCACAACTGGCCAGATTACAAATTTTCTAGATTTTTTGGATTGACCAAATCTACAGTATTTTTAGCAGTGACTGCAGGTCACTTTTTGAATATGTTATGGTCATAATTTGGGTTAGGTTTCTTCTTAAAAGTTGTAGATCTACATCTCAGCCTGTTTCTGGTAAAATTTCAGGTCAATTGGACCTTTCTACACTGAGTTATGGCCAAATGACTAAACACTATTCATTTAGTCATTATGCCCAGGCAGAATGCAGGTCACCCGGATTAGGGCAATCTTTAGTCAACTTGGTTTGGTTTTATAGGCATAGTTTCTTCACCAAAGTTGTGCCATTATGTGTTTAATTTTACGTCCAATTTCCCTTGCACCAATTGAACCTCAACAACTCCATTTATTGCTGCCCAAAGCTGCTGGACTCATGCCCATTCCTGCAGGTCACCAAGGGCAGCCATACTAACCTCAATTCCCACTACACAAACCACTTCATTTCTTGTTTACACATAGTCAAATGGTCACTAATTGACCATTAAAACTTACTTTCACCAACACATTAACAAGATTCAAGTTTTTGTAACCAAACCCTAGCTCAAATTCAAGGTTCACACAACACATGTCAATTAGGCATACTATTCCATTTCAAATTTATGTCTACACATCAACACCATTTCTAAGCCATTTTAAATCCATCAAAACCATCAACTACCACTCCCATAAAGCTGGCCAAAATTTCATTCTCAATTTCACACATGATTTATCTCAATTTCTTAATTATGTGTTCATATTCAAACTAAATTTTAAAAAATAAACAAGATTAAGTAATTAACATGCACTAACCTCTTTGGTCTCTTTATTGGCTTGTATAAACCATGGAATTTCTTCACTGTATGATAATCAAAACCTTGCTCTTGATGTGGGGATTAATTTTTGTGAAGGGTGTTTAGGGTTTTGGAGTGAGATTTGGTGAGTTATGAAGCTTTGGTGGAGCTTTCATGGAGGTTTGGATGGAAGGGATAAGGGAGTCTGCGGATGGAAGAAGAAAGGCAAAAAGAAATCTGATCTTTTCTTTCATTTTTGCCCATTTAACTTATTTTAAATGAGTTATAGCCATGTGTCACCATCTGATTGGGTGGAAGCACACTAATGACATCATGTGATGTCATAATTTCTTATTTAATTCATTTTCTTTTTTTTTCTTTTCTACTCAATTTCAATTTAATTTGTAGTAATATTTATTCATATTTTATGTCATAATAATTATTTACTTAACTGGACAAGTCAGCCAAAAATCATCTCTGAAGACGAAATGACCCAAATGCCCTTCGTTTTGCTTATTAAGCCAAAATTGTCTGTACCGATTGAAAAATTTTTCTAAGCATTTTATTGGCATTCTAATACCATAGGAACCTCAATGGCCCTTCTCTGGAGTCCCAAAAATTATTTTATGAATTTTTCCTTGGGTTTGGGCTCCTAGTTGCGAGAACTGCAACTTCCCACTAAGTTACCCATCGCTAGGGCACCGGCTCATTTTACTTAGTTGTATTTTATTTCTAAAATTTTTCCTAAATTTTTCTTATTAGTATTTGAGTTAATTATGGTTCCTGACTTTAGTTTAAATATTTTTTCGGACATTCTAGCTGTCCAGACTGACACTGGTCACCAGAATAATAGAATGTACGGAGTTGCTACAGGGAGGGTGTTACAACTCTTCCCCTCCAATTTAAATTTCGTCCTCAAAATTTACCTGATGTATACAGTTGAGGGAACTATTGCCTCATCGTCTCTTCACTTTCCCAAGTTGCCTCCTCGGTGTTGTGGTGCCTCTAAAGCACTTTCACCAGTGGAATCTACTTATTTCTCAACTCTTTCACTTCCCAAGCCAGGATCCACATGGGTTCTTCTTCATATGTCAAATCCGATTGGACTTCAATTTTTTCCATGGAGATGACATGTGAAGGATCAAAGTGGTATCTTCTTAGCATAGATACGTGGAACACATTGTGGATCTTGTCCAGCTCTGGTGGTAAAGCTAGCCTATAGGCCACTGGACCCACACGTTCAATGACTTCATATGGGCCAATGAACCTAGGGCTTAACTTACCTTTTCTTCCAAACCTCAGTACCTTCTTCCACGGTGATACCTTGAGGAACACTTTATCGCCAACCGCATATTCTATTTCTTTTCTCTTACGGTGGCATAGGATTTACATGCATGCGAGGCAACCTTCAGATTGGCTTTGATTAGTTTTACTTTCTCCTCAGTCTGTTTCACCAGGTCTGGCCCTATCAGTTTATTTTCACTCAATTTAGTCCAGAACACTGGAGTTCTACATTTCCTCCCATACAGTGCTTCATACGGGGCCATTTGAATGCTAGCTTGATAGCTATTGCTTTATGCAACTTCTGCCAGTGGGAGGTATCTATCCCAACTTCCCTCAAATTCAATGACACAACTCCTCAGCATATCCTCAAGAACCTGAGATATATTTCATGTTATTATTATCATTTCAGTTCAATATTTGTATTAATTCAATTGGTTTCAATTATTTACCTGGATTACTCTTTCTGATTGCCCATCCGTCTGAGGATGGAAAGTTGTGCTAAAGTGAAGTTGTGTACCCAAGGATTCATGCAACTTCTTTCAAAATCTCGATGTAAACCTTAGGTCTCGATCAGATATGATGGAAAGTGGAATTCCATGCAGTCTAACTATCTCACTGATATACAATTCTGCTAACTTCTCCAGTGAGTAGTCAGTCCTAACTGGCAGAAAGTGTGCTGACTTCGTCAATCTATCTACTATCACCCATACTGCATCATGCTTCTTCTGGGTGAGAGGTAGACCACTTACAAAATCCATGGTGACCCAATCCCATTTCCATTCAGGTATGCGTATAGGCTGTAGCAAACCCGATGGAACTTGATGTTCTGCCTTGACTTGCTGACATGTCAAGCATTTAGTCACATAGTCAGCTATGTCCTTCTTCATACCAGGCCACCAATAATGAAGCTTCAGATCATGGTACATTTTTGTACTTCCTAGGTGTATAGCATAAACACTGGTGTGTGCCTCTTTCAGAATACTGGCTTTCAATTCCCCATCATCTGATACACATACTCTTTATTTGTAGTACAGACACCCGTCTGCTTTCACCTCATAATCAGTTGCTTTCCTCTCTAAAATTTTACTCACAGTAGTCATTAATTTCTCATCTACATTTTGCCCATCTAAAATCTGCTGTAGCAGGTTTGGCCTCACTTGCAACTCAGCCAAAATAGCTCCATCTCGAGCCAAAGATAGACGGGCATTCAATGATCTTAAAGCTATGATGGATTTTTTGCTCAAAGCATTAGCAACTACATTTGCCTTCCCAGGATGATAGTCAATCACACAATCATAGTCCTTTAGGAACTCAATCCATCGCCTCTGTTTGAGGCTAAGCTCCTTCTGGGTTGGCAAGTATTTCAGACTTTTGTGGTCTGTGTAAATGTAGCACTTTTCACCATACAAGTAATGCCTCCATATCTTCAGTGCGAAGATAATTACTGTAGGCTCTAGATCATGGGTAGAGTAATTCTATTCATGTGGCCTTAGCTGCCTGGAAGCATAAGCGACCGCCTTCCCCTCTTGCATCAATACACACCCTAACCCATTATGAGTGGCATCACTATAGACCACAAAGTCCTTTCCTAACACTGGCTGTGTTAACACTCGTGTCTCTGTCAACATAGCCTTTAACTTCTCAAAACTTGTCTGACACTTGTTATTCCATTCAAATCTAACATTCTTGTGTAACAACTTGGTCATTGGAGCAGCTATTAAAGAAAATCCCTTCACAAATCTTCTGTAATACCCAGCTAGCCCCAAGAAACTTCTGATCTCAGTTGTATTTCTGGGAGGCTTCCATTCCATCACTGCTTCTAGACTCTAATCCCATCAGCTGACACTATGTGTCCAAGGAATGCAATCTCATTCAACCAGAAGTCACACTTGGATAACTTAGCATACAGCTTCTTCTCTCAGGGTTTGCAGAGCAATCCTCAAATGCTCATAATGTTCTTCTCTAGTCTTGGAATACATCAAAATAACATCAATAAAGTCCACTACGAACTGATCTAGGTATGGATGGAAGATATGATTCATAAGGTCCATGAATGCCACTGGTGCATTTGTTAGGCCAAAGGGCATCACCAGGAACTCATAATGCCCATACTTGGGTCCTGAATGTAGTCTTTGGCACATCTGCATCCTTCACCCTCAACTGATGATACCTTGATCTAAGATCAATTTTTAAAAATACTCCTGCTCCCTTCAACTGATCAAACAGATCATCAATTCTAGGCAACGGATATTTATTCTTCACAGTTACTTTGTTCAACTACTGGTAATCGATGCATAACCTCAAAGTCTCATCCTTCTTTTTCACAAACAGCACTGGAGGTCCCCATGGTGACACGCTGGGGAGTATGAACCCCATATCCAGTAACTCCTGTAACTGGATTTTTAGTTCCTTCAATTCTATGGGCGCCATCCTATAAGGAGCAATAGAGATTGGTGCTGTACCCGACAATATCTCAATAGCAAATTCAACTTCCCTTTTTGGTGGCAAGCCAGGCAATTCTTCAGGGAACACATCTGGAAAGTCTCTTACTGTGGGTATGTCACATAGATCTAGCTTAGCCTGCCTAGTATCAACCACATGTGCTAGGTAGGCTTCACAGTATTTTCTCATCAGTTTTCTTACAACTGTGGCAGAAATGACATTGGACAAGAAATTTGTCCTTTCCCCCACAATTGTAATCTCATTACCCTTAGGAATTTTTAAAGAAATCCTCTTCAGTTTATAATCAACCATTGCCCGATGACGTGATAACCAGTCCATTCCCAAAATCACGTTAAACTCATGGAAAGGCAATTCAATCAGGTCTGCCAAGAATTCATACCCCTGAATCCTTAACGGGCAACCCTTGTACACTTTGAAATTCTGGTAAAATTTCAGGTCAATTGGACCTTCCTACACTGAGTTATGGCCAAGTGACTAAACACTATTCATTTAGTCATTTTGCCCAGGTAGAATGCAGGTCACCCAGATTAGGGCAACCTTTAGGTCAACTTGGTTTGGTTTTATGGGCATGGTTTCTTCACCAAAGTTGTGCCATTATTTGTCTAGTTTCATGTCCAATTGGCCTTGCACCAATTGAACCTCTACAACTCCATTTATTGCTGCCCAAAGCTATTGGACTCATGCCCAGTTCTACAGGTCACCAAGGGCAGCCATACTAACTTCAATTCCCACTACACAAACCACTTCATTTCTTGTTCGCGCATAACCAAATGGTCACTAATTGACCATTAAAACTTAATTTCACCAACACATTAACAAGATTCAAGTTTTTGTGTCCAAACCCTAGCTCAAATTCAAGGTTCACACAACACATGTCAATTAGGCATACTAATCTATTTCAAATTTATGTCTACACATCAACACCATTTCTAAGCCATTTTAAATCTATCAAAACCATCAACTACCACTCCCATAAAGCTGGCCAAAATTTCATTCTCAATTTCACACATGATTTATCTCAATTTGTTAATTATTTATTCATATTCAAACTAAATTTTAAGAAATAAACAAGATTAAGTAATTAACATGCACGAACGTCTTTGGTCTCTTTATTGGCTTGTATAAACCTTGGAATTTCTTCAGTTTATGATAATCAAAACCTTGCTCTTGATGTGGGGATTAATTTTTGTGAAGGGTGTTTAGGGTTTTGGGGTGAGATTTGGTGAGTTATGAAGCTTTGGTGGAGCTTTCATGGAGGTTTGGGTGGAAGGGATAAGGGAGGCTACGGATGGAAGAAGAAAGGAAAAAAGAAATCTGATTTTTTCTTTTATTTCTGCCCATTTAACTTATTTTAAGTGAGTTATAGCCATGTGTCACCATCTGATTGGGTGGAGGCACACTAATGACATCATGTGATGTCATAATTTCTTATTTAATTTATTTTTTTTCTTTTCTACTCAATTTCAATTTAATTTGTAGTAATATTTATTCATATTTTATATCATAATAATTATTTAATTAATTGGACAAGTAGGCCAAAAATTATCTCTGAAGATGAAATGACCAAAATGCTCTCCGTTTGGCTTATTGAGCCAAAATCGTCTGTACCGATTGAAAAAATTTTCTAAGCATTTTCATGGAATTATAATGCCATAGGAACCTCAATGACCCTTCTCTAGAGTCCCAAAAAGTATTTTATGAATTTTTCCTTGGGTTTAGGGCTCTTAGTTGCGAGAACTGCAACTTCCCACTAGGTTACCCATCGCTAGGGCACCGGCTCATTTAACTTAGTTGTATTTTATTTCTAAAATTTTTCCTACATTTTTCTTATTAATATTTGAGTTAATTATGGTTTCTCACTTTAGTTTAAATATTTTTCCGGACGTTCTAGATGTCCAGACCGACATTGGTCACCGGAACAGTAGAATGTACGGAGTTGCTACAGGGAGGGTGTTACAACTTATCCAGAAAGATTGTAATCATGTTTGTTCCCAAGGTATTTATATGATATATAAATAAGATGGAATGGTGAGTCTCATTCCATAAAACAAACATAATAGACACTTATACATGATAAGTAGGCCGAACTAGTAACGCATATGACAAGCACATTGAGTTTACTCTTGTCAATGCATTGCCATTTATCATATTAGTGCATATAATCTTTAGACTTGAGATAACACAGTTATTTTGTATGTAGGTAGTTTGAGTTTGATACTGCTTTCATACTTGTACTATGTATGGGTATATGGGCATGTGTTGGCTCCTAGTAGTTATATATGGAGGTAGGTGTTGATCAAGATGGAATCTATTACCCTAAGTAAATAGGGACAAAGTCCTATGTTTATTTAATTGTTCTTGATGTTTCAAGTTCCTGGCTAGGATAGACAGATTTAGTCAGAAAAGAGTTTCTGACAAGAAAATCTAATTAATCAAGAACAAGAATTAAAAGAGAACATAATATTCATAGCAAATAGGGTTTGACATAAACCATGACTCCAGCTTGAATTGGGATTTTGTAATAGAGAGACTCTAATGCATAGTAACATATGATTATAGGTTCATTTAAAGGTGTTCCTTGTTACTAATTGGGTGGCCATGGCATGCTATGCTAGGTGTCAACCATGGTCTAAAATGATTTAGAGAAATTATTTATGGTAAGAGAGAGTTCTTATAATATTAAGAGTTAATATCATATCTCATTGCCAATTAGTGATGAGCCTAGTAAGTCACACACATACACAAGATAATCACCAAGTTAAATGTTATTTAATTGATTAATTAAAGAGTTTCATTGATTAATTAAATAGGTTTGGTTTGCAATAAGATTACAAAGTCCCTAGCATGGCTTGAAACCAAATCTAGGTTTTGAATGTATAATATAAGTTAAATTTATATTTAAAGTGTTTAAATATGAATTTAATTATGAGAAATTAATTAATCTCTCAAAATTAAAATGCAAGGGTAATTTAGTCATTTCACAGGGTGATATATGACACCATGAGATAGTGACACATGGCACCATATAAGTTTGCCATTTGTCTTCCTATCATGCAAGGTGATAAAAGTCAAGATTAAATCTAGCTTTGACACTTGGCTTAATGTGATTAGGTCAATTAAGATTAAGATGCAATCAGGTGATGAAATGTGGCAAGAGTTTTAAGTGATGACCTAATTATATAAAGTGATGTTATAAGAAAACAAAAAATCAGCCAACACTCTTATTCTCTATATGTGTGGCGGCACCTCTTCCTCCATCTCCTCTCTTCATATTTTCTCATCAATTCAAAGAGAAATCAATTGTTTTCTTTGAATTAAAATTGCTAGAAATTATTTCTAGTGTTTTATACACATCTACTACCTCTCTAAAGATAAATCCTAATTTCTAATTGGTTGGCAAGGCTTGAGTAGCTGGTTTAGGGGCTGCCATTAGTGATATAGGTGTGGACATGCTAGAAGGATAACTCTTGGGGTCCTAGGTACTTCACAAAGATACTAATTACATCTACAGTGCATAAAAAGGTTAGTGCACATATTCTTGTATCAATATAGGGTTCAAATGAATTGATTTGTTAATTTAAAAATCTTAAATGACAAATGTAGATCCTAATACATATTAAAAGTGTTTTAATATGCAATTGAACATTGAAATCAATTAGGCACATAATGGATATGGCGTGATGCATGAAACCCTAGAAGAAAATTTTTGAATTCAATGTTCTAATCTAAAAATTTTCATGCTTCAGCTCCTTCATATAAGACGTAATTGGAGGCATGGAGCTGAATTATTAATTCTATAGAATGATCTTGAAAAAAAAAATAATAATACATTTTTTGAGAAATTAATTTAATTAAATTTAAATAAAATTTTATTTTGTTTAAAATTTAATATGGATAGTTCTTAAATTGACCTAATTAAGTTTAATTGGGCCCTATGGGCCTAAGAAAGTCTAATTAAGAATTTTAAATAGAAGTCATTTAATTTATTTTCTAAAAATTAAAATAAGAAAATATCTTTTTCTCTCTTCCTCTCCCATACAAACTCTCTCTCCCACTTGGCTTCACTCTCTTCCTCACTCTTTATTGGTGCCGGCCCCCTCTTCCTCTCTTCCTATTGGTTTAAACACCTCACACATATCCCAGTCTCACACAAATTTTGCAATCCCAGTTGTTCACATTATCTGAACCTTATCACCCTAGGACTCCAAATCCTATCCCACCTCTCTCCCAAAACCCTATAAATATCCTACTGGGGTAGAAAAAAAAAGAAGGGGAGAAGAAAAGAGGAAGGAGGGAAGAGAAAAAAAAAAGAACAAGAGTAAAAAAAGAAAAAAAGAAAAAGAAAAAGAGAAAAAAAGAAAGAGGAAGGAAAAAAAGGGGAGAAATATTCAAAAAATTCAGATTTATTTAGAGATATTTTAGAGCTATAAGAAATTTAAAGATATTCAAAACTCTTTTAGTTCTTTCTTTTTTTTTTTCTTTTCTTCAAGAAGATTTTCATGCAAGATTTCTTAAAGGTTAGTTTTTGTTGTTTTCTTTTCAAGATCTATGCCACGTAATATTTAATTCTATGTTCTTTGTCTTTTAATTTATCTTGCATATTCATGTGGATCATGTAATCATGTTTAATTTGAGGAGATACACAACTTTACACATATTCAGTTTTCTGTCTCCCGTGTTTTTATTACTTTTTGTTATTTTCTAGATCTGTAAAAATTTTAATAAAATTACATTCATATTCTTCACGAAATTCTATTACTTTTAGGCTCAAGAATCACTGAAAGAGCTTTTGTATTTTGTAAGTTATGGCTGTTTGAAGTTGGGTTCCTTTAAAATTCGATTTGCAGCATGCTCGATTTATGAAGCCCATATCTCCCTTGTTTATTAATATTTTTATATGAGACTGGTATCTAAAATTAATTTATGAATCTTATGAATCTTTTCCAATTGGTTTCACATTCATATCTGTTGAGGTTGATGAGTTATGAATTTTACAAAAAAGTAGTGCGATTCTGTCACTTAGAAAAGTTACCATTTGTGTAGACCATTCGGCTAGGGTTTTGTTTGGTTTATAAATTTTATGATCTTGTTGAAGGAGTGGAAGTGTGAATAAAGGGCATTAGAACCTTGAATTTCAAAAATTATTTCTAAGGTTAAATGCACCCTACCAAGTGTCTTATGATCCTAATCAATTTCCAATGCCTAATTGCATACCAAAACACATTTTAGCATACATTAAAATTTCATTTACCATTAAAGATTGTGAATTAACATTTAATTCAATTAAATCCTTACTAAAAGAGGGATTTTTAGATACTAACCTCTTGATGTACAATTGAAGCCTTTTTGGACACACTAAAGATGCAATGGCAGCTCCTAGATTGGCTTCTCAAGCCTTGCCAACCAATTTTAAGATGTGGTTTATGCTTTGTGAAGGTTATATGAATGTATTGGGTGTTAGAAATACTTTCTAATAATTTTAATTCAAGAGGAAATCATAGTTTTTTCCTTGAATCAATTGAGAAATTGAAGAGGAGAGGGAGAAACAAAGTTGCCGCCCAACTTGAGAGAAAAGAGAGAGGAGTGTGTTTTTTCTTTATAACTTTTCTTTATATACTTAGGTTAAACCTTAACTTACTCCCTTGCTACCTATCATCACAAGATCACATCTTGCTATTATTTGATTTAATCCTATGAAGCCAAGTGTCAAGCTCCATTTAAATCATGACATGTGGTCTTCCATCATAGAAAGACAAGTGGCAAGATCATATGGTGCCAGGTGTCACTATCTCATGGTGCCACATGTCACCATGTAAAAAGACCAATTTTCCCTTACTTTTTAATTTGAGTTCTCAACCCAAAATTATAATTTCTCCTCTTTAAATCAATTTATATCAAATATAAATTAATTAATTAATTGATCTCTATTAATTAATTTCTCATAATTAAATTCATATTTAATCAAATTAAATATAAATTTAATTTATACTATTCATCCAACAACCTAGATTTGGTTTCAAGTCATGCTAGGGACTTTGCAATCTTATTGCAAACTAAACATCTTTAATTAATTAATTAAACTCTTTAATTAATCAAGTAAATCACATTTTAAATAGTGATTAGCCTGTGTAGATGTGTAACTTACTAGGCCCATTACTTAATGGCAATGAGAAATGATATTAACTCTTAATATCATTAGAACTCTTTCTTGAAGGAACGGAAGCGTGAAAAACACAAGTTTATACCATTGAATTCAAAAATTTTCACCTAGGGTCACATACATCATGCAAGATTTATTTTTATCTATTTGATTTCAATGATAAACAACATATTAAAACTCTTTTAATATGTTTTTGGATCTGTATTTTCCATTTAAGATTTTAAAATTAATCAGATTAATTTTAGAACCCTAGATTAAATCAAGAACGATTACACTAACCTCTTGATGCACTGCAGCGTGTCTGCGCCTTTGAGATTCGTCTTCAGGACACCAGATGTTGTCCCTTTAGCTTGTCCACACCAAGAACACCTATGGCAGCCCTTGAATAGCTTCTAAAGCTTTTTCTATTAATTAGAAAATCAAGTTCTGCCTTTTAAGAGATTAAAGATGTAAACAAGACACTAGAAACAATTTCTAGTGTTCTTAATTCAAGAGATTGATGGCTAATCTCTTTGAATTGATAAGAGATGAAGAAGAAGAGATGAAAACCCTCAAAGTGGCGTGACAAAGGAGTGTGGCTGCTGGTTGTGTTTTATTTTCTCATAACAACACTTAAATAGCTAGGTTAACACATTAAACCCTTGCCACATGTCACCCTTTGATTAGCTCTAGGTTTAAGTGACCCAATCACATTGTGCCAAGTGTCAAACCTATATTTAATCTTGATTTTAATCATCCTACATGATTAAAAAACATTTGGCAAGCTTATGTGTAATCCCATGTGTCACCATCTCATAGTGCCACGTGTCACACTGTGAAATGACCAAAATGCCCCTGTGTCTTAATTTTGAGTTCTTAACCCAAAATAATTATTTTCTTCTTTTAATTAATTTATATCAAATATAAATTAATTAATTAATCTCTATTAATTAATTTCTCATTAATTAAATTCATATTTAAACACTTTAAATATAAATTTAACTTATATTATACATCCAATAATCTAGATTTGGTTTCAAGTCATGCTAGGGACTTTGCAATCTAATTGCAAACCAAACCTATTTAATTAATCAATTAAACTCTTTAATTAATTAATTAAATCATATTTAATTAGGTAATAACTTGTGTATGTGTGTGACTTACTAGGCTCATCACTAATTGGCAATGAGATATGATATCAACTCTTAATATCATCAGAACTCTTTCTTACCATAAATGATTTCTCTAAATCATTTTATAAACCTCATAGACCATGGTTAACACCTAGCATAGCATGCCATGGCCACCCAATTAGTAATAAGGTTTACCTTAAATGAACCTATAATCATATGTTACCATGCACTAGAATCTCTCTGTTACAAAATCCCAACTCAAATTGGAGTCATGGTTTATGTCAAACTCCATTTGCTATGAATATTATATTCTCTTTTAATTCCAGTTCTTGATTAAAAAGATTTTCTCATCAGAAACTCTTTTCTGAATAAATCTATCTGTCCTGGCCAGGAACTTGAAACATCAAGAACAATTAAATGAACATAGGATTTTATCTCTATTTACTTAGAGGAACAGATTCCATCTTGATCAACACCTACCTCCATATATAACTAGTAGGAGCCAACACATGCCCATATACCCATACACAGTACAAGTATGAAAGCAGTATCAAACTCAAGCTACCTATATACAAGATAACTGTGCTATCTCAGGTCTAAAGATTATATGCACTGATATGATTTATGACAAAACATTGACAAGAGTAAACTCCATGTGCTTGTCATAAGTGTCACCGTTCGACCTACTTATCATTTATAAGTGCCTATCATGTTTGTCATATGGCATGAGACTCACCATTCCATCTTATTTATATCTCATATAAATAACTTGGGAACAAACATGAATACAATCTTTCTGGATAAGTCATGTCCTTATTATGAAGTATCCTCGATTGTGAACCTATTTATGATACTTTGTGCTAGAAATATTGTCACTCATATTCTTAACAACTTAAGAATAATATTTCTAACAAAATATCAATGGACCTTTTCTATTACACATAAATATATTATGTAAACAGAAAAGTGGAAATGCCTTTTATTAATAAAAATATATACAAGATACATACTAAATGATATGCTCTAGGGCATACTACTAACATTTCTTACCGTAAATAATTTCTCTAAATCATTTCAGACATCTCATAGACCATGGTTGACACCTAGCATAGTATGCCATGGCCACCAAATCAGTAATAAGGAATACTTTAAATGAACCTTTAATCATATGTTACCATGCACTAGAATCTCTCCGTTACAAATCCCAATTAGAGCTGGTGTCATGGTTAATGTCAAACCCCATTTGCTATGAACATTATATTCTCTTTTAATTCCAGTTCTTGATTAATTAGATTTTCTTGTCAGAAACTCTTTTCTAACTAAATCTGTCTGTCCTGGCTAGGAACTTGAAACATCAAGAACAATTAAATGAACATAGGATTTTATCCTCATTTACTTAGGGTAACGGATTCCATCTTAATCAACACCTATCTCCATATATAACTAGTAGGAGCCAACACATGCCCATATACCTATACACAGTACATGTATGAAAGCAGTATCAAACTCAAACCACTTATATATAAGATAACTGTGTTATCTCAGGTCTAAAGATTATATGTACTAATATGACATATGACAATAGTAAACTCCATGTGCTTGTCATAAGCGTCACTGGTTCGGCCTACTTGTCCTGTATAAGTGCCTATCATGTTTGTTATGTGGCATGAGACTCACCACTCCATCTTATTTATATCTCATATAAACACCTTGGGAACAAACATGATTACAATCTTTCTAGTTAAGTCATATCCTTTGTGAAGTATCCTAGATTGTGAACCAATTTATGATACTTTGTGCTAGAAATACTGTCACTCATATTCTTAACAACTTAAGAATAAAATTTCTAACAAAACATCAATGGACCTTTTCTATTACACATAAATATATTATGCAAACGAAAAAGTGAAATTGCCTGTTATTAATAAGATATGTATAAGATACATACAAAATAATATGCTCTAGGGTATACTACTAATAATCTCCCATTAGCACTAGAGCCATTTATTACAATATCTTAGACCCATCTTCTTAAGATGTCAATGTAACTGAGTTTGTGACATAGGCTTTGTGAATGGATCAGCTGGATTTTCGGCTGATGCTATTTTCTGCATGGCTACATCACCTCGCCCAACTATCTCTTTGATAATGTGGTAGCGCCTTTCTATGTGTTTCGATTTTTGGTTAGACTGGGGTTCCTTAACCTGTATGACTGCTCTATTGTTGTCACAGTAGAGACGAACTGCTGACTCAATGGAAGAAACTACTGCAAGTTCTGTCATGAACTTCTTTATCCAAATAGCCTCTTTTACAGCATTTTATGCAGTAATGTACTCGGCCTTTGTAGTGGAATCAGCAGTCGTGCTCTGTTTAGAACTCTTCCAACTGACTGCACCTCCATTACAAATGAACACAAACCCAGAGGTAGATTTTCTATCATCGATATATGATTGAAAATCAAAATCAGTATAACTATCCAATTGCAAGTCACCACCTCCATAAATCAAGAATAAATCCTTAGTTCTTCTCAAGTACTTAAGGATATTCTCGACAACTATCCAGTGTTCCAAACCTGGATTGGATTGAAACCTGCTAGTCAAACTAATAGCATATGCGATATTCGACCTAGTACACAATATTGCATACATTAAACTTCCAATAACCGAAGCATATGGAATCCTGGCCATTTTATCTCTTTTTTCTGGTGTCTTTGCAGACATCTCTTTAGAAAGGTGGATACCATGTCTTATTGGTAACAATCCCCTCTTGGAATCAAGCATGTTCAACCTCTTTAACACCTTTTCCAAGTATAGACTTTGGGATAAACCAATTATTCTTTTCTCTCTATCTCTATAGATGCAAATTCCAAGAATATAGGTTGCCTTCCCTAAGTCTTTCATGGAGAATGTATTTGACAACCATACCTTGACAGTTGTCAACATACCTGTGTCATTACCTATTAATAAAATGTCATCTACATATAAAACAAGGAAAGTGATGACACTATCACTAAACTTCTTATATACACATGGCTCATCCATATTTTTGATAGAACCAAATGATTTAATGACTTCATCAAAACGGATGTTCCAAATCCTTGAAGCTTGTTTCAACCCATAAATGGATCGTTTTTGCTTGCATACCTTGGAACTATCTTGGGATTTAAAACCCCTAGGTTGTTCCATGAAAATGTTTTCTTCAATGTTTGCATTGAGAAAAGCTATTTTGACATCCATTTGCCAAATCTCATAATCATAGTATGCAGCTATTGCTAATAAAATCCTAATTGATTTAAGCATGGCAACAGGCGAAAAAGTCTCCTCATAATCGATTCCTTGCTTTTAGCAAAACCCTTTTGCAGCTAGCCCTGCTTTATGGGTCTCTACCTTTCCATAAGAACCAATTTTATTCTTAAGAACCCATTTATTCCCATAGGTACAATACCTTCAGGTGAGTCAACAAGGTCCCAAACTTGGTTCTTATGCATGGAATCAATTTTGGATTTCATAGCTTCAATCCATTTCGAAGAGTCTATATCTAATATAGCTTCTTTATAGGTAAAAGGATCATCTCCATGATCTATTTTTTCATGAGTAAACAACTGTTATTTATCTTCATTAAGAAAATCATATCTCTCTGGTGGATGAGATATCCTGGTTGATCTGCGAGGAATTACTGTAGATGTTTCATAAATAGGTGTAGGTTAACTAGATGGATCTATATCCATTTGATATGTTGGTTAGTCAGAATTCTCCAATTCTAACTCTATTTGCCTTCCTTTGCCACCTTCTTGAATAAACTGTTATTCAAGAAATATGGCATCTCTGCTTACCACAACCTTTTGTGATGTAGGCAAATAAAAATAATATCCAAAACATTCTTTTGGATATGCAACAAATCGACCTTTTTCTAATCTGGTTTTCAATTTATCAGTATTCAACTTTTAATACAAGCTAGACAATCCCAAATCTTAACATGCTTAAGACTCGATTTTCTTCCATGTCATATCTCATAAGGTATGGAAGAGACTGATTTTGATGGAATCATATTCAGAATATGCAAGGCTGATTCTAATGTAAATCCCCAAAAGGAGATTGGCATATCAGTATAGCTCATCATACTGCGTACCATATCAAATAGTGTATGATTTCTCCTTTCAGATACACCATTCAGTTGTGGCATTCCTGGAGTGTAACATCCCCACTGTATATATTCTATATGTTCTTTTGCTCCAATGGCCAAATAACAGTCTAGGCAAGTCAGGATGTCTGGAACTGCACTTCGGTGATAGTGAACAGACATATAATGATGAAATAAATAAAAAGAAAATACAAGAAAAATCAAACAAAAATGAAAGAGAGAAAATGATGCTAAGTTAAACGAGCCGGCACCACAGCGATGGGTGACCGCACCGAGAAGGCCATTGTCGACCCCGGACCGCGGGAAACCCTCTGAATCTAATTTTGAGACATAAATAAAGGTTTATTGAAATGTAATTGACACTAGAAATATCAAAGAAAAATTAGTAATTAGTACAAATAAAAACGAAAAATCGAGAAACAGACAAAAATCGGTGTTACCGAAAAATCGGGAATGTAAACCGAAGTGGGGTATTTTGGTCATTTGACACGTAGTGTTGCCTTTTGACCTCAATGTTCATTAAAAATAAATGATATTACACTTTAGAAATGTCATGAAAAATTAAATTGTGATACATTATGTAAATTGTGAAAGAAAGGAGGTAAATGTGTAAATAAAGGAAACTTAGTATAATTAAACATTAAACCATTTATTAGTGCTCCACTAACCATAATATAAAGTATATAAAATAAACATTAGTGGGCAGAAATGGGTCATCTTCAACCTTGAGAGAAAGCTTGCCGAATTGCTCCTCCCAAAAACCTCCATGGCCGCCCATGCATGAAGCTTTCTCTCTCCATCATCAAGCCCTCATTTTCACTTGGTTCCTTCATAAAAGCTTGCCTATTCACCTTAGGGAAGATATTGGAAACAAGAAAAACAAGATTTGGTGAAGTTTTGATAAGCTTCAAAAGTGGTAAGTGTCCAAAACCTCTCCCTTGCTTTAGTAAACCTTGTGTTTAGGTTGAGGTGAGTATTTTGGTGAAGAGAAATGAAAGAAATAGTGAGAAATGGACTTGTCCACTTTTGGCAGCCATGAACCTTTGTTGAGCTTGAGTTATTTTTACTTCTAATGAATGGAAATGAAGGTTGATTAATTCAAATGAAAGTTGTAGTAAGTTTGTATCTAAGTATATGCATGTATTGTTTGAATTAAGGGTGTGAAATGGAACTTTGATGCCTTGAGCAAACTGCCATATTTGGCAGCCCCTCATAGCATGAATTTATGTGCGAACATGTAGTTATTAATGATATATGCTAATGTTAAATTGTGGGCAGCAAGTGTAAGTGACATTGAAGTATGATTATATTGAAGTGTATGTGTAATATTGACATTGAAGTATGTTGAATTTTGGTGGAAGTGAATGTTGAACTTAATGATGAATTGTGTGCATTGAGCACTTGAATATTCTGCCCAAAAGTGTTGCTGGAATGGTGTACAATATATGTATGGAAGTGTTGTTGATTGAATATTGTAGTAATGAGGAGGAGAAGGAACATCAAATTGGGAGTGTATGTGCTTTGTGCAGGTTGTGTATTGAAGGCAGCACCTAAATGAGGCTATAAGTGCCAAACAATGAACCCAATTGGTATGAGGCCAATATGGGGTGAAACTAGACACCAAATAGGCCAACTTTCATGTGGAAATATTGCCAAAATTCTGCCTAGAAACTGACCTTAAAAATGACCAAATCTGGATTAGCAACCTTGCAAACCAGAATTTTGACCATATGAACAGTAGTCCTTTGGATGATCATAACTCACTCAAAACAGGTCCAATTGACCTGAAATTTTTACCATGGTTAGTTTAGACATATATCTACAATTCTTATGAAGACACCAAAGCCCAGAAATGGCCAGAACCAAGTCAAACGGCTTGCACAAATTTGGGTACAAAAACTGCCGAACCAAAATTGACCTAAAATTGACCAAATTTTGCACTAAAGGTGCAATCTGTCCAGCTTTAGTAAATTGACCATATCTTGGTCTATACAACTCAGAATGACCTGAAATTTTGCCCCGTGTGCAATAAGACATAAAGCTACAATTTTGCTTCTTTGACCAGTAGCAAAAAACCAAGGGAAATAGGACTTTAAGCTAGACCAATCTAGCACACAAAAATTGAGAATTTGACATTTTGCATACAATAATGCTTGAAGCATTTTAGCAATGAATGCCAACTTGGAAAAATGGTAAATTGCACTATATTGGCAGCATATTGAGATATAAATTGTGACATATTGATGCTAGAAAAACTTATCCATATTACCTAAAAAGGTCAACATATGCATTGACTTATGAATTATATAATAGTTAGTAAACTCCAAAAATTGAAGAATTAAACAATTAATTAATAATGTGCCCTAGTTTGCCTAGTTGACTAGTATGGATAGGTTGGCATGCCAATAGGATTACGACATTACGTAAATGGCTTTATGCCATACTGTGTTTTTACGACTTATTATGCCGCACTGCGACTTTAATAGCCTACGGCTATACATATTGTGTATTTATTTTTTGGCTTATCGCCAGATTGACTATATGGCTTTTTAGCCACACTATTTGCACACTGGGAGACACTTTGTGACTGATGGTGTGACGGCCCGAGGTACTAGGTACCCAGTGCCAGTATATTCGTTAATCCAGTATGGTCAGTATATAGGCTACACGGGCAGTAATTCAAGTATTATTAAATTCAAATAGCTAAATCCAGTCTACTGACATACAGCACCACCAAAAATTTGTAAACACTTTATTTACTTTATTTTAGTGTATATTTCTTTATATTTGGCACCACTAAGAAAAATTGCTTAGCGCGCTGCTTTTGTAACGCATAGGTATAGGAGACACGGTGAGGGAGCCTCTGACAAGGTGAGACATCAGATCTGCACAAGAGTCCAAAGTCATCTGCACTGCATTGCATACATGGTAGGACTTAGGATATCTTGTATTTTGTACTTTTGTTGTATATTTGAAATTCAGCCTTGTATTTTGTAATGTTATGAAAGCTCTAAAGTTTGTAATATTTTGTACATATTAAATGACATGGAGATTTTCTATATATATTTAAATTATTATGGACTGTATTATGGAACTGTTTAATGACTGTAAAAGTCTATTGACTTTACTGAGAAATAGAGACTGTGAAATATTTGAGATTTTGATATCATCATATTAAACTGTTTTCAATAGGTTTGGAAGGACAGTTTTTCCTAAATATAGACGGCACCTTGTCAAATTTTTATTACCAATCTTGAAACACTGATTTTATCAAAGTATGACAATAATATCAGCATGATATGAATATTACATAAAAGACTTCTTGAAATCAAATTGAGTTCAACAAATGAAATAATCACAGACTAGGTGTTTCAGCACGCCGTGTAGCACGCCTTGCTCAGCTATACTGTAGACGGGTGAGGGGTGTTACATGGAGGAGTTAGTTGGGAGACAATGCCATGCTCTTTTAAGTATTCATCAAATTCAGTTGTAACACCCTCACTGTAATAATTCTGTACATTCTACTGTTTCGGTGACTAGTGTCGGTTCGGACAACTAGAACGTCGGGAAAAACATTTAAACTAAAGTGAGGAGCCATAATTAACTCAAATATTAATAAGAAAAATTTAGGAAAAATTTTAGAAATAAAATACAATCAAGTTAAATGAGCCGGTGCCCTAGCGATGGGTAACCTAGTAGCAAGTTGTGGTCCTCGCAACTAGGAGCCCTAAACTCTGGAAAAAATTCATAAAATAATTTTTGGGACTCCAGAGAAGAGTCATTGAGGTTTCTATGGCATTAGAATGCCAAAAAAATTCTTAGAAAATTTTCTCGATCAGTACAGACAATTTTAGTTCATTAAACTAAACGGAGGGCATTTTGGTCATTTCGTCTTCAAAGATGATTTTTGATCAACTTGTACAATTAAGTAAATAAAATATAATACGTAAAATGTAAATAAATATTTCTTAGAAATTAAATTAAAAATGAGTGAAGAAAAGAAGATTGAAAATGGAAAAGAAAGTTTGAAATGGAAAATGGAGTTATGACATCACCTAGATGATGTCATAAATGTGAAATAAAAATTGTCCACCAATTAGACTTCAGTAAATAAACTTAAGAAGACTTAAAGAGGAATAAGAAAAGAAAAAAAAATAAATGTCATCTTCCATCTTGGGCAGCCGAACCATAGAGAGAGAGAGAGAGAGGAAAGAAAACCTCCACGGAAGCTATGATCAAGCTTGAGTTCACCACCCAAATCACCCCAAAACCCTAGCTTTGCTTCACAAATATTTACTCTTACACCTAGAGCAAGTCTTGGGAAGCAAAAAGAAAGAGGAAAAGAGGAGTTCTCAAGCTTTAGAAATTAGCTAAATCAAGGTTAGTGCCAATTAGTCTTAATTACTTTGTGTGTACATCACGGAGAACATGAATTGAGTATGAAACTAAGCTAATTTAAATAAATTTTGCATGGTTGAATTTCACCAAATTTTTGCAGCCTTAGGGTACATTAAGTTTCCTTTAATTTGAATGAATTATAGTTGTACATGGCTGCCATTGAATATGAACTTGATGCCTTAACTCGTTGATTGCATGTATATGAAGTATTGAAGTTGTTGGAGTTAGGGTTTGGGGGAAAACTTGGAATTCTACTTATATGTTGGTAAATGGAAGTTCTAATGGTCAATTAGTGATCATTTGGCTGAGTATAATGAGGAATTGAAGTGAATGGTAGCTCGGGATTTGAGGTTGGGTGTGCTGCTTTGAGTGCCCTGCAGGTCTGGATGTGAGTCCAGCATATTTGGGCAGCTATAACTTGGGTTGTATAGGTTCAATTGGTGCAAGGCCAATTGGACATGAAATTAGACACATAATGGCACAATTTTGGCAAAGGAACTCTGTCCAGAAACTAAACATAGGGTGACTAAAAATTGACTAAATCCGAGTGACTTACATTCTGGCTGGGCAAAATGACCAAATGAATAGTGTTCATTCATTTGGTCATAACTCAGTGTAGAAAGGTCCAATTGACCTGAATTTTATACCAATAGAAAGCTGAGACATAGCCCTATAACTTTCATGAAGAAAACAAACCCAAATTTTGATCATAACATATCCAAAAACTGACCTACAATCAGTGTATAAAAACTGCAGAATTGATTCTGCCTAGAAATTCTAGAAAAATTGCAATCCGGCCAGTTATGGTGTTTAGGCCATAAGTTTAGATACAAAACTCCAAATGGAGTAATTCAAAAAGTGAAATGTAACTAGACACAATAAGGAACAACTTTGATGAAGAACATTTGGCCAAATTCTCACTGTAGAATGGCCTAATGGAATAGTGAACTCTAGCACCCAAAATTGAAATTTCAGATTTATTCACCATTGGTTAGAAGTATGGATTGGCAACTAATGCCAACACTTTTGGGAACCAAAATGTGGTAAATTTATGTGATTAGGACTTATGTAGCTATTATGCATTGGAAATTCAATAATTTGACCTAAATAGTAAAATAAATAGTAACGTTACATGTAAAGCATAAAAATTCAATCAATAACTTGGTAATGTGCCTTAGTATACGTAGTAAGATTGGTTTGGATAGGTTGGCATGCCAATAGGGTTCAGTAAGCAGTACTGCACATGGCATTATGCCATTATGTGATTTTATAGTTTTTAGCCATTCTGATATTATGGTGATACTTGACCTTGTGCCTAATAATTATTACAGCTTATTAGCTGTTTTGTTGCACATTGGGAGATACATATGTGGCCGATGGTGTGACGGCCCAAGGTACTTGGTTCCCAATACCAGTTTACCCGTTTATCCAGTCCAGTCATCCAGTATAGGTTACTTGGGCAACCAAAAAGGAAAGTTGATAAATTTAATGAAATAATGGATATAACAAATACCAAATAAAATAAGACTATAAATAATTGCCAATAATTTATCTGCATGAGACATTAATATACACATTGCATATTTATTTTCTTTAGTTCTTTTTATTTTATTATTGGCACCACTAAGCATTATTGCTTAGCGCGATGCTTTTTGCTATGCGTAGGTACTGGAGATACAGAGCGCAATCCCAGTAGACCCCAGTCAGGGTGAGTGTCAGATTTGCTTGTGTCCTGTGTCACCTCTCAGCTACAGTGCATTGGTAGGATGCTAGGCTACATTTTGTATTTTGTGTTTTATATTTTTGTAAATTTTGTAATTAAACTTTTATTTTGTCATGTATATTGAAACTTATGTGATTATGTATTAATGAAATTATCTGTAAATAGTGTTCATAAATGAAAGTTGAGTATTTATTTATGATTTGAGTATAAATATGATGTGAATTGAATAATTGGAAAGTTTGAGAAATTGTTGAAAATTGATGTGATAATTAAGAGTTGTGGAATAAATGATTATTGGAACTGTTTTTCACAGGTTCTGAAGAACTATTTTCTCCATTTTTAGCCGGTACTCTGTCGAATTTTCTATAAAATTTTAAGAACCTCAAATGAATTTATAATTTCTATAAATGACTTAAATGAGTCAAATCTCCCAAATTGCATTTCATCATCATAAAGAAATAAATTAAGGAAGGAGAAAAATAATTGAGATAAAATATGGTGTTCTGGTACACAGTGTAACATATCTTGCTCAGTTATACTGTAGACGGGTAAAGGGTGTCAGATCAGTACTTAAGTATTCACCTCCATGATCTGATCGAAGAGTTTAATACTTTTTCCTGTTTGATTTTTTACTTCTTATTTAAACTCTTTGAACTTTTTAAAGGATTTATATTTGTATTTCATCAAATACAAATACCAAAACCTTGATTTATCATCAGTAAAGGTAATAAAGTAATGAAAACCACCTCTAATCATTTCCTTAAATGGACCACATACATCACTATGTATAAGTTCCAAAATATTTTCAGCTCTTAACCCTTGTGAAGGAGCGGAATCATGTAAATTGTTAGATTAGAGCATTGAATTACAAAAATTTTATTCTAGGGTTACATGCATCATACCACATACTTTATGTGCTTAATTAATTTCAATGCTCAATTACATATTAAAATAATTTTAATATGTATTAGGATCTATGTTTGCCATTCAAGATTGTGAATGAAAAAATTAATTCATTTAAAACCTAGTTTTAAAGAGGAATTAGAGCACTAACCTCTTTGATGCATAATGGATGTGACTAGCACCTTTAAAAAGCACCTAAGACCCCACGTGTTGTCCCTCTAGCTTGTCCAGACCAAGATCACCAATGGGCAGCCCCCAATTTGGTTCTCAAGCCTTTGCCAACCAATTATAAATTGGGTTCTTACATTTAGAGAGATTGTATGTGTGTATAGGACACTAGAAACAATTTCTAACAATTTTAATTCAAAGGAATTTGGGCAATTCTCTTTGAATTGATGAGAAAAGATGAAGAGGAGAGGAAGAAGAAGAGGTACCACCACCTTTGAGAGAAATAAGAGTGTTGGCTGATCTTATTTTCTTATAACATCACTTTATATAATTAGGTCAAGTAATCACTTAAATCCTATGCCACATGTCACTATCACATTGCATCTTATTTTTAATTAACTTAATCACATTAAGCCAAGCGTGAAAGCTAGATTTAATCTTGACTTTGATCACCTTGCATGATAGGAAGACAAATGGCAAACTTATGTGATGCCATGTGTCACCATCTCATGGTGCCACATGTTACCCCCGTGAAATGACCAAATTACCCTTATGTTGTAATTTTGAGTTCTCAACCCAAAATCATTATTTTTTCTCTTCTTATCAATTTATATCAACTATAAATTAATTAATTAATCTCCATTAATTAATTTGTCACAATTAAATTCATATTTAAACACTTTAAATATAAATTTAACTTATACCATACATCCAATAACCTAGATTTGGTTTCAAGTCATGCTAGGGACTTTGCAATCTTATTGCAAACCAAACCTATTAAATTAATTAATTAAATGCTTTAATTAATCAATTAAATCACATTTTACTTGGTGATTATCTTGTGTATGTGTGTGACTTACTAGGCTCATCACTAATTGGCAATGAAATATGATATTAACTCTTAATATCATCAGAACTCTTTCTTACCATAAATGATTTCTCTAAATAATTTTAGGTATCTCATAGACCATGGTTGACACCTAGCATACTGTGCCATGGCCACCAAATCAACAATAAGAAATACCTTGAATGAACTTTTAATCATATGTTACCATGCACTAGAATCTCTCTGTTACAAAATCCCAATTCAAGTTGGAGTCATGGTTTATGTCAAGCCCCATTTGCTATGAATGTTATGTTCTCTTTTAATTCCAGTTCTTGATTAATTAGATTTTCTTATCACAAACTCTTTTCTAACTAAATTTGTCGGTCCTGGCTAGGAACTTGAAACATCAAGAACAATTGAATGAACATAGGACTTTATCCCTATTTACTTAGGGTAACAAATTCCATCTTAATCAACACCTACCTCCATATATAACTAGTAGGAGCCAACACATGCCCATATACCCATACACAATACAAGTATAAAAGTAGTATCAAACTCAAACCACTTATATATAAGATAACTGTGTTATCTCATGTGACACCCCTCACTCGTCTACAGTGTAGCCGAGCAAGGCATGTCACACTCGGTGCCGGAGCACCCTATCTTATCTTACTTTATTCCTTTAATAATTGGTTCTTGTTATATTTTAATATCAATTATTTTTCTATAGAGAAACCAGCAAAGTTTTTCTTGTTTCTATTTCATTTGGTGTATTTCACTATTCACCTGCTTAAAAATCTCAACAATATTTTCCATACAATAATTCATCCTTTGTGACACCCCTTACCCGTGTACAGTATACCCGAGTAAGTAATGCCACACGATGTACTGGCACACTCTAATAGACCTTACTTAATTTGTGTCATGCTTTTGAAGTTAATTTATGAAATATGATTTATTTTAACTATTTATCAAAAGTATTATTCATTTGAGGTTCCGAAGATTTTAAGGAAAATCCGGCGGAGTACCGGCTAAAAATGGAGAAAACAGTTCTTCGGAACCTGTTAAAAACACTTCCAATATACTATTTCATTCATTCTCAACTCCAATATCATCAATAAAACTCAATATCAATATCTCAATAATTTGTAAATTTCAGGTCTCAACAACCTTTTCATTTCTCAAAACATCCCTTTCTCAGGGTTCTCATATATAAACAACCATTAAATACTCAAATTAATACCATACATGACCATAAATCTTTATTATTTACATGAACCTCAAAATACATTACATAAATCCCAAATACATATGAGAAAATAAAAAGTTAATTACGAAATGACAAAATGACATCTAGTGTCCTACCAATGCACTGCAGGTGACGAGGTGACACGGACACTGAGCAGAACTGCCGGATGGACTCACCCAGTATGTGGTCTACTGGGCTCGCGATCGGGATCTCCAGTACCTCTGGCGTGGCAAAAAACAGCGCGCTAAGCAATAATGCTTAGTGGTGCAATAATATAATAAAAGAAAATAGCAAGAAAATAAATGTGTATAGAATGTGTATGCTTTCTTTGTTTGGTATTGATATATTCATTGTTTCATTAACGTTGTTCACTTTTATTCATTTGGTTGCCCCAAGTAACCTACACTAGATGACTGGACTGGATAACGAGTAAACTGGCACTGGGTACCTAGTACCTCGGGCCGTCACACCATCGGTCACATATGCATCTCCCGGTGTGCAGCGGCTAACAAGCTGTAAATAATATCAGGCACAAGGCCAAGTCTCAATACAAAGTCAGAATGGCTAAAAGCCATGAAATCTCGGAATGGCATATTGCCATGTGCAGTACTGCTAACTGAACCCTATTGGCATGCCAAACTATCCAAACCAATCTTGTTAGGTATACTAGGGCATTTGAAACTCTTAAATTTGTCAATTTGTGAATTTCAATTTTTTTGGCGTTACTATTCATCATTGGTCAGTAAAAATGTTGACTTTTGGAATAAAAATGTGTACATTGCCTTTGGCACTCCCAACATACCACATTTGGTGTTTAAAACTTGTTGGCATTAAGTGTTAATACCATTTCAAAGTGTTAATACCCTTCTCTGGAGTCCCAAAAATTATTTTATAATTTTTCCCCCGGGTCTAGGGTTCCTCGTTGCGAGAACCGCAACTTCCCTCCAGTTATCCATCGCTTGGGCACCGGCTCGTTTTGCTTGGTTGTATTTTATTTCTAAAATTTTTACTAAGTGTTTCTTATTAATATTTGAGTTAATTATGGTTCTTGACTTTAATTTTAATATTTTTTCGAACGTTCTAGCTATCCGGACCGACACCGGTCACCGGAACAGTAGAATGTACGGAGTGGTTACCGGGAGGGTGTTACAACTCTTCCCCTCTAATTTAAATTTCGTCCTCGAAATTTACCTGATGCAAACAGTTGAGGGAACTGTTGCCTCATCGTCTCTTCACTTTCCCAAGTTGCTTCCTCAGTGTTGTGGTGCCTCCAAAGCACTTTCACCAATGGAATCTGTTTGTTCCTCAACTCTTTCACTTCCCGAGCTAGGATCCGTAGAGGTTCTTCTTCATATGTCAAATCCGATTGTATTTCAATTTCTTCTCTGGAGATGACATGTGAAGGGTCTGAGCGGTATCTTCTGAGCATGGATACATGGAACACATTGTGGATCTTGTCCAGCTCTGGAGGTAAAGTTAGCCTATAGGCCACTGGACCCACACGTTCAATAACTTCATATGGGCCAATAAACCTAGGGCTCAACTTACCTTTTCTTCCAAACCTCAAAACTTTATTCAATGGTGACAAGTTGAGGAAAACTTTTTCGCCAACCTCATATTCTATTTCTTTTCTCTTCAGGTCGGCATAAGATTTCTCTGTCTCGAGGCAACCTTTAAGTTGGCTTTGATTGATTTCACCTTCTCCTCACTGTTTCACTGTGTCCGCCCTACCGATTGTCTTCGCCAATTCACCCAAAGACACTAGAGTTCTACATTTTCTCCCATACGATTGCTTCATACGGCCATTTGGATACTAGCTTGGTAGCTATTGTTGTATGCAAATTCGCTGGGAGGTATCTATCCCAACTTCCTCAAACTCAATGACACAACTCCTCAAAGATATCCTCAAGGACTCGACAAGTATTTCACGTTATTGTTATCATTTCAATTCAATATTTGTATCAATTTCATTGGTTTCAATTATTTACCCGATTACTCTTTTCGATTGCCCATCCGTCTGAGGATGGAAAGTCATCTTTGAAATGGAGTTGTGTACCCAAGGATTCATGCAACTTCTTCCAAAATCTCGATGTAAACCTTGGGTCTCGATCAGATATGATGGAAAGTGGAATTCCATGCAGTCTAACTATCTCACTGATATACAATTCTGCTAACCTCTCTAGTGAGTAGTCAGTCCTAACTGGCAGAAAGTGTGCTGACTTTGTCAATCTATCGACTATCACCCATGCTGCATCATGCTTCTTCCGGGTGAGAGGTAGGCCACTTACAAAATCCATGGTGACCCGATCCCATTTCCATTCAGGTATGCGTATAGGCTGTAGCAAACCTGATGGAACTTGATGTTCTGCTTTGACTTGCTGACATGTCAAGCATTTAGTCACGTAGTCAGCTATGTCCTTCTTCATACCAGGCCACTAATATTGGAGCTTCAGATCATGATACATCTTTGTACTTCCTGGATGCATAGCATATACACTAGTGTGTGCCTCTTTTAGAATACTAGCTTTCAATTCCCCATCATCTGGTACACACAGTCTTCCTTTGTAATACAGACACCCATCTGCTTTCATCACATAATCAGTTGCTTTTCCCTCTGAGACCTTGCTCATAATAGCCATTAACTTCTCATCTACCTTCTGCCCATCTAAAATCTGCTTTGTGAGTTTGGCCTCACTTGCAACTCAGCCAAGATAGCTCCATCTCGAATCAAAGTTAGACGGGTATTCAATGATCTCAAAGCTGTCATGGATTTTCTGCTCAAAGCATCCGCAACTACATTTGCCTTCCCAGGATGGTAGTCGATTACACAATCATAATCCTTTAGGAACTCAATCCATCGCCTCTATCTAAGGTTGAGCTCCTTCTGGGTTGGCAAATATTTTAGACTCTTGTGGTCTGTGTAAATGTAGCACTTTTCACCATACAAGTAATGCCTCCATATCTTGGTCACGAAGATAATTGCTGCAAGCTCTAGATCATGGGTAGGGTAGTTACATTCATGTGGCCTTAGGTATGCGGAAGCATAGGCGATCACTTTTCCCTTTGCATCAATACACACCTAACCCATTATGTGAGGCATCACTATAGACCACAAAGTCCTTTAGGACACCGGTGTGTTAACACTGGTACCTCTGTCAACATAGCCTTCAATTTCTCAAAACTGGTCTGACACTTGTCATTCCAGTCAAATCTGACATTCTTGTGTAACAACTTGGTCATTGGAGCAGCTATTAGGGAAAATCCCTTCACAAATCTTCTGTAATACCCAGCTAGCCCCAAGAAGCTTCTGACCTCAGTTGTGTTTCTGGGAGGTTTCCATTGCATCACTGCTTCTATTTTCTTGGGATCCACCCTAATCCCATCAGCTGACACTATGTGTCCAAGGAATGCAATCTCATTCAGCCAAAAGTCACACTTGGACAACTTAGCATACAGCTTCTTTTCCCGCAGGGTTTGCAGAACAATCCTCAAATGTTCATCATGTTCTTCCCTGGTCTTGGAGTACACCAGAATGTCATCAATAAAAACCACTACGAACCGATCTAGGTATGGATGGAAGATACGGTTCATAAGGTCCATGAACGCCGCTAGTGCATTTGTTAGGCCAAAGGGCATCACCAGA
This sequence comes from Hevea brasiliensis, assembly GCF_030052815.1. NCBI lineage: Eukaryota > Viridiplantae > Streptophyta > Magnoliopsida > Malpighiales > Euphorbiaceae > Hevea > Hevea brasiliensis. The sequence continues at coordinate 26,945,915 of NC_079503.1, forward strand.
AACTCATAATGCCCATACCGGGCCCTAAATGCAGTCTTGGGCACATCTACACCTTTCACCCTCAGCTGATGATACCCTGATCTGAGATCAATCTTAGAAAATACTCCTGCTCCCTTCAACTGATCAAACAGATCATCAATTCTAGGCAACGGATATTTGTTCTTCACAGTCACTTTATTCAACTGCCGGTAATCAATACAAAGCCTCAAAGTCCCATCCTTCTTCTTTACAAACAGCACTGGAGCTCCCCATGGTGACACACTGGGGCGTATGAACCCCTTATCAAGCAACTCTTGCAACTGAGTTTTCAACTCTCTCAATTCAGTGGGTGCCATCCTATAAGGAGCAATGGAAATGGGTCTTTGTGCCGTGGTGTCTCAATGGCAAATTCAACTTCCCTTTCTGGTGGCAAACCAGGCAACTCTTCAGGAAATACCTCTGGGAAGTCTCTCACTGTGGGTATGTCACTCAGGTTTGGCTTAGCCTGCCTAGTATCCACCACATGTGCTAGGTAGGCTTCACAGCCTTTTCTCATCATTCTTCTTGCAATCGTGGTGAGATGACATTGGAATGAGAAAATCGACCTTTCCCCACAATCGTGATCTCATTACCCTCTAAAGTTTTTAGAAATTCTCTTCAATTTGCAATCAACTATTGCACGATGACGTGACAACGGTCCATTCCCAATATCACGTCAAACTCATGGAAGGGCAACTCAATTAGGTGCGCCAAGAATTCATACCTGAATCCTCAGGGCAACCCTTGTATACTTTGTTCACTACCACACTGTGGCCCAATGGATTAGTGACCAAAATGTCTTGGTCACTCTCACCTACCAATATCCCCCTTTCTACGGGTAGGTTGATGCAAATGTAGGAATGAGTGGATCCTGGATCTACCAATGCATGCACAGGTGTAGTGTAGAGGGAGAACGTACCCCTGATGACGTCCGGGGCATCTTGCTCCTCCTGAGCGCTCAGGGCATTATTTACGGCGGTGGTCTATTATCGGCCTCTCTGGCTCGGCTCAGTCTGAGCCTCGAGATGGTCCCATTAACGTCGGATTTACGGACCTTCTACCCCTTGGTGGTGTAGGAGCGGTGCATGCATGCGCTTGTGTTGGAGCAGCTGTAGTAGTTCTGCGTGGACAGTTTCTCAGTTGATGCTCTGTCGACCCACATCTCAAACAGGCACCAGTTACTCTCCAACACTCCGCCTTGTGCCATTTAAGGCAGTGTGGACATGCAGAAGATGTTGGGGCTGGTCCCCTGAACCCCATCCCTGGAGAGCTGCCCCGATGGTGTGGGTGACCTCTCCTAGGGGTGAGCGTGGCACAGGCCCTTGAGGTGACCACGACCACGTGGTTGACCTGAACTCTGTGCAGGTGGACCTCTGAACTTCTTCCCCGATGCCGGAGATGAGCTAGACTGACCGGGTCCCCTCTTCTGCTGTCTCTCCCTTCTAGTCTGCTCACTGATTCTCACTTTTTCAACCCTTGTTGCAGCTTCCACTAGCTTGCTAAATTCTGTGATTCCCAAGGTAGTGAGCTGTATCTTGATGTTGTCATTCAGTCCCTCTTCAAATCTCTTGCACCTTTCAGCTTCGTTAGGGACTATTTCCCTTCCATAGCGGCTTAACCAAACAAACTCCTTCTCATACTCGGCCACTGACAACTGCCTCTGCCTCAGATTAATGAACTCTCTTCTTCTCTCTTCCAGATATACAGTACCCACATATTTCTTCTTAAATTCTGAAAGAAAGAAGTCCCAAGTTATAGCTTCTGGCTGTACTTCACTGGATACCGTGTCCCACCATCCGTAGGCATCATCTTGTAACAAGGATATAGCAGCTTCTAAGTTCTGCTCTGGGGTACAGTGGAGTTGTTTTAGGACTCTGCCCGTTCTGTTCAACCAATTCTCGGCTGCAACAGAGTCATCTTCTCTCTTACCATAGAAGTCCACAGCTCCAAACTTCCTTAGTCTTTCCAGGTGTGATTTCTGCTGTGGAGCTGGTGGTGGTGGTGGTGGTGCTGGTATTACCCCTGCCATTTGTCTAAAAAAGTCGGCCATTTGTTGGAACATGGCCTGTGGAGGTGGCGAGGCTCGCTTGAGTGGCGAGCAGATTCTTTCATGCCCCCAGTCTCAGCTGCTGCAGGTGGAGCATGACTCTCCACTTCCTCCTCAACGGCTCTCTGAGATGAAGGGTCCATATCCTATTCAAAATAAGAAGGATAAACAGATCTGCGTTAGTGTCACCTCGACTCTTACAAATGCAATGCATGGTATGGACTCAATCTATGCCCAGAAACGCCTAAACCGTGCTCTGATACCACTAAATGTGACACCCCTTACCCGTACGGTATGCAGAGTAAGTAATGCCACACGGTGTACTGGCACACTCTAATATACCTTACTTAATTTGTGTCATGCTTTTGAAGTTAATTTATGAAATATGATTTATTTTAACTATTTATCAAAAGTATTATTCATTTGAGGTTCCGAAGATTTTAAGGAAAATTCGGCGGAGTACAGGCTAAAAATGTATAAAACAGTTCATCTGAAAATGTTAAAAACACTTCCAATATACTATTTCATTCATTCTCAACTCCAATATCATCAATAAAACTCAATATCAATATCTCAATAATTTGTAAATTTCAGGTCTCAACAACCTTTTCATTTCTCAAAACATCCCTTTCTCAGGGTTCTCATATATAAACAACCATTAAATACTCAAATTAATACCATACATGACCATAAATCTTTATTATTTACATGAACCTCAAAATACATTACATAAATCCCAAATACATATGAGAAAATAAAAAGTTAATTACAAAATGACAAAATGACATCTAGTGTCCTACCAATGCACTGCAGGTGACGAGGTGACACGGACACTGAGCAGAACTGCCGGATGGACTCACCCAGTCTGTGGTCTACTGGGCTCGCGATCGGGATCTCCAGTACCTATGCGTGGCAAAAGCAACGCGCTGAGCAATAATGCTTAGTGGTGCAATAATATAATAAAAGAAAATAGCAAGAAAATAAATGTGTATAGAATGTGTATGCTTTCTTTGTTTGGTATTGATATATTCATTGTTTCATTAACGTTGTTCACTTTTATTCATTTGGTTGCCCCAAGTAACCTACACTAGATGACTGGACTGGATAACGAGTAAACTGGCACTGGGTACCTAGTACCTCGGGCCGTCACACCATCGGTCACATATGCATCTCCCGGTGTGCAACAGAACAGCTAACAAGCTGTAAATAATATCAGGCACAAGGCCAAGTCTCAATACAAAGTCAGAATGGCTAAAAGCCATGAAATCTCGGAATGGCATATTGCCATGTGCAGTACTGCTAACTGAACCCTATTGGCATGCCAAACTATCCAAACCAATCTTGTTAGGTATACTAGGGCATTTGAAACTCTTAAATTTGTCAATTTGTGAATTTCAATTTTTTTGGCGTCACTATTCATCATTGGTCAATAAAAATGCTGACTTTTGGAATAAAAATGTGTACATTGCCTTTGGCACTCCCAACATACCACATTTTGTGTTTAAAACTTGTTGGCATTAAGTGTTAATACCATTTCAAAGTGTAACCCACACAAGCAGAAAATTTCAGTTTTGGTGAGTCAACTTTACTGTTCCATTGGACACTGTTACTGTTGGAATTTGAAGAAATGTAAAACATGAAAGTTGTTCCTTATTTTGTCTAGTTGAATTTCCTTTTTTGAATCACTCCATTTGGAGTTTTGTAGCTCCAGATATGGCTCAAAAACCCAAGCTGTCCGGATAAGCATTCTGCAGAAATTTACCATATCTACAGTGCATGAACAGTAACTTGAGTCACTTGGTTGAATGGGTTCTGGCCATAATTTGGGGTAGGTTCCTTCATGAAAGTTGTTTGTCTATGTCTTGACTTGTTGCTGTAAAACTTTCAGGCCAATTGACCAAATCTACAGTGAGTTATGGCCAAATGAACAATTACTGTTCATTTGGCAAATTCTGCAGAATTCAGTGCAGGGTATCCGGAATGTGGCTGAGTTTTGACCCTTTTGCTTTGGTCTTTTGGGCATGGTTTCTTCAGCAAAAATGTGCCATTATAAGCCTAGTTTCATGTCCAATTGGCCAAACACCAATTGGACTAACACAGCCCAAGTTATGGCTGTGCAAAGGGACTGAATTTTCAGTCCCTATGCTGCTGTCCTAGGGTAGATTTCACTTTCACTTTACCCTACCATTTTTCAGTTCTAATTATGGTCAACATATCCAAAATGGTCACTTATTGACCATTAGAGTGTTCTTTAATAGGTTGGTCAGCCAAGTCACTTTTTCATGCCTCAAAACCCTAGTGTCCAAGGCAATTTACCCATAAACCTCCTTTAGCACCCTAGTTAAACATCTAGGTAATTATATAACTTAAATACAATCTCCAACTCATGCCAAGTCCATTAAAAACATTCAAAACACTCCCTTATTGGTTCTTCTTAGGGCTGCCGAAATTGAAGTGTTCATACCCATAGGTTTTTTGTTCATTTAAACTACAAATCTTACTAAGTTCAAGTCCAAAATCATGGAATTAAAGAGTTTAATGGGTATAAGTGCACTAACCTTGTTTGGGCAGAATTTCCAAAGCCCTAAACCTCACTTTTCTTCCTTTCCTTGGCTGCCAAAAGCTTCTCCAAGTGATATGGTCAAGGTTTAATGAAAGGGGTTAGGGTTTAGTGGTGGAAACTCATGGGAAATGGAGGTAATGAAAGAAAATTTTCATGGAGGGAGGAAGAAGAGAGGATCACGTTTTTAAGGAAGAAGAAGAAGAAGAAATCAGCTGGTTTTTTAATTGTTTAGGTCTTCTTTTATCTCTTTATTAGTTAGTCAAATAATGGCTAAATTTTGATTGGTCATAGTTTTTCTTAATGACATCATAATTCCCATTTACTTACTTTTCTTCTTACTTTTGTTTTCTTATTTTCATTTCTCATTTTTAATAAATTTTTCATCAACATTAATTCATATTTTATATCATATTAATTATTTACTCAACTGGACAAGTCGGCCAAAAATCACCTCGGAAGGCGAAATGACCAAAATGCCCTCCGTTTGGCTTAATGGGTCAAAATCGTCTGTACCGATTGAAAATTTTTTCTAGGTATTTTCTTGGCATTCTAATGCCATGGGAACCTCAATTACCCTTCTCTGGAGTCCCAAAAATTATTTTATAATTTTTCCCCCGGGTCTAGGGTTCCTCGTTGCGAGAACCGCAACTTCCCTCCGGTTACCCATCGCTTGGGCACCGGCTCGTTTTGCTTGGTTGTATTTTATTTCTAAAATTTTTACTAAGTGTTTCTTATTAATATTTGAGTTAATTATGGTTCCCGAATTTAATTTTAATATTTTTCCGGACGTTCTAGCTGTCCGGACCGACACCGGTCACCGAAACAGTAGAATGTACGGAGTGGTTACCGGGAGGGTGTTACATCCTTACTCACATCATCATTTCAAAAATCGTTATGTAATTCAAATCTATACTCATTTGTAAAAATTCATTCATGCTCATTTTGTATATCAAAATTTTCAAATTTCCATTAATTACATAATTTACAAACTAATTATATAAATTTGAAATTTACATAATATACAAATAAATTACAATTCCATAATTTTCATTTGAACATAATAACTAATTATAATACACACAATACATAATGACTTTTTGGGAGCCCTATCTACATGCATTGCTGAGGAGGTGACAATCTTATACACTTCTGACACTTCTGCAGATCTGGACTCCAAAAATCTCAGTCAGATGTCCACTGGGTTTTTAGCTTCAGTACCTGCGCGAAGGAAACAAATCCATCGTGCTAAGCATTTCTGCTTAGTGATGCAATAATATAACAAGAAAATAATATATTCAAATAAGAAAGACTGAAGTATAATTCTAAAGTATAATTTAGATCCTCGGGTATCAATTAAGTTTGGTATGATATTTCTAATATTAACTATCTTATATTCTATTTTGTCCCTCTTTGGAAGTGCTGAGTTTATACAGTAATAATATTCGATATATAAATTAATTCTAGGAGTATTTTATTTTCGGTTCCTACAATTCTGAAAATTTCATTTGTACTACTTGATTCAGTTATGTTTCCATTGCTAATCTTTTTTCTCATTTCATTCAACACTTTCTAATGTTTTTAATTACTAATATTCTTAAATAATTTCAATAATTTACACTGCCTAGGTAACCTATGACAGACTGACTAAACTGAATAACAGGTCATTGGCACTGGACACCGCGGTGCCTCGGGCCATCATATCATGGCACGCGGAACGTCAACCTCGTATACAGTCAATATGGCTAAAAAACCATGATAACATATAATCAGGCATAAAAGCATGAGTGTGGGCATAAAGCCATGAGTGCGGGCATAAACCCATGAATACGGGCATAAAGCCATGAATACAAGCATAAAGCCATACTCAGTACTACTAAAATAGTACCCTATTGGCATGCCAATCTATCCAATCTGACACACGTGTCTAAGAAATATATGGGCACATAAGTACCATTAAGTGTTAATATGTTTTGTTTTATTATTTCATTATTTCACTATAAATTCTAATTATAATTTATAACATTTCAATTCTATTCGCAACAGAAATATAAATTTTTAGAATATAATTTTACATAAATTATGCATTTATCATAATTTATACATTCATTTATTATATCATTTGTGTTGATCATAATTCACAATAATGGTTCTCATGTACTATTGTACTCGAAACATTCTTTTTGTTTCTTATATGCCATTAATTATGTAAGTTATTAATTTGTAGTTACAAAAGATGCATAAGCCCTAGTGATAATTTCGCCTCATTTTCACATTTAATAGTCCTTATATATATAATTCCCAGTTGTGTTATGAATATATTATGAGGTCCAGAACTGAAAATTAAAATTTCCCTAGCAATGTAGTGGAGATACCAACTTATTTATGTATTAATTTTAATTTCTCTTTTTCCTCATGATGAGAACAAGTATTCATAATTCACCTTAATTTCTCTCATGTACCACTTATTGGGTAGGATATTATTATTATTCTAATTTCAATGAAACTGTGACACCCCTTACCTGTCTACAGTATAGCCGAGTAAGATATGTCACATAGTGTACCGGAACACCCTATTTTATTTCAATCATTTTTATTCTTCCTAATTTTTTTTTCATAGTTATGAAGTATAATTTGTGAAATATAATTCATTTCAGTTATTTATTGAAATCATAAATTTATTTGAGGTTCTGCAAATTTTATAGAAAATTCGGCAGAGTACCAGCTAAAAATGGAGAAAACATATCTTCGAAACCTGTGAAAAACATTTCCAATTTGTTTTCAATCATTCCCAAATTCCATTTTATCAACAAAATCTCAATATTTTTCAACAACATTTCAATTTCTCATTCATTCATTTCATGTGATATTCATATGCAAGTTATAAATAAATACTCAATTTTTTATTTAGAAACACAAATTTCCACTATTTACATTAATACCAAAATATATTACATATGTGTCAATTACACATGAGAAAATAAAAATTAATTACAAAATACCAAAAGGAAACCTAGTGTCCTACCAATGCACTGAAGTCGATGAGGTGACACGGATACTATGTAGAGCTGTAGATGGTCTCACCTAGTCTGTGGTCTACTAGGCTCTCCGTCGGTCTCTCCAGAACCTATTCCTGGCAAAAAGCAATGCGCTAAGCAATAATGCTTAGTGGTGCCAATAATAAAATAAAAAAAAGTAACAGAAAATAAATGTGCAGTGAATGTATTGATGTCTTATATAGACAAATTTTCGATAATTATTTGTAGTCTTATTTATTTTGTTCTTGTTATATTCATTATTTCATTAAATTTATCCACTTTCATTTTTGGTTGCCCAAGTAACCTATACTGGATGACTGGACTGGATAAATGATTAAACTGGCACTGGGTATCAAGTACCTCAGACCGTCATACCATTGGTCACATATGTATCTCTCGGTGTGCAACAGAACAGCTAATAAGCTGTAATAACAATAGGCACAAGGCCAAGCATCAACACAATGTCAGAATGGCTAAAAGCCATAAAATCACAGAATGGCATAATGCCATGTGTAGCATTGCTAACTGAACCCTATTAGCATGCCAACCTATCCAAACCAATCTTGCTAGGTGTACTAGAGCATATTGCACTTTTAAAATTTACAATTCTTGAAATTGAAGTTTTAGTGTTACTATTCATTTCATTAGTCAACTAAAATGTTGACTTTTGCTTAGACAATAGGTACATTGGGTCTAATACTCCCAACATAAGACATTTTGCATTTAAAGTTGTTGGTATTGGTTGCTAATACCATTTCAAAGCTTAGTGTTAGTTATTCACAATTTTCAGATTTCAAGCACTAAGTTTACTATTCCATTAGTTATTTGTACAGTATGAATTTGGAAAAATTGTCTTCATAAAAGTTGTTCTTTATTGTGTCTAGTTACATTTCCTTTTTTGAATCACTCCATTTGGAGTTTTGTAGCTCAAGTTATGGCCTAAATACCATAACTAGACGGATTGCAAATTTTCCAGATTTTCTAGACATAACCAAATCTACAGTGTTTTTTGCACTGATTGCAGGTTAGTTTTTGAATATGTTATGATCAAAATCTGGATTTGGTTTCTTCATCAAAGTTGTAGGTCTATGTCTCAGCTATCTATTGGTGAAATTTCAGATCAATTGGACCTTTCTATACTGAGTTATGACTAAATGAATAAATACTGTTTATTTGGTCATTTTGCCCAGGCAAAATGCAAGTCACTCAGATTAGGGCATTTTTTAGGTTAACTTGGTTTGGTTTTCTGGGCAGGGTTTCTTCACCAAAGTTGTGCCATTATGTGCCTAGTTTCATATTCAATTAGCCTTGCACCAATTGAGCCTCTATAACTCCATTTATAGCTACCCAAACCTACTGGACTCACACTCAGTCCTGCAGGTCTCCAAGGGCAGCATACCAAATTTCAAATCCAACATCCTTACTGAAGGAGCAGAAGCGTGAAAAACAAAAGTTTATACCATTGAATTCAAAAATTTTCACCTAGGGTCACATGTATCATGCAAGATTTATTTTTATCTATTTGATTTCAATGATAAACAACATATTAAAACACTTTTAATATGTTTTTGAATCTGTATTTTCCATTTAAGATTTTAGAATTAATCAGATTAATTTTAAAACCCTAGATTAAATAAAAAACAAATATACTAACCTCTTGATGCACTGCAATGTATTTGTGCCTTTGAGATGTGTCTTCAAGACACTAAATGTTGCCCCTCTAGCTTGTCCACAATAAGAACACCTATGGCAGCCCTCGAACAGCTTCTAAAGCTTTTTCTATTATTTAGAAAATCATGTTCTGTCTTTTAAGAGATTAAAGATGTAAATAGGACACTAGAAACAATTTCTAGTATTTTTAATTCAAGAGATTGTTAGCTAATCTTTTGGAATAGATGAGAGAAGAAGATGAAGAGAAGGGGAAGCCTTTTGGGTGGCGGCACCAAGGTTATTTGCTACTGGTTGTTTTTGTTTTCTTTTATAACAACACTTATATAGCTAGGTTTAACACATTAAACCCTTGCCACATGTCATCCTCTGATTGGTTCTAGGTTTAATTGACCCAATCACATTGTGCTAAGTGTCAAACCTATATTTAATCTTAATTTTAATCATCTTACATGATTAAAAGACATTTGGCAAGCTTATGTGTAATGCCATGTGTTACCATCTCATGGTGCCACATGTCACCCTGTGAAATGACTAAAATGCCCCTGTGTCTTAATTCTGAGTTCTCAACCCAAAATAATTATTTCTCTTCTTCTAATCAATTTATATCAAATATAAATTAATTAATTGACCTCAATTAATTAATTTCTCATTAATTAAATTCATATTTAAACACTTTAAATATAAATTAACTTATACTGTACATCTAATAACCAAGATTTGGCTTCAAGTCATGCTAGGGACTTTGCAATCTAATTGCAAACCAAACCTATTTAATTAATCAATTAAATTCTTTAATTAATTAATTAAATCATATTTAACTAGGTGATTACTTGTGTATATGTGTGACTTACTAGGCTCATCACTAATTGGCAATGAGACATGATATCAACTCTTAATATCATTAGAACTCTTTCTTACCATAAATGATTTCTCTAAATCATTTTATTCACCTCATAGACCATGGTTAACATCTAGCATAGCATGCCATGGCCACCCAATCAGTAATAAGGTTTACCTTAAATGAACCCATAATCATATGTTACCATGCACTAGAATCTCTCTGTTACCAAATCCCAACTCAAGCTGGAGTCATGGTTTATGTCAAACCCCATTTGCTATGAATATTATGTTCTCTTTTAATTCTAGTTCTTGATTAAAATATTTTCTCATCAGAAACTCTTTTCTGATTAAATGTATCTGTCCTAGCCAGGAACTTGAAACATTAAGAACGATTAAATGAATATAGGATTTTTATCTCTATTTACTTAGAGAAACAGATTCCATCTTGATCAACACCTACCTCCATATATAACTAGTAGGAGCCAACACATGCCCATATACCCATACATAGACAAGTATGAAAGCAGTATCAAACTCAAACCACCTATACATAAGATAACTGTGCTATCTCAGGTCTAAAGATTATATGCACTGATATGATTTATGATAATGCACTGACAAGAGTAAACTCCATGTGCTTGTCATAAGTGTCACTAGTTCGGCCTACTTATCATGTATAAGTGCATATCATGTTTGTTATATGGCATGAGACTCACCATTCCATCTTATTTGTATCTCATATAAATAACTTGGGAACAAACATGAATACAATCTTTCTGGATAAGCCATGTCCTTATTATGAAGTATCCTCGATTGTGAACCTATTTATGATACTTTGCGCTAGAAATATTGTCACTCATATTCTTAACAACTTAAGAATAGAATTTCTAACAAAATATCAATGGACCTTTTCTATTACACATAAATATATTATGTAAACAGAAAAGTGAAAATGCCTTTTATTAATAAAAACATGTACAAGATACATACTAAATGATATGCTCTAGGGCATACTACTAATAATTACTCACTTCAATTCCTTCTCACACACATTCAAATGGTCACTAATTGACCATTACAAGGTTGATATACCATTACATGAGCAAACCCTAATGGTGTTCAAATGTTCAATTTTTCATATTCATACATGCCTAATCTTTGCATTTCACTTACACAACTATGTTCAATCACTCATCTAATACCAAGGGCTACTCAAAACCACTTTTCTATCAAGAAAAATCATCAAACCCTAACCTACCCTCGCTACCGAAATTCTTAGAGTGCACACACACATTTTTATTTTATTTTCTTATATTTCCTACTCATTTCATGCCATTAAACATGTCACACCCTACCCCTCTGTAAGGCATAACATGATCCCATAGTATACCTAATGAATTACCAACTCCGTCTACTGATAACCCATTAAATACACTACAAGGGATTTTCAAAACTTTTCTTACTTCTTTTACAGTGGTGAGCACTATTTACAGGTGTTAAAACCTTTTTGAATTGAAGTGATAGAATTGACACATTTGAATTATTTGGAATTTCTGTAAAAATTTTGGCAGAGTGCCCTCTGTATTTTGGATAAAACAGTTCTTGTAAAACTCAGAAAAGCACTTCAATATGTATTTGCAAATCTCAACTCCAACATATTTCTCAACACAACATTTTTCTCAACTCAAATCCGCAGTGATTTTTTAAAGACTGAGATACAAGAAATATAATACAAAACTATTCAAGTAAATGAAATCTCAAATTTACATTTACAATAATTTACATTTAATTACATACCAAAATATTTTACAAGAGTTTCTATACAACTGCTCAAATAATTTACATATATATTATTACATGCATACATCAAAACCTATGTACATGGGTATACCTATGATATACCTGGAGCTGATCTGAATATATCTTCAAGGAAATTTACTTACTACTCTATGCTCTTCTTACCTGCGACAGCATATAAAGCTATCGCTGAGTGGTGAACTCAGTGGTGCACAACTATAATTTAAAACATAGTACAATATACATTGACAAAATTTACAGTAAATAAATTGGGAATCTGAATACTCATCAAATTTCAAAACTCAAAATATTCGTTGCCAATAATGTAAATCATTTGTATAAATGACTTTGATCACAAAATTCAATTTATCAAATCATGACTAACCATTTAAGTAATTCCAACAAAATCAATTATACATAAACCATAATTGAAATCACAATTTCTTACCATTCAAAAGCCATTATGTATCTCAAAAGTCAATCTTTATCTCACTAATATGCAAGACTAATCCGAAAGGGCCATATTCGATGTGATTCTAACTCCCTATGGTCGGGGAGGTCGAATCATCGTGCACAGTACCATCACAATAATGAATCTTCCACAAGGGCCATAATGATAAAATAAACTTAGATCTAACCTCAAATCAGAGGAAAATCTAAGCCTGTGCACGTACCATGGTAATCAAAACACAACTAACTCCATTGTCTTCTCAACAAATGGGAGAGACGGGTAATAACCTAGTCAAGCATCTATAGTGAGATATAAAATAATATCACAATCCTTTTAGTGAGCATAAATCACAATATAATTCAATTCAAAGTCAATTCCAATATCCAATAATTTTTATGCTCATCACAATTGAAATCATAAATTTGAATTTTTCTATGAAAATTACCATTACAATTCAAAACATGTTCTATCACAATTTTCCAAACATAATTTATTCAATCCATAACAATGCTTAATACTTGTGGAAATACCATTTCACAAAGCTAAATTCATACATACTATAACAATTTCAATAATCATTGAATTAAATCCAATGCTTATTAAACATAATACATAAGAAAAGTATGTCATTTAATCATATGAAATATTCAAACAAAATCAGTTAAAAACTAGTTGTGCACAAACCTCTGATAATTGTCTCCTAGTCTGAACTCAGTGTTTCCTTCCCTTTTCCTGAGTCTTTGGTAACTGAGAAACACAATTTGAAGTGTTTCAGTACTAAATTAAACTGTCTCTAACGATAATGTTCGATAAGTAATTCACTGAAGGCTATTATTTGCTCAATTACCTAATATACCGACCCTCGATGCGTTTAAGGTAAATTAGGTTTTGGTGTCCTTAATATGTCACATTCGATAGGGTTTTAGGGTTGGTACGTTTTACCAAACTCATTTCCTTGTTTTGTGCATTTTCTTGCAATTTGCTGGATTCCGGGATACTAGTTTGACCTAACCGGACGACCTAGTTCCCTCGGTTTTCGGGTTTCGGTCAAAACTACAAACTTGTAGATCTACGTCTTATTGCACGTGGGGCAAAATTTTAGGTCAATCCGAGTTAAGTAGACCAAGTTATGGTCATTACACTATTGCTGGTCAAATGGCATCAAATTAGGTCAATTTTAGGTCAATTTGGTCAACTTTGGTTCGGCCAGTTTTTGGACCCGAACTTGTGCAAGCTTTTTGACTTGTTTCTGGTCATTTCTGGGTTTTGGTGTCTTCATAAGAATTGTAGGTATGGGTCTTAACTATTCATGGTTAAAATTTCAGGTCAATTGGACCTGTTTTGAGTGAGTTATGGCCTAAACACTCACTGCTGCCCAATTGGTCATTTTTCAGGTCCTAATTGTACCTAATCCGAATTGGTCATTTTCTTAGGTCACCTTGCAAGCAGAATTTTGGTATGTTTTCTCAATGAAAGTTGGCACATTTTGTGCCTAGTTTCACCTCCAATTGGTCTCATACCAATTGAGGTTACACATTTAAACTTATTGGCTAAAATGTACACTGCCCTTAGTTACTTTGCTTAACACACATCAATTACACACATTTACCTTGCAATATGTTTACTTCCCTACCAAATCTGTTTTGGTACATTACCAAAACTATATGTTACTTTACATTAACATCACTTTGGGCAGATTACAATTATCCTCAACATACCAAATATAACTCTAATTCCCAAAGTTCAAATATCATTACACATACACATAAACATCACTAGTTTTTACATACACTTTACACAACAATTTCATACACATATCCTTCAATCCTTAATGCCACAATTCTGCCCATATCTTCATGAACACATACACTTATCCAAGAGTTTCAAGGCTGCAGAAATTGTCCTTCAACACCAAAGTGTCCTACAATTCATTAAATCCCATTCCAAGTGCAAAATTCACCATATACATATGAAGTAATTCACTAGGTTATTAAATCATCATGATCAACATCCTTTCTCATCAAATATATGCACAATTATTTCATCAAATACATGACTCCATGGCTGTCCAAAATGAACACAACAATAACTCTTCAAACTCAAAAATTTTCTTCACAAATCCAACACCCATAACATGTATACAAAGTTTATCAAAGAAATCTTCAAAAATGCTAACTTACCTTATGGTTGAAACTTGCCAAACCTTGATTAAACTTCTTAAAATTGGTATCAAACTCTTCCTTATGATGTGTAGACAATTTTTCATGAAGCTATCAAAGTGATTGGAGTTGAAATGGGAGAGTGGACCAAGCTTGCATGAACACGCCAATGGAGGTTTCTTTCTCCTTCAATTCGGCTATGTTGGGAGGACTTAGGGAAGATGAAGTTTCAGCTGCATTTTAGGTGTACACATGTCCCACTTAACTTTAATTTATTCCTTTAGTGGTCCACTTACTTGGACTAAATCATATAATATGTTTACATGTGTTATTTACACATTTTTCACTCCATTTTGGCTATTTGTATTAGGTACCACTAAACTAATTTTTCATTTTATTTTCTAAGTGTAATATTATTTATTTTTAATGGACATTTAGGTCAAAAGACAATTCAGGATTTCAAATGACCATAATGCCCCTGTTCGGGTTGCATTCCCGATTTTTCGGTATCACCAGGTTTTGTCCGTTTTTCGATTTCTCACTTTTCTTTGTACTAATTATTTAATTTTTATTTGATCTTTCTAATGATATTTATTCTTCAATAAGGGTCTATTTAAGTCCTAAAAATGTTTTCCAGGGTTCCCCGCAGTCCAGGGCTAGTCAACGGTCCACGCCATGACTTCCCGGTGCGGTCACCCATCGCTAGGGTTTTCGACTCACTTAACTTGGTTACATTTCTTTGCTATGATTTTTCCTTTGTTTTTCTTGTATTTTCTTTTCTTGTATTTCATTATTTTATGTCTCCTCACTCATATTAAAGTGTGGTTCTAGGCATCCCAGCTGTCCGGACAGCACTGGTCACCGGAACAGCAGAACGCACTACCAAACTTAGGGGTGTTACAATTCTCCCCCCCTTAAATAAATTTCATCCACAAAATTTTACCTGGCATTAGTCTCTAAACAGCTGTGGGTGTTGTCTCCTCATATCCTCTTCACGTTCCCAAGTAGCTTCCTGGCCTGAATGATGGTTCCACAACACTTTAACCAGGTGTATCTGTTTGTTCCTCAGCTGCTTCACCTCATAAGCCAGAATTTTTATGGGTTCTTCCTCATATGAGAGGTCTGGGTTTACTTCAATCTCTTCAACTGATAGTACATGAGATGGGTCAGATCTATACCTCCTTAACATGGACACATGGAAGATACTGTGTATCCTTGCTAGCTCTGGAGGTAATGCCAACCGATATGCCAAAGGACCCACTCTTTCCATAACCTCATATGGTCCAATGAAACGAGGACTCAATTTCCCTTTTCTGCCAAATCTCATAATTCTCTTCCAAGGAGAAACTTTGAGGAATACCTTATCACCCACTGCATACTCAATATCTCTTCTTTTCAAACCAACATAGGACTTCTGACGATCTGATGCAGCCTTGAGTCTATCTCTAATCAATTTGATCTTTTCCTCTGTCTGCTGAACAATTTCTGGCCCAATCATCTTCCTTTCACCTACTTCATCCCAACATAAGGGAGTTCTGCACTTCCTACCATACAAAGCTTCATATGGAGGCATCCCAATGCTTGATTGGTAGCTGTTGTTATAAGCAAACTCAATCAAAGGCAAGTGTGTATTACAACTACCTTCAAATTCAATCACACAAGCCCGTAGCATATCCTCCAATATCTGAATAATCCTCTTAGACTGGCCATCTGTCTGTGGGTGGAATGCTGTGCTGAAGTTCAATCTAGTTCCTAGGGCTCTCTAAAGACTACCCCAGAATCTAGAAGTGAACCTAGGATCCCTGTCAGATACAATTGATACTGGCACTCCATGCAATTTTACAATCTCACATATGTACAACTGCCAATCTTTCTGTGCTATAGTCCATCCGGACTAGCAAAAAGTGAGCAGACTTGGTTAGTCTGTCAATTATAACCTATACTGCATCATGACTATTCTGTGTCCTCAGAAATCTCATCACAAAATCCATAGTTATCTGTTCCCTTACAATGTTTCATATGGTGCCACTTGTATGCTAGCTTGACACTTATTAATGTATACAAATTCTGTTAGTGGAATGTATCTGTCCCATCTCCTCTCGGATTCAATGACATAAGTTCTCGATATATTCTTGAGGGCTTATCACATTTTACAGGTTATTTTTATCATTTCATTTCATTATTTATAGGAACTCAATGAGTTTCTGAATTTACCTGAATTACTTGTTTCAATTGTCCATCTGTCTGAGGATGATACGTTGTACTGATATCTCTAAGCTTATAGCAATTCTCGTGGTAATCGGTAGTTCACATTATTGTAAGAGTTCTTGACTCCACTACCTTACAAGTGTAGTCTTTCGACAGGCTAGTTCTGAAGTTTTAAATTTCTGACTAAAATTTTCACATTTATTTCCAGTAATAGTACCCTATTCGGGTGCAACTGTATCAATTTATAGATTACTTACAAATATTCTTACTTATTGTACTAGAGGAAACACATAGCTCTACACAATAATCCAGTGTCGGTACTGTAATCTGCAGCTTACAATACAAACATCGAGAACATTATATAGTCACTACGTTATAACCTCATGGACTAGGTTTTCTAACATCTTATCTTTCTCGAATCCACTAATATCCCAAACCGATTCTGATTACAATTTCCTTTGACAATTACTAACAGTAACATCTTTGCCCTCATCTAGAGCAATTCTATTACTGTAACTTACTTTTAGGTCCTCTTGCCTTACATTAAGTAGGCTCGCCATTTAGCTTTATAATTTATGGTATGTTAGAAAATACTTTTAGCTAACAATTCTTCCAAAAGTAATGTCAATCATACTTGTTATTATAGTTATTATCCTAAAGGACTAGTCACTAATACATCAAAATTCGTTCCCATGTAAAGGAATGACAACAGAACATATAGTTCTGACACTAACACACAACTAAGTAGTGCTGGGATCAAATAATAACTAAAATTAAGAACTTACCAGCAGCTACATCTGAAGTTTCTGCTCCTTTTACTTGGCGCATAGTGGACACTCCGACTGGTGCGCTACTATATTCGGGTTGATTCACTGTGTTATAGTGGTGAGGAGTACCAACTCTATTTCTATCTTGACTCTGACTGACGGTCTGTGAACTCCGGAGAGCAGATCGAGGTGGTTTAGCACAATCTTTAGCAAAGTGTCCAAGTTTTCCACAATTGTAACAGGCTCCAGAGGCCTTACGACAAATACCTCCATGATATCTTCTACAAGTTTCACATTGGCAGGAAGGGTAGGAACTTCTAGTTGTTCGACGACTAGATCTTAGTGGTCTCTGCCCTGATGATCCGCCTCTATCATATTTCTGAGTTCGGGGTTCCTCAAATTCTTTTCTCTTCCCCAAATTACTGTTCGAACTCTGACCCATAGGTTTCTCCCTTTTTTCCATTTCACACTACTCTTGTGGGGTTGGAGTGCAGATTTGGGCTTGAGCGTGATTATCAACCATTTGTTGAAAGAAAGTGGCCATTTGCTGAGCCATTTGTGCAGTAATTTGCACCGGTAAAACTGGTACAGTCAGGCCTTCGACATTTTGTGGAGCTGGGGCCTCAACTTGTTCTTCTGCCACAGTCAGGCCTTTCTATTATCTCATTCTTCTCTTCCATTTTTTTCACAGAATTTTCTATTCCTGTACAACCAACACAAGGAGATTCCTCTCCATTAGTTCACATTTATGATGTAAATGTACTATATGTATCAAACATTTGAGCAGTTGTAGTTCTGACAAAAAGATTTCAAATTCACAGTTCGAAATTTACTTTAAAACCATTGCTCTGATACCACTTAAACATGTCACACCCTACCCCTCTGTAAGGCATAACATGATCCCGTAGTATACCTAATGAATTACCAACTCCGTCTACTGATAACCCATTAAATACACTACAAGGGATTTTCAAAACTTTTCTTACTTCTTTTACAGTGGTGAGCACTATTTACAGGTGTTAAAACCTTTTTGAACTGAAGTGATAGAATTGACACATTTGAATTATTTGGAATTTCGGTAAAAATTTTGGCAGAGTGCCCTCTGTATTTTGGATAAAATAGTTCTTCAGAAAACCTATAAAAAGCACTTCAATATGTATTTGCAAATCTCAACTCCAACATATTTCTCAACACAACATTTTTCTCAACTCAAATCCGCAGTGATTTTTCAAAGACTGAGATATAAGAAATATAATACAAAACTATTCAAGTAAATGAAATCTCAAATTTACATTTACAATAATTTACATTTAATTACATACCAAAATATTTTACAAGAGTTTCTATACAACTGCTCAAATAATTTACATACATATTATTACATGCATACATCAAAACCTATGTACATGTGTATACCTATGATATACCTGGAGCTGATCTGAATATATCTTCAAGGAAATTTACTTACTGCTCTATGCTCTTCTTACCTGCGACAGCATACAAAGCTATCGCTGAGTGGTGAACTCAGTGGTGCACAACTATAATTTAAAATATAGTACAATATACATTGACAAAATTTATAATAAATAAATTGGGAATCTGAATACTCATCAAATTTCAAAACTCAAAATATTCGTTGCCAATAATGTAAATCATTTGTATAAATGACTTTGATCACAAAATTCAATTTATAAAATCATGACTAACCATTTAAGTAATTCCCACAAAATCAATTATACATAAACCATAATTGAAATCACAATTTCTTACCATTTAAAAGCCATTCTGTATCTCAAAAGTCAATCTTTATCTCACTAATATGCAAGACTAATCCGAAAGGGCCATATTCGATGTGATTCTAACTCCCTATGGTTGGGGAGGTCGAATCAGATTCTAACTCCCTATGGTCGGGGAGGTCGAATCATCGTGCACAGTACCATCGCAATAATGAATCTTCCACAAGGGCCATAACGATAAAATAAACTTAGATCTAACCTCAAATCAGAGGAAAATCTAAGCTTGTGCACGTACCATGGTAATCAAAACACAACTAACTCCATTGTCTTCTCAACAAATGAGAGAGACGGGTAATAACCTAGTCAAGCATCTATAGTGAGATATAAAATAATATCACAATCCTTTTAGTGAGCATAAATCACAATATAATTCAATTCAAAGTCAATTCCAATATCCAATAATTTTTATGCTCATCACAATTGAAATCATAAATTTGAATTTTTCTATGAAAATTACCATCACAATTCAAAACATGTTCTATCACAATTTTCCAAACATAATTTATTCAATCCATAACAATGCTTAATACTTGTGGAAATACCATTTCACAAAGCTAAATTCATACATACTATAACAATTTCAATAATCATTGAATTAAATCCAATGCTTATTAAACATAATACATAAGAAAAGTATGTCATTTAATCATATGAAATATTCAAACAAAATCAGTTAAAAACTAGTTGTGCACAAACCTCTGATAATTGTCTCCTGGTCTGAACTCAGTGTTTCCTTCCCTTTTGCTGAGTCTTTGGTAACTGAGAAATACAATTTGTAGTGTTTCAGTACTAAATTAAACTGTCTCTAACGATAATGTTCGATAAGTAATTCACTGAAGACTATTATTTGCTCAATTACCTAATATACCGACCCTCGATGCGTTTAAGGTAAATTAGGTTTTGGTGTCCTTAATATGTCACATTCGATAGGGTTTTAGGGTTGGTACGTTTTACCAAACTCATTTCCTTGTTTAGTGCATTTTCTTGCAATTTGCTGGATTCCGGGATACTAGTTTGACCTAACCGGACGACCTAGTTCCCTCGGTTTTCGAGTTTCGGTCAAAACTACAAACTTGTAGATCTATGTCTTATAGCATGTGGGGCAAAATTTTAGGTCAATCCGAGTTAAGTAGACCAAGTTATGGTCATTACACTATTGCTGGTCAAATGGCATCAAATTAGGTCAATTTTAGGTCAATTTGGTCAACTTTGGTTCGGCCAGTTTTTGGACCCGAACTTGTGCAAGCTTTTTGACTTGTTTCTGGTCATTTCTGGGTTTTTGTGTCTTCATAAGACTTGTAGGTCTGGGTCTTAACTATTCATGGTTAAAATTTCAAGTCAATTGGACCTGTTTTGAGTGAGTTATGGCCTAAACACTCACTGCTGCCCAATTGGTCATTAAATCATCATGATCAACATCCTTTCTCATCAAATATATGCACAATTATTTCATCAAATACATGACTCCATCGCTGTCCAAAATGAACACAACAATAACTCTTCATACTCAAAAATTTTCTTCACAAATCCAACACCCATAACATGTATACAAAGTTTATCAAAGAAATCTTCAAAAATGCTAACTTACCTTATGGTTGAAACTTGCCAAACCTTGATTAAACTTCTTAAAATTGGTATCAAACTCTTCCTTATGATGTGTAGAAAATTTTTCATGAAGCTATCAAAGCGATTGGAGTTGAAATGGGAGAGTGGACCAAGCTTGCATGAACACGCCAATGGAGGTTTCTTTCTCCTTCAATTCGGCTATGTTGGGAGGAATTAGGGAAGATGAAGTTTCAGCTGCATTTTAGGTGTACACATGTTCCACTTAACTTTAATTTATTCCTTTAGTGGTCCACTTACTTGGACTAAATCATATAATATGTTTACATGTGTTATTTACACATTTTTCACTCCATTTTGGCTATTTG
This sequence comes from Hevea brasiliensis, assembly GCF_030052815.1. Taxonomy (NCBI): domain Eukaryota; kingdom Viridiplantae; phylum Streptophyta; class Magnoliopsida; order Malpighiales; family Euphorbiaceae; genus Hevea; species Hevea brasiliensis. The sequence goes on from NC_079503.1 coordinate 26,967,198, forward strand.
TATTAGGTACCACTAAACTAATTTTTCATTTTATTTTCTAAGTGTAATATTATTTATTTTTAATGGACATTTAGGTCAAAAGATAATTCGGGATGTCAAATGACCATAATACCCCTGTTTGGGTTGCATTTTCGATTTTTCGGTATCACCGGGTTTTGTCCATTTTTCGATTTCTCGCTTTTCTTTGTACTAATTATTTAATTTTTCTTTGATCTTTTTAATGATATTTATTCTTCAATAAGGGTCTATTTAAGTCCTAAAAATGTTTTCTAGGGTTCCCCGCAATCCAGGGCTAGTCAACGGTCCACGCCATGACTTCCCGGTGCGGTCACCCATCGCTAGGGTTTTCGGCTCGCTTAACTTGGTTACATTTCTTTGCTATGATTTTTTCTTTGTTTTTCTTGTATTTTCTTTTCTTGTATTTCATTATTTTATGTCTCCTCACTCATATTAAAGTGTGGTTCTAGGCATCCTAGCTGTCCAGGACAAAGATCAGTCACCGAGCAATGAGCACTCTACCGAACTTAGGGGTGTTACAAAACATGAACTAAACAAAAAATGGTAAGAGTTGGACACTAACCTTGTTGGAGCTGAATTTAAAACTAACCAAACTTGCTTTTTCCTTCCTCTTTTGGCTGTCTAGAGGATGTTTAAGTTGCAAGATCAAATTTTTGTGAAGCTAAGTAGTGGTTTCAAGGTGAGATTTTGTGAGTTATGAAGCTTTGGTGAGCTTTAATGGAGGTTTGGGTGGGAGGAGAGGTTTCGGATGGTTTGATGAGGGAGAAGGCAGATGTGTTTTTGATATTTTTTTGGTTTCATTTATCTTCCTTTATTACTTAATTTAGTGGCTTTTAATTGTGATTGGTGGAAAAAAGGGTTGATGACATCATGTGATGTCAAAATTATCATTTAATCTCATTTTCTTTCCTTTTCTTCTCTACTCATTTTCAATTTAATTTTTAGCAATATTTATTCATATTTTATCTCATAATAATTATTTACTTAACTGGACAAGTCGGTCAAAAATCATCTCTGAAGACGAAATGACCAAAATGCCCTCCGTTTGCCTTAACAGACTAAAATTGTCTATACTGATTGAAAATTTTTCCTCGGCATTTCCTTGGCATTCTAATGCCATAGAAACCTCAATGACTCTTCTCTGGAGTATCAAAAATTATTTTATGAATTTTTTCCCTAGTTTAGGGCTCCTAGTTGCGAGGACCGCAACTTCCCACTGGGTTACCCATCGCTAGGGCACCAACTCATTTAACTTGGTTGTATTTTATTTCTAAAATTTTTCCTACATTTTTCTTGTTAATATTTAAGTTAATTATGGTTCCTCTCTTTAGTTTAAATATTTTTTTCTAGACGTTCTAGCTATTCGAACCAACACCGATCACCAGAATAGTAGAATGTACGGAATTGCTACAGTGAGGGTGTTACAGAAACATAATTCCTCATGTTGACTTCATCTCATTTATATATTTGACAATTCACTTATGCTAATTATAATTTCATATTTCTAATTGTATTACTAATATATCATAAATTTTGTTTGTAATGGGCATGTAAGGCCTAACTATCTATTCCTCATGATTTAGGTGAATTCTCATTCATATTTCAAGTAATCCATGAATATTTCAAGGATTTCAAATTTAGCTAAATTTTCCTTAAATCCTACCACATTCTATATTAATAACTACAATGGTTCTTATAGTTTGATTTTCTACTTCACATAATTTAGTGGTTACTATTCATTTGACCATTTCCATTCAAAGGTTGACTTTTTGATTTATAATAAATGTTTTGAGCCTAAATTCTATTAAGATACCACATTTTGTATTTTATTTTTGTTGGCATTAATTGCCAAACTCAATTCCTAGCCTCCTAGGTTTTATTTCAATTTTTCAGAATTTGAGGTCCAAGTTTACTATTCTATTGGACCTTGCTACAATAGAATTTTAACAAAATGTTCTACATGAAAGTTATTCCTTTATGTGTCTTCTTTAATTTCCTTTTTAAATTGCTCCATTTGGAGTTTTTTTAGCTCAAGTTATGACCATTTTACCATAACCGGCTGGATTGACTTGCACCCAAAATTTCTAGGCAATTTGGTTCTGCAAGATTTGGTGTCCTAACTTGGGCTAGAAATTTGAATTGGTTAGGTTTAGAATTTGAGTTTGTGTTCTGCATGAAAGTTGTTCTAAATTGTCTAATCTTTCCATTGATATAAAATTCAAATCATTTGGATATTTATACGCTGAGTTATGGCCAAATGAAAAAACACTGTTCATTTGGTCAATTTTCTAGGGCAGTATGTGTGTTACCCGAATTAGGTCAATTTTTAGGCCATTCTATTGTGGTTTTCTGGGCATGGTTTCCCCATCATAGTTGTGCCATTATGTGTCTAGTTTTATGTACAGTTGGCCTTGCACCAATTGAATCTACACCTCTCATGTTACAATTGCCCAAACTTGCTGGACTTGTCACACCCTACCCCTGTAAGGCATAACATGATCCCGTAGTATACCTAATGAATTACCAACTTCGACTACTGATAACTAATTAAATACACTACAAGGGATTTTAAAACTTTTCTTACTTCTTTTTATAGTGGTGAGCACTATTTACAGGTGTTAAAAAAAAAGAAATTTTTGAACTGAAGTAAAACAACTAACACATTTTAAGAATTAATAATTTCTGTAAAAATTTTGGCGGAGTACATCTGTATTTTGAACAAAACAGTTCTTCAGAAAACTTCTAAAAAGCACTTCAAATAGATTTCTCAATCTCGACTCCAATAGTTAAACAACACAATATATTTCTCAGGTCAAATCCATAATAATTTTTCAAAGAATGAGATAAAAGAAATATAATACAAATTTTACAAGTCAAAATAACTCATAATTTATTTTACAACTTCAATGTACAATTTTAATTTACAACTAATCAAAACCAAGAACACTATATATATATAGTGAACATACATTACAATATAAAATGCAGAATATGGTATACTCAATATACCCGATGATCTCTCAGTGTAGTACTAGCAGCCTAGTCTGCTGCCTTGTCAGTCTGTCTACCTGTGACAGCAATGAAAAGCTATCGCTGAGTAAAATTTACTAAGTGGTGCACAATAACAATTTGAAATGCGATACATAAATCTTTTATTGACAATTCACAAATCAAATAGTTCACAATTCCATTTCATAATTTACAAAGTTCATATAACATAAATTTGATCAAATAATTGAGTAACACAGTTTTGCCAATCCATAACACAATTTGATCAAATAACTGAATAACACGGTTTTGCCAATCCATAACACAATTTGATCAAATAACTGAATAATACAGTTTTGCCAATCAATAACACAATTTGATCAAATAATTGAATTAACACAATTTGATCAAATAACTGAATAATACAGTGTTGCCGATCGATAACACAATTTAGGCCATGACACAATTTTTCCACACATGCCGTGTTGTACACCACGACAAGACACACTCACCCCAATAATCGAAATCAATGAGGGAGGAAGCTAGCTGAATAATGAGTACTCATCCACACTCACCTCAGACTGACAAGTCAAAGAGGGAGGAATATAGTGTACTTATCAGAGCACTTGCAGGCGTTACGTATCGCCATCCTTGCAAGCTCCTGGGTTCACGCATGAGAGTTCCCAGGAATTGTAGGTGTTACGTATCACCGTCCCTACTTTGCTCTGATACCACTAAACACAATTTATCTCAAAATTTCCATTTACAAAGTAGGCAAAACAATAATTTCCAATAAAATTCCTAAAGCCAAAACAATAAAAAATTATTCATAACTCATTTCTCCCAATAAATTTTCTAGTAAAAGCAGTGAATATAAAAAGTATTATGTACAGACACAATTTAAAACTATAATGTTCAATTAAATTTTTAAGTAGAAAAAAAGAAGTCAAATTATTGTGCGCAAACACAGTTTAAAACAATAACATACAAATAATTATAATTTATTTCAATTGAAAAAATTCAAAACAAATAACTATTGTGCACAAACACAATTTAAAACAGTAACGTACAAATAATCATAATTTATTTCAATTGAAAAATTTAAAAGAAATAACTATTATACACAAACACAATTTAAAACAGTAACGTACAAATAATCATAATTTATTTCAATTGAAAAATTCAAAAGAAATAACTATTGTACACAAACAAAATTTAAAACAATTATTGTGCACAAACACAATTTAAAACAATACAAATAATCATAATTTATTGCAATTGAAATATTCAAAAGAAATACTTATTGTGCACAAACCTCTGATAACTGTATTTTGGCTCTGACTCAGTGTTTCCTTCCCTTCCCTGAGTCTTTGCTAACTGAGAAATACAATTTGAAGTGTTTCAGTACTCATTTAAACCGTCTCTAACAATAAGGCTTAGTACTTAATTTATTGAATTTTATTATTTCCTTAGTCAACCTAAGATGTTGACCCTCGATACAGTCTAGGTGAATTAGGTTCTAATGTTACCAATATGTCACATTCGATAGTCTTTTAGGGTTGGTACATATTACCAATTTCATTTCCATGTATCTTGCATTTTCTTGCAATTTGCTGGATCCGGGATACTGGTTTGACCTAGCACGACGACCTAGTTCCCTCGATTTTCGAGTTTTGGTCAAAACTATAAACTTGTAGATCTGTCTTATTGCACACGGGGAAAAATTTCAGGTCATTATGAGTTACGTAGACCATGTTATGGTCATTTTCCTATTGCTGGTCAAAATGCATCAAAATTGGTCACTTTAGGTCACTTCAGGTAATTTTAGGTTCGGCCAGTTTTTGGACCCGAACTTGTGCAAGCTGTTTGACTTGCTTTCATTTCTGGGCTTTGGTGTCTTCATAAGACTTGTAGATATAGATCTTAGCTATTCATGGTCAAAATTTCAGGTCAATTGGACCTGTTTTGAGTGAGTTATGGCCTAAACACTAACTGCTGCCCAAATGGTCAATTTTCAGGCCTTAATTGCACTAATCCGGATTTGGTCACTTTTCAAGTTACCTTACAAGCAGAATTTTGGAAAGCTTCCTTCATGAAAGTTCGCACATTTTGTGCCTAGTTTCACCTTCAATTGGTCTCATACCAATTGGAGCCACACACTAAAAGTTCTAGGCCCAAAACACAAACTGCCTTATTGCATTTCTTTCATACACATCATGGATCACTTTTAACACTTACCAAACTCAACATTCAAGCCAATTCTGGTTGTACCATAACCTAAACATAATCCACAACATATTATAGGTCATTTTGGCAGCTTACAATTACATTCAATGTGCACCATTTAGTACAGAATTTTTCAAACCCAATTTACAACAATTCAATCACCTAACATGCTCATTTACATGTCCAACTTCACACCATCACACATATACTCAAACTGCCATAACAACTAACACAATTCAACATTAATATTCCATAATCCAAACATGAATTAACATCCTTATGGTTCACCAAACCGGGCTGCCGATTCATGCATTACATTCCCTAAATTTCCAAGCATTCAAATTTCAATACACATTCACATATACTAAGTATACATCACCCAAATAATTTCCTACACCCATAAACATTTAATCAATCCTTTAATCTACCATTTACAAGAAACAATAAACTGCCCTTAAGGAGTTTCCATGGCTGCAAAAAATAAGGTTCACCAATACTCAATCATTTCCTCAAATTTTCTTAGCAATTCAACTTACCCAAAGCTCAACACAAGGATTAATGAAGGAAAATGGAAAGATTAAGCGCTAACCTCAACTTGGGCTTAATTAAACTTCACTAAAACTCCTCTTTCTTGCTTCCTACATGCTGCCCATAATGTGTAGAACACTTTTAATGAAGAACAATTGGAGAAATTGTGGCTTGATCATTAGGAGTGGAGCTTGCATGCAAGGTGTGGCCATGGTGGTTTTTAGGGAAGGAAATGGATTCGGCAAGGTAAAATGGGGTGATGAAGAAGATGATGCTGAGTGCTATCTGCTGTCCGAACGCTGTGATAAGGGTCCCAATATCCAAGTTAGTGGAGCACTAACTTGGATTTTAATGTTAATTATTCAAAGTTTCATAAATTGGATTTTATCCCTCATTTCTTTCACTATTCTTATAATGTATCACAATTTAATTTTTTCATGACATTTTCTAAGTGTAATATCATTTATTTTTAATGGACATTGAGGTCAAAAGGCAACCCTAGGTGTCAAATGACCAAAATATCCCACTTCGGGTTATATTCTCGATTTTTCAATAACACCAATTTTTGTCTGTTTCTCGATTTTTTATTTTTCTTTGTACTAATTTATTAATTTTTCTTTGATATTTCTAGTGTCAATTACATTTCAATAAACCTTTATCTATGTCTCAAAATTAAATTTCGAGGGTTTCCCGCGATCCTGGGGTCGGCAACAACCTTCCCGGTGCGGTCACCTATCGCTGCGGTGCCGGCTCGTTTAACTTAGCTTCATTTTCTCTCTTTCATTTTTCTTGTATTTCGTTATTTTATGTCTCCTCACTCATATCGAAGTGTAGTTCTAGGCATCCTAGCTGTCCGGACAACACTGGTTACCAGAACAGTAGAACGCACTACCGAACTTAGGGGTGTTACAATTCTCCCCCCCTTAAAATAAATTTCGTCCACAAAATTTTACCCAATAGCCATCTTACAATAGTCATACATTTATTTTCTCCTTTTTATATGATCGTATAATCTTCTTTTCCTCAAATTTGTATAGGACTTTTAACAATCTAATACAACATTTAATTTGTTTGTATAACACCAATCTTCTCTTACTATTGTGCTGTCTAATATTTCAGTTCATGTTCCTTCTTGAATGACCCTTGAGGTCATGTTAGAATGATTTACCTAGTCATTGGTCCTCTGACCGTTCTAGTCAATAGTCTTCCTCACATTCGTAACATTTTTTTTTTTTGTTATATCTGAACAAACTGTTCGAATTTTTACTTCCATAACTCTTTTTATCTGTCAATATTCTATAACTTACTTCCTTTTGTATTAAACTATAACCTTTCGATATTCTAACTTTGAGTTTTAACTCCCTAAGTAGGATTTTCAAACTTATTTCCAACAATAAAATTTTGTCCTGGCATAACTATACCAAAACAGATGTCGTTGGCAACTATTCTCATTTTGGTGTATTATCGAGTAGTACGTAGTTCTATACAATAATCTCAAGTCAGTACTGTAATCTGTAGCTTACAGTATAAACATCAAGAACATTGCATAGTTACTACGATGCATCCCAATAGATCAAACTTTCCTATCTTTTATCCTTTTCGAATTCTCTAATATCCCGAACTTATTATGATTACAATATCCATTAACAATTACTAATAGTAACATCCTTGCCCTCATCTAGAGCAATTCTATTACTGTAACTTACTTTTACGTCCTCTTGCCTTACATTAAGTAGGCTTGCCGTTTAGCTTTATAATTTATGGTGTGTTAGAACATACTT